>NC_136466.1:147793632-148511481 GCF_902686455.1 Sciurus vulgaris
ATCTATAAATTAAGCTGGCAAGACCTGAAACCTTGACTGTATTGCATCTGCCTATCTGTAAATATGGAACATCTCTCCATGTATTAAATTCTTTTTGATGTTTCAAAATGATTCATTTTTTTCTTATACTGATTTTATATATATTTTGTTAGATTTATATGCAGCATTTGGAGGATTTGGAGGATTCTGATGTAAGACATACTATGTTCTTAATTTTAAATTAATTTCATTTATTACTGGTAAAGTAGTTAACAGTCATTTACTAAACTTTTATCGTGAAATTTTTTTTATGATCCCTTATTATCTCTAAGAGAGTGTTTTCATTTTGCTGCAGTTTTGTTTTGTTTTTGTTTGTTTTCTGGTCACTTTTTCCAAAGACTTTGTATATAAGTGATCACATCATCTACAAGCAAAGAGGGTTGGCTATATAACATTCTTTCCTATGTTTGCCTTTTGTTTTCTTTCATTGTTTTATTGCATTAATTATGGGAATCTTTGCCATTTTACTGAACTTAGCAAGAAAGCTTCTGGTTCCTCTTCATTAAGGATATCTCTTATTGTCTTCTAAATGTTCTTTATAAGAAGTTCCTCCTATTTCTTGTCTGCTGTGAGTTTATTTTGAATGGGTATTATATTCTGTCACATGTCTTTTCTGTGTCTATTGATGTGATGCAATTTCTCTAGGTTCGTCAGGTGATGTGATGGATTCCATTGATTTTTGAAATTTTTAAAATTAATTAATTTATTTATTTTTTATTGTAAACAAATGGGATACATGTTGTTTCTCTGTTTGTACATGGAGTCAAGGCATACCATTTGTGTAATCATAGATTTACATAGAGTAATGTTGTTTGATTCATTCTGTTATTTTTTTCCTTCCCCCCCACTCTGCCCACCCCTCTTTTCCCTCTATACAGTCCTTCCGTCCTCCATTCTTGCCACCCTCCTAAATCCTAACCCTAAACTTAACCTTACCCTTAATGCTAACCCCTCCCACACCCCATTATGTGTCATCATCCTCTTATCAGCAACATCATTCGTCCTTTAGTTTTTTGAGACTGGTTTATCTCACGGAGCATGACATTCTCCAATTTCATCCATTTGCCTGCAAATGCCATAATTTTGTCATTCTTTATGGCTGAGTAATATTCCATTGCATATATATGCCACAGTTTCTTTATCCATTCATCAACTGAAGGCCATCTAGGTTGGTTCCACAATCTGGCTATGGTGAATTGAGAAGCAATGAACATTGATGTGGCTGTATCTCTGTAGTATACTGATTTTAAGTCTTTTGGGTATAGATCAAGGAGTGGGAAAACTGGGTCAAATGGTGGCTCCATTCCAAAATTGTTTAGGAATCTCCATACTGCTTTCCAGAATGGCTGCACTAATTTGCAACCCCACCAGCAATGTATGAGTGTACCTTTTCCCCCACCTCCTTGCCAACACCTATTGCTGCTTGTGTTCTTGATAATCGCCATTCTAATTGGGGTGAGATAGAATCTTAGGGTAGTTTTCATTTGCATATCTCTTATTACTAGAGATGTTGAACATTTTTTCATAAATCTGTTGATTGCTTGTACATCTTCTTCTATGAAGTGTCTGTTCATTACCTTAGCCCATTTGTTCATTGGATTATTTGTATTCGTGGTGTAGAGTTTTTTGAGTTCTTTATAGATTCTGGAAATTAGCACTCTATCTGAAGTATGAGTGGCAAAGATATTCTCCCACTCTGTAGGCTCTCTCTTCACATTACTGATAGTTTCCTTTGCTGAGAGAAAGCTTTTTAGGTTGAATCTACCCCAGTTGTTGATTCTTGTTTTTATTCCTTGTGCTATGGGAGTCCTGTTAAGGAAGTCTGATCCTAAGCCAACATGTTGAAGATTTGGACCTACTTTTTCTTCTATAAGATGCAGGGTCTCTGGTCTGATTCCAAGATCCTTGATCCATTTTGAGTTGAGTTTTGTGCAGGGTGAGAGATAGGGATTTAGTTTCATTTTGCTGCATATGGATTTCCAGTTTTCCCAGCACCATTTGTTGAAGAGGCTATCTATTCTCCATTGCATATTTTGGCCCCTTTGTCTAGTATGAGAAAATTGTATTTATTTGGGTTTGTGTCTGTGCCCTCTATTCTGTATCATTAATCTACCTGTCTATTTTGGTACCAATCCCTTTCTCACACTTCCTGTTAAGGATTGCTTTAGCTATTCTGGATTTCTTATTCTCCAGATGAATTTCTTGATTGCTTCCTCTATTTCTGTGAAGTACGTCATTGGGATTTTAATTGGAATTGCATTGAATCTGTATAGCACTTTATGTAGTATGGCCATTTTGACAATATTAATTCTGCCTATCCAAAAACATGGGAGATTTTTCCATCTTCTAAGGTTTTCTTTAATTTCTTTCTTTAATCTTCTGCAGTTCTCATTGTAGAGTCTTTCACCTCTTTTGTGAGATTGATTCCCAAGTATTTTATTTTGTTTCGATGCTATTGTGAATGGGGTAGTTTTCCTAATTTCTCTTTCTGAAGATTCATCACTTATGTATAAAAATGCATTGGATTTATGAGCATTGATCTTGTAACCTTACTGAATTCACTTATGAGTTCTAAAAGTTTTCTGGTAGAACTTCCAGGTTCCTTTAAATATATAATCATGTCATCAGCAAACAGGGATAGTTTGAGTTCTTCTTTTCCAATTCGTATCCCTTTAATTTCTTTGGTTTGTCTAATTTCTCTGGCTAGAGTCTCAAGAACAATACTGAATAGAAGTGGTGAAAGAGGGCATCCCTGCCTTGTTCCAGTTTTTAGGGGGAATGCATTCAGTTTTTCACCATTTAGAAAGATATTGGCCATGGGCTTAGCATAGATGGCATTTACAATGCTAAGGAATGTTCCCACTATCCCAATTTTTTCTAGTATTTGAGCATGAAGGGATGCTGTATTTTATCGAATGCTTTTTCTGCATCTATCGAAATAATCATGTGATTCTTAACTTTAAGTCTGTTGATATAGTGAATGACATTTACTGATTTCTGGATGTTGAACCAACCTTGCATCCCTGGGATAAAACCCCCTTGATTGTGGTGCACTATCTTTTTAATATATTTTTGGATGTGATTTGCTAAAATTTTGTTGAGAAATTTTGTGTCGATGTTCATTAAGGATATTGGTCTGAAATTTTCTTTCCTCGATGTGTCTCTGTCTGGTTTAGGTATCAGGGTGATAATGGTTTCATAGAGTGAGTTTGGGAGGGTTCCCTCTTCTTCTATTTCATGGAATACTTTGAGGAGTATTGGAATGAGCTCTTCTTTTAAGGTTTTTTAGAACTCGGCTGAGAACCCATCTGGTCCCGGACTTTTCTTAGTTGGTAGGCTTTGGATGACCTCTTCTATTTCATTGCTTGAAATTGATTTATTTAAGTTGTGTATGTCCTCCTCGTTCAGTTTAGGTAATTCATATGTCTCTAGAATCTTGTTGATGTCTTCGAGGTTTTCTGTTTTGTTGGAATATAGATTTTCAAAATAACTTCTAATTATGTTTTGTATTTCACTCATTTCTGTTGTGATATTTCCTTGTTCATTCCGAATTTTAGTAATTTGAGCTTTCTCCCTCTTTCTCTTTGTTAGTGTGGCTAAGGGTTTATCAATTTTGTTTATTTTTTCAAGGAACCAACTATTTATTTCGTTAATTTTTCCGATTGTTTCTTTTGTTTCAATTTCGTTGATTTGGGTTCTGATTTTAACTATTTCCTGTCTTCTACTACTTTTGATGTTGATCTGCTCTTCTTTTTCTAGAACTTTGAGCTATAGTGTTGTTTCTTTGTTGATTTCTACTTCTTTTGTTGAATCCACCCAATGAAATAAATCTTCCTCTAAGTACTGCTTTCACACTGTCCCAGAGATTTTGATATGATGTGTCTTTGTTTTCCTTTACTTCTAAGAATATTTTATTTCCCTCCTGATGTCTTCTGTTATCCATTCATCATAAAATAGTGTATTATTTAATCTCCAGGTATTGGAGAAGTTTCTGGTTTTCATTCTTTCATTTATTTCTAATTTTAATCCATTATGATCTGATAGAATACAAGGTAGTATCTGTATCTTCTTGTATTTGCTAACAGTAGCTCTGTGGCATAAAATATGGTCTATTTTAGAGAAGGATCCATGTGCAGCTGAGAAGAAAGTGTATTCGTCCTTTGTTGAATGGTATATTCTATATGTCTGTTAAGTCTAAATTGTTGATTGTGTTATTGAGATCTATGGTTTCTTTATTCAATTTTTGTTTGGAAGATCTCTCCAGTGGTGAGAGAGGTGTGTTAAAATCGCCTAGTATTACTGTGTTGTGATCTATTTGATTTCTGGAATTGAGAAGGATTTGTTTGACATACATGGATGAGCCAATGTTCAGGGCATAGATATTTATGATTGTTATGTCTTGCTGATTTGTGCTTCCCTTAAGCAGTATGTATTGTCCTTCTTTATCCCTTCTGACTAGTTTTGGCTTGAAGTCCACATTATCTGAAATGAGGATGGATACTCCAGCTTTTTGCTCTGTCCATGTGCATGGTATGTTTTTTCCCATCCTTTCACCTTTAGTCTATGGGTCTCTTTGTATGAGGTGAGTCTCTTGCAGGCAGTATATTTTGGATTTTTCTTTTTAATCCAATCTGCCAGTCTATGTCTTTCAATTGATGAGTTCAGGCCATTAACATTCAGGGTTATTATTGTGATATGATTTGTATTCCCAGTCATTTGACTCATTTTTGTTTTTTGATATGATTTGGTATCTCAATTATTTGCCTATTCCTTTAGACTAGTTCCTCCTGTTGCTGATTTGCATCGTTGTTTTTCATCTCTTCCTCATGGAATATTTTGCTAAGAATGTTCTGTAATGCTGGCTTTCTTTTTGTAAATTCCTTTAGCTTTTGTTTATCATGGAAGGATCTTATTTCATCGTCAAATCTGAAAGTAAGTTTTGCTGGGTATAAGATTCTTGGTTGGCATCCCTTTTCTTTCAGGGCTTGGTAAATGTTGTTCCAGGCCCTTCTAGCTTTTAGGTCTGGATTGAAAAATCTGCTGATATCCTTATTGGTTTCCCCCTGAATGTAATTTGATTCTTTTCTCTTGCAGCCTTTAAAATTCTGTCTTTATTTTGTATGTTAGGTATTTTCATAATAATGTTTTCGGTGTTAGTCTGTTTTAATTTTGTATATTTGGAGTCCTATGAGTCTCTTGTACTTGGTTTTCCATTTCATTCTTCAGATTTGGGATATTTTCTGATTTTTTTTATTGAATAGATTGTTCATTCCTTTGGTTTGTTTCTCTAAGCCTTCCTCAATCCCAATAATTCTTAAATTTGACCTTTTCATGATATCCCTTAATTCTTGTAGATTGTGTTTATAATTTCTTACCATCTTCTCTGTTTGTTCAACTTTGTTTTCAAGGTTAAATATTTTGTGTTCAATGTCTGAGTTTCTGTCTTCCAGGTGTTCTATCCTATTGGTTATGTTTTCTATGGAGTTTTTAACTTGGTTTATTGTTTCCTTCATTTCAAGGATTTCTGGTTTTTTTTTTTTTTTTCAGTGTCTCTAACTCTTTATTGAAATGATCTCTTGCTTCCTATATTTACTCTTTTAACTGTTGATTGGTGCGATCATTTAATGCCTGCATTTGCTCTATCATCTCCTCCTTCAATGCCTGCTTTTGCTCTTTCATCTACTCCTTTGTTTCCCTGATTGTTTTAATTATGTATATTCTGAACTCCCTTTGTGACATTTCTTGTGCTGTGCTGTCATTGGGTTGTATTGATATAGTATCTAGGTTTGTTTGGGGCATTTTCTTCCCTTGTTTTCTCATATTGGTCAGATATCAGTGGGACTCTGAAATATTGTAGATTTCCTCTATTGGCCTATGGTGTCCCTGTAGATTTCCAGTATATCACCTCCCAGTCTTCAGTAGCCTGAAGTCTTGGAGAAACTTGATGATGCAGTGCTTCTGAAGAAAGCTGCCCCTAGCATGCTACTGGTTCCAGGACTTGGAGCTGGCTGTGTGCCGAAAGGCTCTCACTGGGCTGTCTGGTCTGAGAAGCTGGCCGTAGTAGGAGCCTGCCACCAGACGGAGCAGGGCTGCTTGGATTAGTCTCTGGTTCCCTGCCCTGGTCCCAGAGGCTGCCTTCGGGCCAGAGCTCGATGCTGGCTCCGTGACTTGGAATTGGCTCTGTGCAGAAAGGCTCTCACTGGGGGGCCTGCTCCGAGAAGCTGGCCATGTGGGAGGAGCACACCGCCAGAGGGAGCAGGGCTACCTGGGGAAGACTCTAGCTGCCCTGCCCTGCTCTGAGAAGCCGCCCCTGTCCGGGCCTGCCACCCGGGCCAAGCTTCGTCCAACGGGGGAGACTCCCCTCATGGCTCTATGTTAGTCTGAGTCTCTCAATGCCTCCCCTTCTTGAATCCTGGGTTCTAGAGCGACAGGAGATGCAGTCACCCTCTATTACACCATCTTGCTCACCCCCTGATTTTTGAATTTTGAAACACTTCTGTAGGGAAGGAAGCAATTTGGTTGTGATGTAAAATTATTTTTATACATTTGTTAGAGCATAGTCTAATATGTTTTAGGACTTTTCAATGATGTTCATGAGAAATATTGATGCATACTTTTCCTAAAGCCCTTTTTTCTGATTTGAATATTAAGATAATGCTAGTGTAACAGAATGAGTTAGTATCATCTGTTATTTTTATCTTCTGAATGAGAGTATAGAAAATTGTTATAATTTCTCCCTTTAATGTTTAGTAGAATTTAAGTCATCTGAAGCTTGTGTTCTGTATTTTAGAAGATTATTAATTGTCAATACTATTTCTTAAATAGATAAATTTCTATTTAGAATATCAATTTCATTTGCCTGGATTATATACACTATGTCAACGAATGGATCCATCATTCAAAAAAAATTATAGTTGCAAGTGGACTGCATGTCTTTGTTCATTTTTATGTGGTGCTAAGGACAGAACCTAGTGCCTCACATATTACACCACTGAGTTACAGCCCCAGCCTCTGGATCCATCTCTTCTAATTATCATATGTCTGAGCATAGTGTTGTCACACTTTTATTCTTTTGATGTCTAGGAGATCTTACTGATATCCCCTCTTTTATTTCTGATATAATATGGGCCATCTAATTTCTTTTCCTTGGCCTGACTGGAATTTTTTGAATGTTATTGACCTTTACCATTGTTTTTTCAACATTGGATCTCTGCTTCCAATTTTACTGAGTTTTGTTCTATGTTTTATTTCTTTCTTCTATTTCCTATGTATTTGTTTTTATTTCCTACTTTATGAGGAAAAACTTTAGCTTTTAGATTTTAGATTTTAGGTTTTTAGATTTCCAACATACATATTAAATGATACAAATGTTCCTCTACAATCTTTCTGCATTATGAAATTTGAGATGGATTGTGATTTAAATTTTATTTAGTTTAACTATTTTTATTTTCTATTAAGATTTCTCTGACCTATGTATTATTAGAAGTGTTATTTAATCTGAATATTTTGATATCTTAAAATTGCTTTTTTCTTTGATATCTTAATTCTATTATTATCTGAGAGTATCTATTGTTTACTTTCTGTTCTTTTTGATTTTTTGAGATTTGTTTTCTAACCCAGAATACAGCATTTTTGCTGAAAAATGTGTTTTCTGTTGTTGTGGGTGAAGAAGTCTTTTGTGTTAATTGTATCCAATTAACTCACAGTACTGTTGAGTTCTTCTATGTCCTAATTTTCTGCCTGCTTGATCTCTCAATTTCTCATACAGGGTTATTTATGCTTTTACCTTAAATAGTGGGTTAATCTATTTCTCCCTGCTCTTCTATCAGTTGCTGTCTCACAGTTTATGCTTTGTAACAAGGTATCTCTTCTTGGAGAATTGAACACTTAATCTTTATGCAATGCCCTTAATTATCTGTGGTGAATTTCCATGTTCTTAAATGTGCTTAGTCTGAAATTAGTATAGCTATTCCACTTCTTTTGATTAATGTTAGTATGTTTTATCTTTATACCACTATTTTTTAAAACAATGTATGTCTGTACTTTAAAGTGAGTTTCCTGTAGACGGCATACATTGGGGTATTGTTTTTTGTTGACTGACAATTTCTGTCTTTTAATTGGTGTAGTTAGATGAATAGTGATTAAAGTTCTTATAAATATAAATACATCCAGTGTATTTGTTGCTGTTTTCTATTCACTGCTTTTGTTCTTTATTCATATTTTTGTCATCTACTCTTTCTCTTAATTGTGGTGTCAATTAAACCTTCCAAGTGACTCAATTTTCTCTTTTCTATTTTAGCAAATCAATTGTATTCGTCATTTGTTTTTTTTCAGTGATTAGCTTTTTTCAGTGATTAGCTTAGAGTTTTCAATATGAATCTACCACTAACTCAAGTCTTCATTCAAATAATATTATTCTACTTCACAGGTAGTGTGAACATCTTATAATAACAGCAAGTACCTCATTCTTTCCTCCCTTCCCTTGTACCATTGCTGTCATTCACCTGAATGTATATGAGCATGTAGGGGGTATACATATAAACATCCTAGGTCAAATACATTAATGTTGTTACTATTTGGAACAAACTCTCAACAGTGAAGAAGAATGAAAGTTTTGATTTATTTTCAAGCATTCCTTCTGCAAGTCTGCTCTTTTCTCATGTACATTCAGCTCCTGACTTACTTCAGTATCTTTTTGTCTGAAGCACTTCTTTTAACATTTAAGGCAGGTCTGTTGGAAACAAGTCTCTCCTTCCCCCTTTTTAATTGTTTGGACTATAAATTATTTTCTCATTCATTTGTGAAGGCTAGCTTTGCAGGATATAGGGTCTGGGTAGATGGTTAAATTCTTCACTCCAGATCTTGCTTGAATATGTTTTGATGAAAAGTCAGATATATTTTTGTCTTTTGCTTTTCCTCAGGTAATGTCTTCCCTTATGCCCTATGCTTCTTTCACAGTTTCTTATTTATCTTTGATTTTTCTGCTACTTGAATACCATTATGATATACCTACATGTAGCACTTTTTTTTGGGGGGTGAGGTTTACTGGGGATTAAACTCAGGGGCATGTGATCACTGAACCACATCCCCAGCCCTATTTTGTATTTTATTTAGAGACAGGATCTCATTGAATTGTTTAGTGCCTCACTTTTGCCTCAGCCTCCCAAGCTGCTGGGATTATAGGCATGTGTAATATGCGTGGCTCATGTAGGGCTTTTGCAACATTTATTATTTTCTAAGTACTCTGAGATTTCTGGATGCATGTTTTGGTGTCTGACACTAATTCAGATAATTCTCAATCTACTGCTTTGAATATTTCTTCTGTTCCTTTCTTCTTTCTGTCATTCCATTATGCATGCTATATCTTTTGGACCTACAGCCAGTTCTTGGATATCATATTGTACAATTTTTTTTTTTCAGATTTTTGGTCTTCCATTTTGGAAATTCCCATTGTTATATCCTTGTGTTTATAGATTTTTTTCCTTGGCCATATCTTCTACATTAATGAGATCACAAAAGTTTGTCTCCCTCTCTGTAGCCATGTCTTTGATAACTACCATTTACTTTTCTCACATGTGATCTACTTTATCCTATAAAGTCATTACCATATTAATTATAGCTGTTTTTGATATTCAGTCTAACATCCCTGTCATATTTCAGTCTGGATTTGATGCTTGCTCTACCACTTCAAAGCATTTTTTTCTTTTTTCTTTTTTTGCCACTTAAAATGGCTTACAATATTTTCATGCTATAGTCTTTTGATGTGCTGGGTAAAAGGAGCTATGGTAAATGGGACATTAGTAAGGTTAGGTAAGGTCAGGGTGATGGACGCATCAGAGTTACAGAATAAGGTTTAAGTATTTTAGTGAATCTATGCCTGTGAATCATGAGCTTCAAAAATGT
This sequence comes from Sciurus vulgaris, assembly GCF_902686455.1. Lineage (NCBI taxonomy): Eukaryota > Metazoa > Chordata > Mammalia > Rodentia > Sciuridae > Sciurus > Sciurus vulgaris. Next base: position 147,803,575 of record NC_136466.1, read on the forward strand.
CTCTCCGTTTATTTTTTTCTCCCAGCTTAGGTGAGATCAGATGCTTTGGAAAGGGGAGTTAGGCATTTCCCTTCCCCCATCTAACTGGCTAGATTGGACTAACACTGTCGTTCTCTTCCCACAGATTTATTAGGCTAACCACAACCACAGTAGTTAGGTTCTAACAATATAGTTTGTCTTCAGGGGAAGCCTTGTTAAGGGCAGAGTTTTGTGGCACATTTCAAAGCAGTTAACCTTTCCCGCCTCCGCTGGAAAAATGAGAGAATTTTTCTCCTCCTCATGGGAGAATGTGGTGGAGTGCCAAGAGGTAAAATGCACAAAATTTGGGGATCCCACTGGGCCTTTTAACTCTCAAGCTTGTCCACACGGTACCTCCACAGTCTGTCAATTGCAGTTTTGGTTTTCTTACTGCAGTACTGGGTTCCCATGGAAGTGTCTGCATGGGAGTTTTTACTCCAATGAACTGTGTTTCTTTGTGCCTTTTTCTCCAATTTTTGGAACAGCAGTTTGCCCTATGATCTCTCTGTTCTGAGAGAGCTAAGGAAAATTGCTGATTTTTCAGTTTGTTCAAATTTTTACTTGTTGTTAGGACAGAGTGATTTTTTTCAAAGTTTATCATTTGCTGGATCAGAAACCAAAAGACCCACTTAATGGAGATTTTACCAGTCCAGAAGCTATGACCTTTTCAGAACTCTAAAACAAGTTTTAATACATAGATAAATTTGCATTGATACCTTTCCAATTCAGTGCACTTAGGAATAATGGAAATAATAAAATATATCATTTTCATTCTAATTTAGACATTAAGGTAAGAGCTATACTGTACATTGCCAAACCACTTCCATGAATTCATTCAAATCTAAACCCCAAGTTTCACAATGAAATCTCTCTGTCTCTGTCTCTCTGTCTCTCTCTCTCCAAATATATATGAGTTTTTGATGAAATCCCAATGCATAATTTAATACCTTTGCTAGACTCCACTTTGGGGACAATTATAAAATACATTTACAACATTGTTTTCTGCATATCACTAGTATTCCTGTTGGCCAGTTTTTAAAAATGAATTAATTTACATGAATCAATAGTTTTAAGTTCACAAATCTCTTTTCAATCTTATCTATGTGATTAATTACCACATTTTAAAGCATAGTTATTCACATTTAATATCAAAGCAACACTTCTATATTTCAAAATATAGCCTTTGGTTTAGCTTCTATAAGGAAGGATGAGTCAGAGATGAATGACATATCATCTAAATACCCTTTCTTGGAAATTAATCATTATTTGTCTAAAAATTTGATAATGATTAGTCCTGGAGTAATCATGTTATCCTTTGATCACATGGATCCAGATGATTTATCCTATATAACAAAATCCACATTTTAAAAATTTTCTTTTAATGATTTAACATCTATTTAAATTTTATTTCCATTAGAAAATCTTAGGAATAACTACTGCTTTTATGAGTTTCAAAATTAAACATGGTATCATACTAGAAGTAACCGTAGGATGAAAAATTTAGATTGGTTGGATTTCACTCTTCCATATGACAGAGGAAAAAAAGGATCCATAGTAAAAAAATGTTCCATTTAAATATTTCTCTAATATTCTCAGTGGCACATCAACTGTGATCATGTTAAAGGAGAGTTCTATAGGATATGCAGGTCTTTTCTGCTTTGTGTCCAAAAATCTCACCCAACCCTTTATTTAAAGCTCATAAACAGTTAAAGAAGGCATATATGGAAAGTGGAATAACACCACCCAAAGTACATTCACATCCTAATACCCAGACACAAAATGTATGACCTTATACAGCAAAAGGAACTTTGCAGATGTTATTAAATTAAGTGTGTTGCAAAGTGGAGATTATCCTTAATTATAAAGTCAACTCAATGTAATCACAAGGATAATTATAAGGAAGAGAAAAAGGGAGGAGTTAGCTGAAAAGGAGGTGTATGACAGAAACAGAGGTCAGAGAGTCAGAGGGAGGTGAAGATTTTAAGAAGCTGGACTGAAGGTAAAAGGAGCTCTGAATCAAGGAATATGGGAGTCTCTATAAACCAGAAAAGATAAAGAGAACAATTTTTACTTAAAATCTTTGGTGCTTTCCCTTTAAATACTTTGACATTAATCCAGAGAAACTGAATTTTACATTTCTGACCCCAACAAGTGTTAAATAATATATCTGTGTTGTTTTAAGCCACTGTTCAGATAAGGGGAAATTTGCTAGAAAGGTAATGAAACGACTATAACTTAGCATATAAATTTTTCCTAATCATACATTGTTGATCCATGTAATGTCATAAAATGAAAATCACCAAAAATAAAAGAAATCACACCAAAATACACAATTGACTTGAAAATCAATGACAGAAGGCATAAATAATTATGTGCTTTTGGAAACGAGTACTTTACTATGTAATTAATGAGTTATGGTAGCAATCAAAATGCAAAATTCATCAAAACAGAACATATCAAAATACAAAATTGATTAAAACAGAACAAAATTAAAATGTATATGAATTAAAAATAAGCTCAGGTTATAAAAATAGAATTCAGGAAAAAGGATACAATCTTGTCATATATTCAAAAAATCAGAAAACTTCAAAAATGTTTAGCACAGTATTCAGATTGAGAACGTAAAGAACATTAAAGTTAAAATATAAAATTAAGGGAATACATACTACAGATATATGAAAAGAATGAAGTCTACAAGGAAAAAGCAATAGAGTGGGTTTCATTTCATAGTCCACAAGAAGCCATGGGAAAATAGTTGGCAGATAGTTACAAAACTGATCAGAGAGGAAGAATTAAAATGTATATAAATATTTTTCGCTGGATATAAATTTTTCTTGAATCATTGTTCCTCAAAGATACTTCTTTTATTTTCCTTTGTGCAGTTCATGTTTTTTGTATTTGCTCCCAGTTTAGTGAGATGAATTTTAACTCAGTGTTATATAGCCAGGGTGGACCACACATATACATGTGAGTGTATCTTGGAGGGAGGGGTCACATCCTTCTCCTTCTCTTCAGACTTTTCCCTCTTTCTGCTCTGAGCAACTTCCTCCATAGAAATTCTTGGTCCTGAAGCACCAAAGATAAACATTAAAAATGTCATTATGATGGCTAATTTTATGCGTCAACTTGTTAGGCCTGAGGGATGCCCACGTACTTGGTAAAATATTATTTCTGGTATGTCTTCTGAAAGAGCTTCCAGAAAAAATTAGCATTTGAATTGGCGAAATAAATAAGCAGATTACCCTGTCCAGTGTGAGTGGGCTAGTCATCCAAACTGTTGAAGACTTGATGCAGCAAAAGGAAGAAGAAGAGTGAATTACTGAGCTGAGATATCATCTCCTCCTTCACCAGTTCTCAGTCTTCAGATTCAGACCAGAACTTACACCATCAAATCCTGCCCCCATCTCCCAGGTCTTGGAACTTCAACTGAATTACACCATATACTTTCTTGGTTCTCCAAGACCCTTGACAAGTCAAAAGACTTCTCAGTTTGTACAACTTTGTAAGCCTATTTCTAATTATTTGTACATATGTGTGTGTTCTGCTCCTTAGAAAACCCAGTTATGAACAAATCAATCTTGCACCTCGATTTAGGTTATCCAATATTGTTAGAGGGTGCATACAATGGACAGAGCTAAGCCTCTTGAATAAAATTAAGTTTGGATGTTTGTAGATCTTAAACATTACTATGACATTGAATACTCTCTGGAATTAAAAAAAGGAATAAATCAGAAACAAGGAAGAAAGAAGAAAGGAAGGAAGGAATGACAATAATGGAAAGCAATAGACAATATGTTCCATCAATAGAGAAAATAGGGAAAAAAATACATGTAAACACTATTAGAGGTAAAAAAAAAAATAAGTGAAGTATCCAGAAAAATATGTAACAAATCTTGTATTCAGAAAAAGATTAGGTGCTGGGTGTGTTTACTTTGGAACAAAAAAGAAACATAAATATTATAAGATTTCCTATGATATTTAATACACAATAAAATGTTTTGGAGATCTTAATAAGGAATACAAACAAAGCCTCAATGTCTTTTTATGATTATGTAAAGTTTTCCCTTCAAAATGAAAAGCACATAAATATCATATAATAGATTTTTTGTGTGATAGACAAATATTTGCCATATAAAATTATATATATGCACATGTATACACTACTACACACACTAATTTCATGAGTTATTTTTTTTCCTCTTTGTTCATAATAAGGATTGAATCCAGGGGCACTTAACCACTGAACAACATCCCTAGCCATTTTTATTTTTTGTTTTGAGCCAGGCTCTCATTAAGTTGCTTAGGGTCTCACTAAGTTGCTGAGGATGGCCTTGAACTTGCAATCCTCCCACCTAAAGCTCCAGAGCTGCTGGGATTACAGACATGTGCCAATGTGCCTTGCTGTTCATTAGTTCCTAAAATGCTAGTTTTGTATGTAGTGTATGAAGATAGCTTACTGGTTATCCATAAACTAAATTCAAAATGCAAATAGTTATTTTAAAATACCATATTTAAATAATTGATTATATATAGCAATACAATATCAAATTTCATGCCCAGCTTTACCAAAGCATAAAACTATAGGTATGGTAGAATCTCCTTTTTATTTCCTAAAGTAATATCTTTACAGTATATCAAATGTAATCAATAAATCATGAGAACAAATATCTAAATGCAGATACTTATTTTTTGTAAAGGTCTCTAACCACTTTCAGTTTTGTTTATGTCAATGAAATTTTTTTAAAAATAGAAAATTTAATAATTTTTATTTGTTGTTTTTAGATATACATGACAGTAGGGTATATTTTGACATACATGGAGTGCAACTCATTAGAATTTTGATCCCATTCTTGTGGTCAAACACAATGTGGAGTAACACTGATCATGTCTTCATATATGAACATAGGAAATCCAGTTCATTCTACTGCCTTTCCCATTCCAATCCACTTCATTTCTCTTTGTCTAATCTAATGAATTTCTATTATACCCCGACCCCCACCCTTTATTGTGTGCTAGCATCCAAATATCACAGAGAACATTTGGCTTTTAGTTTTCCGGGGACTAGCTTATTTCATTTAGCATGATATTCTTTAGTTCCATTCATTTACCAGCAAATGCCATAATTTCATTCTTCTTTATGAATGAATAATATTCCATTGTGTATATATACCACATTTTCTTTATCCATTGATCTATTGAAGAATATTGTGAATTGGGCTGCTATAAACATCAATGTGACTGCATCAATGTTAATTCTCTAAAATGTTGCTATAGTTAAAATTGTGATTGTTTATGAATTTCATATACAAAGGCATGTTTTAATTTTCAATTTTTGGATAATGTAATTTGTCTTATTTTACCAAAAAAGCTAACATAAGTTTCTTTTTAATAAAAATACAACATGTATTTGTCATGTGAAATTTATTTACTTCTTTTAGATTGCAGAACATACCACCAATACAAAGCTGTGCCTTAACACAATTTCCTTCATTTTAAGAGTTGAAGTAGCCCTCGTTAAGGCTGAGGAAAGTTGATATGCATATTTATTCCTTAACGTCATACTTCTGTCTACAGAAAACCAGTGAAACCTACACTTCACTTAAGTTATAGCTTGTTCATCTTAACCTAAATAAGATTGTTGATAACATAAATTTATTTGTCCATCATGATTTTTAAGTATTGGAAAATACAAACTATTTTTAAGTCATTTCTAAACAACAAAACCAGTCATTCTCTTTATTAAAGCATCACTCAAAAATAAATTATTACATAAATCTCAATGAATACAGCTGACACATTTTTTCCAAATTTATCCCATTGGAAACACTTGCAATTTGATCATATCATAATGTGAGGGAAACAGCACAGGCCTTTTACCTAAAAGAAGAGAAAGAGACAGATACAGAAACAGAGACAGAGATCTTCATTTTAATTGTTTCCAACTCAAGTAGTTCCGAAATTGTTTCTGAGCCTATTTGCTGAAATTTTGTTTTACACTCTTAGAAAATGATAAAAAATTTTTTCTTGCTTCACTTACAAAAGTAAACAAAAGTTAAGTTTTTTAGTTTCTATTGTTCACATTTAGTAGCTGAACTGACTCTAAGAGAAATTACCCCAGATACAATTGCACTATCTCCATGAATTTTTTCAGCTGTCTGCCCTTCAACAGACAATTGACTAGCAGCTTTACACTGACTGGGGATTTGTCACCCAGTCATAGGCACCATTCATTTTAAATAAGAGAAGCATCTCTTTGGTCTGAATTGTGCTGCTTCTTCCACAGAGATGCCATTTTCCCACATACTAGATAGATTGCTCAGGTTGTATCAAAGAGAAGCAATTCATCTGTGACAAGTCAAGATCCGTAATAGAGTTAAGGCTTACACTACCTGCCTGCAATCCAATAAGAAAGGTTGGGTTTATTCTTCATGGATGAGAACAAAGAAAGCAACTGACCCATGAAATGAAAAACGAAGCTGAATAACTTCTGAATGTGAAGAGATAAAAGTTGTCGACTGAGTATTATATACCTTGGAAGCACATAACATTATGGTGCGGTGAAAAAAGTAGAATATCCAAAATGCAGGAAAAATGTTGTATAATTTTTATTTAAGGTCATTATATTTAAATGGAAAGGACTGTCACTAAACATTATATAAAAAGAAATTCATCCTTCACAAATTTGTTCCAATTTTCACATACACAAGCCTATCTATGTGTATCATCTATCTTAATCAGAATGACTTATACGTACATGTGTTACATTATGAATATATACATAATCATCCCTGATTGTTTTACATATATTTGTTGGTGTATTTAACCACTCCCCTCAATAAAAACAATTATATCAATAAAACTAGTAAAGTCAACCTATGATATTTTTCAAAGTATCTAGGAATACTGTTATACCTAAAAGTTTGTTGAGTGGGGGTGTGGTGGCACATACCTGTGATATCAGTAGATCAGAGACTGAGAGGGGAGGATTGCAAGCTCAAGGCTAACCTCAGCAAATTTATTGAGGAACTAAACAACTTAGTGAGACCCTATGTCAATAGTTTTAAAAAGATAAAAAAAAGAACAGGAGCTGGGGATGTAGCTCAGTGGTAAAGCACTCCTGGGTCCAATGTCAGTACCATATCCCAATAAAAGAAAAAATAATGTTGATTCTTCAGAAAACCTTCATGCATTACATATCATTTTATTCACACTCTAAAATTGAGGAATCAGGAACAATTTGAAAACCTTACTGAAGTCACTAAGTCAGTAACTTATGGAGAGATTTCAAACCCTGAAAGTCTGAGTACCTAGTACATGATTGTAACCCTCTGGCATACTGACTTTAGTTTACAATTGCTAAAGATTATTTGTTTAGCAAATAATCTTCTAGGCCCCTCTGTACATTTTCTTGTAAAATTTAATTTAAGCAAAAAATAATTCTCCTATGTCATTTCAGCCAAAAACTCTCATTCCTCAATAGCTTAATAATTTACTAATTCTGATCAAGTTTCTCAGTCTCCATCATTCCCTAGGTGATGTTACATTGCCTGGTCTGTGTTCACCAAGAATCCTTTCAGGTTGTATTAGTCACAATTATTCTTATCCCTGCCATTTCCTTTTAATAATTTTCTATCTACTGACCTCCATAGCACTTCTTAGCTTTAAATTTCCCTCTTCTCTATGCTGGATTGAAAGTTGAGCCCAATCTCCCTCCTCCACTGCAAGAACCCATAATTCCTTAACATGACCATCAATTCTTGACTCAAAATGAAATTTTTTTATCTATCTATTGATCTATCTAACTACACACACAAATAGATCTACATTCATACAAATAGAAAACTTAATCTATAAAATACTCCTAGAAAAATATATAGCCTCGTTGTAGTTAGGTATGGTTTAAATGTGTCCCCACAGAAGTTCATGTCCCCAAGATGATTGGAAGGTGCAAAACACTTCAGAGGTATTTGGGAGGTCCTTGGTTCACCACCGGAGTCATGCATTCAGGGAGAATACTGTCTCCTGGAGTGAATTCTATGACAGTGCCTTGCTGTAAGTGTCTAAGTCTGGCCCCATACACGTCTCCCTGCTCCGGGTTCCAGATGTACTCTGTTTCTGTGCCAGTTTCCACCATTGCTATCTGTATGAGGTGATGCAGTCACAGGGCAGCCCATGCCACAGAACCTGTGCATTTCATTTAAATTTTGAACCTCCAGAACTGTGAACTAAATAAATCCCTTTGCTTCATAAGTAGAATTTATCCAGCATTTTGTTGTAGTAGTACAAGATAACACAGCACAAAGAAATTCTCAGTAATTGTTGGTCCAAAACAAAACAAAACAGACTGAATGACTGGATAAATAACTTAAAATGTGAAGATTAAAACCATGTTTGATAAATTTCCTGATAGTGTGATTTATTAATTTGTGTAATAATCCACTCAATTTCTGGATAGGTTCAATAGGTAGAATACCATTTGTTTATTTTGAAATAGATCTTTCTTCTGCAATTTAATTAGTGACAATAGTTTAATCCTCCATTTTTCATATAAGGCCATCTTAAAATTTGAAATAGAATCTTAAGTTTTCATATTCATATGAAATATGAAGTTTTCAAATTCATATGAATTTGTATCTGTGCTTTATTTCACTCATATGACAACTCTTGTGAGTACGAAGAACATTTTTACATTTCTTTTCCTGAATATATGAATATACTCTGTTAGACATTTTCTTAATATACACATAGGAATTAAATTAGTGACACACTTTATTTATGTATGTTCAGATAATGGTATTAAAAAATTCTACCCTTGTTATACCAACTTATATAACCCAGAGCAAAGTGTTAGATTTGTGCTTGTTAAACATTCATTGAAGCAATCAGTACTACTACCTGCCTTTATTTCAATATAGACAGCCTGACTCAAGGATTAGGGTAGGTACCACATTAAAGACTTAATGTGCTTTTCATCTGGACACTAATGAGTAACTTCTCATATTCTATTGGCTATTTTGAAATCCTCTTCTGTAAAGCGTTGCTTCAAGTTATTTGATTTTTACCAATTTTATAAGATTCCACTTCTTTTTGATCCTGATTCAGAAAAGAGGTTGAATACCTTATATGTGGATGCTTTATCAAATATATACCTCATAATTATCTCTTCTCTTTTAGTGATTTATTTAATCAAAAGCAGTTCAAAATCTGAATATAGTTTAACACTTCGTCCTATTAAAAATGTTGTTCTACTACCCTTTAATTTGTTGAAGGCAATATGCACAGATCTAGAGAAATATAAAATTTTATAGTGCTTTAAATGACTTTAAAGCAGAAAATAATTTCACGGTGATATTAAGATTACCTAAAAATATTCGTTCATTCTAGAATTCTTTGCCATTATTAATCTCTAATTTTGCTCTAAGTATTGAGATAAAACATCTTTAAACAGTTTGAGAAAATATATCTTCCCCTTCATAGCAATATTCCAAATTTTCCAATTTAAAAATTTTAATATGTAATATTAAAATGAAAAGTAAATAAAACATTCAGATAAAAATTAGAAGTGACTTTCTATTTTACTACATACATCTTATATGACCTCCTCAAAATTGCTCAATGTTTCTGCCTTTAGGTTCCCATTAGTAACCAGAAATGGAACTATTTTGTTTTATTTACCTCTGAACAATTTTGACTGGATTGAACAGTTAACAGACACAAATTTTCCGTTTCTTATAGAGTATATGTTAACACATTGCATCTTGAGAATTCCAATTAGGAGCCTCGCTGTAGTTTATAAATGCCCCACAACAACTTTCTTCTTAAATTAAACAGAGACCTTTTAAAATCATGTGCTTATAAAAATCACACATAAAGTCCAACAATATAATATGACCCTTTAAGTTTGTGCTATTGCAAGCTTGACTTTGGAGTCATTTTTATGAAAACCTGAATGATTGAATATGTATAGGACTGTGTTTATTTTTCTGAAAGTGTCCATAAATGTCATCCAATTCTGAGAGTGCATGATACACCCCATAGACCTTAAAGGCAATTGTCCGTGACCAAATTTTCTTATGAAAATAATGCAAAAGATTGTTCCAAGTAAATACAGTTTGTTATTATCTGCCTGCCTGTTTATGATCACTGTCTTGCTGTTGTGATTTTATATCTTCCATTTATTCTCCCAGAGTGAGCCACTTTTGCTGTGATAAATAGCAAGAGATACAAACCAGCATTTCCTAATTAAATCTTCAGTATTTCAGTATTTCGAGTTTGTGAATTTCTTTTTTTTTATTAAAAATCATAAATTTACATAGGGCAATGTTGTTTGATTCATTGTTATTTTTTTTCCCTTCTCCCCTACCTCTCCCTACCCCTCCCACCCCTCTTTTCCCTCTATAACAGTCCTTCCTTCCTCCATTCTTACCACCCTCCTTATCCCTAACCCTAAACCTAACCCTAACCCTAACGCTAACCCCTCCTACCCCCCATTATATGTCCTCATCGGCTTATCAGGGAGATCATTCGTCCTTTAGTTTTTTGAGATTGGCTTATCTCACTTAGCATGATATGTGAATTTCTTGTAACTAAAAGCCACTATCATTTCCCAACATCAACTTCTTCTAAACCCATCATTATATATTTAATTTGGTCAATTATAGACTTGGAAAATGCTGATTATGGACTAATATTCTTCAGATATATACTATCCTATTTTATTTTTAAGCCATCAGTTCATAAGATTAGTAACCCTAAAGTATATGGAAAGAGAGCAAGGGAAATAGAAAATGAGGAACTTAACCTGTGTCTCACTCTGTATTCCATGTCTACACAACTGATATCAAAAAACTAAAAATAGGCAGTGCCTCATACTGGAGTAAGAGGTTGACCATTGGGGAAGGTGGGTATAGGATTTGAGGTCATTTTTTCAACTTTTAAAGTCTACTCAAACTAAACAATTATAATTATATATGTAGCACAAATAAGTACCAAAAATGAAACATTGTCATCACATATGATTTCTTTTGAAAAGCTACTGTGTAAAATTTAGATTCTTTTAAAGCATGCAAAATATGGGGGAAGGGAAAGTTTGGGAATGTCATCAAAACACATTATGAAAATTATGTCTAAACAACCTATTTGAAACTTTTGAACTCTCACATTCAATATTCTATAGTAAAATAAGTGCTAAGAGGAAAAACAATATAAAGATTCCTTCTATCTACATGGTTCATTGCTTTTCTGATAACACTAAGTGTATTCATGATTTTTCCACAGATGTATTAAATGTGTCAATCTCTTAGTCTATAGTTGGTGTAAGAGAGTCAATGGTGAAATAAACCAAAGCTATCCCTACCTTAAGGCACCATAGACTAGTGGTGAATTTAATAATCCATAAAATGAACATGCAACTATATGTAAATTTTCATCTATAATAAGGGCTAGTGCTATAAGGAAAATGTATGCAGTGAGTATAGGTGTGTTTTTTACCTATCTGACATGGCCAAGTGGGAGGTCGGTCAAAAGACTGCATAGATGTGATGGTCTCTCTCATCACCCTTGTACTTGCTTTCCATAGGACCCACTGCAAAAGAGGTTCTTCATAATTTGTTCTGTGAGCTTCTATTTTCATAACTGATGTGATCTGTGCTTAATGTCTTGAAGAGTTAAGATAGATATAGGATAGTTGTGGGGTTTTTCCACGTCCCTCCTGGATGAGGGAAAGAGCTTCTGTCAGAGGACAACAGTACTGGCAATCAATCAATTACTAATAAAATTACCAATAAACACAAGATCCAATACTCCTTTCAAATGGAAGGGGGTGTAATGAATCGGGCCATACCAGATCTGACCTGCAACAAGATGGAGGAGCCCACCCACGTTCACCTTTATTTATAGTCCCACAGGTAAAGGGGCTTGGACTGAGAGGGATTTCTTCTGTGAGGAACAGGATGGGGTGGAGTTAGCGAAGCCATTTACTCAGAGAATTAGCACTTCCTCGGGGGTGAGCCACCTCTGTACTGGGCCATCTACTCCCCAGCTGTCTGAAATAGTCTCTCATGACTGCCAGTTCCTGAGAGTTGGACTTCTGTATCCAATGGCTCAGTCAAACCTGATTCTGCTTAACATGGATGACTCCCCACAGATAGTTACAAATAAAATCTTGGATTCTTGAGCTATTTGGATTGTAGGAATTTAGACCAATGAGGCTGAATGGGTAGACATGTCTGAGGAAGAATTGGGAGACTTCGTTAAATTAGGAAGCCCATTTAAAATCCTGTGGATCTAATTGTGGTTTATCCAGAAATATATAGAGAGTGAGGAAAATGCTTAATTACAGGTAGTGTTATTTTAGTCTCTGTTTTAGTCCATTCTCACAACTGAATACCACAAAATGAGCAACTTATAAGGAAAAGAAATATACTGGTCTCGCACTTTTGAATGCTGAGAGGTTGAAGAACCTGGCAGAAGCACGGGGTGAGTTCCTTTTTATCAATGGGGACTCTGTGGAGTCCCAAGGCTGTGCAGGGCATCACAAGGCCAGACAGTTGTCCCAGCTCAGGTCTCTTGTCCTCTGCTTATCAAGCCACAGTCCCAGTGTGTCAAATTCCACTTTTAAGTTCTTACTTAATCTTTTTAAAAAAATATTGGGGTTAATTTTGACATAATTATATAAGCACAGGATATAATTTGCTTCAATTCAGTCCCGTCTCTCCCCCTTCCCCCACCCCCTACCAGAGAAAGATAATTAATCTTTCTTATTTGGAAGGGGGAATACATATCAGGAATTGAACTCAGTAGCACTTGACCACTGAGCCACATCCCCAGCCCTATTTTGTATTTTATTTAGAGACAGGGTCTCACTGAGTTGCTTAGCATCTCGCTTTTGCTGAGGTTGGCTCTGAACTTGCCATCCTCCTGCTTCAGCCGCCCAAGCTGCTGGGATTAACAGGCATGTTAAATGAGCCCAGCTCATTTAATTTTAATTACCTCCCAAAGGCCCTGCTTGCCAGTACTGCTGTCAGATTGCTTCTGTGTTCTTAATATCTCATAGTGAATTCAGAGAAGGGATGAAATTTCAGTATGAGTTTTGGTGGGAATATTTGAGCCACAGCAATCTCATGTTCAGTTATCCTTTCCAGCTTCTTTCTCTTTTCAGGATATTTTTATGACATCAAGAAAGTTATAATTCAGGCATTTTTAAATTTAAACATTTTAACTTGGTATACTCACACATATGAACACTCTAAATAATATGTGGATGTGTGTGAACATCAATACTGATGTGCTTACTTCTGAAGGGAATGTCCACTGTTTCTAGAAAGATATTTGGAAATAAGACCCTGAAAAAAATACGTAAGTCTTCTGATTCAATGGCATGTATTTCAAGAGTTTTACACAACAGGGCAAGTTTCATCCTTGTAATAATTCATAAAATAGGAATTATTTCACTCCCCTTTTATAGAAAAGAAAATAGAGATAAAGAATCATAGAGTTGTTGTTCCAAGTTCTCACACTTAGATGATAGAGACAGAGCCAGAAGCCATACCCTTCAAACTGGTTCCTCAGAATAAATGCAACCTCCATGCCGTACAGCTTTATGCATTTTATGCTATACATCCACTTCTAGAAATCCTTCTTACATTGTTTTATTATGAATATCAATTAATAGGGTCTATTTAAGGCATAATATTTACTGATATCTCAACTGTTAGCATAGACAGAAAAAAATCATGAAAATACATTAACTACAGCTGCTGTTGGAGGACAGGATTACAGTTTGTTTTATTCTTTATACATCTGTGCACTTCCTATGACTTCTTCCCCAATAAACATATATTATTTTATAAGAAAGAAAACACAAATAAAAAATAAAAACGCTTTTATCCATTGCTTTATGGCTTAGCACAGTCTTGCTAAAATATTAATTATCTTCTATGGCTGAGCAGAGGAAGGCAGCAACCATTAGAACTTTCTATTATTTGCATTAAGTGGTTTGTAACACCAAGAACAAAAGACTTCATGCAAATAAGCTTTTAATAAACGCTAGTGAAAAGAAGAATTTTGTTTCAATAGATAATTCTGGCCAGTTGAACATCCAGTGCTGTTTTTCAAGGTGATCTGCATTGCAAAAGCCAAACTTGCCCGGTAGATGGAAATGCTATAAAGATAGTGATATCCTGTTTGGAAATGAATCCCATCAATTAAAAGACAGTTTTAAAGTTATTTTTTGGTGAATGATAATAGTTTATACTTCTAAGAAACAAATGCAGCATTTAGCTTCCATGATTCACTTTTCTGATAATCTTATTATTATTTTGCATGCAGAAACATAAAATTTGCAAGTACTTTATAAATTTTGTAACTTTTCCAGATTCTTATAAATATTCTTTTAATTATTGTGAACTAATACTATGCTGTATTACTTCATGAATAAAACATGCTTCAGGGTTACTTAAAAGGATTAATTGTGGTGGAATTTGAGTTGACTTGTTCAAAATTAGATGCATAATATTCATCATATTCCAGTCAGATAGCTGTGCTCAGCATGTGTGTATTAATAATAATCTAAGGACAGTTTAATCCTTTCTAGGGAAACATTCCACTACAACTTTAATCAAAAAATGCATACTGTATGCATTAATAAATCTGTCTTAATTTTTATTAAAGTTTAAATATTTTAAATATTGTGTTAAATTATACAGATAATTATAATGAAATTGAAATTATAGCTCTCCAATTACAACTATGAAACCTCCAAAATGATTATGAAACTGAAAATTAAACTTAGCCCATTATTTGACCTATATAGTAAACAGTGACTAATGTATTCCATAGAAGTACCCTCTACCTTAAAAGATTAGACAGTTGTAGAATGTATCTGACATTCATAAAGTGTCTATCTTGAGTGAGTAAAATATATATTGGGGTTGTGTCTTTGCCTTTATGTTTTATTCTATGTCGTCCTAGGAATTTATCAAGGTGCCTGATAAAAAAATATAGTTTGTGCACATGTGCATTCATGAGAAGATAGTTATTGTTTATGTTTGCCTTGCTAGGTGAGTCAGGAAGACCCCAGAGGACATCTTTCCAGGATCCCTCAAAAGAAAACTTTGAAACTTGACAAAAATTCAAAAGCTGCTTAATAATGGGCTGTGAAAATGAAAGATTCCTCCACACCCCAAATACTTAAAAATATCAAGTTTAAATGATTGTATGTATTCATCCATCTCCTAGAAAGGAAAAAGTGTAAGAACTTCGTGTTTTCTTTTCTGTTGTTGTTGTTTGTCTCTCCTTTTTTTACATTTCTCAAAGTTAATTGATTCTTTAAGTTAAAAAAGCATCAGTTACTTACTGTGTCAGGTGTAATCTTAGATATTGAAAGTAAACAAAGGTGCAAAATACATAAGCCTCTTATATCACTACTATGCTTGGAGATTATATACTTTTTTCAAAATCATAGCTAAGTCATATATGCTCAGTCTCCTAAAAATAATTTCTAGTGTTTACATTCTCTTAAAGACTTTGCTTTTACTGAAACATTTTAAATAGCTACCAAAAAACATTGAAGACTTATGTCCACATGTTAAGCATGATATTACTAAGTTGAGAAATAACATATTTATTGATATTTTATTAAAACTTTAACCTTTGAATTTGCATTCTATCAAAACGCCTTTTAACATTAACACATCTGGAGAATTTTAAAATTTGTTTTAAAAGGTAATGATTATTAATTTATGCTTTCATTCTTTGCCCTAAACCCTTTTGAGTCCACTGAGTTAGTTAACACATTCACCTATTAAATATTCATTAAAGGCCTATTTTCTCCTTGCTGTTGTTTTGTTTGCCTTATGTTTTGGCCTGAAATTTCAGGGATGCTTTTAAAGAAGGAAAATCCTTTCAAAATATTTCAATTTGAAGGATGAATTAATTATCTATTCCTGTATGACAAAGCATTCTAAATGTTAGAACTTTAAAATAAATATAACAGTTTCTCCTCAGCCAGCAGATCAGATGCATTCTTTTCTCCTTTCAGCTCAGTTCTCCTTGAGGTTGGTAGATAACTATGGATCAGGAATGTAGTTCTGCTGATTTTATCTGGCTTGCTTATATTTGGTGTTGGTGGGCAAGCAGGTCTCAAATGGCCCCAATTGGGACTACTGGATTCTTCACATAATGTGAGATAGCAGACTTGCCAGTTTATTTGTAGAGTTGTATGAAAAAAAAGTTATTGTTCTTTTGAAAAATTGAAGTTATAGGCAAATTTGTGATGTAGCAACTGCCAATTCTGAAATTGTTCAAGTAAAAATGTTTCCATAAAAAATAAAATAAAAAACCTGAAATATTTGGCTTCGATTCTGTAACATTCAGTGGGCAGAAGTGGAAAAAACAAAATGGAGTCTATAAAGTGAGGGCTATGAAAAAATAAAGAAAATGTTTCTAGAGGAAGATAAAACAGCAAGTGTTGTGATGTAGTAGCAAAGCAGCTGGCAATGCTATCACTAGGTAAATTGAAAAAAAAAAAAAACTTTTATAGAATGAACATTTAACTTTGACTAGGGATGTCCAGGTAAAATACTAAAAAATATTGGCTACTTGCTTCCAGCTGTTTCAGGTACTACAAGAAAGAGTGAAGTCTGAAGACAGTGACCAATTTGTAGTTATAATGAAAAAAAAACCAAAAAACAAAAAACAAAAACAGCACCAGTTAGGTTCCAAACTTATTTGCAACTTCCCAATCCCTCCTCAAGGGAAGAAAAGATTTCTTAACATTTAATTAGAGAAGCACTTAAACACAAAGCTTTGTTTATGTTGCAACAGAACCTCAGTTAGTAATTCTTAAAGGAAATTAATGTGATGATTCTAGACTTCAGCTTTTTAACTACAAAAGATTAAAATTGAAAGAAGGCTGATGAAAAAAATTTTGAAGTCTCTTAAAATATATAAGACATAATTCTAGCTAGTGACTGCAGTGTCATCTTGGTTATTCATTTTGGTTTTCTTTCATTTAAAGCTTCATTTATTCATTCATCAACTCTTTCAATAGACATTTATTAGGATATTCTGGTATAAAGTGGTCAGGGAAGAAAAACATGTAAAATTCAGAAGATTGCTATTATGTCTGCATTCTGAAAAATGGAGACAATCATACCATAAATGCTGAGACAGAAAATTGCATGTCTAGCTGTGCTTGTAAGTGTCAGGGTAGAGCTAAATCACACATTCAAAAACGCTTTTGGTGAATATTCTGAAGAGGACTATGGCAAGTTAAAATACTTCATGAATTTTATCTTAAAATCGTCTTTGGGTTTGACTCATAATCTATAAACATATAAGGTGACTTTGCTATAAATATAATGTTTTAAATAAAAATGTGGCCCTTTAAGACAAAAAAGAAGTAACTTTACTTTGGAAATAAATAATTATCTCATATAATAACCTGTACATTCAATTTTGCAGTAAGTAGTAGGATGCAGAAAGGAGAAAGCAGAGAACAATAAAAATAATACTATTATTTATTTTATTACTATATGCTAACTATAGACCTTAATATGCTTGCATAAGTTAGAGATGATTCTCTAACTAATGTACTAATAAGTTATTACTATTCCATTTTACAGAGTAAGCAGTAAGATTTGAGAGTCCTTCCAGATGATATTCAATGATGCTTTTTTTCTATTTGTCAGTTTGTCCTGTATACAGTGAAAACACATTAAGGGTTTTATTCCTGGAGAGAACATGAGGAGATTTGCTTTGAGACACAATTGAAAAATAAATTCATTGAGAATAATTCTTCAAAATCTATGAAAGCAATTGTGAAAATTTGTTTTGTCAAAACCGATTCCAGAGACTTTTCTTTTAAGGTAGGTTTTTTGTTTGTTATTGTTGCAGAACTGTGACAATGTGAGCATTCAGTGAATATCTCTAGTTAAATGCCAGTATGGAATAGGACCAAAATAGGACCACTCCCCAAATGTTGAAGCACAGAGGAGAAAGGGTCAAGAAGGGAAGAGCTCAGTTTCAGAGATGATACAGATGAAGAATTTTGAAATTACCTGGCCGTGATGCATGAGAAAACTTAAAAGTCAAGACATGATCTACCCTTTGGGACCATGTTGGCTCTCAATACATTTTGCAGTCTGGAAGAAGTAAATGAGAGGCCGAAAGAATAAGGGGACAAAAGTTGATGCACAATATCTGCAGGGTATGGCAACGTAAACAGCCACCTGTTCAATGATCCATAGGTGTAAATGTCTACACTCTGAAACATTGTACAGGCAAGAAGTAAAACATATCCCATGTGGTTATGAATAGTAGAAATGATATTACATTATGAATATAGATTAATATGATTATATATTGTTAGTTATACAAAAATACCTGAGAGAATTAAATTGTTCACTGAAGAAAGATACAAAGAACCTATAGTTTATTTTTCTCCAAAAACAACTTTAAATCATAATGCCTAGCATCCAATAAGATTACGAAGACCATAAGACTACAGGAAAACATGAATAGGAAGCAATAGGTAATAGAAAAATATTAGGAAGCAATGGATAATAGAAAACAATTAATGATAATTTTAACAATAATTTTAGCTATTAAAATTATCAGGCATACTATGAAACAATCATAACAAAGTATGAGATAAAAAGTCAATCTACAAAATTTTAGCAGAAAACCAGAAACCTTAAAATTTGGCATAAGTTTTGAAAAAGAAAAAAGGGAGAAAGAACATATTTATCATCAAAAAATAAATGAAAAGTAAAGAAAATATAGTAATCTTCACAAACTTGTGTGCCACCTTTGTGCTGAGCCATGCTAACCTTTTCTATGTGGTTTCCATTTTAGTATAAGTTTTTTCAAAGAAAATACAAAAGAACAATAACAACACTAATAGAAAACCAAAAATCAAAATAAGATTGATTTTGCAGAAACAGCTATCATCAAATGCTGATTTTTCAACAGCAACAATGGAAGCCATAGAGAAATTCTTGAACTAAGAAGAGTTAATTTAGAATTTTTTGACTAATAAATATATTTGATAAAAGTAACCTTGAAATGACATATTCTGACTAATGCAAATACTCTACAGTATGCTATAATTATACTTACTGAAAGTTGGAGTGGTCTTTGTAGAAAGTTTTCAATCAAAATTTCAATCTCACTAACATGTATGAAAGTTTTTAGATTTCTTTTTTCTAAATTGTGATATTTCAACTAATTGGTACATTTCATTTAAGTTTTCCAGTTTGTGGGCAAAAGTTATTATAATATCCCTTAATGTTCTTTCCTTGACTGTTGTATCTTTACTCATATTGGCTATCTTATTCCTGAGAATGATAATTTATGTTCTCTATTTTTCTCAATCAGTTCTGGAAAGTTTTGTCATTATAGTAATCACTTTACACTTGAAAATATTGCATTAGTGATATTCACTGCTGAAGATGCTATTTCAATACTATATCATTTTTTTTAGAAGCCTGCTGTTTTTTTTTTTTTTGTTTTTGTTTTTGTTTTTTTTTTTTAACCTTTCTTTTCTTTTTTTTATCTTGACTTAAATTTCTATTCTTGTGTCTGGTGTTTTAGTTAGAAGTTTAGATCATTGATTTTTTGAATTTCATTTCCTTCTAATGTAGGCATTCAGTGCAGCAAATCTCTTTCAAATGTTATTTAAAAGTATTATTAAGCATATACAAAATTCTATTACTAGGATGTGAGAGGGATTGGGCTGGAATATCTGCTACCACATTGACCACCAGGTGGACTCCATCCATCTGACTGGATCAGGGGATGTCCCCTACCTCCATCACCTCTCCACACGCATTCCTCCTGCAGTTGTGCCCTCAGTCTAAAAGGATCCCAATTAAGGAGAATTATCCTTTGATCAATAATATAAGAGTGGCTATTTTCTTCTGCTAGACCCCACAAACAAAATTCTATTATATCTTCTTGAAGTAAGCCCTTAATAATTACAAAAAAAAGTCTCTTTAATTTTTACAATGCTTATTTTCTGAAACACTCCACCATCTTATCGTAATAAATCCATGGCAAGTGATTCATATGCAAAGTCTCTTTCATATAATCACTTCAGACCTACAGACCTTGCCCTGTCTGTTCTGTAAGTGGGATATAGTTATTTTTATGTTTAACCCATTGTCACAACTTACTGCATTTCGGTGTTCATTCACTTAAGATTTAGTATGATTGCATATATACTTTCATTATGAATTACTATTTTGATATTTGTTATCTTTTTGGTTTGATTCCTGTGTGATTGATGCATGTTTTAATTTTTGTTATTTTTTTGAGATTTTAATTTTTTGTCTCTGAATCCATTTGTGTTATTTTATCACTATCCTTCATTTATTTTACTGCATTAATTGGGTACATTGGTTACTCATGTTTTATATTTTATTAATATTCCTTGCCAGTTTTAATATCATTGCATTTATCAGATACACTGTAAGTTATAAAAATAAGTTTACCTTAAATTTGTTTTCTCACCATGAGAAAAAGTGCAGTCACCTATCTCTATTCATCATACAAGTTTGCTTTGTTTTCTTGTATTTTACTTCTAAAATGATATATGCCCCACAAGACATTGTTATTGTTTAAAATTGAAACAGGTAATGGTTTTCCATTTAAAAAAATATTTACCTAAATATTTATCCTTGTCAGCATGGCTAATTTCTTTGACATATTGAACCAATGTTCTTTAACTTGAAAAACATGGTCTAATAGTCCTAGTAATGCAAGAACACTGGCAAGAAATCTTCCAGATCTGTTCACCTAGAAATCTCCTTTCCTTAATTTTTGAGGCTCTCTTTTCCTGACATGTAGTCTTCCCTCTTCCACAATCCTACTTCCTGTCTTCCATGGTTTTTGTTAAAAATCAGTGATTCTTACATTATTCTCTAGCCACTTTTGAGTTCCTCATTATATTTATTTGTTTGCATATTAATATATTTTGTGCTATTAGGGACTGAGTCCTGGGTTGCTGTACCATGGAACTTCATCCCCAGATATTTTTATTTTATTTATTTATTTTTTTAATTTTGAGACAGGGTGTTGTTGAATTGATGAGGCTGACCTCCTCCTACCATAGTCTCCCAAGTCACTGGGATTTCAGGCATGCTTCTAGTTTTATCATCTTTGATTTTCAACAGTATCATAAAATCCATGCTGTCCCTAAGGGAAATTTAACTTGTTTTGGAGTATATTGAGCCTCCCAAATTTTTAAAGTACAATATTAAACTATTTTGATCATTATTTTTCCAAATATTGTCTCTGTCCCATTATCCTCTTCTTTTCCAAAGGAAATCCAATACCATGTAGATTACATTTTTCTTTTTTGTTACATTTCATTTCTCGCAACTTTTTATTCTGTTCTGCTTTTCACCATTTTTTCTTTATTTTGAATGTTGTTTTTTGAGTAGTCCTCATTTTGAGCCTTTCTTCTACTTCTTCAAGTTCATTGTTATATTCACCAAACATGTATCAATTTCATTTCATTTTGTTAATATACGTTCTACTTCTATTTTGTTGTATACCATCCTACGCATTCTGTTTTCTTGAAAAAAACAGGTCAATTCAACACAACTAAGTTTCCAAGGATCTCCAAAAACAGTATAACAGATCTTTTAATTTCATGCTTTATGGGTCTCTGAAATGTGGATGCTAACCCACAGCAAGGGAGGGTGGGGAGAATAAGAATAGAAGTTCATTGAATTAGACAAAGAGCAATGAAGGGAAAGGAGGGGGATACAATTAGGAAAAATAGTAGTATGAATCAGACATAACTTACCTATGCTCATACATGAACACACAATCAGTGAAACTCTACATCATGAACAACCACAAGAATGGCATCCTAATTAGAATAAATTCTACTCCATGTATATATAATGTCAAAATATAATCTGCTGTCAAGTATATCAAAAAACCAAAAACGTCTCTGATTTGTAAATCCTAGACATGATCTACAAGCTTAAAAATTTTTTCAACTTCTCTCTTCAGCCTTACCTTTTCCCACATCTGCACTTAACTTTCTATGTATAAGAATTTTTAAGTGATTAACTTACTCTTTTGAAATCCTGATATAACTTAAAGCTTAACTAAGCAATCATATTAAACATGATATCAACGATTGGATCACACAGGAAACTTTCACTGATTTTGTTTACTTTTCAGAACAATCCAGAGTTCTTTGAGATTTTCATATTTCTGTTTTGTTTGAGTCCAAAGTTCTTGATATTTATTTCTGCAGATAGATACAATGATTATGCAGATTTTTAACTATTTAAGTTTTAAAAATAAATGCTTTCCATTTTTCCTGCTTTGGAAGTTATTGTTATTTTCGTGATCCAGAAATAAGATTTCCTAGACCTCATATAACAGAAGGCAAATCTAATTAATGAACAAAACAGGAAATAATAAATTGTGGTTGTATTCAAACATTGTTCATACACACACACACACTCATACACATACACGTGTCCATACACATATTGCTAACTGAACTCCATTTCAAAAATTTTACTCAAAGCTGGGTATAGTGGCACACTCTGTAATCCCAGCAGATCAGGAGGCTGAGGTAGGAGGATCTCTAGTTCAAAGCCAGCCTCAGCAATTTAGCAAGTCCTTAAGTAACTCAGCAAGACCTTATCTCAAATAAAATACAAAAATGAAAAAAGGGGGGGGCAGTTTCTGGGGATATGGCTCAATGATTAAGTGTCCCTGGGTTCAATTCCCAGTACCCCAATATCCAAAAAATTTTTTTTGTTCAATAGCTTTCTTAGATATTTTTCTAAAAATATATCCTGACTTTAGCTAGATTTTTTTCACTTGTCTTTGATACTTCTTTCCAGTATATCTCTTGTTTGTCTACTTTTTTTGTTTTTAACTTATAACTATTTATTGTTAATGTCTAGAGTATAAGGTAATTAATATTAGAAAAATATCTTTTCTCATAAAAAATTATGAGCTATATCAAATTTATTTTTATATGCAGTGTTCTCATGCTGAATAGTTTTCAGTTCAATGCCCAGTGCTAAGCAGGTTTTAATTATTGTCTAATTCTCTGGAACTATTAATGAATGAAACACAATGTACTCGGTATGTTAACATGCATGGTCACAAGTTTAGTTCACTTTCAATACTAAGTGTTAAGTTTTTCCTTTCATGTCTGGAACTTTTAAAATAGTCTTCAATATAGCCAAACTCGACTTCTCAATATTTCCAACATTTGCAGTATTATTCTGAGATTTTTTTTAAAAGACTGTCTGACCTGTATTTTGTGTCAGAGACCTACTCTAGTATGTCTATAAATGTTTAGATAGTAAAAGTCCATAGTCTCTAAATACAAAAAGTAAAACAGTAAATTTTTTTTCTCAATTTTCTAAGTCTCAAATATGCTATAATTTGAAGATCACTTTTGCTGTTATTCTTTATTTTGTTCTTATCAAAGTAATCCTTATGTACTGATATTCTAGAATTTATTTCATGATCAATATGAAGAGAGATTGCTATAAATTTTGCTTATTTTCTCTCTGTACCTGATACATAAGAATATATTTTGAAGATGCCTGAACTCTAGTTAAAATATAAAAAAAAATAAATACACATTTTTAATACAATTATATCTACTTCTATAAATTTATACATATCATTGATTTATTCCAATTCACCATATTAATCCATCTTATTATTTCCTATGTTGTCTTTACTTATATTTGTGTACTACTATGTGTGTTAATCATGAAGAGAATATCTCCATGTTGTCATTGACACATTTTACTTCACTATTCCCCAGTTAATCATTATTATACATATTTCCTTCCTCATTCTTAACAATGACAATATTTTCTTTCATTTTGCATATTTTTATTGGAGCATTGTAATTGTACATATTGTTGGGATTTATTATTACCCATTTGTACATGCACACAATGTAACAATATAACTTGGGTAATAACACCCCCAGCATTGCCTCCTCCCTCCCTACCTCATGGCCCTGTTTCCTTTCCTCTACTGATCTCCTTTTGATTTTCATAAGGTCCAGCCCCACCTTTGTTTTCCTTTTTCCTTTCTAGCTTCCACTTGAGAGAAAACATAGAACTTTAACCATCTGAGTTTGATTTATATTGCTTAACATGATGGTCTCTAATTTCTTTACAAAAGTGCCCATTCTAAAAATCATTACTATGTCACTTGTACTTCACTATTTTTTTTTCAGATTTTACAATTGATTTTATTTCTAATTGCCAAGCAATATCCTATTCACATTTTTTTAAATTTATTTTTATTGTAAACAAATGGGATACATGTTGTTTCAGTTTGTACATGGAGTAACAGCATACCATTTGCATATTCATACATTTACATAGAGTAATGATGTTTGATTCATTCCAATATTTTTAATAATAGTGTACTTCACTATTTTAAAATAACTTTTGTAATTTTAATTTTTAATGTGAGCCAATTATTAACTGACACTTCTCTCAGGTGGTTATGGATTTTGATTGTGTATATCTGAGGAATGTAATGCATTGCCATCAGAAAACATAAAATATTACTTTATTGATATAAAATTTTTCCATTGATATCTACAAATGTTTTCCTTAATTTATGAAATTCAGTTCTCAATATATAATCTTTATATTTATGCCATCAATTTTATCATTCATTATTTTATAATTTTATATATTATTTACACATATTTTAATAATGTATAAAACTTTTGGGATGTTTTTGTGGAGCTGGGAATGAAACTCAAGGTCTTGCCTATACTAGGCAAGTGTTCTACCACCATGCTACAACTTAGCCTTTATAAGTATATAATGTTTATCTTTAGTTTTCCAAAACTAAGTAAATATTGAATGCATTTTAACCACTAATCCTTAACTATTAAATAAATCATTTGGACACAATTGAATAATACAAAAAGTTTTATTCTGCTTTGTGTCTCTAAACTTCCAAACAACCAAATAAATAAATAAAAATATTCTTGGACTGATACAAAGAATAACATAATGCTTACTACTAAAAAGTAAAGGCTAAGAAAAAAATGACCCTTGAAAGTATTTAAATGAATTGTAATATGTGAAAAATACTTAAGAGCAATATTCACTTTAAACAACATTATTTGAAGATAAAAAATGGTATAAATGATATAGTGAGGTTGGTGAGTCATCTAAAAGCTGCAATAAAGCTGTCCATAATAGGAAGCAATCTTACAAATTCCATTCTTAGTGTAAAATGTAGGTAGATAAGTTTCCATGGAAATTTCCTAGAAATTCAAAAGAACATAGTATTATAAATCAGTTTTTCTTCATTCAATGTATAAATAAAGCCAGCTTAATAAAAATTGCTATCATATTACCATATTACAATGGCATTATTTTAAAATTTCCAGTTTAAATCACAATGTAATTAAAGCAATGCCATAACAATTCTAATTTTCTTTTTAAGTTTTCATGATCATGTGTCTTTGCTAGACATCAATTTGTATGCAGCATGATTGCATTAAATATTTCTACCTCTACAAATTAAAAAGGAACTAATGTCTGAATTTTGTGTAATAAATTTAAATAAATACACTAGTTGAATTTTTAAAGATATAATGATATGCTTAATATGTAAAATGAGATTAATTATGTTAAAATGAAAATTATAGTTGCATTTCTTGCATACTATAGAATATTTATGTACCATAATAACCAGTGATAGAAAAAGATAAATTATTTATAACATTGTAACGTTATAATGGACTCAAATATATAATGAAAAAATACTGTAATTAGTTATTGTGGAATTAAATGTCAGTGAAAACCATTAGATTGTAGCATAATTTTCCTAGGTAATAATTCAAAACACAAATTGCCATTTTGCATATCAAACCTCCATAAATAATGTTGTAGTTTTTGCTCTGAAAATCATAAATTACTACTGAATAGATGTGATATTAAATCACCTACATATTATGACTGCACAATACTAATATTCTACTACACAATATACTTAACTTTATATGGTTTATGGAATTTGGAAGCTAATAGGCACTTTTAAAATCATTCCTCATTCATTTTACAAATAAGACATATAAGATCCACAAAATGTATTTAATTGCAATGTATGTTTGTTGTCACTTGTTTCATAATATTCACAACTTTCCCATTTTGTCTGCACCAGAGAAGAAAAGCATACTGATGCTGTCCATTAAGACTTCTGGTCTGTGAAGTTACCATGTTTTAGTATTAATTCCCTCTTGCAAAGAAAAAAACAACAGAGATAAAAACCCATTGCCTGAGAATGCACACAAATTGATGATTACAGTAAAACACTGTGGCTCAGTGTTGGTTCTCTTATAATATTATTTCTTTACTCCTCTTTTGAAAACAGAGCTAATACTTTTTTATATTAAAAATATCAATAAAAAGCATTAGTGTTTGACACAATCACTGACAGAAAGCTGAGCATAGGTTTGCTATCAACAGAATCAGTTTACGAAGATTTTTTTTTCCCACTATTTTTTGTACTACTCTAACAAAATAACTGGGTCTGAATAAGTCACAAAGGACATATTTCTCACAGTTCTGGAGGCTAGAAAATCCAAGATCAAAGTGCTGGAGGGCTTGGTTTTCTGATGAAGGCTACAAACTTTCAGAGGAAAGAAATTAAGTGAACAAAAGGCTCTGGTGTGCAAGAGGAAAGGTCGAACATAGAATTTACCAAGGAACATATTCTACATTTGGATCAGTAGTTTCACCATATTAAGCTTTATTATTATAAGCCATTGCAGAGCATTGCAGATAAAGATATAAAGCAATCACTATAATTCTTTCTAAAAAAAAAAAAAAAATCCATGTATGAACAAAGCCCAGGGACAAAGTTGAAATGATAATAATATAGGGGCTAATTTTGGGGGTGGAAAAAGGCCCCTAATTACAGAAGGAGTCTGTTTTTTGTTTTTTGGTTTTTGGTTTTTTTTGTTGTTGTTGTTGTTGTTTTTTTTTTTTTTTTTTTTGGCAGTACTGGGGACTGAACCAAGGGCCTTGTGCTCAACAGGCAAGCACTCTACCAACTTAGCTATATCCTCAGCCCCAGAAGGGGTCTGTTTTTATAGATTACAAAAAGATGAAATAATCATTGGAGACTGAAACAGGATGCTTTGGTTTGGATAGTCAGGAAAGAAGTTGTAAAAAGTTCAAAATTTATTGTTACTGAGAAGGGGTCAAAGTTCAGAGCTCAGTTGGAATTCACCATTTATCTTCTTCCTCTGGCATCCATTGTTCCCCAGTGCTTCACTCTGCATTTCTCCTTTCAGGACTCATAAGCAATGGGAAAGTGTGGAAGTCCAGGGGTTAGTTTTGGGTCCCTTCAGGACTCATAATTGGTAGGAAGGAATGAATGTTTACTTTTGTCCTCTCAGGGCCCACTGTTAATGGGAAAGGACTTACTAGGAAATTAATGATTGCCTTAATTCTCCCTCCTCCTCTGGGTCAGATGGTTTTGGGGGATGGTCATTTTTCATATCCTTCATTCCCAGACTCTAAACGGGGGAAATTTATTGGGGTGATGGGATCAGATCTGGCTGCTTCCTGCTGAGAAGGGGTGAAGTTGGAGGACACCTCCTTTCAGAGTTCTTGAAGAGAACATGGAGACACTAAACAGGTGGCTGAGTCTTAAGAGGAGTATATGTGGGAGGGGCCTTGAGGCCATCATAGGTGAAGTCCTCCTGTTGTGATTTCAGAAGACCAGGCCATACTCTGGGAAGCAGGTTGAGCTGGAAACTCTTTCTGTACAAAATTAAGAATAGGGAGAAGAAAGGTTATTATTAGAAAGGTATGGATTCATTCTACTATTCTTTGTACCCCTATACCCCTTGCCCACCCTTCTCTCCCCTCTACCTAATCTGAAGTAACTCTATTCTTCCCTAGCACCCACCTGCATTGAGAATTAGCATCCACATATCAGAGAAAATATTTGGCATTTGGTTTTTTGGGACTACATGACCAATGTGATCCTATAACACATACAATCAGAAAAATGAGAAATTATACTCCATTTGTGTATATGACATATCAAAATGCATAAATGCATTCTACTGTCATATATAACTAATTAGAACAAATTTTAAAATATAACTTAAATAAACAAACAAAAAAAGAAATGTGTTGTTTAACTAATTTTCTAGTGCTAGGGAAACATTTTTTCCAGTGTCAAAACAGGATATGTTCTTCAAAAGTGCCAGGAAACATTCACCTAAAGTATGTAGCAGGTAAGATATTTGGGATCCTATTTACCTTAATCAAAGTCATCATGCCCCACTCAAAAGTAGAGTGCACTCTCCATGGTCTCAGGAGTCCAGTCCTCTGGTGCATAGCAAGCATGATTAACTTTGGACCATAGTTTCCTGATGTTTTAATCATCTCCATCCTCTTGACAGACTATGAAAAACAAGAACAGAGATGAAATGAATAGTATAGTTATAGCTAGTAACTCAGTCACATGTGTATAAAAGTATCAAGGATTAAGGGAAGAAATCTCTTCAGCAAGTCTGCCCCAAATTTCTTCATTATCAAAAGTAGATGTTTTCTGCATTAGCCATGACCAGAACCTGAGACTGTAATTTTAACACATCCAAAGAAGCATTACGAAAAGGATCAAGCACCATTAGGTGATTACATACATTTTGCCATTGAATCTTGGTATGATCATATGGAACTTTAGTTGCACAGAATTGGATAATGTTATAATGACATTGAAGTCTTTGGGTCCATCATAAATCTCGTACTTGTTCTCCTAGTCATATAATAGAATCTTTCAGTTGCTGAATTTTGCAGGTCTCAGTAAATATTTTTTGAAATTGTTGAAGATAATGAGTTGTTTGTACCTGCTGATGGACTACCACCACTGAGGTAGATGCAGAGGTGATGATCCCCACTGAGACAACAATGCCAGCTTTCTAGTCACCAGAGAAAGTGTTTATCATGGTGTTTCAGGTGTTGCAGTCATTCCTGCATGAATTCTACTGAAGGGGTCTCCTTTACCCTGGTTCTTTTAATTTTACAGCAAATCAGGTGGTTACTGGCCTTTCAAGGATCGTAAGTTTCTTCTGAAATTTGCCATATAGTTTGACACATTGCTGCAGCATACGGTTCACACATTTAATATAATACATGTTTTGTGAGGCATTATTTTGATTTGAATGGGTCTAGAAAATAAAGCCTAGGGATTTAATATACATGCTGTGAGACACACTTCCTTAAGAAAGAAAACATTAAGATAGTTAACATTTTTTAGGTTATTATATCAAAAATTATCATTCCAGATCCAAAATGGCTTCTGAGTCAGATCCACCACCCATATATCAGGTGAATACAATTTAACCCTGTCTCTTACCATTTCTGATTGGTTTACATAGAAACAGTATTCTCTCCCAGCCTGTTTTGCAGTATGACAGATGCCAGGGAGTCCAATTAATTTTTGCAAAGTCAGTATTGAATTGGCAACATGATAGATGTTTTAATAACCTGTTCTGATAACATTTTATATTAATGAATTGAGATTCACAATCCTGCTGCTCCAGTACCAATCCCAGCAGTTCTTTCTAGCCCTATAAGTAAGTGAATAATTTGGAGGGCTCTCTTATATCTGGTTTGTGCCATTATAGGGATAGGTAAACTTTTGATTGTTAGATAAAATGTCAATTAGATGAGTAAGAAAGACCAAGAAGCAGAAACCAGTCCAATTTTTGGTAGTCAGGGGTAAACATGAGTCTCACAAAGGGAAAAATGCCGCAGAATATGGGAGGGGCTATTGGGGTTGTGGGACTGACACAAGTGTACATCTTAAGTTTTATTGAAAGAACTATTGTTTTTCTTTCTAATGCCCAGGATGACTGTGCTTTAGTTTTAACTGTTTTGCTATATAGTCAAGATCAAGCTGGTCAAATTGTCTATGTTCTTATCTATTGTTAAGAGTCAGCTGCATCCCCACAGGGGTCACTTGGGAAACCCAAGAGCAGCCTCTTAGTTCTGCTACTGCCATTTGCCCCCATAGGTCATGGTCTTGCTGGCCGTGTGGTTTCCATTGGAAGCATCAGGGATTTCTCCCTTCTCCAGTGACCCTCCTCTTTGTACCATGTGTGCACTAATCAGTCTTTCATTCTCCAGTGGTCTCATTAACCTCCCTGATCAGGAGGTCATGTGGCCCAGGGTTGCAAAGCCCTTAGAGAAGTCCCCTTCTTCCCTGGCTTCAAGCTAACTCAGAGGGCAAGTGCCACATATTGATTTTTTTAGTCCTTTTATTTTTAGCCTCAATCTTTAACCCTTGGTATTAAACATTCAGCAAGCCAGTTTTGTCAGTCTTAAAGTAAGATCGAGGGGCTTTACCTTTAATACCAATAACTTTACAGTCATTTACTCCTTTTGTTTAATTGGTGTCTGTATTAGTACTGGAGGTTAACCTTATAGCCTATCTGTGGTGTAGGTGGTGTCTTATTATCTCAAATTAACCCAGGTTGTTTGTTCTTAGAAGCAGTACATCTGCAAAATATTAAGAGACAGATGTTGTAAAGTTTACAAGGGAAATACAAAATGAAATTAACAAGAATAAAAACATATTTAGTTAGTGTACAATCTTGAAACTTGACTGAGTTACACATTATATCCCTTGTATGGGATCACAGTTTGAACAGAAATTTAAATGAGTTGAAGTCTGGCCTATTTTGGAAACATCCTAACATGAAGTAAGATGGGCAGCACAGCCTTGTCCCATGTAGAGTGGGACCTAATGCAATATTACATCTGGAACATGAATCAAAGAAAGACTAAGAGAGCTTTTTACTCTCTTTTTGTGGAAAAGTGGTCAAATGTTATGTTTCACACTATTACCCTTTAAGCAGATCAGGTTGTCATTGTCTTTTAGAAATATATTTAAATTTCTACCCTAGTGTAAAATTTAACATAAAATTCAGGTCCAGTTACAGAATATTAAATGATATAAATAAATACCAAATTAAACTTGCTATTTTTACAAGTTTAAAATTACCATTACAGATGACTGTAGTTTGCAGAACACCAGCTTGAAATTAAAAAATGTTCTCTTAAGTCTCCTACTTTAAAGACTTGTACACCTGGAAGTTATGAACACAATTAGTATACTAAGATGTCAATAATACCATCACAATTGCATTGATATTTTTATATTAACCAAGTTTAGCTTTTAAAGAAAAATTGACTCTGCAATGCAGTGTAATACTCTAAACTAACAGTTGTTTTTATTTAATGAGTGTTGTATAGACCCTAATTCCTTCTAGATTAGTTGCCCTAAAGGATAAAATTCAACAGAAACAATGTTAAGAATAAATTGTTTTAAGAAATCCTGGTTACTTTAACAAATAGATTAAATCTTGGCTTTATATAAACACATTCATATTTGACTTTAGGGAAAAATCTTAAAAAGCTTTAACCAATTGTGCCACATACGTGTAAATAACTAACTTAGTTGCACACAAACTTGTTGAAATTTTCCCTTTACTTACATATATCTTCTAATCACTTACTCTTCAGAGCATCTTGTTGTTTACTTCACAACACAAAGACCTTCTTATCCAAAAACATGGCCTTTCTCCTTTATTTGCCTACCTAGAAACTTCTAATTTGTCTTTCCTAGCTCTTGACCCTTTGTGTTTAATTTCACACTTTGAGACAACCCTTGTAAATTTCTGAATTTAAACAAATTACTCTATTTAATAAGATGAAATACTTTGTGTTATTTATAATACTCTACTTGAAATGCAGTTGAAACTTTTGGACCCCTTGCATATAGAACCAAACCTGTTTATTTACCAGTTTGCAAAAACACAAACAAGCTTAAGTATATCACCACATGGAATTCAAGAAGTTAAGAGTACTTGATGATATATTTAACAGTTAGTATTTTAACTTTGTAAATTAATCAGATGTTTCCAACAAACATATTTACGATTAGTCCCATATATGTCAAATCTAATTCACTTATTTTTAACTCTAAGAACTAAGATATTAGACAAGTGTAGTGAATAGCATTAGTAATCTCTTCCCTGTTGAATAAAAATCCTAGGAACAATGAATTCGTAAATCCACATTTTAATAGTCATTTGACCTCTTAGAAAAACTTGTGTTAGTAATTTTATAGATATTTTTTACTCTGATTTGTTTACCTAATGTAAATTGAACTTTATAAATCATGTGAATTAAAGGTATTTGGATTCATTTTCTTTCAAATTTTAATTTATGAGTGCTCAGTTATCTATATGCCAATTTTGATAGCAGATTCATGATATAGGGACACAACCACGTATTGAGACAAAAGACAATACACAAGTGTGCACACACATATGAGACAGACAAACAAAGGTCTTTTAGCTTTGAAAAACCTATTATATTGAGGATTAACCCTTGAAGAATTCATCCTCAGAACAAAAACAGTGTGAAAACCATTATAAATAAGACTAATCGGAAAAAAAAATATATCAATTTAGACACAGAAAAGTATGAGCTCAAAAAGAAACAGAATTTTTAAAAAAGAGTCTTAAAAATGACATGGTCATTAATTACTTTAGCAAATCATCATACAGTTACAGTGAGTTCAGGTATTGTAATGAAAGAGGGGGAGAGAGAGAGAGAGAGAGAGAGAGAGAGAGAGAGAGAGAGAGAGCTCAAATCATTTTTTCTTCCTGTGCTTCAGCCAGTCATTTTCCCCCAAGACACATGAATTTAAACTAACACTCTCTCTTTTTTTCTTCGGTTTTAGATTGGTCCCCTGCTGAGCCTTGGAACCAAGGGAAATGGCTATTTCAAGCAGAAGCCTCATGCCTAGGGCATTTTAACCATTTTTTTCCCCTGATTGGTAATCAGGGCAGGTTCACATTAGGTTTCCCATTATTTTTGAGGATGAGTCTGCTATGTCAACCTACTTACTTAGGCCACTTGTTATTGAGCTGGTCTATTCTTTTGAGATTATTTCCAGTGTTATTTCTCCTCTCTCAGTGACAAACAGGGTAAATTTTGCTCCATAGGTAAGCTAAGAGCAGGGTTGAAGCAAGTCTCCTTTTTCCATTACTATGGACTGGGACCTCATTCAGAATGGAAGCTACTAATTAACCTTTTGATAATTAATTTAAGGGAGGATGTTTACTAGCTAATTATTCCCTGAAAATTTCTCATTCACCTGCCACTTGCCCATTCATTATCCCTCATTTAACGTGGGGTCCCTCAGATGTAGGGGCAGTGGAACTCTAGCAACTCAGTGTATGGAATTTGGGAAGCTGGCTGCTCTGAGGAGAGGGTTGCTTTTCACTGGGGGAAGTCTACCTTCCATGTCTCTGTTGCCCACAGTTGGAACAGGGCTTGGTGGGGGACCATGGGTTAGGGCAAGATTTTGCCCAGTGTCCAGTTTGCTCATGTTGAAACCAAGGCCCTGGGGTGTAATAGAGAGTCTGATGGGATCCACCAATAGCAGTGTTTTTTTTTTTTTTTTTTTTTTTTTTTTTTTTTTTTAGGGTTATGGATGGCTTGAGGCCAGGAGCTGATATTAAGAAACTTTTTCCCCCTCCTTTTGGTCTTGTCTTCCCTTTTGTTAAAGAATTTGAAAGCAGTATCTAGAGGCTGCTGAGGAGCCTCAGGAACCTTCTCTAACTGTTTAAGTTTCTTATGAATATCAGGTGAAGACCTGCTGATAAATTGGACAGGGAGAAAGAGAGTTCCAGCAATAGTATGAAGGCTTAGGGTGGTATATTTGGCAATTGAGGGAAGGAAAAAGAAAGTTTGGAGGTAGGAAATCTCAGACTATTTGCTATAACATTGGAGATAACTTTTTAAGTCCTAGAGTATTGCTTTATCAAAGGTTCTGTACTTGGACCATGGGTGCAGATTATCTAATTCGTATTGTGGTGAAATGTGAATGCTGAGCTTAATGGGGAAACAATGGTAGGGGACTCTCCAGGGTCCTGGCTAGCCAAAAAGCAGAGTTTCGGAGCAGGGTATCTATCTGTTGGAGATCAGACAGAGTCTTACCTCTCAGGAGAATGGGAAGGTGCAGTGTTGGATGCAGGAACAAAATTGCAAAGAGGTCTCTGATCTAGAGGTCTGCAGGGTGTCAGGGAAGGGAGGGATCGAGGAAGGATGGCAAGGGTGAGAGGAGGGGATCAGAAAGAGAATTCCTTCAACAAAAATAATCTGCTGCAGATCCTTGAGCTGTGTACTTACCATAATGTCACAAAAACCCAGCCCAGTGTTGGGGTTTGTTTTGGGTCATGTATTGGCAGCTGATAGCCAAAGTGGACTCAGAGGGTGTGAAGGGTCTCTTTCTTGTAGAATGGGGATGGAGGTGAAGGGAACAGTTAGTTTAATGTGATTGTGGGGATGGAAAAGGATAAATGTTTCCTTACTCCCATTCCCAGTCTGGGAACCAAAAGTTAAATACCAATAACCATAATGGGAACAAACCTCAAACAGATCAGTAAGCTTTCCTTTATTCAGCAGCAGAGCCAATCAGTTAGGCATCAGAGGGGCTGATTTTTGGAGAGGAAAATGGCCCCCAATTATAGAAGGAGTCTGTCTGTTTTTTATAGGTTACAGTAAGGTTGTATTAATCATTGGAGACTGAAGCAGGATGCGTCAGCTTGGACAGTCAGCGAAGAAGTTGTAAAATGTTCAAAACTTATTGTTACTGGGAAGGGATGAAAACTTCCAGCCTGATTGGAATTCACAGTTTATCTTCTTTCTCTGGGATTTGTTGATACCCAGAGCTTCACTCTTTGCTTTTCTCCTTTTAGGACTCATTAGCAATGGGAAAGTGTGGAAGTCCAGAGCCCAGTGCCCAGTCCCTTCAGGATTCATTGTTGGTGGGAAGAGATGAATGTTTGTTTTTGGTGGAGATGCCGTGGATCCAAACTGGGCAGGGATGAATGTTTGCTTTTTTTCTCGGGTCCATTGTTACTGGGAGTTGACTTATTGGGAGAGGATTAATGATTGTCTTTCTCCTCCCTCCTCCTCTGGGTCAGTTTGAGGGGGTTGTCATTTCCCTGTCCTGAGGGTTATCATTTTCCATATCCTTCACAATACAGGAAACTTTTATTGTAAAAATTGAAATTAATGTATATTTATTAAAATTTTAGAAAACAAATAACATTTTTGCACTTTACTTTTTATGATTTCTTTAGTATATAGATATTTACATTTCCTACTCAAAAGGGTAAAATTTATAATTCATTTTAATATTTATTCAATGTTGCTTTCTGTATCAAATGAAGCAAATGAAGTATATCTTGAGTATATCATTCAAACCTTTCTGTGTCATGATTGATTAATTGATTGAACAAACTTATTCAATGACTATGCTTTCTCTTAGTCTGTATGAAAATGTTCCATTTTATTTCAATAGCATATCAGAACAAAAGAGTTCAAATGTTAGCATAATTTTACTTTTCAAATTCTTATTTGTAATGTCAACCAAATATCTACAAACTAAAATTTTGCTTAGGGTTTAAAATGTACCTTCAACAATAACTCTATCAAGTCATTTTTGCTAGAAACCCATTATCTTAGTAATTTTTTTATTCACTGAACCTCCCTCCTTGCTGCTTGATAAAAATCCCTATTTATCCTTGTTTTAATGGAGTTAAGTTCAGTCTGTATCCCGCTGAAAGGTAACAATGTACTGGTCCCAGCACTTAGTACTAGAACCCTCTTGAATCATCTTTATTTCCTCATCATCTTTAACAAATATTTGAACATTTTATATAGTTTTCTTTTAACAATTGTAATTATTTCATTATGCAAGTATATATTGCACATTGTTTATTAAAGGAGAGTGTAAATGAAAAAAAATTGCAAAAGCAGAAAAAGTCTGAAAGAATTAATGTTGATAAAAATTATAAAGTCACTACCACCCTTAAGAAGAAGAAATAAGGAACTTGACTAGATTATTGAAATAACTATTGAGAGAGAATGTAGAAAGTTGCTTCTCAAGAAATGAAATAGAAAGATTTCTATTTTGGGGATGTTTCTCTCAACATCCTGTCTGAAATAATGTATGATTCCACTGGACTCAGCCTTAAACCCAGTAGTCAGGAGACATTGTTTTAAAAACAGAGTTAGGAATTCCTAAGTAAAAAGCCTATACCTACTCAAACTTTAGACTTTCTCCTTAATTACCAGGGTCCATTAAACTGTAAATGACAGTGGTTCAGAGTAGATGTAAGATGATCTCCAGATGAGTGAGGAAAGTTTCTGTGATGGAAAACAAGAGCAAGGTCACAAAAGAAGATTGCCTAAAGAAAAACAATCTAAATACAGAAAGAAAAAAGAAAGGAGGCTGTTTGGTGGGGCACATCTTAAGTATCCTCTATGATAAGAGAATTTAACAACTTGAAAGAAGATAATTAATTGCTAGTTAAAAATTAAGGAAGAATATTTAGAGAATAATAACAACCACAAGTGAACATGGAAGTTAAAAGCTAAAAGTAGGAGTTTTAAAAAAACAGATAAAATAAGAAACATTCCAGTTGTAGACAAATCATGAAAAATAGGTATTGATTATGGCACTGTGGAAGTTTAGCAAATTGAACAAGAAAACAGCACTCAGAGACTCAGGTCTATGCACAGGTAAAAGTTTTATATAGGCTATGCAATTCAGTGCATGAAAATTTGCTGTTCATAGGAGAAAAAACTGGAGGCCTTCTATATACTGTATATTACATGTGGTAAAATTATGCATATAACTGGCATATGCATATGGCTCCTGCCTGTAATCCCAGCAACTCCAGAGGCTGACAGATAATGATCTCAAATTCAAGGCTAACCTCAGCAACTTAGTGAGTACCTCAGAAACTTAGCAAGACCCTCTCTCAAACTAGTAATAATGAAAGGTCTGGGGATGTTGCTGAGTATACAGCACTCTGTATTCAATTCCTGGTACCAAAAAATAAATAAATAGAAAACTTAAATAAATGTGAAATCTAGTAGTTTATTGTTTGGAAAAAATGTAGAAAAAGTATATTTTTATTACATTAGCCGTTAAGATTCTTTAAAAAGAAGCACATTTTAAAGTTTTAGAAAAATAGACAAATATCTTACAAACTTGCTATTCTAAAAGATTTCTGGTGATATTTAAAAGATTAATCTGCTGATACTTAAAATTAGAATCTATTTTTAACAAACAGCATGTGAAAATTTTTACTTC
Organism: Sciurus vulgaris; assembly: GCF_902686455.1. Taxonomy (NCBI): domain Eukaryota; kingdom Metazoa; phylum Chordata; class Mammalia; order Rodentia; family Sciuridae; genus Sciurus; species Sciurus vulgaris. Next base: position 147,840,829 of record NC_136466.1, read on the forward strand.
TTCTAGATCATGTTTTTGATTTTTTAGAAGATATAGACTATAGAAAAGTATGTTAAATTCTTTAGCATATGAATCGTACCTATCACCACTGAACAAAGCAGGCTGGCAATATAATAGTCCCCCCTTATCACTGGTTTCACTTGCCACAGTTTGTTACCTGTGGACAACAAATGGCCAAAAATGGAAAGTCCAGAGAAGAAGTTTAATACAGTTAAATAAATGCCATTCTGAGTAGCATGCTGAATCTTGTGCCTTTCCGCCCCATTCCACTGGGATGCTAGTCATCTCTTTGACCAGCATATCCATGCCACATATGCCACCTTCCTGCTAGTCATTTTAAGAGTCCTCTTGATTATTCAGGTCCATTGTCCTTCATCACATCACATAGTGCTTGTGTAACCCTTCGTTTGCTTAGTAACAGCTTGCAAGGGCAAGAGTAGAGATGCTGGCAAATTGGATATGCCGAAGAGAAGCCACCATGTGCTTCCTCTGAGTGAATACATAAAATCCCCCAGCATACTAAGGAAAGAAAAAAAAATTGTATCCTGTGATTACTAAGATCTCTGGTAAAAAATAATTCCATGTGTAATTGTTAGATTAAAAGGATCGTGCTAAATTTGTTGTTGCAATTTCAAATTGCAAAAGTTTTGGCAAGTTTGACAGTGCATGATACATGTTTATTTAAAAAGGAAAAGACATTTGATAATAGGGTTTGATAATAATTGTGATTTTGTACATTCACTGAGGTTCTTGGGCCTCTACAGATAAGGGAGAACTTCTGTATCCAGTAAAATTGAAGATGTGAATATTCTACAACACAGCAATCCCTGAAATTGTTAAACATTCAGATGATATTTTTCTACCTATTTATTTAAAAGAAAATCAAGAAATTTCAGGAATTATCACTTTATAAAAGAAATTTTAGATGTTTTTATTGGTTCTTTTGAGTTATATATAACATTAGGGTTCATTTGAATATAATTATAAAAACACAGAATGTAATTTGCTCTAATCCATTCCCCGTATCTCTCCTTTCCTTTTCCTTCCCCTCCTTCCTCCCCCATTTCTTTCCCTCTAATTTACAGATTTTTCTGCTCTTTACCAATATTTACTTACTTATTCATTTATTTTTAGTTAGTGTCTGTGGATGTACATGATGGTGAGATTCACTGTGGCATATTCATATATGTACATAGGAAAGTTAGGTCAGACTCATTCCTCTGTTCTTCCCTTATCCTGTCCTCCTTTCTCCCCTTCAGTCCCCTTCAGCTAGTTCACTCACCTTTCTTCTACTTTGAAGTAATCCCCTCTTTTTCCTCTCTCACTTTCCTCCCTCTTATTTTGGATCAACTTCTGCATATAAGAGAAAATGTTCAACATTTAACTTTCTGGGTCTGGCTTGTTATACCTACCATGATAGCCTCTGATTCCATCCAATTATGACATTTGCTGGTAAATGGATGGAGTTGGAGAATATCATGCTAAGCTAAATAGGCCAAACCTATAAGACCAAAGGCAGAATGTTCTCTCTGATATGTGGATGCTAATTACAATGGCGTGGGGGTGACTAGTGAAGAATAGAGTACTTTAGAGGAATCATCACTTTTTAAAAAGCAAATATTTATAAATAAATGCTAACAACAGAATAATGTGTGAATTGTTATGTAGTCACATAGTGCAATAGTATACATCTGAAAATTAATTAGAACCACATATTTCAACACAAATTACTGCAAGAATGACACTAATCAAGGTAAGGAGTTATAAAATTATAAAGTAAAATTCAGTTGCATTTTGATATGTGGAAACCATTAGATCGGTAGATGTAGATAAAGATACACAGGTTGATAGAAAGAAAAGGCATATATAATGAAGTTAAGTACAAGCCATTCAAAACAGTGGAAGTTAACAAAAAGTTTTAAGAAGTAGTATCAGAAGGGCTAGAGAAGATGCTTCAACTAATTTTTAAAGTTTATTATTTAATTGGTTCTTGAATATTTATTTTGTTCCTAAAATAGCATTTCAAATTGAATATTATTTTATAAAATAAAATCTTAAAAGAATATTAAAATAGAAATGAAGAGATACATAAAATGTAGGTCATATAAAGAGGATAAAGAAAATAAAACTAACCAAATAAATAGTTTATCAAAATGACACCTTTCTCCTATTTTTAACTAAGATCTATTCACCATGAAAAATAAGACATTTTTTGGTGAAGCATTTTATGTATATATTTACATACACACATGTCTATCATGCTTGCTTTATATTCATATATTTTAATATCACAGAAAATATCAACTAAATTTTCAACATGAGGCAGAAAATGTACTCAAATTATGATATTTCAGAAAGAATTTAAAAATGATACCATATATAAAAGTATGGGCAGGTATAGATGAAGCAAAGAATAGACAGATTAAGTGCACTGAGTTGCAGGAGGGAGGACACTACCCTTAGACTGGGAAACAGAGAAAGTAGTTAGGTAAAGCAGCAATTACTAGAAAGCAAAAGAACATCATATGGAGAAGGAAGCCTTGAAAGAAGAAATAATCTTTATTTGAAAATCAAATGTAGCTAGAGGTTAAAATGGTTACAATGACCAGGCTCTGTGGTGCACACCTATAATCCCAGTGTCTCAAGAGGATGAGGCAGGAGGGTTGTGAGTTCAAATCCAGCCTTAGCAATGTAGAGGCTGTAAGCAGCTCAGTGAAACCCTGTCTCTAAAAAAAAATACAAATTAGGGCTAGGGATGTGACTCAGTGATTGAGTGCCCCCTTCAATCCTTGGTACAAAACAAACAAACAAAAATGGTTAAGATGATTAATTTAAAGCACATTTTATATTATTTCCTGTTCATGAATTTTAAATGAGTGAGCCTAACTGTCTTTTTCAACCACCAAATCCTACAGCATTTTCTTCTATCAGCCCCTGGATGGGAGGTTTCTTTTTTTTCCTGGAGAAGTGGCCCATCATTCATTATTACAGGGTGTTATTCTTAGTAATCTTGTTTTTATTGTTTTTCATTGACAAGAATTATTAGACAAATCTAGAAAATCTCAGTCAATCCCCTGAATTCCAAATTTAACTATCCTTATTCAAATTATATAGTGGCAACTCAGTTTCTTCTGATAATCCAGATCAATTACACTGCTCCATAAACTCCTCTGCGTGTGTTCATTTCATGGTTTTGAGATTTTAAGATGACCAGGGCATTGACTTAGATTTCAGTTCAGTTCACCAAAACTATAACAATCTTCTCTTTTGGAGAAATGGTTCACATTACTCCTTTGTGAACCAAAATCTTTAAAACAATAGAAACCATCGTTTTGGAGACAAGCAAAATGACATCACAGGGACATTTTAATACTATGTCACTATCTTTGACTGCGAACCTGTGTATCCAGACAGTTGAGGAGGACTGCACAACACAGTGCCTTATGATTTAAGGCACAGCTGCATCCCACAGAGTTCTGCTTTAGTTTCCCAAATGTATTGTCTTCCAGGTGATGCCCTAAAGGTGCTCCCACAGCTGGCTTTTGAGTGTAAAATGAATTCCATGGGAGTGAATTCACTGCTAATATTTCTTTGATGAAAAATAAACCCATTGATAGGAGTCATTACTGTACAGGATACCGTGGAAAAGCAAAAGCATATTCAGAAAACTCACGGATGTTGGTACTGGCAGGAGCACGGCATACATATCTATCAAAATACAGAAAATGAACTGCCCTCCTCCATTGTAAGAGGATCTCAATAAAATCCATCTGATAATACTAGGTGACTGATCACCCTACACACAAGGTCATATTATGAAACTAAGTTTCTTCTGAATGTTAGAAATACTTTTGAACTCCACGGAAGATTTAACCAAATCAGCATTAGGTAGAGGAAACCCAAAAGTTTGAGACCGTGGATAGACTCGTCCCTTGCCAACATATTTAACTTGTTCATGGGCCCTTTAAACCATCTTTAGAACGATCAGGAAAAGAGATTGACCATCTTTCACAGGTTAAGCTACCTTGGCCATCTGATTATTAAGAGCTTCCACTGCCTTGGATATTCAGTGTTTGCATTCATTTGTAATCAAAACAATGTCCTGCTTGGTGTCTATTTTAAGAAGTCGAACTTCAGACATTTTACCCATACATCCTTGCTACGTTTCCCAATGCTATTATATTTAAGTAATTGAATAGCTTCCCATTGGTCTTGCACCTCTGAAGAATCATGTAGTAACCTTGGCAGTACTTCCTTCTGTGTTGCTGAGGATATTAGGAAGTAGGAAAAATTCATAATTTATAGTTCATTGAATCATGAGCCACTTTCTTATGAAGTTTACTTTAAGCTTCTAGTCCTTAAGCTTTTGATCCCATTTTTCTGTTTACTTCCTTTAATTTATAATATTAAGCTGCTTTACATGACCAATCTTAGATTCCGGTCATGGTGATTGGCATTCCCTCTTGTCTTGTTCCCTCTTGGCATTCCCTACTCAAACCGATCAGTTTCATGTATTATCAAATAAATAGATCAGAAAGCATCACTGCATATAATGTATGTTGTTTCCAAATGTTTTCTTTTTTCCCTTGGTGAAATAAGATGGACCATCATGTCTTGCTCACATTTGAAAGAATAGCATCATGTGCCTCAGACCACTAATTTAGAAATGTAGTGATTCTCATTCTTCCTCATGCAGTTCCTTTGCTAAGAAGTTAAGGCTGCTTAACACTTTATATTCAGTGTGTAAATAGCATAACATCATCAACACAATAGTCAATGTGACCCATTATGGGATTTTATAATAAAGACATTCTTCCTAGGTTGTGTTCTACAAATAGTAGCATTTTTATTTTGTTCAGAAGCAAGAAAAATACATGTTTGCCTTTATTTACCCTTATTTTAAAAGTAAAATTTGCTTGGTATTTTTCTTGTTGATAGGAATGGAAAGGAAGCAATTCATATGACATGGGCTGCATTGAATAAAACACACCAAATCTAGAAACACAACATATCCAAAAAGAAAGCTTTGATTGGCATCACTACCTGATTTAGTCTGAAATTATCAATAATTATTATGTATTTCTTAATTGCTTTGTGGGCTTGTGTGTTGAAGAAGCAAGCAAGTTAAATAGTAGATATAGGGATCGATATTCTTGCATTTCTCAGATCATTGATGATGGAAATAATTTCTTTAGATATTCAGGGCTGCAATTGCTTTTTTTTTATTTATTAGTTTTATAGGAGTATGTATTTCTAGAGACTTGCAGGTTGCTTTTTCTGCCATAACACACTTACTTCGTGGATAATGAAACCAAGGTGGAAATCCTTCTAGTTTATATTCTGAGATTTGGAAAATAATACCAGATTTTTCATCAGTCTCAAAGGACTCATTATTATATTTACCTGGACCAAGCTTCTATGTATTACCTTGCTCATAAATCCCCTGTTTGGTGAACCAATGTAGCATTGGATCTCTGGGAAGCACTGCAGACTTAAAAGTAGCCTCAGATATCCTCTGAAAGTTTTGGTAACTCTTATTTACGAGAGCTTTGTGACCCCAGTGAATTGTTCTGATCCTTCTTTGAAATACTTTGGTGAGAACCTGCTGTTTAAACCTATGGTCATGTCATAGGATTCCCTTAAAGTATTTTTTTCCCCGCTTAGTCAGAGATCATCTTTTATAAAGCAAAATTTGGGATTAGTTAAGAGGTTAGGTGTCCTCAATGGTTTTTGAACATCTCTGACATTTGTAGGGACCCATAATTGCTTGTCCACCATTATAGATTTCATTCTACACTTGTCTCTGATGGAGCATTGCCATCAGGCCCTGGAGATTCCATTTTTTCTCATTGAGATCACAGATATCAATTATAATCAGCACTTGCCACCATCTCTTCCAGGCCACAAATAACATTTGTGTAACCCTCCAATGGTACTGGTTATTGACCTCCACTCTTCTTCTGTCAAATTTAAGTGGTTTGGTGAAATTAATATGGTCTAGTTCCTCTCTGGGTGGTACCTATGAATAATAGCTCCATCATGATTTTCTCAGGTAGATGAGATAGAAGTAAAAATCAGATTGGAGAACTGACTTAAAATATTAATATTTTTTATTTCTTCCCTTGTTGCAATTTTTTAGAATCTGACCCTCTTTTCATAAACTTCAATTGGTAACAGTATAAACTGAAAGTGCTTGTTTTTTTTGTTTTTGTATTCTTAATTGATATGCAATACTCCTGAAATATGGCATATAGTGTTTCTGAAATGTGGTTCATCGAACAATATTACAATTTTCTGTCAGCACTTATTAGAACTGGAGGAATAGTAATATGCATATGAACAAAACTAGGTGATAGTTATGCCTCCTAAAATGAGATGCAGTCATATGATGATATTTAGAATATTCAGAATTTAAAATTGTAGTAACCCTGCAAAACAAGTTCTTGTGGTGCTTCAGGAATAGCAAAGTTGGAGTAAGAGAGGAAAGGGGTCATTTTATCCTTACAATAACTTCTTTTTCCTTCAATTCATGAAAGAGTTTTCATTGCTCGACCAACCTCCACTGTACTGTTTACAATTTATTATGTATTTTTTCTTACTGTTAACTTTTAGTCAGCTCTGTGGTTGCAGTACACTTGCTACATTCTTTCTCAACATCAGAGAAAATGCATTAAAATGGCAGGTACTTTAAAGCTGAATCTAAAATAATTGCCAGTTAGAATAGCCGTGATAAGTGATAGATTTAGGATGTGATCAGGGTTAGAGGCTGGGGCTGAGTTAGGCTTTGAGAAGTGACAGGAGGAAGTCATTCAGCACATGCCCTCAGCACTCACAGATTCTGTTCAAGCCAACTGTTTCCTTCTTCAAACATATGCTTGTCTGCCTGGGGGCTTTCACTCGAAGTGATAAGGATTTAATGATGAGTGGCGCTGATAGATAAATAAACCAGCTTCCTAACCCCATGGAGGAGCATCAATCATTAAGGCACTTTTCATATGGTATTTCAAGGGCTCCTGGGGGTGGTCTCCAGGGTCTAAAGTTACCTGCTTCTTAACCTAACTATATGTTAGCTTACTTTCATTTCCTGATTTACTAACTCCTCCCTTAAACATTTCCTGAAATCCCCTCAAAATGAGATTGTTCTCCAAACTGTCTCCCAGTCTCTTTCACAGGTAGCACAGTTTAAGACAAATAAAGATTAACATTGTGAGCTTGGTTACTTTTAGTATTTCTAGCAGATTTTGGTCAAGTTGATACTCTTGGAATTTAAAATAGTTTAGCTTTCCCTCCTACATTTAGAATTGAAACATACTGCTTAAGGAGGAAAATTAATGTCCATTTAACACGCAGAAAATTAGTAAAACATTTGAAATTTCTTTGTTTAAGAAAGTTAGCACTGGGTGAGAATGAATGATGAAGTTGGAAATATGGAAGAAATTATTTACTGCAATAAATGAATATATTTGAGGAATTAATTTAGAATTAGAGCTTCTGTTAAATTTTATTTTGGGGCAATTCTTTCCAAGTTTTTAGGGTAACAAAATTAGATCTCAGTTAATAGCTAACATTTTTTTCACAATTAATCTTTGAGAAGTCATCTCACCAAGATTTTATTAATTTAATATCTGGCTATATATTTTATTTTGACTTCTCAATTTAAAATTAGCAACTGTGTTAAGGTAAACCACAAATCAGCAAATATAACCATACACTCCTCTTAAAAATACTATAGTGGTGGAATGAGACAGACATAATTACTCCATGTCCATGTTATGATTACACGAATGGTATGAATCTACATGGTGTACAACCATAGAAACAAAATGATGTACCCCATTTGTGTACAATGAATCAAAATGCAGTCTGCAAAAAATAAATAAATAATTTTAAGAAGTACTGTACTGAATCTTGAATATGAAAGTGTTCTTAATATAAAATTACGCCATTTGTAAATTGTTAACAAAAACTCTAGAATTAAAAACTCATGAAGACTGACCGCTGTGAACACTAAAACAGGTTATATACAGAACAAAGAGCAAACCCTTTTAGAGAACAAAACTGAAATGGTTAAAACTTGATCATATAAAATTGTAGGGAAAGGCCAGTTGGACAGAATGTAAATGTTCGTACTTCATTCTGCCTTTCCATAATTGAAAATCAGTAGGAAATAGAAAAAAAAAATTGTAATTATTTTTTGAAAAATGAAATGAAAAAACAGTGCCTACATTTTTCTTGAGAGAATCATTCTGAAAGATTTACTTTAAACTCTGTAATTTAATCTGATTCTGTCAAATTCAATAAAATTTAGCCTATTTTGTTAATCAGATAGGTAGTAGGTAGTCAGGTTTGAATTTCTGTCATTTTATTTGTACAGATAGAGAGAAATGAAGTCTTAAACGATGGTAACGACGTTTACTTTTGAATGACAGTACTTCTGGGCCTTTTTCTTCCTTTTTATTTCTACATTTCTCAAGTTCTTCAAAATAGACATGCATGCATTTTTAAAAGTCACACAGTATTATTACTAATTTGGATACTTGAAATATGTAACCATAGTTTTTACAGGAGAACACCGCATGTTAGAATGGCAGCTGTTTTTCCACTCTTAAGTCATCTGAAATTCACAGTAATTCATGGAGTTAATCACACCTAAAAAGCTTCCTCTAAACTCTACATATGTTCAAAACCATGTGTCTTAATTTAGATACATGTTCTATGTTTTATCAACAGGCTTTTTGTTTTCTATATTCAAGCACCGAGGAGTCATTTATTAGAAAATTGTACCTCTTTGAAAATCACTTTGTTGCTTTAACATGCTTTAACTTCCAGGAGTAGCTACTATTGATTTTTTTGGACCTCATGTGACGAGACCACCATCTTGACCTAACAATACAGAATTCTGCCTTTTTCCTCCAGTCAGATCATCTTTATATTCTAGAATTGACAAAATGCTGTGTATTATTCTTGAAAGCCTGTGTTCTTTCTACAATGAATGAAAGACTTCTATTGCAGAAATGCAGGACTGCTTACCTCAGCCAGTACTCCCCTGTCTTTTCCCATTCCTCATCTCAAGCATTATTCACGTTTCACTATGAAATCCACTTAGTCCATCCACATCACTGCTCTCCAGAAAATTTAACCACCGTTATTCACATAACTTACCTTAGCCTCTGCTATTTACTATCTGTCCCTGCGATAGACACTCTTAAAATCTCTCATCTGTCTATTCTCCAGGGATATTTCTCATCTTTTTTCTCTGTAATCTCTTACTTACTGAAGAGTTCATAAATAACTTCTTTCTGATCTTTATCAAAAAGACTTCCACAAAAAGTCAGCAATTTTGGCTTTGATAATTCTGTGTGGTTTAGCATTCACTGGTATGGCAATAACCATACTCATTAAATACATTTGTAACCTTTGGCTATATACATTTTCAAGTGACTCTGAACTTAGTTGCTGTTAAAGTACAGTTTTAGTTATAGTGGTCTGAACAAATGGAAACAGTCCTGTTATTTTTAATTTCACACTACTTAAAAGAACATGATTTTTGCCCCCATTACAGCAAGTTTTATTGAAGACTAAAAAAAACCAATTAACACTAAATCAAAATGTTTCATTTTTTTGTCTCTTAATTGTATCTAAGTGAAGAAAATTTAAAATGTTCATAATATTATATTTTTACATATAAAACATATCAACTCTCTATTACTAAGATCTATAGTCAAATTTCTTACATCTTTGGATTTTGTAATTGCATTTGTGAAGTAACTTCAGAATTACTTCAGTTGTTTAACTGAACACTCCTTTTGGTAAATGCTAACCCATTTAGAAATGAATTTAATACATTTACAAATGCTCTGTGTGTGTAGTGATCTTATTTCTCTAAAGTGTTACATTAATAGCTTCCATCTTATTGGACACCTCTGCCCCTATTAATTTAATAACAAGTTAATATTAAGTTACTTGACTTTAAAATAAAGTGATATTTTTACACAAGTTGTTAGCCATCATCATACATTGTATGGCAATTAGAGTGTATTCTTTCTATTCTAGTTAAAACAACTGTTGATAAAAGGGGAAAAATAACAGAATGAATCAAACAACATTGCTCTATGTAAATTTATGATTACACAAATGGTATGCCTTTACGCCATGTACAAACAGAGAAACAACGTGTATCCCATTTGTTTACAATAAAAAAAATGGAAAAAAAAATTGAATAAGAAATACAAAAAAAAAAAAACAAAAAAAAAAAAAGAAATTCCACATGTGAATCTGCTGATATTTTACATTGATCATTTTAAACGAGGTTTTATAATCTTTTACGGATCTCTTGCACACAGCAAATAATCACTGGAACATTTATTATGGTATTTTATATTATAATCATCCTCACAACGGTGGAAAATGTGAAGAAGGCAAGTTGGATTCCTTAATTAAGTTTTGAATGATACATAATAATGCTGTTTGAATAAACCTATTTGGAGGAACCATGATCAGAATATTTATGAAAAAGTTATTCATTTTCTTGTTTGAAAAACAAAGACAATGACAATTATACTTGTTTTGCAATACTTTCATTTGGTCTTCGTATAAGTGATTTCACTTTTGTAAAACAACATTTTTTTTCCTTAGTGTGTAAATGTTAAATCTTAAATTGTGGAAAAACTGTAAATTATGTATCAGTTTTCTATTGCTGCAAACCATACTTTACTAAAATGTAATGGCTTAAAATCAAAAATATTTATTACATACAGATTCTGAAAGTCAGTGATCCAGGTGCAGCCTAGCTGGATGCTTCTGGCTCAGGGTCATCATGAGGGTGAAGGCAAAGCTTTCAGCTGGGATGGCATCTTCTGAAGTCAGATTTACTCATTTATCTGGTGGTTGACACTGACTGATGGTCAATGCCCTGATTCTTGCCATCTGGCCTCTCCTTAGGGCTGCCTTAAGTAATGTGAAGGCATAGTAGTTGGTTTTTGCAGAGTAATGAGATATAGACAGACATAGATTCAGATGGAGATAAAGGTAAAGATAGAACCAAGGTGGGATTTTCTACTCTACGAAGTGGTGTAGTGGTACCAATTTTTTTTAAAAAGTGCAGTTTTATAAGAATATGCTTGTTTTAATATAATATGATCTGCATGTACATTTAACTGAGACAGAATCAATATGTGGTGGTAACATCTGCCAATATGCCTTCATTTGCTTTGCCTATTTGTCTGTATTATGCAATCCGCTTAGAGTCATGACTCAAACAAAGTGTTACCCTCTTACCCTCTGAAAAATATGATGTTAAATGATTTTGTCCTTGTATGAACATCATAGAGTAGACTTACATTTCCTAACATGGCTATGATGTCACTAATGTCACTAGATTATATGTTATGGGACCACCACTATGCCTACTGTCCATCTTTCTCCAAAATATCCCTATATGACACATGATCCTGTTTGTTATCTAAGTTAGAAATGACTTTGGAGAGTACACTCAGTTTAGATGTAGTATTTTTCATCCATGGATTAACTTACTAAATCTTCTTGGTTAGTTCTTATGGTTTGGATATGAGGTATCCCTCAAAAACTCAAAAGTAAAACAATGCAAGAAGGTTCAGAGGAGAAATGATTGGAATGTAAGAGTCTTAATCAGTGATTTACTCCCCTGATAGGGATTGAGTAGTAACTGAAGTGGTAGGGTGTGGCTGACGGAGGTAGGAATTGAGGTGTGGCTTTGGGTATATCTTTGTATCTATGGAGTGGTGACTCTTTCTGCTTACTGATCAACATGTGACCTCTTTCCCTCTGCCACTCTCTTCCAACATGATGTCCTGCCTCATCTGGAGACCCCAAGAATGGAGCCAACTCTTATTTTATGAATAAGACCTCTGAAACCATGAGTTCTCAAATGCACTTTTTCTCTTTTACAATTGTCCTGGATGGGTACTTTAGTCACAGCAGCAAAATAGCTGACTAATAATAATAAAAAAGCTATTAGTTGAGTGGGATTTCATTCCTCATTAGTCCTTTAATTTTTGGAAATATTTTTATTGTGCTAAAATATTTACAGCACAAAATTTAAAATGTTAACTACTTTGAAGTAAAATTCAATGTTATTAATTATATTCACAATGTTGTACAGTCATCACCACTATTTAGATGAAAACTTTCCATTCAATACAGGCACACTATAACCATTAAGCAACAGCTACATATTCCCTGCTTTTCCAGCCCTTGATAATCACTAAACACACACTGTTATGAACTTGCAAGTCTTAATATTTCATACAAGTAGAATCACATTTGTTCTATTTACTCATTGTAATGTTACTCATTGTAACATTTTCAGAGTTCATTGATGCTGCAACTTATATGAAAACTTCAGGTTATTATTATTATTTATAAAAACTAATCCCTTATAAGTATATACTGTGTATGTGTGTGTGTGTGTGTACTGGAGATTGAACTCAGGGGTGCTGTACCACAAATTACATCCCTAGCCCTTTACATCTTTTATTTGAGACTGCCTTTCATAGGTGCTGGTGCTGGTCTCCAAATTGACATCTTCCTATCCAAACTTCCCAAGTTCCTGGGATTACAGGTGTGCACCATGATGTCTTGGATTTTGTTTATACATTCATCTTCTAAGAGTCACATGGGTGCCTGTAATACCAGCCACTCAAAAGGCTGATACAGGAGGATTGTGAGTTCAAAGCTAACCTCAGCAACTTAGCAAGGTGCTAAGCAACTCAGTGATACCCAAAAAAAGGACTTGGATGTGGCTCAGTGGTTGAGTGCCCCTAGTTCAATTCCCAAATCCCCCCCCCACAAAAAAAATAGTCACTTGGGTTGCTTCTACCATTTGACTTTTTCAAATAGTGCCAAAATTAACATTGCCTTACCAGTATCTTCTTGATTCTTTTCAATTAATTTGAGTCTATATAACTGTGAGTGGAATTAGTGGATAATGTAGTTGTTTTGTTGATATTTTTGTAAAACTATCAAGCTGTTTTCTATAGCAGCAACACCATATCATTCAACATTTCTATAAACAATGGAAGACGTTTCCAATTTCTCCATAACTTCACTAATACTTATTTTCCAATTTCAAAAATTGAGACATCCTAGTAAGTATAATATGGTATCCTAAGGTGGTTTTAACTTGCATTGCCTTAGTAACTAGTAATGTTGAGTTTTTTGTGTGGTTTTTGAACATATTTATATCTTCTTTAGGGAAGTATTCATTAAATCATTTGCTAGTTTTTTAATTTGAATATTATTGTTGAGTTGAATGAATTCTTTACCTAAATATTAATTCCTGATCACATATATGATTAACAAATATTTTCTGCATTGTATAATTTTTCTTTAACTTTATTAATGATGTTCCCTAATAGACAAAGTGTTTATGCAGTACAACTTATATATTTTTATTGTTTATTGCTCATGCTTTTGGTATCATATTTAAGAATCTACTGGTATATCCAAACTCCTGAATACTTAATCTTATATTCCTTCCTAAAAGTGCTATGGTTAGTCCCTATGTTTGGGTCATTGAGACATTTCAAGTTAATTATTGCATATATTTGAGGTAAAAGTCTACTTCATTCTTCTGCATGTGGATATTTAGCTTTCTGGCACTTGATAAAAAAGTGATTTGTTTTCCACTGAATGATCATGGCAACATTACAAAAATTCACACTGCATAATTTATGGATTTGTTTTTTTAATGTCTTATGCATTGCTGTACCTTGTTTTCTTCATTATTGTCTTATTTTATGTATAGTTGTTTTTTTTCTGTAAGCCATATATAGTTTCTTTAATTTATTTTGAGTAAAATTTTAGATATTTTTTGATGGACCACAAGGATTATAATTAAGTTTCTAAATTCATAACAATGTAGTTAAAATTAAGCCAATTTAGCTTAAATTGCCTACAAAAAATTGTAGCTTTTTAGTATATCTTCAGACTTAGGTATTATTGTCGCAAATTATGTTTTTATATATTGTATGTCAGATAATACCATTTTATAATTATTTGTTATGATTCTGTCTTTCAAATTCTATACCAAAAGAGGAACCTGTAAGCCAAAAATATAATAATACCTGATTTTCTGTTGATCTTCCTAATTATCTTTATAGGATCATTTTTTGTTTCTTCATGTAACTTTGAATTTAGAATTTCATGTCAAGTATCCACTTATTTCACACTGAAAAACTCTCTTTAGAATTTTATATAATATGGTAGATCCAGGAGTGGTGAACACCCTCAGCTTTAATCTCTGGGGAAATATCTTTATTTTAGGCTGGGGATGTGGCTCAGTGGTGGAGAACTTGCCTAATGTGTGAGGACCTGGGTTTAGTCCCTAGCATCATTTTTTTTTTTTTAATATGAAAATGTCTTAATTTCACTCTTACTTTTGAAGGATTACCAGATGAGACATTTTGGCAGATGCATATTTTTTTCTTTCTCAGTATTTTGTATATGTCATATTGTATTCTGGCCTCCATGATTATGCTGAGAAAGTTTTGTGTTGTTAGTTTTTCATCATTGTGGCAAAATACTTGAGACAATCAACTTCAAAGAGGAAAGGCATACTGGGTGTGGTGGTACGTGCCTATAATCCCAGCCACTCAGGAAGCTGAGGCAGGAGAATCGAGTTCAAAACCAGCCTCCGTAATGGTGAGGCACAAAGCAACACAGTGAGACCTTGTCTCTCAAAAAAGCACAAAATAGTGCTGGGGATGTGGCTCAGTGGTTGATTCTCCTGATTTCAATCCTAGGTATCAAAATAAAACAAAAAATAAATAAGAACAAGAAAGGCTTATTTCAGGTCATGATTTCAGAGGTTTTAGTCCACATTTTTCTAGCTTCATGGTTTTAGGCCTGGGACAAGGCAGAAAATAATGGCAGAAGGGTAAGGTGGAACAAAGCTGCTGACATCCTGATGGCCAGGAACCAAAGAGAGAAAGGAAAATGTGCCAAAGTACAGGATATATTCCCCAGGGCCTCCACTCCCTCCCACTAGGTTCTATCTCCAATAGTTTCTACTGCCTCCCAGGAATGACTCCCAGTTAATCTATTCATGAGGTCAAAGCCCAGTTGATCCCATCACTTCCCAAGAACTCGGCCTCTGAATATCGCTACACTGGGAAACCAAACCTTCACTCTATGAACCTTTGGGGGACATTCCAGATCAAAATTGTATCAGGGTTCCTCACATGTGATGAAGTAAATTTATCTTGAAACCACAGTAAAACAAATAAGCAAAAAATAAGGACAACTTCTTGTCTTGCAGCTTTCTGATCTTTACATCACATTTCCCATTAACCAAAAGCAGATTTAAGCTTGATAGAAATTGAAGTGGATCAGTGTTATCCACAAAGTTCTACTTCCAAAGACCTAGTTCAAGGTGGAGGAGAATGGGTTCTGGGGCAGAATGGGTGAATAGAGAATATTCAAGTTTAAGTTGACTTCAATACACGTAATATAAGAAAATGTCATTTTAGTACAATGACATAATGAGAAAAAATTAAAACAGATGAGTGAGAATAGGTCAAAAAGAACCAGATGAAGGCTAAACATGAACTCTATTCCTTAAATTAACTTTAGCTAAAGTTAGGTCATTTATTTGTCTCTTTCCTCCAATGTAAAGATCAAATTTTGGTCTTTAATAAATGAAAGGTAATGTCATGAAAGAACAAAAAAATTTACAGAGGTGTAGCATTATTATTCCCATCACAGTGACCAAAGATATGTTCATAGAATCAGTCTTCACACAGAAAATAACAATTCATTGAACACTTCAACTTTACAAAAAATATAGGAAAAGTTTAATAAAGCTACATCTTTTAACATCCCATAATGGCTGTTACCAAAGGTATTTCAATAAAGCCATTCCAAGTAGGCTGAAATAAAGTGCTTTATATTTGCAACTTCAGCTGTTCTCAGGTGATCTAGGGATAGATTATGTAGAATGGATAAACTACATACCCCAAAGGTCATATCAAATGGTTGTATTTTCTGCAGAGTACCAAGGACTTGGCTCTTACACTTTCTGATAGGTACTTGGAGTGCAGATAAACTACACTGCTGTCCCATTAAGGGACTTGTGATATTTCTTGCAACTCTCCAGCCACCTATGTTCCATGTCATTCTTCTTCCTGAATTCTCTTTCTTTGCCTGGCCCTTAATATTGAGTGTTACCCTGAGATTTCTTTCTGCCCTGTTTCTTTTTCTGTGTATGCATGCCAGATAAGAATGATCTCACCCGTTTTCACACATTCAGGTTTCTCTTTGGTGATGACTCCCAGATGTTTATTGCCTATTTTTCCTCTTGAGCTGCAGACACGGATGTTCCCTTTACTTACAGGACAACTCCCATTTAGATAACTCAGGCTTTTTCCTAATGGTGCATTGGCTCAGGCATCCTGTACAAGTCTGAATCTTTGAATTTTCCACAAGCGATTGGTCTGTACACCTGTACTGTTATTTAACAGCTGGTAAGGTCATAGTTTCATGCTGTGAGGCACCACAAAAAGTATGGGTTTTCTTTGGTCCCTCAAAGACATGTGAATTTCCAGTCCAAATAGGTTTTGTTTGATTGTTTTGCTTAGTTTCATATTTGTCTGGCAGTTGTAGGAGTTCTGAGGATCCCCATAGGAATAACCTGGTATTTCCCTCTTTCCCTCTTTCTCAGACATTCTCCTCCTGTAGTTTCCTTCTAACCTCTAGATAAAAAAGATGTTTCCATTTTCTACCACATTTTAATTATCCTGGGGTACCGAGAACCGCTGCTTGCCCCAGGGCTGCTTCAAGCGGCTCCGGTTAAGGAGGAAAACCGCTGGCTTCTTTGCCCGGCTTGCTCCAAGCAGTTCGGCGCAGCTTCTTGCTCTTTTCCCTTACCAAAAACCTCCGCTTCTCGCACTTTGGCCCCGACCAGCGGGACAGAAGACACATACACTTCAAAGGTTCATCAAGCAGCTCCCTGTTTATTCAAATAACACCCTCCATATGTAAGCAGTCTCATGCATAAGCAATTGTAACCAGATATGTCCATCCAATCCTGTTAAAGGTCAAGCAGTCACTCGCTGGAGCTTACATGTAAAGTATATCTGTCCACGCGCTAGGCAGCTGAACTGATTATAATACAGCCAATTGTAAACGCATTCTGCCTTTCTCCATGCATAATCAGAAAGCCATTTGCTCTCTGCCAGTCGCCATCTTTGGATGCACGTGGGGTAACCCTGGGCCCCGGTTCCGCCCACCACACTGGGGCAACTTTCTTGGCTTTCAGAGGATATGTAAGACTTCATTTTGCCAGACTCTGAAAACTGGTTATGCTTGTATTCAGCTCCAAGTAAGAGACCTGTAACTCTTACTTCATCGTTCAGGACCCCAAATTTTGGAGTGGATATCCTGAGCATGTTCATTTTGGGGGAACGAAGTTTCATAAAAATGCATTCCTTTCTTCTTTATCAATAATAAAGTAGATGTCTCTGCCCCCTTATTCCCTTGTTTTCCTAAAATGTCTCTTTCAACTCTGAATGAATATTGAGATCACCTGGTAAAATATTTTGGGGCTAGCAGGGATGCTGATTTCCATCTAGTTTGTTTTCTCTTATGTAGACAACCCTTCCTCAAAAGTGAACTTAGCTTTTTCTCTTATTCTGAATTTCCTCAAATAATTGCCCTCTTATGGGTCCTACAGATGCCATCTTTTAAATATCTCATATTCTTTAAAACGTTCCTGTTACCCACTCTATAACTCTATTTAGTTTTCATTAAATGCTTCTATCAATCATCATTTATCAATCTTTTTTACTCAAACTACCCTCAAGTACTAGGATATAAGACATGAGGAGAGGACTTTGGATCCTTTCCAATAATTGTTTATTACCTTTGTCTGAAACAGAAACTGGCATACAAATTGACTCATTAAACATTGATGAAATAAATAATGACCATGTATCAACCCCAAAATGTCACTTCCTCACAAAGTACCTTTGGAATCTCAAGAGCGCCAACAAGAAACTTGACTTTAGACCTAAGGAACTGGGTTGCTGTAAATTCTCTCTTTATTCAGCCTTGGGGTTCTTTTTCTACATTTTAGAGAAACTTCCTTCTTATTCTTCTCTTTGAAATACGACTATATATACCCGGAGTCTACTTTCTCCTCCTAGATTTTCTTAAGGACGCAAATGTTTAGAAATTAATAGGCATCAGGTATTTTTGATCATGTCTATTTTTTTAAATCCTGCATATATTACCAGTAAACAAATACAAAGCAATTATTTTGAATGGAAAGAAACTACAAGGAAGCCCAGTCATAAAAACATATGCATGTATATCCCAATATTATTAATCCTCATGTACGTAATATTGAATACAAAAGATTGTTTCATCCATTGAAAAATAATACTAAAACATGTTTAATATTATTGTGTTGCCTAACTCAACATTGACCAATACAGGTGATTAAAAAGAAATAGCAAATTATAACTTACAAAGATGTAACTATATATTTTAAAACTATTCCTCATATATAGGAGATAACAAATCAGAAGAAAATTTGTTTTATACCAAGTGATAGACTACTATATCCACGACCATGACTAGTTAAGTAACTTGTTAAGAATCAGAAAATACTACTCAGGTTGTTCCAACAATATATCATCTTTTTCTGTGGGGTAGAAAGTCCAGGGTCCAGACAGAATGTAGCCTTTGCTACTGAAAGAGTGTGCCTGCTGGACCTGAGTTGGAAATCTAGTGAAATTGTGCTCCATGTATTCACATGAAGGCCATTCCACAAATTTGTTAAGGTAATTATGTTCTAGAATTTGTCTTTATTACTGGATTTATCCAAACTCAAGCCATCACCTACAAATTCACTGATTCATATCTGAGAATTTTAATGACTTGCAGAATAAGGGGCAAATGGGAGTGTGTAATAATGCCAGTACTAATTTTATGAATTCCTGGGTATTCATTTCCAATATTTACTTTGTATGTCTTGCCAACCTTATTATAAACTCATGTATTATCCATTTATTCATTCACTTAATGCTTTTATGAAGTCCATGTCAAATCATGCACAAAGGACATTTGAGATATTAGCATAAATTATGCCTAAGTTTTTAAGGGGCTGTGACAGCTATTACAAAGAGAATCAACTAACTAGAATAAAGGCATTTAACAACAGTTTCAATAACTCATTCTTAGATCTATAGTATGATCTCTCACAAAGAAATAAATGATATGAAGTCATGAACATAAAAATATGTAATCTAAACATTAATTAGCCTGAATATTACAAATAAAAGTGCATACTCTTAGGGAAAATAATAATTTTCTAAAAATATAATACATTCAAGAAGAAATATTTGACCATTAAGGGACACAGATAATGTTTCTTCCATCTTAAATGTGTGATATAAAATTAATCAGGATAGCCAAGCACAATAGGCATAATAAATATTTTCCTGATTGAATTCTGGAAATAAGATTTACTCATCAAATAGGGAAGGAATTTAATGTCAATTCCACCTTTGAAGCTATGTCAAACTCAGATATAAAGTCTACTACAATATTTATGGATGACTTATGGTCTGTTGCAACTGTTTTAAACATTAGTTACACATAATGTTTCTGGGAAGATGTTATACTCACCTCCAGGTGAACTAATGTGAAAGGCCCATTTAGAATGAATATAGATATTACTCTCTCTGTCTCTCTCACACACACTCATATAAATGGCATGGTAGAAAGAAATAGTATAACAAATATACCTGCAATGTCAATACACAGAAGCTTCCAAAATATGAGAAAAACCTATCTCCTCCATGCACACCTGTATATCATGTCAATATTTATACTGTGATGTATACATGTATAGATTAACAAATTTGTAAAATATGGAGTACAATAATACTATCGATACTGTGTCACAGTTGTTTTTATTCCATATTTTTTGGTACTTCATAGTTGCACCTGTTGATGAGATTTGTTGTTACATATTTGTACATGCATAAAATACAATGATATAATTTGGCCAATATCACTCCCAAACCATGAAAACAGAATAAATGAAGAACCCTGCACGTTAGGATAATTAATCCATTCCCATGATGATGACAATCATCTGTTCTTAGTAACCTCTTAAAGGTCCTTACCTGTCAACATGTTACATGTGAGAGTAACTTTCTAACACATGAACCTTGGAGGACACATTTATAATATAGCACTACTGTGTTTAAATAATAAATTTAAAGTTATACAATGTTAAAAGGAATTCTAACATACATATGTATATATGCACACAGACACACACACACACACACACACACACACACGTGTGTAATCAAGCCCTAAAAAATATCTACGTATTTATAGCAAATGAGAAGCACTAAGGATTTAGAGTCATTATGGTTTGAATATGTATTATTAACATGATTCCTGTGTAATTTTGGTACACATTATTCTTGGACTATATATTGGTCAAAGGATCTAGTGTGTATGTATCTTAATTGAAAGTCAAGAATGTATATTAACATCTGAATGAAATAGCTCTACATTTTGAATCAATAAAAGGAGAGTTCATATAGTAGTTTAATTATATTTACAAGTTCAAATATAACATGAAATATGCATTTAAAGTCATTAAACCATACTTCCATTACTTTGAATATTTTTGCTGAATTTCATACTGTATGAATATTTTCACTCACATTATATAATTAAGTACAAAATTGATAGCAAAGTGAACATTAATAATTACTTTTATAAAGGACATTGGTACATGGCTTTGACCTAGTAAGCTCAATTTCGATGTGATTACAAATCAACCACAATTTTAATCGGGTTTGGAAAGAGTTTATGATTATAAAATACTAATGTTTCCTATTTCAAAAGCAGGAAATATTCATTGGAACTGTATTGTGCATGTACATACAAATAAAATTAAATAACCATAATTTTATGGTAATACTGCAACCAGTGTTGATGCTTTAATACACATACGAGCCAATATAATACACTTTTTGTGATCCTAATTTGTGCTCTACAAATGAATACAAATACTTTTCTAGTACACAACATGAGAAATTTTTCAGGAATTGACACAATTTTTCCTCTAAATTATGTTAGCTAATGCTATGATTTGAATGTCTTCATGTGTTTGGAACTTGATCTCCAATGATGTGGTGGTCTTGGAACATGGAGATGCCATTTCATTTGTAGATCAATGTATTATTATGGAAGTAAGTTCGACATAAAAGGATGAGTTTGTCACACTTTTGCTCTCTCTACCATACTTTATCAGTCCCTAAATTCCACCATGGTGTGATGCAGAATAAACACTGCTGTGAGATGCTGACCCGTTGAACTTGGGCTACACAACCATGAGGATACAAATTTCTGTGCATTATAAAGTACCCAATCTTTAGTAATCTGAAGTATAAAAATGGACTAGGGCGTCAAATATACTTAGAAAAAATATATATAGCTTGTCTTTTCCCCAATTAGTCTTTTTGAACTCTTCTCAACTATTATCAGATTTATCTAAGAATTATTATTGTACTGAAAATAATTTACTAACCTTAGCACTTTATGTGATTGATATCTTTTTATAGTCCAAAATATATGATGTATTGAGGCAGATGTTTTTCCGTATTAATTTTAATTTTTATTAAAATAAATTTAATAATTGTGTCAACATACATGTTTCCATATTGCTATGGATACTTCACTAATTTGCAGTCATAAGAGTGCTTTAATATGAATCGGTGGTGTCCCCCTTTCCTTAGTGGATTGATATTTTTGGAATTAAAGAAACATCATATGGGGGAAAGGGTCCTAAAATTTTAGAAACTTGTTTTCATTTAATTTAATATAGTTCCACAATCTGTCAGAAACTTTCTTTGATAGCTCCTTGTCTTTATTTATTAATTTACTTTTTGTGGCAGAGTCGGGGTAGTGGCGGTAGTTGTTTGCTATGACTTTCATTCATTTTTTGAATGTGAGGAAAAAATTTAATTTCTGGGTAATAAATCAGGCTGTTGCGTAGGGCAGTCAGTGAAACAGTAATCATTGGTAAGTGATGAAAATGAAGGAGGAAGTGTTTGTACATCTTTCCTTCTGTAAAGAGATTACATTAGAAAACACGATTTTACCATAAAGACTAATAGACACAATAAATTATGTAACTATACTCAGAAATTATAAAGTACTTCTAAGCACATTTAATTTTTGCAAAACATTTAAAGGATCTTTATATTTCGCAAAGTAAATGATATTAATGTGTTGATACATAAACATGCTTTATCACATTGTGATAGATTTTTAATCATCATGAAGTCTCCAAACTTTGTTGTTCTATAAATAAAAAGAAGACAAAGTATGTCATTTTACCTATCTACTGAGGACTAGATAATAATAACTGTAAATGAAAATCACACTGCCAGGAATTGTGTAGTCCTGGTAAAACAGTAGAGATTTCAGTCATCTTTCCCTGCCCTCATACCATTCACAGACTAAAGAGAAGAAACACTATCACATATGTAATAAAAACATCAATCCAAACCATATTGAATGTCACAAAAGAGAGAGCAAGTTAAGTATAAAATGCCACGTCTTAGGAATCATAAAAGGCATCCCTAAAAGATCCTGAGAGTGAACTATAATGATCATATAAACTGTCCCAGAAGAACTTGAAGAAATATATCATCAGAATTTATATACAAAAAATCCTGGTTTATAACTTGTTCCATTGCTTTAATTTGAACAATGTGATTGTGTATTCAAAACAATAAAATAAATTACATTTTAAAGGAAAAACATGAGTTCCTGAGAAAACCTTCCCCAGTCTTCCAAAAAGATTAGACTTCTCCCTTTCCTGTGCTCTCTCATTATTTTGTGTTCTGTTTTATGTACACTGTTGTCTACAATACTCCTCAGGAAACACAACTTGCTTTTATCATGTTAATAAAAATGATTTCCTGAACAATATCATTTTAGTTTATTTTCTAATCAGAGCTTATAAAATAATCAAAGAAATTATTATTTTGTTGTTGTTGTTGTTATTGTTGCTTTTTGCCAAGTCCTATTCTCTGTTTTAGATGCCCCTAAAATGTAGGGCAAATAGGTCTGCAGTGCATGAGACCAAAAAGAGGCAGATTCCTTATTGTGCAACCTCCAAACCCCTGAACTCAGTGTAATTTGAATTTATAGAAAGAAAGCAGACTGAAAAAATAAATAAATAAAAGAAGAAGATAGAGGGAGAGAGACAGAGACAGGAAGAGGGAGAGAAACTTATTTTTCCCAGTCCAGTTTAAGCACTTAATGTATACAATAAGAAGTTTTTTTTTGTATTTTTTTCATTCAATAAGATTTCAACATCATGGAATCATCACTATGGTTCAGGGGTTAAGAGCATGGATGTTTTTAATCACACATATTTCTGGTCTTTGCTCCATCATGTATGAAGAACATGACCCTGAGCAAGTGATTTAATCAAAATGATCTTTGTCTATAAATTGAGAAAAATATTATATTTCACAAGAAATCAGCTTGTAAGAACTAAATATAAATCAATTAGAATGGTGTCTAGTATGAAAGTTCTCAATATTTGCTACATGAAAAATGCATTTTGAGTAGTTAAGTATCACCCAAAGTGCTGAGTCCAATTTCTCTGGTTTATTAACATAGTTTAATTTATCATTCCATTATTGTTGAACATTTCAGGTGCTTGTTTCGATGGCAGATATGAAAAGTAGGTTTAATTAATTCCATCATGATTCTCAGGCATTAATGCTATTTTTATGGTTATTTACTAAGGGTGGATTATGAACTATAGTACGTGGTTATTTTAAGGCTTCTGGTACATATTGAAAAATTATCAACAAACAGCATGATTGCAGCTTACCCTGCCATTAGGAATGTCAAGTAGAATTTATTTCACTATTCCTTTCATAGTCCTGAATATTCATGATCTTTCTGCACCGAATTTAAGTTTTTTTAGTTTGATAGATAAAAACAAAACCCCATTGTTTTAATTTTAAAAATTTTGAACAGTAACAAAGTGGAACATTTTCCCCAAAGTACTATTTGAAATTTGATGAGACATTTAAAAACTAGCATGTTGTTATTATGCTCTATGTAGATGGAGTTCAATAGGTGTAGTTCTTGTGTTGTACTACTTGATTGCCACCTTTAAAATTAATTACTTTTTGTTTATACTTCTTCATCTTGGATTACAATAAATCATGCCATTCATGCAAGTTCTTACAGAGACTTAATTGCTTCTTTGAAAGGTTTGGCAGATACATCATGCCAGTTCATTAATGCACAGATGATTCCTTCACATTAAGAAAGACACATTGGAGCACCACAAATGTCAAGGCAGTTATTATGCACAAAAAGCATAAAATGGCAACCATCTAAAGGTGAGCCCTTATTCAGTCGGGATCAAAAATAAAACTGCTATAATTCCTTAGTGTAATAATGGAGAAATATTAGATTGTTTTAAGGTCACCCAAGGAGAGCCTTTCATTTGTCAACTCTGCCCCTTGGATGAGAGAGATTTTTCTTTGCTTCCTACTTTTGTTCTTACATCAGTCTGGAAGAAACGGCAAATTTTGCCAGTGTAATTCACTTGTGTGCATTCATTTGCCTGACGTTTACTGAGTATGTATTATTTACAAGGACATTTATGTGTGCATCTTTCCCTTTGGTAACTTAGAGTTTGCTAAGTAAGATAAAAAAAAAAAAAATGTGGCTGTGTAGTATCCATACATAAAACACACAAAATACACTAATGGCAATGACAAAGGGGTAAATACAGAGGTTTGGAAATTCAGTATTACTAATAGCTCTGAAATCTATCCAACTGGCAGTATGGTGTCCCACATTATATTAGAAATTAGAAAACTGACAAATCATTTCTCAAATATGTAAGCAGTCACTTAAGCACTGATGTGTACATTTATCTGTGTGATCTGCCTTTAAGTGAATAACAAACGTGAAGTACATGTAAATGGTTGATAATGTATTTCAGTAATAACTTTGAAAACTATAGATGGATTCCACAATGTCACTCCAAAGTTACTAATTTTTCAGAATAAAATATTTATTTTTGAGGGAGTATAATGGAAAGAACATTAATCAAAAATTTTGAGTCATTATCTGTAGTTCTTTAAAGTTCTATTAGAACTCAGTTGGGAAAGAAAGGACGTTGACCTTTCTTTGTTGGAGAAATTTTAATTGCTGCTTTAATCTCCTTTCTTGATAATTTGTCTGTTTAGGTTTTCTGTGTCCTTTTAGCTCAACTTGGGTAACTCATATATGTTAGAAATCTGTCAATATCTTCTATATTTTCCAGTTTTTTGAGCATAAATTTGTAAAATATTCCCTAATGATCCTCTGGGTTTGGGAAGTATCTGTGTTGATATCTCCTTTTTATCTCTTGTTGATTTGAGTCGTTTCTTTTTGATTAGTTTGACTAAATATTTATCAATCTTATTTATCTTTACAATGAACAAGTCTGCTACATTGATCCTTTGTATTTTTATTCTCAATCTCATTAACTTTGGCTCTGATCACCACATTTTCCTGTATTCTACTGAGTTTGGAATTTTTTCTAATGATTTTAGAATTTTTGTACTTGTTTTTTCTAGACCCCGGAAATGTAACATTAGATTTTGTATTTTCATGTAGCTTTCAATGCTATGAACTACCTTCATACTGTCCTAGATTTTGTATATTGTATCTGTGTTCTGATTTGTTTCTAAGAATTTTTAAAATTTCTCCCCTGACTTTCTCTATTACCCATTCAAAAGCATATTACTCAATCTCCACATATTAAAACAGTACCTGTCTTTTATCATGTTATTGATTTGTAATTTTTTTACCTTTTTTTATTTATTTATTTTAATTAAAAATTATAAATTTACATAGGGCAATGTTGTTTCATTCATTCTTTTATTTTTTCACTCCCCCCCCCACCCATCCCACCCTCTTTTCCCTCTATACAGTCCTTCCTTCCTCCATTCTTACCACCCTCCTTATCCCTAACCCTAAACCTAACCATAACCATAATGCTAACCCCTCCTACCCCCCCTTATATGTCCTCATCCGCTTATCAGTGAGATCATTCGTCCTTTAGTTTTTTGAGATTGGCTTATCTCACTTAGCATGATATCCTCCAATTTCATCCATTTGCCTGCAAATGCCATAATTTTATCATTCTTCATGGCGGAGTAATATTCCATTGTATTTATATGCCACAGTTTCTTTATCCATTCATCAACTGAAGGGCATATAGGTTGGTTCCACACTCTGGCTATGGTGAATTGAGCAGCTATGAACATTGATGTGGCTGTATCTCTGTAGTATGCTGATTTTAAGTCCTTTGGGTATAGGCCAAGGAGTGGGATAGCTGGGTCAAATGGTGGTTCCATTCCAAGCTTTCTGAGGAATCTCCATACTGCTTTCCAGAGTGGCTGCACTAATTTGCAATCCCACCAGCAATGTATGAGTGTACCTTTTTCCCCACATCCTCGCCAACACCTATTGTTGCTTGTGTTCTTGATAATCGCCATTCTAATTGGGGTGAGATGCAATCTTAGGGTAGTTTTGATTTGCATTTCTCTTATTACTAGAGATGTTGAACATTTTTTCATATGATTGTTGATTGCTTGTACATCTTCTTCTGTGAAGTGTCTGTTCATTTCCTACGCCCATTTGTTGATTGGATTATTTGTATTCTTGGTGTAGAGTTTTTTGAGTTCTTTATAGATTCTGGAAATTAGAGCTCTATCTGAAGTATGAGTGGCAAAGATATTCTCCCATTCTGTAGGCTCTCTCTTCACATTACTGATAGTTTCCTTTGCTGAGAGAAAGCTTTTTAGTTTGAATCTATCCCAGTGGTTGATTCTAGCTTTTATTTCTTGTGCTACGGGAGACCTGTTAAGGAAGTCTGATCCTAAGCTAACAAGTTGAAAGTTTGGACCTACTTTTTCTTCTATAAGATGAGGGTCTCTGGTCTGATTCCGAGGTCCTTGATCCATTTTGAGTTGAGTTTTGTGCAGGGTGAGAGATAGGGATTTAGTTTCATTATGTTGCATATGGATTTCCAGTTTCCCCAGCACCATTTGTTGAAGAGGCTATCTTTTCTCCATTGCATATTTTTGGAACCTTTGTCTAGTATGAGAAAATTGTATTTATTGGGGTTTGTGTCCATGTCCTCTATTCTGTACCATTGATCTACCTGTCTATTTTGGTACCAATACCATGCCGTTTTTGTTACTATTGCTTTGTAATAGAGTTGAAGATCTGGTATTGTGATACCCCCTGCTTCGCTCTTTCTACTGAGGATTGCTTTAGCTATTCTGGATTACTTATTCTTCCAGATGAATTTCATAATTGCTTGCTGTATTTCTGTAAGGGACATCATTGGGATTTTAATTGGAATTGCATTGAATCTGTATAGCACTTTTGGTAGTATGGCCATTTTGACAATATTAATTCTGCCTATTCAAGAACATGGGAGATCTTTCCATCTTCTAAGGTTTCCTTTAATTTCTTTCTTTAGTGTTCTGTAGTTCTCATTGTAGAGGTCTTTCACCTCTTTTGTGAGATTGATTCCCAAGTATTTTATTTTTTTCAATGCTATTGTGAATGGGGTAGTTTTCCAAATTTCTTTTTCAGAAGATTCATCACTTGTGTATAAAAATGCATTGGATTTATGAGCATTGATCTTCTAACCTCCTACTTTACTGAATTCACTTATGAGTTCTAAGAGTTTTCTGGAATTTCCAAGTTCCTCTAATATATAATTATGTCATCAGCGAACAGGGATAGTTTGAGTTCCTCTTTTCCAATTCGTATTCCTTTAATTTCTTGGTTTCTCTAAATGCTCTGGATAGAGTCTCAAGAATGACATTGAATAGAAGTTGTTGAAAGAAGGCATCCCTGTTTTGTTCCAGTTTTTAGGGGGAATGCTTTCAGTTTTTCACCATTTAGAATGATATTGGCCATAGGCTTAGCATAGATGGCCTTTACAATATTAAGGAATGTTCCCACTACCCCAATTTTCTCTAGTGTTTTGAGCATCAAGGAATGCTATATTTTATCAAATGCTTTTTCTGCATCTATTGAAATAATCATGTGATTCTTAACTTTTAGTCTGCTGATGTGGTGAATGACATTTATTGATTTCCGGATGTTGAACCAACCTTGCATCACTGGGATAAAACCCACTTGATCGTGGTACACTATATTTTTGTATGCGATTTGCTAAACTTTTGTTGAGAATTTTTGCATCGATGTTCATTAAGAATAATGGTCTGAAATTTTCTTTCCTTGATGTGTCTCTGTCTGGTTTAGGTATCAGGGTGATATTGGCTTCATAGAATGAGTTTGGGAGGGTTCCCTCCTCTTCTATTTCATGGAATACTTTGAGGAGTATTGGAATGAGCTCTTCTTTAA
Source organism: Sciurus vulgaris (assembly GCF_902686455.1). Lineage (NCBI taxonomy): Eukaryota > Metazoa > Chordata > Mammalia > Rodentia > Sciuridae > Sciurus > Sciurus vulgaris. The sequence goes on from NC_136466.1 coordinate 147,869,308, forward strand.
AGGTTTTGTAGAACTTGGCTGAGAACCCATCTGGTCCCGGACTTTTCTTTGTTGGTAGGCTTTTGATGACTCTTCTATTTCATTGCTTGAAATTGATTTATTTAAGTTGTGTATATCCTCCTCGTTCAGTTTAGGTAATTCATATGTCTCTATAAACTTGTTGATGTGTTCAAATTTTTCTGTTTTGTTGGAGTATAGATTTTCAAAATAGCTTCTAATTATGTTTTGTATTTCACTCGTTTCTGTTGTGATATTTCCTTGTTCATTCTGAATTTTAGTAATTTGAGTTTTCTCCCTCTTTCTCTTTGTTAGTGTGGCTAAGGGTTTATCAATTTTGTTTATTTTTTCAAAGAACCAACTCTTTATTTTGTTAATTTTTCCGATTGTTTCTTTTGTTTCAATTTCGTTGATTTCGGCTCTGATTTTAACTATTTCCTGTCTTCTACTACTTTTGGTGTTGGTCTGCTCTTCTTTTGCTAGGGCTTTGAGCTGTAGTGTTGTCATTTATTTGTTGATTTCTACTTCTTTTGTTGAATGCACCCCATGAAATAAATCTTCCTCTAAGTACTGCTTTCATAGTTTCCCACAGATTTTGATATGATGTGTCTTTGTTCTCCTTTACTTCTAAGAATTTTTTATTTCCCTCCTGATGTCTTCTGTTATCCATTCATCATATAATAGTGTATTATTTAATCTCCAGGTATTGGAGAAATTTGTTTTTTTATTCTGTCATTTAGTTCTAATTTCAATCCATTATGATCTGATAGAGTACAAGTTAGTATCTCTATCTTCTTGTATTTGCTAACAGTAACTTTGTGGCATAAAACATGGTCTATTTTAGAGAAGGCTCCATGTGCTGCTGAGAAGTGTATTCGTTCTTTGTTGGATGGTATATTCTATATAAGTTGGTTAAGTCTAAATTATTGATTGTGTTATTGAGATCTATGGTTTCTTTATTCAATTTTTGTTTGGACAATCTATCCAGTGATGAGAGAGGTGTGTTAAAATCGCCTAGTACTATTGTGTTGTGGTCTATTTGATTTCTGGAATTGAGAAGGATTTGTTTGTCGTACATGGATGAGCCAATGTTCAGGGCATAGATGTTTATGATTGTTATGTCTTGCTGATTTATGCTTCCCTTAAGCAGTATGTAATGTCCTTCTTTATCCCTTCTGACTACTTTTGGCTTGAAGTCCACATTATCTGAAATGAGGATGGATACTCCAGCTTTTTTGCTGTGTCCATGTGCATGGTATGTTTTTTTCCCATCCTTTCACCTTTAGTCTATGGGTATCTCTTTCTATGAGATGAGTCTTTTGCAGGCAGCAAATTGTTGGATTTTTCTTTTTAATCCAATCTGCGAGTCTATGTCTTTTGATTGATGAGTTCAGGCCATTAACATTCAGGGTTATTATTGTGATAAGATTTGTATTCCCAGTCATTTGACTCATTTTTGTTTTTTGACATGATTTGGTTTCCCCTTTATTTGGCTATTCCTTTAGGCTAGTTCCTCCTGTTGCTGATTTGCATCGTTGTTTTTCATCTCCATGGAATATTTTGCTGAGAATGTTCTGCAATGCTGGCTTTCCTTTTGTAAATTCCTTTAGCTTTTGTTTATCATGGAAGGATCTTATTTCGTCGTCAAATCTGAAAGTAAGTTTTGCTGAGTATAAGATTCTTGGTTGGCATCTATTTTCTTTCAGGGCTTGGTAAATGTTGTTCCAGGCCCTTCTAGCTTTTAGGGTCTGGATTGAAAAATCTGCTGATATCCTTATTGGTTCCCCCTGAATGTAATTTGATTCTTTTCTCTCGCAGCCTTAAAATTCTGTCTTTATTTTGTATGTTAGATATTTTCATTATAATGTGCCTTGGTGTGGGTCTGTTGTAATTTTGTATATTTGGAGTCCTATAAGTCTCTTGTACTTGGTTTTCCATTTCATTCTTCAGATTTGGGAAATTTCCTGATATTATTTCATTGAATAGATTGTTCATTCCTTTGGTTTGTTTTTCTAAGCCTTCCTCAATCCCAATAATTCTTAAATTTGGCCTTTTCATGATATCCCATAATTCTTGTAGATTCTGTTCATGATTTCTTACCATCTCTTCTGTGTGGTCAACTTTGTTTTCAAGATTAAATATTTTGTTTTCAATGTCTGAGGTTCTGTCTTCCAGGTGTTCTATCCTATTGGTTATGCTTTCTATGGAATTTTTAACTTGGTTTATTGTTTCCTTCATTTCAAGGATTTATGGTTTTTTTTTTTTTTCACTATCTCTAACTCTTTATTGAAATGATCTCTTGTTTCCCGTATTTACTCTTTTAACTGTTGATTGGTGCGATCCTTTAATGCCTGCATTTGGTCTTTCATCTCCTCCTTCAATGCCTTTATTTGCTCTTTCATCTCCTCATTTGCTTCCCTGATTGTTTTAATTATGTACATTCTGAACTCCCTTTCTGACATTTCTTCTGCTGTGCTGTCATTGGGTTTTATTGATATAGTATCTAGGTTTGTTTGGGACATTTTCTTCCCTTGTTTTCTCATATTGGTCAGGTGTCAGTGGGAATTTGTGATATTGCAGAATTCTTCTATTGGCTTATAGTGTCCCTGTAGATTTCCAGTGTATCACCTTCCTGCCTTCAGTAGCCTGAAGTTTTGGAGTAACTTGATAATGCAGTGCTTTCAAGGAAAGCTGCCCCTAGACCTCTACTGGTTCCGGGACTTGGAGCTGGCTCTGTGTGGAAAGGCTGTCACTGAGGGGTCTGCTCCGATAAGCTAGCCTGGAAAGGCGCTTCCTGTCGGAGGGGGCCGGGCTGAGGGCTGCTTTGGGAAGTCCCTGGCTGTCCTGTCCTGGTCCCTGAAGCAACCTGCAGGCAGGAACTCACCGCCCTGGTTCAGGGAATTGAAACTTGGTTCTGTGCAGAATGGCTCTCACTGGGGGACCTGCTCCGAGATGCTGGAGAATCTGGCCGTGTGGGAGGAGTCCACCGCTGGAGTGTGCAGGGCTGCCTGGGGAGGACTCTAGCTTCTCTGCCTTACTCTAATAAGCCACCCGAATCCGGGCCTGTGCCGCCCAGGCAGCACTCCACCGGGTCGGGGAGACTCACCCTGATGCTCTATTTTAGTCTGAGTCTCTCAATGCCTCCCCTTCTTGAATCCTGGGTTCTGGAGTGACTGGAGATAGAGTCACCCTCTAGTCTGCCATCTTCGATCGCCGATTTGTAATTTTATTCCATTATGCTATGATAGAGTGAAAAGAATTATCACTTTGCTTTTTTTTTTTTATTTTCTGAGATGTTTATGTCTTAAAGTATGCCTTATTTTAGAGAAGGTTCCATGTACAGCTAAGAAGAAAGTGAAAGTAGTTGTTGATGGATGGAATATTCTATGATGTCTATTAGGTTCATTTGATTAAAAGTATTCTTTTAGTTCTGAAGAAGCTTGTTTAGCTTATGTTGGATGACCTATCTCTTGGTGAGAGAGGTGAGTTAAAATATACAATATCATTGTATAGAAGTTTATTCGAGGTTTTATATTGAATAAGGTTTGTTTTGCATACATAGGCACACCAATGTTTGCGGCACAAATATTTACAATTATTTTGTCTTGTTGTTGGTTGTTTCCTTAACCAGTATGAAATGACCTGTTTTTTGTTGTTGTTGTTGTTTTGTATTTGTTTTTGTTTTTGTCTCTTCTGATAAATTTTTACTTGACGTCTACTTTGTCAAATATGAGAATACCTACTCCTGCTTGCTTTCAGTAGATGTAATATCTTTTATCATCCTTTCACCTCCAGCCTCTAGATGTCCCTGTAAAGTGAGTCTTTTCTCATATGGTTGGGTCTGGATTTTTAATCCACTTTGCCCTTTTATGAAATAGAAAGGGGGCAATAACCTTGAGCTTATTCCATGAATTCAGTGCCACCCTGACACTGAACTATGCTAAGATATATAGAAAAATGAAAACTGTTGAACATAGACACAAAGATTCTTAATAAAATACTAGCAAATTGTATTTAAGAACACATTGAGATTGTATAACATGAGTCAATGAGTATCATTCCAGAGGTACAAGGTTGTTTCAACATACACAAATAAATAAATATAATTCACTACAAAAATAGAATTAAGGGCAAGAATCATGATCATCTCAATGAAAATAAAAAATGCCTTTGACAAAATCCATCATACATTCATGTTAAAAATGCTGAAGAAACTATATAAGGAATTTACCTCAACATAATATAGTGGTATATGACAAATGAAAAACAAACTTCAAATTGAATAAAGAAAACAGAAATCATTTCCACCAAAAAAGGAAGAAGATGAAGGTATGTACTCCCACCACCCTTATTCAATATAATTCTTGAAATTCTCACAGAGAAATCAGGAAGGAGAAGGAATTAAGAGGAATACAACCAGGAATAAGAAGTCAAATTATCTATTTACTTATGGAATCCTATATCTAGAGGACCCTCCCAAAATAAATATTAGAAGTCTTCTAGAGCTGATGAACAAATTCAGCAAAGTAGCAGGATATAAAAGCAACATACAAAAATCAATAACTTCCTTATATTCCAATAATTAATCTGCTGAAAAATAAATCAAGAAAAACTATTTCATTCATAAAAGCCTAAAAATAATACTTGGTAATTAATCTAACTAAGGAGGTGAAAGACCTGTACATTAAAACTACACAGCCCTGAAGAAAGAAACTGAAGACCTTCAAGAATGGAAAGACCCCTCACATTCTTGGATAGTCAGAAATAATGTCGAAAAATCACCATATTGTCACAAATGATATAGAGATTCAATATAATTCTTATTAAAATGCCAATGCTATTATTTATAGAACTAGGAAAAAAGAAAGTCCTAAAATATACATGGAAAAATAAAAGACCCAAAATACCCACAGCAATACTGAGCAAGAAGAGCAATGCTGTGGGCACTATATTCCCTGATCTCAAATCATACTATAGGGCTATCGTAACAAACACAGCATGGTATTGTTATGGGCTGATGTGAAAATTAGGTCAGGCTGACCCCATTTTGTTCAGACATCTCACCCTGTGTGAAATTGGCCCCCCTTTCCTCATGATCCCACATACAAAGAAGCTAACTCCTCCACCCTCACCCACTTGCAACCTGACCACAATATCTTTGAACTATGCAGCTAATGCAAGCTTTCCTTCCTGAATATGTACAAAAGGTGCAATTTCTAGGAATGTTGTTTGCACTTTATGAAATGTATCTTGTCATTATAACTGTCTCTCCTGCCCTGCTTTTTTTGTTTGTTTGTTTGTTTTGTTTTATTTTGTTTTGTTTTTTTCTTAAGCTGCTCTGCACCTGCATTTGGGATTGAAGGCTGCAGAACTGTTTGCTTTCTGTTCACTTGGCCCTGGCAGAATAAATCCTTTGTCTTTACTTCAAAAGATCCCAGAGTTTTTCTTTGGGATATTTGAATAGTGCCTTCGTTGCATTGATATCAAAAAAACTATCAATGAAATAGAATAAAGACACAGGGATAGGCTCACATATATACAACCATCTCATTCTTGACAAAGAAGTCAAAAATATACATACATATGTTAACAAATGGTTCTAGGAAAACTGGATATCCATACATAGAACAATGAAGATAAATCCCTCTCACCCTGCGTATAACTCAATGTGTATCAAAGACATTCATATTAGACCAGAAATGGCAACCATTAGAAGAAAACAGATTCAACACTCCAACATGTGGATACAAGTACTAACATCCTTACCAAGATTCCTAAAATTCAGAAAATAAAACCAAGTATCAATAAGTGGGACAGCATCAAATTAAAAACCTTCAGTACAACAAAGGTAACCATTAAGGACATGAAAAGAAAGTCAACAAAATGGGAGAAAATCTTTGTCAGATATTCTTCTGACAGAGATTAATATCCAGAATATAAAAAGACCTCAACAAACTTAACACAAACAAAACAAATAACCCAACAAATAAATGGGCAAAAAAATATAAAACAGATATTTCTCATAAGAAACAATACAAATAGCTAAGAAATACATGAAAAAAATATCCACTATCTTACAGTCAGGGAAATGCAAATCAATACTACATTGAGATATTATCTCACTCTAGTTATAATGGCAACCATCATGAATATAAATAAAATAAATTCTGATGAGAATGTGGGGCAAAAGCTACATTTATACTTTTTTGGTGGTACTGAAAATTAGGAAAACTACTTTGGAAAGTAGTGTAGAGATTCCTCAGAAATCTAGGAACAGAGCCAGCATATGGCCCAGTTATCCCACTTATTCAAAAGAACTAAAATCAGCCTGCTACAGTGATAATAGGCATATCAAATTTATAGCAGTGCAATTCATAATGGTCCAGTTATAAACCAGCCCAGATGCCTATCAACAGATGAATGAATAAAGAAAATGTGGCAGATATACACAGTATTTAACTCAGGCATAAAAAGACCGAAATTATGGCATTTGCTGGTAATTGGCTGGAAATAGAGAACATAAAGCTAAGTGAAATAAACCAGGCTCTGAAAACCAAAGGTGAAATGTTTTCTCTCATATGCAGTTGCTATAATGAAATAAGGAAAAGAAAAGAAGAATGGGGTAACACATGAAAATAATGTGGTAGCCAGTGGAGCGGAGGAAAAGGGTTGACGGTGAGGGATGAGGTATGGGAAAAGGAGGAGCTGCACAATAAAAGTGATCAAATCATGCTGTGTATGCATATGAACTGGCCACAGTGAATTCCACGCTTATGTACATCTATAAAGAACCAATTAAAAAATAAATAGAAGGAAGAATGGTTGAGTAGAGGAAAGGGAACTGAGGGAGGAGTGGAGGGAAGGAAGGCGCAAGTACAGGGGATGAAATGGAACAAGTTCTATTCCGTGGATGTATGAATATTATGATATGAACCACACTATTATGTGTAACTGTGATCCATGAATAAAACCCTCAAAAATTCTGGACGATAAGTTTGTTAGAGATACCCAGAGCACAAAATAAACAAAAATCTTCTTTTCTAAAGTTTACATTCTAGGGGGAAGAAGAGACTGAGCTTTATAGTCATGGAAACCACAAGGTGAAGTAGAAGGAGTTGTGTAGAATTTAAAAAGAAAGGAAGGTAAGAATTAGGAATTTGAGGTGAGTACAGTTTTATAGAGTTCTGTAGGAAGTCCTCCTTGAGTGTGATGCTTGTACACAGTCATAAAATTTCTAGTGGAAAATAATTGCACACAGAAGATCATTTAAGCAAATGCAAAAATCCTATGAAATTTTTGAATTTCTAAGATAATTCTATGAAAAAAAAAACAGATAATTTCACTTGAGTATAATAAGTGATGGGCAGAAAAATAGAATATGAGTTGAGAAAATTAAATGGCAAACATTATTATGTGTTTTTATTGAATCCATATTTTGGTGAGAAGTCATCATTTTCAGAGACCTCAATTTTTCCAACAGTTTTAATCTAATACATTTTAAAATAATATTAAGGATTATAATTTGTTCAACATCCATCTTATTGATATCAAAATCAGAACTCGCAATGTTTTAAATAATATGTAGGCAATATTAAACCCCCCAAAATTCAAATTGGCAATACTAATTCAATGTAATTTTTTTTATCAAAATTAAGTGTTTAGTAATAAAAATAATTTTCTAGCAGGTTGGGGTGGTACATTCCTGTAATCCCAGCAGCTTGGGAGGCTGAGGCAGGAGGATCACAAGTTCATTGATAGTCTCAGTAAAGCAAGGCGCTAACCAACTCAGTAAGACCCTATCTCTAAGTAAAACACAAAATAGGGCTGGGGATGTGACTCAGTGATGGAGTGTCCCTGAGTTCAATCCCTGGTACCCGCCCCCAAAATAATAATTTTCTACCAAAATATTCAATTGTTTTTTTTCATGGTAGACTCAGATCTTTTATTTCTGATTATGGTGAAAAATATTTGCATTTTTATTTTTATTAAAAGATGAAGTCATGTCACAATAGGCTAATCATTTGAATAAGTTAACGCATTTAATAAAGCAGCATACAATATGATATCAAGTGCTTAAAGTACTATTTTATAATTTTTCCAATGACTATTACTTCCATAATAAATAATTGGTTCAAATTTAAATGCATAGAAACAGAATCTGAACAATATACACACCCTTTATTTGAATTTGCCCATCAATATACATCTAAGCGGTTTTGTGTTTGTCCTAAATATACTCTCACATAATTATGATGACAATTGTCATAATGTTCGTCCTTATCTACAGTGCTGTGAAAATGTTCTTTGTGCAGTCGCTCCTGGAACATTTTATCTTTACTTTTCTCAGAAAAAAAAGTATCATAACTACAAATACAAACTCACCTGTGGACACTGAAGTCATTCATTTTTCCTTGCTAATATAATGGGTACTGGTATCATTCAGCATACAGTATGTTGATTTTATTAGATTAAGATTAAAAACCCAACCCACCAATAAAAATAAAATAAAAACAACTGCCTCTTAATGAACTCAGAAATGCCTTTGAATTGAATGTGACATTTGCAGAAGTTTGTGAATTTTTATTTGAAAAATACTTCATATGTTCACTTTGCTGGAGAGGTAGATGTTTTTGCTAAGGAAATACAGTAAACAGGACTTGACAGGAAAGTCTTACACAATAAAGCAGCCTCCAGTCAAATGATCAAACTAATAGTCCTTTGTCTTTAGTCTATCTTCATTGGTAAGAAAATTTTAAAGAAAAGATAAAGCCAATTTATAGGACTCACCTTCCAAGGGATGGACTCAAAAGAAAAATTCATTGAGGGTTAAACCACAGGTATGTATAGTAAAGCACTGTGTTTTGAACTTCATAGGTCAGCAAACATTTTTCAAGGAAAAAAATTTGCAACACTAAAATGTTCACTATGAGAACTAAATTAAATCTGTATCAGGCTCCTCAAGTCATTTTCATTGGATGGCTAAAAGCAGGAACATCAGCACAATGGAATTTGACACCCCATTAGGCAGAGGTTAAATGAACTTCCTATCACATAGGTAGACTAGAACAGTCACAAAAGTTTCACTGAACTTTTAAGGAAGATGAAATTGTGACATCTTTGAGCCAACTAGTACAAGTCCAAATAAATTTATCAGCATACGAATAAAATATGACCTAAAATAAAATATTTGATATCTAAAAAAGTAAATATTTAATAAGCATAAAGCTATAAAATTAATTATAACAAAACTTTTCTGTATTATCAGGTACTTGTAATTTTATTCTTATGCTCTAAAGCTGATCTACATTTTTTGACAGCATAGAACGAAGGTCAGGATCAGAATTTTTAATAGGTATTTCTGGTTTGATAGAATTGTGTTATTCTGATTTCTGGTTATTGGTGTTGGAAATGAGATTTGCATTGGTCATTAAAATGTGATATGTTTTGTGAATCTGGATGAAAATTTTAAGAGCCAAAAAACAAATTACATTTTCTTTCTCTCTGACACAACAGCTAGCAATATTCCAGACATGTTCTAGCAATATTTCAGACATGGTCTATATTCCCTTCATGGTCTAAGCATGAGAAGCAAAACCTTCCAGGCTATCCTATGAATGAGTGGTATGAAGAAGAAATAAACCTTTGTTCTTTTAAGCCTGTAAGATTTTTATGTTTTTTTTAACCAAAGCATATTCCCAAGTCAATTTACACTTGCAAATAAATTAATATGCAGCTGTTTTCATTCTAAATATTTAACAAAATTTCCATTTCATTATTTTTTAAATATCCAACACAGAATCTACATACCCAGGTCAAATTTTTCTTATTTTATTATATAAGGTATATATGTAATAAATGACATGTGAAAATGGTAATAATCTTCTCTTTTTCTTCTGCTATTAATCCCCCCAAATTGCAAAAATTTTCTTACTCTATATTTTGACTGATCCTAAGAGGTTAGGAAAATCAGGTAAAATAAAACGAATAAAAAATAACATCATTCTGGTCATGGGTTTTGGTTCATAACTTTTTAGTTAAAAGACAACCTATAAATAAATAATATAAACCAAAATAACAAAATACAATGATAAGTTTTAGAAAAAGTTGAATTTTAAGTTTCTAATTGTTATACTTTGCATGTTAATTGTCCCAAAATTTACATACATTGGAAGCTTTCTCTCCAGCCTGTAGCTCTACAGGGAGGTACTGAAAACTTCAGGAGGTAAGGCCTAGTGAAAGAAGTTAGGCCTTTGGAGGTATGCCTTTAAGGGGAACTGGGAGACAAGTCTCCTCCTCTCTCCCTTTACTTCCCAGCTGCAATGAGGTAAGTATCTTTAGTCAAGCCTGAGCTGCATTCCATGGTGTTCTGTCTTATCACAAAACTAAAATTAGCAAGAAATCTCCAACCATGGACTGCAGCCAAAACAAACATTTCCTTCTTTTAAGTTGATTATCAGGTATTTTGTCACAGTGATGGAAATCTAACATAGAAGTTTAACATAGAGAGAGGTATATAATATAATAATTGCTTATTATTAATATCTTAGAGCAAACAATGTTGAAATACAACTTTATTCCAAATCGTATCTTATCTTAATAGAGGAAAAAGAACACAGAAATTTTGTTCTCAATTAAATATTCAAAGAAAAGTTAGAGTGAAAGTATAATATAAACAATATTGAGGAAGCATAAATATAAAATTAAAATCACGTTTAAGATTCAATTTCTCAAAGCATTTATCATCAAAATCCTCATACTTATGTCGGTATAAGTAATTATAGAATTTATTTGCTCATGAGAAGTATGATTTTAAAACATGTAAGAATATTATTTTTCATATGCTTTTGTAGAAACCACAAATACATACACAAAACACCTACTGTTTAAAACTAAGAATAACAACTATCTTCATTTCTTTGAGAGTAAATCTTAAAAATGTGTCATAGAGACTCACATAGGACATCATCATTGTACAAGAAGAAGGGATGAAGTATTTTTCTACATCCCTGTATTTTTCAAGCTTAGAAATGTAGAAAGGAAACTAATAGAAAATGAAATAGTTAGGAGTTACATGTTCTTGGGTACAGTATATTTACCCAATCTCTTGCATTTTTTAACTGAATGCCACAAAGCAGGTAGCATGGAAGTCGGCAGCAGCATACCCAATCTATAGAAGGAAGATTCCTATACTCACCGCCTCAGAAGCAATAACAGAATAACAAATCTGCAATGTTAACTCATTAACAAAAACTGAAGCTACAGTGACTTTAAATATATTCAAAGAATAATGAACACCCTAAACATCATGGAAACTAAATGTAGATTTGTTGGCCTAGTACCAACCTAAAGATGAAACTTTCCTATGGAAAACCATGGTAATTTAATTTTGGTAATTTTACCAAATGATTCTTACTTTTCTGACAAATTGTAACTACACAGGGATAGAACTCCTATAATTACATTTAAAAAGTGGAGGGAGGTATGAAAGATGATAGACTGAGACAGACATCAATACCCATATGTATGTATGATTACACGAATGGTATAAATCTACATCATGCACAACCAAAGAAACTAAAAGATGTACCTCATTTGTATACAATGAATCAAAATGCAGTCTGTAAAAATAAAAAAATAAAATAAAAAAATTTTTAAAAATTTCTCAGTGCAGATGGAATAGGAGCTTCGTGGCTTTTGTGGTACGACAAACTTGCTTGAAAATTTTTTCACGTGAAAATGATAAATATGAGAGGTCAATACACACAACCTAGAAATTGCAGAGGTTTTACAAAAAAAAAATAAATAAAGCAGAAAGAATCATAAAAAATTACTTTCTAAGTAAAACATTTATTATACTTATTTTTTAAAAAAAATGGTACTGTATAAGAAATGAAAAATCTCACTTAAGTCTTAAAATAAACCAATCAAGTTAACTTAGAGTTATAAAATTTTATAATTCTACATAAATAAAAATCTTTCCACAAGGCACCACCAAGGGCTGTTCTAAGTTTGAAAGAAGCTAATGTGTGTTCTTGCAGTTTTTATTTACCATGGACTGAACTGTAACTTGTAGGAATATTCAAGTTGCAGAAAAAGTACTTTGCAAAGTTCATCACCCCTAGTTTTGGAGTATAATTGTATTTATCAAAATGCATAGTTATTATACACCTTATTGTTGTTAAATTACTTATGCATATAAAAATTAGGATAGGATGTTATATACAAATAAGAACTCCTTCAAGAAACATTTGAAATAGCAGGTAGGGAATTTGGCCAATAGAGGTAAGTTGCTCTCTTTTATATGTCACTATGTAATGTTTCTGTTTTCATTTCATGCAGGTAAGTACTTGGGAACTCAGGCCATCCTGCTAAAGGGTGCATTTGAGAAAAGAATCATTCTTTCTCTTTTACTACTAAATAAGTCTTTAGAATAAAATGACCAGTTTTTTAAAAAAATGACCATATAAAATTTTGGTAGAGAGGGTATTGTGAGAAACAAGCTTCTGACTGAGCTTAAAATTATAAAGAGATAAAATAAGGGCAGTGAACTCAGGCCTCTAAGAGGTATTCAGTCATATTTCAGTAGAACTCATTGGGTTTTAAGGTGTTTTATTTTGCAGGATAAAAGTAAAAAGTCTTGTGAACATTTGCAGTCATTAGGAATAGAATGCTTGTTATTTTGGTTGAGCTTGTTTGATCTTTGTCCTCTCATTAACCTCTTTTCATATTTACTCACTTGTGTTGTAACTCATGGTTTCAAAATTTATTTTTCACTCCTTTTTATCTGGCCACTTGAGAAAAAAATAGGTCAGAAAAGACAGTTAAGCTTTTGATGTTGTTATAATAGGATAGATTTTGACAGGTGAAAAAAAACCAAAGGAGGTTTAATTCAAATTCATAGTGTATCTGACTAAAGCAAAATATAGATCTAGCAGAGTAGAATTCAAACTAGGAACTAAATATCTTGGCAACGCATATGTTAGGCTATGATTAAAAATGCAGTGTCCTGAAGGAATTAGATTTCTAGCATGTGCTTGTTTTTTATACTGGTCAATCCATTTGACTCAACTTTTAGAGTCTTTTTAAATTTTTTTGAAGTAACATTGAAGTTATACACAGGCCAGAGAATAGACCAGAGTTGAAAATGTACTTGAAAGATGCAAAATTCATGAACGCATCTATCAGTCACTGATCCGAAGAGAGACTTACAGAATAGGAATACTATTTTGTTTTATTTTAAGTTATTGATCTATTTACATGAGGATATATAGTTAAAATGGTTAGCTTTACCTATAAAAATGATGCTTAAATTTGGTGGCACAACTTTATGACAACTATTTTTTTTCACAAATCTTTTGGTCATTTGGGCATTCTTGACGTTCAGACTCATGTCAGAATGATCTTAGTTTAGCTTCCTAATGTGTCTGGAGGAAGCTGATGGAAGTGGTATGTCTACAACAAATTCAGGATTCATTTGTACATCTAGAGGTCACTTAGCTATTAGCTAGTATAATCAAGTAACTGGGTCTCTCTCTCTCTCTCTCTCTCTCTCTCTCTTTCCCTTTTTTCTCTTAACTCATGCTTGCCAGATAAGTACTATGTTACTGAGCCACATTCCCAGCCTGTGGGTGTTGTCTTCCTTATCATAAGATACTAGGAGGCTAGACTGAAGTTGTTCTCATGTTTAGGAGCATTCCAAGAAGACTTTCAGGGCCTGAAGATGTGGCTTAGTGGTAGAGTGCTTGTCTGGCATGTGCAGGATCCTGGGTTTGATCACTAGCACTGCAAAAAGCAAAACAAAAGGAAGCTAAGAGGGCTTGCAGAATGAAGCAGTCCCCTGATCCCATTTCTGAACTGGCACACCATCATTTGACTGCAGAGTATTGGCCAAAGAAAATAACAAGATTTATGTATATGTATGTGTGTGCGTATGTGTGTGTGTGTGTGTATGTGTGTGTATACATACACACATATATATATATAATGTATGTTTATATAGATACATATACATATATATGTATGTATTTATATAGCTGGGAAAATAATCTCTTGATGAATAGAAAGAATTGCAAAGTTAAATTTCAAGGAAGTAGATATACAGAGAGAGGAAGCCTTCTGTGATTCGATGTGTGGACGTGTTTTGTTCATCTGTGTGTATATCTGAGCTTATGTGGTATCATTCCTTGTAAGGTGATAACTACATAGGATAGGAAGGAAATGACTGTCATCTGTTGAATAATTAAATTTTGACTTTGAAATGGTTACATACCCATTAATGCCATATGACCAGTATTTATAGGCAGATGCTAAAGATAAGAATGTCAGAAATATATAAAAAGCAAATATTAATAGAATCCTCTCAGGACAAAAGTCTACAGTATGCAGCCAATCATTCTCTGTGGATTTAGTTCTCTCTAAATGCTTATGCCACCTAATATATGTATTTTTGATACAGTAAATATTTGGGAGAACACAAGATAAGCTAAGAGATTTAAAATTGTGAGAATCAATGCGGTTTGGAAGCTTGTGAGACTGCTTTATAAAGCCTCAGAGTCAGGCTCTGGCAGGAGGGTAAGCTGGTGCCAGTTCTCCAACTCTTCTATATCCACATTTTACAATGTGCTCCTTCAAGTTTTCAAGAGGTGCTGTCGTGTCTATTTTCTTAAACTTTGTGCCTTCTGACTTCTTTTGTACAATAGAAAGTGACAAAAGTTACATTGTGTCAATTCTGAGTCTAGTGCTCAATAGGCTGTACACATCTGCCCTCTCTCAGGACCCTTACCTCCTCTGTGGGAGTAACCCAAGTTGACCTGCTGGATGCTGAGAAACCACAGGAATCAGAGTCAAGTCAATATCACTTGGCCTTGTGATGCCTCCACGTGTGAGAGTCCAGCTGAGATTAACACAAGTGGGTTGGGCTGTAGCTCAGTGGCAGAGTACTTGCCTAGCACATCTGAGGCACAGGGCTCAGTCCTCAGCACCACATAATAAACAAACAAACAAACAAATAAATAAATAAATAAATAAATGTATTGCGTCTACCTACAACTAAAAAAAAAAATACAAAAGAGATTAACACTGTTAATCATAGACACGAATTATCTTAAAAAATAAAACAATCAAATTATCTCTTTATATTCTTTAGATTCTTGATAGAATGATAAATATTATGGCAACCTTAATAAAAAAAAGTCTCAATTATATGTTTATGCATGGGAATAAAAAAACTATCGCCTAATAGGATATTTTTCAAGTGATTACTGATGAGCTAATCCATATTAATTAAATTCAAAATGACCAACCTGTCTATGACTTTGTGAGAAATATAACAAAAATATACTTGATGACCATATTCTCTGAAACATACATAACAGATTTGTAAAATATTGTCTTCAAATTACTTTTATAGAAGGCACTATGTATTTTGAATTCTTATCAATACTAATTAAAAATAATAGCTTCTATCATTAATTACACTTTAATTGCAATAAAATTGTGATTATTTCATGACCGTTAAAGTTTTGTGAATATTTCTTTATAAAGTATATTTTTGTTATAGTGCATGATTCTGTTATTAGAGTAAACTTACCTATGTCATTAATTTTAAAACAAATGAGAAAATTTCTAGCTACTGAAGAATCCATTTAAATAAAAGTGAGGATATAAAATTTGAATAATTTTTGACGAACTGTATATTGTTAATGAATATTTACTCTTAGAATTTGAGACTATTGCTGATCTTTTACTACCTATACTGATGCTCTTCACATGGGTGTGTAACTGAGTAACTAGGAACACTATGTTCAGGGAAGGATAACATCATAGACTTAGGTAAGATAATCCTTGTTTTAAAGTCTGATTTGTGTGTGCTCAACACATTGCAATTACCTGTATCTTTGAATCCTAATCAACAAATTAATGTTGCTAGTTCTCTCCAGAATTCTTTACAACTCACGAAGTTCACTATGACAGGTTTTCAGTTTTGGTACAAAGAATTTAGGCAATCAGAAAACATATCAAATATTAAAAACACATCTTAAAATCACAAACTCTTTTCAGTTTGGGAGTAGACCAAACATAAAATAGTGTGGGTCTGGCTGAGAGCAAATGGATACTAGTCACACCTCTTTCATTGACATTTCTCCCTTGGTATCTGGAGTGACAGCTTGCTCTTTCATTCTATGATGGGAAATTCAATGAAAAGAGTCACATCTAATTTTTCCTCTTAGAGAATTTGTCAGTAATATAGAATACATTTTTTAAAATAAGAAGCCAGGAGAATAAAACATTGAATCTAGTGTGGAAAATAATAAAATATGCTGAACTAATGTTTTCACATCTCAAACATGTTTCATTATTGTACATAGGATGCCACACATAATTCACTTTTAAGCAACACACACTGATATATGACTCATGTTCTAATACAGATTTGATTAAATGTAACTTTCTTTCATTTGTTATTCCGTATCTCACTAAGACTCAGGCAGGTCTATACCCTGAGTTGTATGCCTCAGGAAGCATTGCCTAAATTCTCTGAAACAAAACTAAAAACATATTCTGAACATTTTATGAGTTGGACATAATTCAGGAGAGAACTAACAACTTTAATTGAATGACAATACCTGTTCTTTGGAGTGCCTTCGACATTTTTAAATCCCCTTTAAAGGCTGAGATATCACCGGGTCAGCAGAAGTGGTCAATGTTTCTCTTGTTAGTGCTTTCTCTCACCCTTTATTGGTCACTTCCACTGATTATGAATTGCATCAGATATTCTATGATCTTCAAACTTCCATCAATGTGATATTTCAGGAGTCCATAGCAAGACTCCAGTTAGGAACTCATCCTAGATTCCTGGTAGAATTTCTCTGATGAGATCATAATTTCTTCTAGGAGTTGCCAGAATAGTTTTGAAACATTGACTGGGTAAGACAAATTAACTGTAAAACTGAGAATATGCACAGAAAAAAATGTACTTCTGCAGCAAAGCCCACAAAGTATGATGTGATTTCTATTTGTACAATATTATAGTTTATGAAACGGCTAAATATCCTTAAATCAGCAGGCTGAAGTAGATATTCACTGCCTAGAGAATCAGGCAATCAGCATTCTTGTTTCAATTTGTCACTTACTTGCTTAGCTAGACAGATAAAGTCTTGATGTTGTCTTGGAGATGAGTTTCTACACTTTTAGTGGAGGCTACAATTAGGGTCAAATGCTCTGAATGAAGAGGGAGAAGTGGACTGGTCAGCTCTTTAGCCTCATCACCTTTCACATCTACTTTAGGAGAAACCTTCAAAAAATATCTTGTCATTTTTTAGAACCATATTGAAAATGACTAGACTATATAATGTATAGTACTACATGTATGACCAAATCTTCATTGCTGTACAAACCAGACTGGTTTGATAGAAAAACAAATAACAACTTAAGATCTAATAATTGAACATACTTGAAAATTTAAAAAAAATTAGTGTGTTTTATTATGAAATACTTTTGAATTTATGACACCATCATTGATTTTGGTTAATAAAAGGAGAAAACAAATATTCAAGGAAATTCCTTATGTATTTCTATTTTTTATGACACTTGCTTAAAATATTTTACACAACTTATAATATGAAATTGCTTTATTTAGATGTCCATATGCCATATGATTTATACAATGTGCACAAAACATTTAATTTATCCACTTATCATTTGATGGACATTTGGGTTTTTCCAATTTGGTGTTACTCTGAAAAATGTTGCTATGAATATTTGTGTATGAGATTTTGTGTAGATATCTATATTTTCATCTCTTGGGTATGTACCTCAGAGTAAAATGACTAGGCAATACTGCAACTCTGCTTAATATTTTGAAAACTATTAGAATTTTTTTAAAAGTTGCTATGCAGGTTTATAATCTAACCATGAGTATGTGTTTGAATTTCTCCTCAACCTCACTAACACTTGCCACAGTGTTCAAAGTGATATCTTGTGTTGTTGATTGGCATTTCCTAGTGAATAATTATCCTGGATTATCTTCATGTGCATATGAGTCATCTACGTGTTTTCTTCATTGAAATTATATTCAGATCATTGATATAAACTTGTCAGATATATGATTTACAAATATTTTTAATCATATTGTGTGTTATCTTACTTTCTTCATGTTATCATGTGGATTACAAAGATTCAATTTTGGTAAAATCAAAAATTTCTATCTTTTATTTTATTAGTGCTTTGGTATTGTGTCTAAGAGAGTTTGATTAACTGAATGTTATAAAGGAATACTCAAAAATTTTTATAAACTTTTTGCAATTGTTAATCTGTCTTAATCATAATAATACTTCTGATACATAAACTTGGGATATGTTTTCATTTATTTAGGTCTTAATTTCTTTCACAAGTTTTGTAGTCTTGCTAGAATTTTTGTAATTTTGTTGTTATTCCTAACAATAGATCTACAATGGGATTAGTAATAGAAGTTATTATATAACTTTATTTTAATATAATTTATCAACATCTTACAGAACCATAATAATTATATGTTCATCTTTTACTCTATAATCTTAACTTGTTTATCTATTCTAATGGTATTGTTAGAATTTTGTATATGCAAATCCATGTTATCTGTCAATGCAGATGATCTTACTTCTTCCTTTCCAATGAGTATGCATCTTATTTATTTTTTCCATCATGCTCTGGTTAGAAGTTGTCATACAACGTTGAATAACAGTAGTGAAAGAGTGTCCGTCTTTTCCCTGTTAATGACCTTCTGAGGACATAACCACCATTAAGTTCAATGCCAGCAGTGGCTGTTTCATAAAATACCTTTTCTTAGAAAGGGTACTATATTCTGCGAGATGCCTGTTCTGTGGCTACACAGATATTCATGTGGGTTTTGCATTTACTCTATTGGTTTGATGTATTATATTAATTTTCAGAGATTACACCTGGGTTGAACACCACTTGGGCATGGTGTAGAGCTGATTTTTTTCAATACATTACTGAACTCGATTTGCTAATACAATATTATATGGTGGAATTTTGTTTTTAAATTCACAAAAGAGTCTGTTGTTTGCTCGTGACCCCTTTCTGTGGATTTTGTATCAGGGTAATACTAACACTATACAATAGAAAATTCCCTTCCATCTATTATTGGGAGAGTTGGTGAACGTTTGGAATCAATTCTTCCACATATATATTTTAAAATTCAACATTGAGGACATTGGAATTGAAAGACCTGTAATTTCCTTTCTGGGAAATTTTTGAATTACTAACATAATCACTCACGTTATAAGTCTATTTCCAATTTCTTTTTCTCTTGAGGTAATTTTGGTAGATTGTAACTTTGTGTTTATAATCCCTGTAATTTGTCTAATTGTTTGGCACACATTTGTTCATATTGTAATCTTATAATCTGTTATTGTAAATTCAGTAGAAATGTACTCCTATGTATTACTGAATTTTGTAATTTGAATCTTCATTTTTTTTATCTTGGATAGTCTACATAGAGATTTGTTAATTGTATTGCTCATTTCAAAGAAACAATTTTTTCTCTTGCTTTTTGGTAGGTAGAAAGACAGCCTATAATATTATGCATAAACATCTCACTAACTACAGCTCCTGGATTACAAAAAGGCAAAGTTAATTTTTATTGATTCAGGAATCTGACATTCAAGTAATCACAAAAGAAACAGGAGCTTCTATATCTTACATTCTGGACGGTACCTCAAGGAAAACAAGTTAATGACTGTTTAAAACTTCTAACATTTAAAAAGACTCCTCTTTTTGTAAAGTCCTGTGAATTATAATAAAAAGAAAATCCCTGAAATCTGTTATTGAAATTGAGTATGAGAAGGCCAAATTTAATGATTTCAAACTTCAACTTTAAATCTTTCTGTAGAGATTCAGAGAAATGACCTTCTATTCCTCTCTGCTATATAGCTGGCTTTCTCAAGTACAGATGCATGTCTTCCTGGAAGCTTAGCTGTGAGGACTCAGTCTCACTAGAGCACTTTTTGAGAGACTAGACATTTTTCTTTTAGTTATTACAGCTTTTGTCAATCTTCAGTTCTTAGAAAAAAGAAAAGTCATTTTTGGAGAAAAAAAAAATGTTGGTGAAGTATTCCAAGCAACTCTACAAGAAAAGGAAGCAAGTACCTTTGTGAGAGAAATGTGGAAGTTGTCATAAGCAACATGAAGTCACATGTGTTAACCCTAACAGAAAAATTAATGAAGAAACTCAGTAGTTTATGAAGCAAATGTTCTTAAGCACGATTGCCTGATAGTAACTATTAAATAAAAGTCTGCCAGAAACTGTAGCTTGGCTAGAGTCCTCCACAACCTTATACAAAAATATTTTTACTTAAGGATTCTTAGAAATTTGTTATTTGCTTCAATCTGAGCTAAAATGTAAACATCTAGGAGTTAAATTCTAAACTCAATTGAGACTAAAAAAGGGTAAAATAATAATAAAACAGTATAAAAGGCATTTTTAAAACCAAGCTTCAGTGGGAACTTCTTTATATATATAAAAAATTAAAGTTACTCCACAGTTACTATAAGAGTACAAATAAAAATCTTAAACTTAGTAATATAAACGGATGACCTTAATTTGTTATTTTTTGACATAAATCAAATATTGGATTACCTATAAACTGGAAATTTCATATTCTGTATTGCTCTGTTTCATAAGTTTCTTGATAAAATAAAAATGAACTTGTCTTCAGAATTATTAGCTTGGATATTTTTGTCTGGTTTTGATGGCTAGGTAGGTTATATTTATTATATAGAGTTTCAGTATCCAAGATGATGTATTACGATAACTAATATTGTTAAAGAGGCACTACCACCCAATACGATCTACATATGTAATGCAATCCCCATGAAAACACCAATGACTTTTTTCAAAGAACAGAAAAATAAATAAGTAAATCCTGCAATGTGTAAGGGAGCACAAGAGACCCTGAAGAGCTAAATCAATCCTGGACCAAAAGAAAAAAGCTAGAGGCATTATGATAATGGTTTTCAAAACATACAGGAGAGTTATAGTAACATGGTGCTGGCATTAAAAACAGGCATGTGTATGAACAGAACAAGTGGAGGACCTAGAAATAAATCCACATATATATAGCCAACTGATTTTTGATGAATGTGCCAAAAACTTAAGATGGAGATAACAATCTTTTCAACAAATAATGTTAAGCAAAGTGGATATCCACATGTAGCAGATTGAAATTAGACCCCTTTTTGCCACATTCTACAAAAATAACTCAATAAAGCCCAAAGACCTTAATATTAGAAAAGAAAATTTGAAACTACCAGAAGCAAATATAAGGGAAACACTTCCAAATATTGGCACAGGCAATGACGTCCTGAATAGGACTCCTGTAGCTCAGGAAACAAAATTAAGAATTAAGGAATAGAACTACATCAAATTAAATTGCAAAGGAAGCAATCAACAAAGTGAAGACACAGCTGGCAGGATGGCAAAAAGTGTGACAGTTTTTTTCTCTAACAGAGGATTAATATCCTGAATACATACAGAACTCAAAAAACTGATCACATGTAGCAAATAATCTGAGCAGATATTTCTCAAAAGAAGAAATATATATGAGCAATCAATATATGAAAAAATGCTTCATATATTTAGCCATGAGGAAAAGGAAAATAAAAACTGTAGTGAGATTCCATCTCCCCTAGTCAGAACTACTATAATTAAAGCAAATAAATAAATAAATAAACAAAATAAAGCAAATAAATAAATAAACAAAATAGCAAAAGCTAGCGAAGACATGGAGGAAAGAAACCTTAATACACTATTGAAGGAAATATAAGTTAGTAGAACCACTATGGAAAACTGTGTAGAGGTTGCTTAAAAAAACAAAAAAGATCTATGACATGACCAATGATACCACTCCTAAGAATATATATGAAAAAAAAGTCAGCAAATGATACCTGCATACCCACATCCAGGGTATGATATAGCCTAGATTCCTATCACAAATAAATGAAGAAAGAAAAAAATGATTGCATATACATAAACAAATATTACTCAGCCATAAAGGAGAACAAAATGATTTAATTTGCAGGAAAATAGAAGGAAGTGAAATAATTAAGTGGAATAAGTCAAACATGCCCTGTCACATGTTTTCTATCATATGTGGAAACAAAAAAAGAAAAAAAGTATAGTTACATAAAAATACAAAAGGGACTACAAGGATATGGAAAGGGAACCAGGGCAGTGGGAAAAGAGAAAAGAGCAAGGGAGGGTAGAAGTGAGAGTGGACCTGTTTAACGTGTGTATGAAAATATCACAGTAAAAAGTATTAATTTGTATGATTAATATGTCAATAATAAAAAAATAAATTAAACTGACTTGCTAATCACAGGTGACTATAAACAAAAATACTTTATAAATCATAGTAGTGTGGAATACCTGTGTGCAAGTGTGTGTGTGTGTGTGTGTGTGTGTGTGGTGTGTGTGTGTGTATACTTGTGTGTGAATTTGCAAATGCAGTTTCAAATAATCATTTGTTTAGTTCAATCCCACAAGTTGATTTTCTGGAATGATTTGCTATTCATACCAAAACAAATTATATTTTCCTGCAAAATCTTTGGACAAAAAAGTTCCCTGATTCTCCTTCTGTTTCTATAATTCCTCTATTCCCCAATTACTTGGGAAAAATGACCATGTGATCAACCTACTTAAATTGAGTTTTCATGCAGATATAATATGTATTGATAGATATAGAGGGGAAAATATTTTCAAATGGATATAAAGTGCTAATGTTTGCATTATTATCCCATTTTATAAAAATATAATTAATGATGAAAGAAAAATGATTTGCCTAAACTGTTATAGCTACTACATGAAACAGCATAAACTTGCAAAGATAATTATGCAATTATATATTAAATTATAAAGATTTCATCATAACATATGTTAAGGTTAGTTACAAATGTTATTGCCTTTCTTGTGTACTTGTTGAGTCTTAGGAAAGATCTACATATGTCCTACATGTAATTTGAATTTTGACATCATCAAATTGTATGCTGAATCTCAATCAAATAATCAATTTTCAGAATACATAAACATAAGTATGTTAAGACTAATAAGTCAAATGATAATATGTAGGCGGGAAATTCAAGCAAATATTGTTATCTTTAGAAATAAGGTAAAAGATCCAATTTTTGGAGAGTTTAAATGGGCTCCTAAAATTTCAAAAAAGTGGAAACTATATAACATAAATATCCTTCCTTTTCAATTAGACAAATAACACCTAGAGAAATAAAGCCAACCATTATATTGAAAACCACTAAACAGAACACAGTTTTCTTGAGTACTAATCCATCAGCTCCTTTTCTAACCCCTCCTATGTATGACTGGAGACTCAATAAGGGAAATGCAAACAAAATTAAAAATTTTAATCTCCAGATCCTCTATCCTGACGACTCACAGCCACCACTGTACTCTTCCTATGGTACCAGCCTTTTTCTATATTTAATGTATTAATTAATTTAAGTATCCTTAGGAATCACTCATCCAGCATAACACATCTACCCTTAAGAATACATACTTGTTCTATTATACTATAATAAATTGCCATGTAAACTAGTTTTCTATTCAAATATAGATATATAAAAGTTTGTTTTCTAGAAAAAGGAATAGAAATAATTGTTTCCTAAAAATAAGTTTTATAAAGGTCTCTACATTTTGATTTTATCTTAAACTAACCAATTTCAATTGACTATCTCAGAAGTCTATGCAAATTTAAAGGTTACAAAATGCGAATGAGATAATAATATAATAAAATAATCTCAAAAATAAAGTTGGATGCATGTAATGTCACCAATTGCTAACCAAAATTTCAAATATGTTATACACATAAGGTTATAAAATTATTTATTCTTTGTTGATCTATAAG
Organism: Sciurus vulgaris; assembly: GCF_902686455.1. Classification (NCBI taxonomy): domain Eukaryota; kingdom Metazoa; phylum Chordata; class Mammalia; order Rodentia; family Sciuridae; genus Sciurus; species Sciurus vulgaris. The sequence goes on from NC_136466.1 coordinate 147,893,220, forward strand.
TTGATCTTTTTCTTTCTATTTTTTTCTTTTAACAACAATAGAAAACTAACAAACTAAAAGTTAAAACAGAAGCAACAAACATTTTAAACAATACTTGACCAGTTAAAAATCACAGATTATTGACCTGGGTCCTCTATTTAAAATATATTTTCCTTAACCATTTTGACTAGTTTGAAACAAGAAGATTCTAAAGGTAGCATTTATTTGCTATTATAATTTTGATTCAAATTGTATTGTAGTTAGGATTATAATTTTTTCAAGTGACATCACAAAATGTATGAATTAGAAAATTTTCTATAGAGGCCTGGTACGGAGGTGCACGCCTGTAATTCCAACAGCTGGGGAGACTGAGGCAGGAGCCTGGAGGGATCAAAACCAGTTTCAGCAAAAGTAAGGCACTAAGCAACTCAGTGAGACCCTGTCTCTAAATTAAATACAAAATAGTTCTGGGGGTGTGGCTCAGTGTTCCAGTGTCCTTGAGTTCAATCCTAAGTACCCCAAAACAAAACAAAACAAATATCTAAACAAAATTTACTTTACTCAACAATTATATATTTTTTTTAATGGTAGCTATTTTTATGTGGTGCTGAGGATAGAATCCAGGACTTCACGTGTGCTAGGCGAGTACACTACCACTGAGTCACAACCCCAGCCCAACAGTTGTGTTATTAAAATGTAAGTTGTGTGATGGTTTTTGCCTGTTTATTGTATTATTTTTCTAATAATTTTCTTGTAGTTTATTATATTGGTCATACTAAATTTAGGTTCTGACCAAACTGCAAATCAAATTGATATCTGAAGGGCCTCTCCTGTTTTTTATTATGTTTTATTTTAACAAGTGCAGATGTTGCCCATCACCTTTAAATTAGGTGAAATTGCTTTGTTCTGTTTGCTGACCTCAGTGATTGATAACTTCCTACCGTACTTTATGTTGTAAAATCAAACTATTTTGTTGTATATTATCTTATTTTCTGAATGTTCTAATTAATTCTATAGCAAAATATCAAACAAGATAATATTCATTTTACAAAGTAACACTTTTATTTCAAATTAAAATTCAATCTTGATACCTGAAATTAGGATGACAAATTAAGTCATTATATATGACATTATTAAATACAGTTTATGTCTATATATATGATATTATTAAATATATATATTTATATTAAATATATATTAAATAAATATATATATGACATTATTAAATACAGTTTATGTCTTTTTTCATGCAAGTTTATAATTTTTGCTATACTCTTAGAAGATTTGTGAGAACAGATTTTATAATTGTAACCTTAGGATGTGATAATTGACAAAATATATCTAATGCTAAGTAGATATAGAATATTTATATATCCATGCACATTAATTTAGAATAGTTTTAGATTTCAGTACCTAATATCACAGATCATATTTAATTGAGAAATACTATCAGAGATCTTCAAAAATGTCACATGTTGCTTTGTTGCATATATTTTGTATTATCATTTTTCACATTTTGAATGAAATTTTTGCTTCATATATATACTTATTGGAATTTAAGTTAATTTATTCCTGGGAAGTTGAAGTATTAAATATTACCAATGAGAATTCATTTTGATTAATATTTTATTTGTGGTCTTGTTTCTCAATCTTTGGTCCATCCACAGCAATACATAATTTCAAAAGAGATTTATGACAGTACTTTTTAACATGTAGAAATTTCTCAGGTCTTTCATTACTATCATATAATATATTCAAAATTTTACACTGACTTAGACTATAGAAGTTATGAACAGAGCATCACTAATGTTTGATAGTCAGTATTACTCTGTGAATGCTCAGAAATGAACATAGTGTTTAAAAGAATTTCTAAGTCCTGCTTGAGGTATAATTTAGTGAGAACCTGTTTTGAAATAAAAATAAAAAGGGGGAGTAGTTCAGTGGTTGAACAACCCTGGGCTCAATCCCTACTACTGGAAAAAGGCAAAAAAGTTCTAATTTTAGAAAATATTTCCTAGTTCCAGTTTTTGAACTTTGAAGAAATTAATTACCTAAATTACTCAATGTCATCCTTCCTAGAATTATAAGTTATTAAAAAGATAATTATTATGAAGTGTTTAGCATAGACCCTGACACATCCTAGTGTTATATAAAAGTTCACTTTTTGTCATTTTGCAACATGATTAAATCAATCATTGAAACAATAAGACTTACTCATTCTTCCTTCATACAATGCCAAATAGTACTATGGAGAGTATATATATTTCAAAAGTTTTATATGTAGTTCATAAACTTGGTCAATGCAAGCCAAATCCATCAGTCTTTGTGTGTATGGAGCTATATTTTCTTTATAGATAGATTTTCCTTTCATATATAAATTTTACTACCTGAATGTATTTAAGTTTTGAATATTTAACAATGCACTTAAAGTTACATTTTTTTCCTTCTATACAATAATTTAAGGGCATTTTAAAAGGTCTTCAGATTACATCCATAAACTTTTTTCAAAAATGATGTAGATCAGTAGATAGATGATGGATGGAGAAAAAAAGAGAGAAGAGAGAGGATTGTACTTCTTTTGATGTATTAGAGCCAGGATCTTATTGTCATGACATTTTGATTATCAGTAACCTTCTTTCCCTCCTTACATAATATAAACAATGATCTAATGTTCTCTCTGTGCTATGGGGGCCTCTCTGCCACATTCTGCGTGGATGAGAAAAGGGTTAACTGCCAGAGGAGGATGTTGGCTGTATATCACTCAATTACCCAAAAACATATCTATTCAATAAACACAAAACAGCCAATACTCTTTTTAAATGAGGCGGGGCATGATGGGTCTGGCTATACCAGCTCTGGCCTCTAACAACCACAACAACCTGGAATAACCCAACTCTCTTTTATTTATAGACACACAGGAAAAGGGGGCAAGACTGGGAGGAGCTTCTTCTGTAATGGACAGGACAGGGTGGAGTTAGGGGAGTCATTCTCTTACGGGGAATATTCCAGAAAGAGACAGGGAACCACTCCCACGCAGTGCCACAGGCTTCCTGGCAATCTGGCACAACCTCCATGGCTGTTAGCTCCTGGAAGCCAGGCCTCTGTGTCCCATGGCTCAACCTCATCTGATTCTGCTAAATAAAAATGGCTTCCCACACTGTGCTATTAGAAATTTTATTATACTCAAATGGTATGATTCCTGGAGTTTGGTTTTTTGTCTGTTTGTTTTGTTTTGTTTTATTAAGGCAGTTCTTTGGTAGGGTGTGACCAGGAAGATCTTAAGATTCACCTCAGCTTGACAATACTTGAGGACATTTTATTCAGACATCTTCCCATCTGTAGGATCCTGACTTCTCTCTCACTCCATCCCTGACAGAAAACATAACTGCCCAGAGAAGTTCCTCTCTTCCTTTCTTCAGAATATCTACTTTAGAAAACTTGCAAATTATTTCTATGCACCTTAGAGAGGTAAATGGTTTTTAAAAGTCTCCTGCCAGTTTTACAACATAATATTACCTTTCTCTAGGTCCTGTTTGAACTCTAACCATGAGGAAAGAAAGATCCCTTGTCTGTCTTCTCTGTGGGAGGGTAAGATCTAACTTCACTGGGCCCCTTGCTCAGGGTTGTAAATTTATATTCTATTATGAAGATTTAAAAAACGATTCACTTTTCTTTTGGTCAAGTCCAATTAGAAAACACAGTGATCCTTCAATTTGTTATTTCAGCTTTTTAAAACTCTCCCATACTTTATCTCTCAATAAACCCCTTTTATATTCATGGAGATGAGTTGAAACAGAGTTCTTACTTCCTCTATTGAAAGAGTTCTGAATAAGTGTTCCTTGCCTTTTCAACCTTGGTGTAATTTTGAGCTCTTATGGCTGCATAATAAATTCTCACGCTCACTGGCCAGGACTTTAGAAGAGCATTTTGTGTAATAATTAAGCTGATTTTTTTCATTTACATCAATTTATAAGCAAAATGTCAGTCTATTATTTTGTTTTATAGACACTAAAATGACAAGAGTAATATGGAGGAATATATCTTTTTGCTTTCTTGCTCTTGACATTATTATTACATCATATTTATATGAATCATACAAATAAAACTGTATTTTGACATTAGCTGAAATTATTCAGATGGCTAGTTCTCTTACTGGGCTGTGCCCTGTAACAGTGGTCCACTTTATGCTTTGAATATAGTTTTGCTACTCTGCCACTGTGACTTATTTTTAAAACAGACATGTTTCTTTTTCTTCCTCTCTAACTCACCTCCCTAAATTCTCCTCTTCTCCATCATTAGCAGAGTTATCTGTCCTTGAGCACACACCACCACAAGAAGAAAGTAATTCAGATTTGGGGATGACACTGGAAGAAATGAGCACATGGTATGATCCTTTGAATGACCTCCTAAAACCCTCTTTCCTCCTGATGGCCAGAATCACAATCTCTGGGACAGAAGTTCTCTGTGCTTCTTTTTGGCTAGGAAAGCACTAATACTTTTTCCTTTATCTCAAAACAGTGTCCTCATTATTGAATTGGCATGGGGACAAGGACTTTGAGTAACAGTCCTATTAATACCCATGGACAACGTGCTGTAAGTTAAGTATAGCTTGTGTCATCGCGTTACGGGCTGTGGCCTTCCATGAAACTGAGGCATATTGGGAATGCCCCCTTCACCATGAATCTTGTGATCGGGCCAGAAAAATTTTAGACATGTCACTCAGAGTAACAGGCATGAGTTTATTAGAAGAAATGGAAAAGGGGAATGGATAGGGGACACTCTCACGGTACAGAGTGGGTCCTCCAAAGAGGAAAGGTATGATGTGCTTCCTCTGCCCTTCACTTTTACTGCAGTCCCAGGAAAGTTTCCAGAGAATACCACCAAGGTCCACTTCTTTACTTTTACAGTAGGATGACATCAGACTTTTCAGTCCCTATAGCCATGGCAATTCTAGGTCACGTTTGCCCGCCGTCACTGATGATAATTGGATCCTGTTATGACAGAGTTTATGGTTAAGGAAGCATCCGTATTCCCCAGTCATGGGATCTGGACTGTGTGGCACAGTTGCCCCCACCGAGGTAGCTTGTGTTCTTCTTACCCTTATTTCAGGGCGTGCATTTCTCCTGCACATAACAGGTAGTTTGCCAAGAAAAGTAACATTGTTTGTGAACTAAGCCAGGCAGGGCTGTAGGTACATTGCTTTTTAAAATGAAAGCATGCAGGGGTCAGCACCGTGAGCCCACTTTAGAGAATTATCCCCTTCCCTACTGCTCCCACTACACATCTCCCCATTCCCTATCACTCCCAAAGTTTCGTGTGCTGAAAACTCTATACCCAGAACGTCACTGTTGTGGTTGTAAAGACCTTTAGGTGGTGGGGCCCAGTGGGGGTTGCTTAGGTCAACTTGGGTGTGCCTTTGAAATGAGTGGTGGGACCCCATTGCTCCAACCTGTCTTCCTACCATTGATCTCCGCCACAAGGCGATAATTCCAAGCCACAGCCTCAACACTAAGCCTCTGAAAGCTGTTTGGACTTGAAACTCCAGTACTTCTTCTTAACTGAGTTCTGCAATGCATTGTGTTATGCTATCATAAACTGAAAAATAATTATTTATTTTGAGACATATAGGCAGCCAGGGAAAGGGTCTAAGAGAAGAAAAGGTAGGAGAGAGGATTGGGATAGCAAGCTTCTGATGCATGTATTTCTAGACACAAGGAGCATTCCTTAACATCTTAGACCAAACAACAGCAAAAGGTACTTCCTCTTGCACCAACAGACCCTCTCCCCAACCCTTGTGCTGAAAAGGCTTAGAAACCACATTTTCTTTTTTAAAGAAAAATCTCTTGTGTGCTGAAGAAGACAAAACAGAGCTGATTGTTCCTTTTCTGAATCATGTCTTTGTATGACATCCCTCTAATCAACTGTGAGGATAGATCAGGTCCATAAAAACTGCTAGACAACAGACACCCATTAACAATCCTCACTCGGGACCCCCCTCCCCTTCAGGAGATCAGCTTTCTTTATTTCTAGTACTCAAATAAGTCCTGTTACTTTGCTCTCACCCTTGATCTGTGAATTTCATTTTTCCAATTCACAAGAAAAATAACCCCACCAGTTTCCATATTAAATTATGATTTATATTATTTTCAGTAATGGAAAATGGATGGTCATTACCCTTATTAAGTTTAATATTTTGTTTTGTTATATTTCTATTTTTGTATTCATATTTATTGCATATACTACTTCACTAACTAGAGTGTGTATTTGTGTGCATGTGTGTGTTAATCCCAATTCCAAGGGATATGATCTTTAAAGTTAAGCTCCTGTTAAAAATAAATAACAATTCATAATAGCTAGATTGTGGAACCAAACAAGATGCCCTTCAATTGATGAATGGATAAAGAAACTGTGGTATATATACACAATGGAATATTACTCAGCTATGAAGAAGAATAAAATTATGCCATTTGCTGGTAAATGGATGAAGCTAGAAAACATCATGCTAAGTGAAATGGGCCAAGCCCAAAAAACTAAAAGCTGAATGTTTTCTCTGAGAAGTGGATGATGATATATAACGAGGGTGGGTGGTGGGGATGAAGAGAAGAATGAAGGAACTTTGGATGGTATATAGGAAAATCAGGTGGGAGGGGGTTGGGGACAGAAAGATAGTAGAATGAAACAGACAGTATTACCTATGTATATGTATGACTAAATGGTGTGAATCTACATCGTGCGCAACCATAGAAATGAAAAAGTTGTACCCCATTTGTGTACAATGAATCAAAATGCAGTCTGTAAAAAAAATAAATAAATAAATAGCAAATAATGTATTTTTTTCAGGGTACTGAAAAATGACTTGTTTTAACTTTACGGGATATTAATCAAAAGAATAAATCCAAATAAAAAGCTATCCTAATATTTATAATTAAGTTTTACCACAGAATTAAAACTAGATTTGTTGCAGAGTAAAGTCATTTACAGAGTCAAAGGGAACTTAGAAGTTCTCAGTCATATATATCTCCTTGCACTCACATCAAATGGATTTCACATGAGTAGCTCATGGTAGCAGGAATGTATTTATTAGAGGGAACAGGAAAAGGGGACCCCCTCAAAGGAGAAAGGGAGAGAGTGGTCCTCTCAGATTGGAGAGGAGAGAGGTGGCGTGTCCCTTTTGCCCTCCTGTTTTATTGGGGTCACGGGGAATTTTCCATAGTCTTGCCCAGGTCCACCTCTTGACTTTTGACTGACAGCAGGATTGCATCACACTTTCGAGTCCTCATTGTGCATGATTTTACCCCATGAAGGGAAGATTTTACTATGATAATGAAATGCCAAAGACCCAAGGGACCTCTGGGGCACCTTAGCCCTCACCGACTGGTTCTAACTAGAACTCGTTCTTACAGACTTTATCGTTGAGGGACATTTTTTCAAATTGCAGAATTGAGAGACCTTGTTTGTTGAAGTCACAGAAGTACTTCCCTTGAGGGTAACTTATCTTCTTATCTACTGAAAGGCGTCTTGGGGCCCTGCATTTCTCCTATGGATATCAGGTTATTTGCGGAGGAATGTAGTACAATGGCCCTTTGACTGAATCCAAGCAGGGCCAAAGCACCCTCCGACAGATTGCCCTTCAAAAGAAAGCATGTGAGGGTCAGCACAGCAGGCCCAGTCCAAGAACCATCAGCTCTCCCTCTTGTTCCCACCACTCCAGTCCATCTGCCACCTCATGTTTAAGTATATGTAGTCTCAGAAGCCCACAGAAGCAGTCTCTATCTTAACATGTTCAAATAATTTAATGTTTGAGTGATTTTATCAAAGCATGTAATTATTTTTTAATGATTATATGGATTTCCATTTATTTTAACCCCTTTTCCTATACTTGAAAATTTTTACATATATACTATTACATATATACTATTTTAATATTGCCTTAAGAAATTTTTAATGCAATTTTATGATTATTTTATGTATTACTGAATTTATTAAGAGAAATTCTGAAACAGAAGGTTATGCTCCTACTAGCTTTTCTTACCATTTAAATGGCATGCTCTATTTTCAAGATGATAATCTTCTAGTTAATATGTGGTCCATAAAGATTTGGATGATTTTCTGGGTTTGCATTATTAAGGCAACACTGTACCATATGAATGATTTCCAGTAAGAACTAGCAATATTTTTATTTTACACTTTGTAATTACTATATGACACACAGCTTTTTCATTATGTAACTTCAGGTTTAATGGATATTTCTAAGGCTAATTACCACTTTTCTATATTTAGTGAGAAAGAGAACATATGAAGATAAAAGCACAATGTGATATTTATGAGATGTCAGTACAGTCTAAATACAGAAATTCCTTAATTATCTTCGAAATATTCATGAGCATTTCAATGTTTTTCTAAGAATTTGGCTTAATTGAACAAAAGCTGATTACACTTGCCATAAGTTAATGAGAAACTGGAATTTGCCTCAGTAGCAATGTGATATCAACTTTAGCATAAAAACCTACAAGAGGTGTTTTACTATTAATTATTATTTTATTCTATAATATATTCTCAAAGAGTTGCTTACAAGGAATTGGGATGGTTTATCTTTGAACATACAATACTTTAATAAAATTATTTTGAAGTTGTTATGATTAAACATATCACCAAAATTTGAAGGATTGAGTTTGCATATATAATTCATTTTGATGGAAGTACAACAATAAGTTGTGGATTATAGCTTAAGCACAGTGTCAGGTTATCTGATGTGTAATGGATCATTACAAGGCAGTATTACCGGTGGAAATTCAAGGTTATACTGTGGAAAGACAATTTTAAAATATAGTTCCAAACACAGGCAATCTGGCTTCATGAGCACAAGCCATTCTCCTGTTAGTTCCACAATTGTGATTTTCAACATTAGTAACATTTTTTTATTTTTTAATTTTCACTTTTTTGGCATTAGACTCCTCTGGTGAAAATTCATATCCTCTTTGTTGGCTTTTAAATTTACCATTTTTCTTGGAAGTGAATTCTTGCTGGGGGTTGCTCCTGTCCTCTGCATATAAAATTAATGCGCCTTATTCCCTGCATACTAGAAGCTAAATTTTTTGATATGAATTTATAATTTCAGGAGACAGACAAATGGGAAACAAGTGCCTTTTTTTTTTTAAAAGTGTAAACTCTATTCTCTCTTTTTAAATATTTTATTAGTTGTTTATTTAATTAATTTATTTATATGTGGTGCTGAACCCAGTATAGAACCCAGTGCCTCACATATGCTAGGCAAGCACTCTACCAGTGAGCCACAACCCCAGTCCAACAAGTGCCTTTTAAATTCCTTTCTCTTCAATAGGACTAAGTAAGGCCAGTATCGGTTCCAGTGGGATGAATCATCCTGAGCATTGCTGAAGAAATTGGACAAATTTTCAAACCTAGGCAGTTACATTTCGCTGAGGCATTTCTAATAGCACCTGATGTTGAAGATAAAGTATGAGATAAGAGCAAAATAGCAAATAAAGAAGTTCATAGAATGAGATGTGAAATTTGAAACACAAAGGAAGCAGAGTCAATGTCATATTGAAAAGATGGGTCAGAAAAAAAAATACATGGACAAAATGAATCATAGACTAAAAGTGAAAGATGAGGTCGATCTGGGAAAAAATCTTTGGATTTGCATGTGATGTTTGTCTTGTCAGAGTGATATGGTGTGGATGGGGCAGTTGTTTACTTGCAATTGAAATTTTCTCATGCCTTTTTGCAACCATTTGATCTACCAGAGCAAAGTAGCTGCAGGCCATAGTCCCCGAGTTGTTTCTAATCATTTCTTGTTGTCTTTTACCTTCACATTTTACATTACTTCTCTTCTTGGATGTTCACTTTCCCAAAGTTTCTTAGCTGTAGACTCAAAGACACTGTCCTGGAGATATCATTAGTCAACAAGAGTGTTCTTTTCTTTCTGCTTAGTTAACCAAGGAATCACTGCATGCCACCGCATGCCATATTGTGTCGATATCTATTTCTTCATCACAGTGCCCTGGCTCTGTGAACTCTATCCTTCATTAAGTCCCAGACTTGAGTTTCATCTTGATCATACTCCTGTTCCCTTGGGAGTTCAGATGTCTCTGTAGTGTGCTTATACGGAACTATGCTGACTATTATATCATTGATTTATTCAGCAAGCACATGTTCTTATTCATGATAATGAAGTAAAGATGGAATTAAATAAGACTGGATTGCTCTGAATTGTAACATCACTGCAGTTCAGCAAGGAAAAGGATGGGAATGAGAAATACCACTGAGGGCTTCCTGCTATATGAAAAATGACAGAGCAGCCAGGCATAGTTGTGTGTGCCTGTGATTCCAGTTAATCAGGAATAATAGGAGGGAAGATCTCAAATTCCAGGCCAGTTTGGGCGACTCAGCAAGACTACATCCTTCAAAAAAAAAAGATGCAAGACAGAAAAATTCATGCAGAGACAGAAAGGACTAGAATGTTCCTAATCAAAATACAAACAGAGAGACCAGAATGTGGTATAACTTGCAAATAATGGGTGCGCTATTAATTTGAGCTAGAGGTTTCAAGGCAACTGTAAGAGTCTGATACACTTAAATTTATTTACATGAAAGAATGTCATTGGTGCATGTAGTTCAAAATCATATCATATCATTTATCATAGCAGTCATGAGAGTAGACTAGAGCTTGTCAAACTTACATTGAAGTTTAGATTCGTTTTCCTTTTAGCTCCATAAACTTGAATAACTTTTTGGAATCATGATAGCTAAATGAATGAGTCAGTTTACAGTTGCAAGCTACTGAAACAAAATTTAGAAACTTTGTGGGGGAAAAAAAAAAATTTATAACAAGGACTCAAGTTGTTTGAATGGGGAATTACCTATTCCAGAAATGAATCACTCCAAATACGAGGCAGAATAAAAAGCAAGTCTGATTGGAATGTGAAGGTGCCACAGTGGGTCAGTGAACTCAGGAGCCCACACTTCTGCTAGAACAAGGGACTGGATGAGACCTTGGGTCCTATTTCTGTTGCCACCTAAGGACACGTTTACACTGCCACCTAAGAACAAAAGTTTTTCATGTTACTTTATTAAAACTAAATTTTGAGATTTCTAAAATGATGGCTATTAAAAGGAAGATAACACGTTTTAACAAAAAGTCACCTCTCCAACCAAGTCTTTTTCACTGTATTCCATGATGTACACCAGTATCTCTATACCTACCCTAGTTATATATCTCAGTATTCTTAGCTTCACCAGTATCTCCACAGATATCTTTAAGTGCTTTATAAACATGATAGCAATAAAGTCTTCGGAGAGATCCCAGAAGCTGAAAGTCTTTCCTAGGGCATTTGAGATTCTCTTTCATCATGGTATTTTCAACTTTTGTGTTACACTCTTGATTTTGAAAAAAAAAAAAAAAAATCATTATTTTTAATTCCAAGTTCAGAGGTTTCTGTTTTAACTTTTTACTCACTTTAATAAAACATGCCCTTATTATTTATGGACAAAACAGGAAGTGAAATATTCAAAACACTCTACTGGGATAGTGGCTATGAAAAAACTTTTGTAAAATTCTATTATTTTGAAGTAATGCAATACTCTCCTTTTTAACTTAAAGTTCTGATTCAACATTTTAAGAATATGATAAACATTTCTATATCTGCTAAGTTTGTTGGGGCATCCTTTCATCATAGAAAGTAGGAACTTTCCATATATGAGCAAACTTTACATATTCTCTTAAAGATGTTTTTATACCTACAATTTTATTTTCTTCTTGAGATAGTATGTCTAATGATTAAAACCATGAGCTTTAGAGTCATAAAAGCTGTGTGATGGTATCAGTGCTCCACCATTTACTAGTTGGAAATTCATTATATCATAGAGGTTCTGTTTATTTGCCTTCATAATGGAATAATAGCATATAGCACATAGTGTTATGATTCAAACACAGTACCTCACAGTATCCTGGAGATGTTGTTGAAACAATTCCAACTCAAAAGATTCTAATTCTGTAGATAAGAGATATTTCCTGTATTTGTACTTTTATACTAGGGGCATCTACTGGAGACAGTCTGCACACTACACATAAAAAAAAAAAAAAGTTGGATTATTTAAAAAAATGTTTCCATTTAAAGGCATTTAGAAAAACACTATGTAGAAAAACCACAAAAAATTAGTGTAACTATTATTAAAATAACCCTCCAAAAGAGGGCATGTGCAAACACATGCATTTATATTTATGCATATGTTTGCAATGATTTAAAAATTTTTTTAAATGTTGCCATTTTTGTTTCAAAGATTCCATGCACTAGATTGAAGATTTAGCTTTCAACTCCTTCATTAGTCTAAATTATTTCTAGTCATTTTAATTTATTTTGACATTTTAAAATTTTTCTGATGGTAGTAGAGTAGATGTCTATAGCTAACTCAATTTTGTTACTTTTAGGTCCCATGAAAAATATCCTGATTAAATAATCTGATTATATAATTCCTGCCATGATTATAAAATGATAGAATTTTAACACTAAAACAATTACTGAGTAATACAGTATAGAATCAACAAATTCAAAACTTGTAAATTCAAATTTCAACAAAAAATCGCAGTTGAATTTAAACTGAAACAGATTTATTCTCATTGTATAGCAACCATGTTGTTAAAGTATAAAAACTTTGTAACATTGGAATTGATAATAAACTTTAAATTGATAATAAAATTTAAATTTAAATTGTACTGAGCTTATACATAATTACATAAATAAATTTTTAATTATTAAATTAATTTAATATTTTAATTGTTACTTCCAGATCTTAGATATAGAAACTTTCTACTTAATGGTATTTATGACATTTCAAATTAAGCATTAGAACAAAATACTCACATATCACCATACATTATTGTTCAACATTTATAAGGGAAATTAGTCATTAGTTTCCTTATGTGCTTGATCTTGATACTGTTCATCAAATACCTTTGACATTGACTCCTTTAAAAATATGTTGGAACTTAATTGTCGAAAATTCTGCATCAGCTTTCTTTTCTTCAACGTTGTATCTTTAACGTTATTTCCTGTATCTTAAGGGATAATACAGTTTTGAAAAGAAGATAAGCATTGACAAGTGGAAGGAGTTTTCTGGTCACCTGAAGAATAGATTTCCCACTTCTAATTAATCACATGTCAGCTGGTGGGCATGTGTAATTAATGGTATATGCCCTCAAGGCTGTAATGTATAAACACATTGCTTATCTGGTTAGAAAAATATTAGCATGTTGATGATTACTGCAAATGAGAGCTCATTGGTGATTCTGCCCTTAACTATAGAAGCTGTTATATTTCTTCAGGCCAGTATGAGAGTAGCAAAAAGATTAGTCAGAAATACAAAATACAGAGTGATGTCGCATAAATGCGTTTGAATTATGTATGTATGTATATTAAATTAAGATATAATGCATGCAACTACACTTCAGTGCTTTATTTAATACTAACATGTCATAAACACAATGAAAATAATTAGAAAAATATGGGTTCAAATAGCTTCTGAAACTCTTGCTATCTATGGGAGTTTAAAAGAACTGATTAATTTACATTAATCATCTTTTTCACAAATATAAAAAAGCATTCATAAGCCCAAGAGTAAATATATTTAGAAATATAAATGACAACATATTTAATTGTAAGTTTAACCTGAGGGGACAGATAAATATTATAGTTTGTACCACACTCATAAAAGTAAAAGTGACTTTCTAAGCAACAGCATGCAAAAATCACTACACCACTCTTCTAATGCAACCCATGTTGAAGATTTTAAAATATTATTGGGGAACATGAAAGATAATATATCTAGAGAGAGCTATTGATTTGCAATAAACTTCCAACTACAATTTTGAAGTGTGGGAAGGAAGGTTCAGGGGAATTTGCCCCAAATTCAAGACTGCATACATTGAGAATCTTAAGATGTCCCACACAGAAAACTGGATACAAACCTACTGCAAATAGGGCTGAGTGGACTCAATTTAATACCTGCCTGCTTTTAAAGTTTGACAAATAATATATTTAACTACTTAATGAAGCCAAGATGACCTGAAAATAATAAAAAAGAAACTTCATTATCCTGAGATACAATCCTACCTCTATTCTTCTGCAACATACCTATTGCCTTTAAAGTGAATTTTGGGGCTCTTTCCATGGGGCGATCCAAGATGGCGGACTAGAGGATGACTGCATCTCCTGTCGCTCCAGAACCCAGGATTCAAGAAGGGGAGACATTGAGAGACTTGGACTAAAATAGAACCACAGGGTGAGTCTCCCGCACCAGGTAAAGCTTGTCCAGGGTGGCAGGGCAGCTTCTCAGAGCAGGGCAGGGCTGCTAGAGTCTTCCCCAGTTAGCCCTGCTCCCTCCGGCACTGAGCTCCACCCACAGGGCGAGCCTCTCAGAGCAGGCCCCCCAATGAGAGCCTTTCTGCACAGAACCAGCTCCAAGTACCAGAGCCAGCTGTGAGCTCTGGCCCGCAGGCAGATTCAGGGACCAGGACAGGGCAGCCAGGAACTTCCGCAAGCAGCCCTGTTCCCTCCGATGACAGGCTCCATTCACGGCCAGCTTCTCAGAGCAGACCGCCCAGTGAGAGCCTTTCTACACAGAGCCAGCTCCAAGCCCTGGAACCAGAAGCAGGCTAGGGGCAGCTTTCTTCAGAAGAAGCACAGCATTATCAAGTTCCTCCAAGACTTCAGGCTACTGAAGCCTGGGAGGTGATATACTGGAAATCTACAGGGACACTATAAGCCAATAGAGGAAATCTACAATATCTCAGAGTCCCAATGACATCTGACCAATATGAGAAAACAAGGGAAGAAAATGTCCCAAACAAACCTAGATACTATATCAATAAAACCCAATGACAGCACAGCAGAAGAAATGTCAGAAAGGGAGTTCAGAATGTACATAATTAAAACAATTAGGGAAGCAAATGAGGAGATGAAAGAGCAAATGTAGACATTGAAGGAGGAAATGAAGGAGCAAATGAAGGCATTAAATGATTGCACCAATCAACAATTAAAAGAGCAAATACGGGAAGCAAGTGATCATTTCAATAAAGAGTTAGAGATACTGAAAAAAAAAAAACAAACAAAAAAAAAAAAAAAAACAGAAATCCTTGAAATGAAGGAAACAATAAACCAAGTTAAAAACTCCATAGAAAGCATAACCAATAGGATAGAACACCTGGAAGACAGAACCTCAGATATTGAAGACAAAATATTTAATCTTGAAAACAAAGTTGACCAAACAGAAGAGATGGTAAGAAATCATGAACAGAATCTACAAGAATTATGGGATATCAAGAAAAGGCCAAATTTAAGAATTATTGGGATTGAGGAAGGCCTAGAGAAACAAGCCAAAGGAATGAACAATTTATTCAATGAAATAATATCAGAAAATTTCCCAAATCTGAAGAATGAAATGGAAAATCAGGTTCAAGAGGCTTATAGGACTCCAAATACACAAAATTACAACAGACCCACACCAAGGCACATTATAATGAAAATACCTAACATACAAAATAAAGACAGAATTTTAAAGGCTATGAGAGAAAAGAACCAAATTACATTCAGGGGGAAACCAATACGGATATCAGCAGATTTTTCAATCCAGACCCTAAAAGCTAGAAGGGCCTGGAACAACATTTTTCAAGCCCTGAGAGAAAATGGATGCCAACCAAGAATCTTATACCCAGCAAAACTTACCTTCAAATTTGACGATGGAATAAAATCCTTCCATGATAAACAAAAGCTAAAAGAATTTACAAAAAGAAAGCCAGTATTACAGAACATTCTCAGCAAAATATTCCATGAGGAAGAGATGAAAAACAATGATGCAAATCAACAATGGGAGGAACAAGCTTAAAGGAATAGCCAAATAAAGGAGAAACCAAATCATGTCACTAAACAAAAATGAGTCAAATGACCGGGAATACAAATCATATCACAATAATAACCCTGAATGTTAATGGCCTGAAATCATCAATCAAAAGACATAGACTCGCAGATTGGATTAAAAAGAAAAATCCAACAATTTGCTGCCTGCAAGAGACTCATCTCATAGAAAGAGTTCTCCATAGACTAAAGGTGAAGGGATGGGAAAAAAACATACCATGCACATGGACACAGCAAAAAAGCTGGAGTATCCATCCTCATTTCAGATAATGTGGACTTCAAGCCAAAAGTAGTCAGAAGGGATAAAGAAGGACATTACATACTGCTTAAGGGAAGCATAAATCAGCAAGACATAACAATCATAAACATCTATGCCCTGAACATTGGCTCATCCATGTATGTCAAACAAATCCTTCTTAATTCCAGAAATCAAATAGACCACAACACAATAATACTAGGCGATTTTAACACACCTCTCTCACCACTGGATAGATTCTCCAAATAAAAATTGAATAAGGAAACCATAGATCTCAATAACACAATTAACAATTTAGTCTTAACAGACATATATAGAATATATTATCCGAAAAAGGACGAAAACACTTTCTTCTCAGCAGCACATGGATCCTTCTCTAAAATAGACCATATTTTATGTCACAAAGCTACTATAAGCAAATACAAGAAGATAGAGATACTACCTTGTATTCGATCAGATTATAATGGACTGAAATTAGAAATAAATGAAAGAATAAAAAACAGAAACTTCTCCAATACCTGGAGATTAAATAATATGCTATTATATGATGAATGGATAACAGAAGACATCAGGAGGGAAATAAAAAAATTCTTAGAAGTAAATGAGAACAAAGACACATCATATCAAAATCTCTTGGACACTATGAAAGCAGTACTTAGAGGAAGATTTATTTCATGGGACACATTCAACAAAAGAAGTTGAAATCAACAAATAAACGACCTAACACTACAGCTCAAAGCCCTAGCAAAAGAAGAGCAGACCAACACCAAAAGTAGTAGAAGACAGGAAATAGTTAAAATCAGAGCCGAAATCAACGAAACTGAAACATAAGAAACAATCTGAAAAATTAACAAAATAAAGAGTTGGTCCTTGAAAAAATAAACAAACTTGATATACCTTTAGCCACACTAACAAAGAGGGAGAAAACTCAAATTACTAAAATTTGGAATGAACAAGGAAATATCACAACAGACACGAGTGAAGTACAAAACATGATTAGAAACTATTTTGAAAATCTATATTCCAACAAAACAGAAAAGCTGGAAGACATCAACAAGTTTCTAGAGACATATGAATTACCTAAACTGAAGGAGGAGGACATACACAACTTAAATAAATCAATTTCAAACAATGAAATAGAAGAGGTCATCCAAAGCCTACCAACAAAGAAAAGTCCAAGACCAGATGGGTTCTCAGCCGAGTTCTACAAAACCTTTAAAGAAGAGCTCATTCCAATACTCCTCAAAGTATCCCATAAAATATAAGAGGAGGAAACCCTCCCAAACTCATTCTGTGAAGCCAATGCCATGCTGATGCCTAAATCACACAGAGACACATCGAGGAAAGAAAATTTCAGACCAATATCCTTAATGAACATCGACGCAAAAATTTTCAACAAAATTTTAGCAAATCACATACAAAAATATATTAAAAAGATAGTGCACCACAATCAAGTGGGTTTTATCCCAGGGATGCAAGGTTGGTTCAACATCCAGAAATCAATAAATGTCATTCACCATATCAACAGACTTAATGTTAAGAACCACATGATTATTTCGATAGATGCAGAAAAAGCATTCGATAAAACACAGCATCATTCATGCACAAAACACTGAAAATATAGGGATAGTGGGAACATTCCTTAACATTGTAAAGGCCATCTACACTAAGCCCATGGCCCATATCATTCTAAATGGTGAAAAACTGAAAGTATTCCCCCTAAAAACTGGAACAAGGCAGGGATGCCCTCTTTTACCACTTCTATTCAACATTGTCCTTGAAACTCTAGCCAGAGCAATTAGACAAATGAAAGAAATTAAAGGGATACGAATTGGAAAAGAGGAACTCAAACTATCCCTGTTCATTGATGACATGATTATATATTTAGAGGTACCTGGAAATTCCACCAATAAACTCTTAGAACTCATAAGTGAATTCAATAAAGTAGCAGGTTACAAGGTCTGTGCTCATAAATCCAATGCATTTTTTTACATAAATGATGAATCTTCAGAAAGAGAAATTAGGAAAACTTCCCCATTCACAATCGCATCGAAAAAAATTAAATACTTGGGAATCAATCTCACAAAAGAGTTGAAAGACCTCTACAATGAGAACTACAGAACACTAAAGAAAGAAATTAAAGAAAATCTTAGACAATGGAAAGATCTCCCATGTTCTTCGATAGGCAGAATCAATATTATCAAAATGGCCATACTACCTAAAGTGCTATACAGATTCAATGCAATTCCAATTAAAATCCCAATGATGGGTCTTACAGAAATAGAGCATGCAATTATGAAATTCTTCTGGAAGAATAAAAAAACCATAATAGCTAAAGCAATCCTCAGTAGAAAGAGCAAAGCAGGGGGTATTGCAATACCAGATCTTCAACTCTATTACAAAGCAATAGTAACAAAACGGCATGGTATTGGTACCAAAATAGACAGGTAGATCAATGGTACAGAATAGAGGACATGGACACAAACCCAAATATATACAATTTTCTCATAGTAGACAAAGGGGCCAAAAATATGCAATGGAGAACAAATGGTGCTGGGAAAACTGGAAAACCATATGCAACAGAATGAAACTAAACCACTATCTCTCACCCTGCACAAAACTCAACTCAAAATGGATCAAGGACCTCAGAATCAGACCAGAGACCCTGCATCTTATAGAAGAAAAAGTAGGTCCAAACTTTCAACTTGTTGGCTTAGGAGCAGACTTTCTTAACAGGTCTCCCATAGCACAAGAAATAAAAGCAAGAATCAACAATTGGGATAGATTCAAACTAAAAAGCTTTCTCTCAGCAAAGGAAACTATCAGTAATGTGAAGAGAGAACCTACAGAGTGGGAGAATATCTTTGCCACTCATACTTCAGATAGAGCACTAATTTCCAGAATATATAAAGTACTCAAAAAACTCTACACCAGGAATACAAATAATCCAATCAACAAATGGGCTAAGGAAATGAACAGACACTTCACAGAAGATCTACAAGCAATCAACAGATATATGAAAAAAGTTTCAACATCTCTAGTAATAAGAGAAATTCAAATCAAATTCACCCTAAGATTGCATCTCACCCCAATTAGAATGGCGATTATCAAGAACACAAGGAACAATAGGTGTTGGCGAGGATGTGGGGAAAAAGGTACACTCATACATTGCTGGTGGGGTTACACATTTAGTGCAGCCACTCTGGAAAGCAGTATGGAGATTCCTCAGAAAGCTTGGAATGGAACCACCATTTGACCCAGCTATCCCACTCCTTGGCCTATACCCAAAGGACTTAAAATCAGCATACTACAGAGATACAGCCACATCAATGTTCACAGCTGCTCAATTCACCATAGCCAGATTGTGGAACCAACCTAGATGTCTGTTAGTTGATGAATAGATAAAGACACTGTGGCATATATATACAATGGAATATTACTCCACCATAAAGAATGATAAATTTACTGCATTTGCAGGCAAATGGATGAAATTGGAGAATGTCATGCTCCGTGAGATAAGCCAATCTCAAAAAACTAAAGGACAAATGATCTCTCTGATAAGCGGATGAGGACATATAATGGGGGGTGGAAGGGGTTAGAGTTAGGGTTAGGGTTAGGGTTAGGGTTAGGGTTAAGGAGGGTGGTAAGAATGGAGGAAGGAAGGACTGTATAGAGGGAAAAGAGGGTTGGGAGGGGTGTGGGGAAGGGAAAAAAATAACAATAAATCAAACAACATTGCCCTATGTAAATTTATTATTACACAAATGGTATGCCTTGAGTCCATGTACAGATAGAGAAACAACATGTATCTCATTTGTTTACAATAAAAATAAATAAATTAAAAAATAAAGTGATTTTTTTTTTTTTTTTCCGGTACTGGGGATTGATCCCAGGGCCTTATGCTTGTGAGGCAAGCATTCTACCAACTGAGCTATATTCCCAGCCTTTTGAACTACATTTTCAAAACAGAAGTTTTGTCGCTGCCTTTTGTGAACCAAACAGGTCCAGAAAAGTATGCTCCAAGAATATTTTGATCCTGCTGTTTTAGTTTTCTCCATTAGTAAAAGCGATGCTCACTAGTTAATGACATAATAAAATTCATACATTTTCACATTATAAAATGTGTGATTACTGTATTTCACTGCAAAACTGTCAGACTTTTATGCTGAACTTGATTTTTTTTTTTGTTTTTTTTTTTTGCAGAAAAAGAAATATGGGACCATTATGTGAAGCTTTTAAAAAAATTGTGCTTGTGTTACTTTAAAATTATTTGTTACTAAACTGTTTTTGAAGCAAGAAGATAAATGCCTATCCATATACTATTGGTGAATGTATGATTGCTCTTTTTATCTTTTAAGTGGTAAGAATAGAATTGTACTATGGGAATATTATGCAATGAAATTATGCAAACCAGCATGTGGTCTTGAGAAACAGTGCAATGATTATTTAGTGGCATTGATTGATGTGTGGTGAAATATGGTATCTCAAGCAGTTTTCTCTTTCTCATGTTAAAACACCAGTATCTTGTAAATAAATACCTATTATTAATTTTGTAAAAATAAAATTTAGTTACTAAAATGGAAGCCAATAAAGTGCTATTTTTCAAAAAATGGTAAAGAGCCAGGCATGATGGTGCACACATGTAATCCCAGAAGCTTTGGAGGCTCAGACAGGAGATTCCTAAGCCTCTGCAACTTAACCAGGACCTAAGCAATTTGGTGAAAGCCTGTCTCAAAAAAAAAAAAATAAAAAGAACTTGGGATATGACTCAGTGGTTAAAGCCCCTTTACATTCAATCCCCAGTAAAAAAAAAAAAAAAAAATGATAAATATCACTAGAGGAATCCAGTTTTTATTTTAAAAAGGAAATTAGCTAAACTGATCCAGAGAAATTGAAATTGGTACATGATTCCAAAAATGGTGTTATAATATTTATTAGTATATTTTGAATAAAATAATGGTAATATGTATTTGGAAAATAAGATAATAGCAATACAAGTCAAACTCCATAACAACATGCCAGGGCCATGTTTATTACACTATATAGAAAATTAATACTATCAATTTGGTTCAAAAGATTTACAACACAACTATTTTTCAATTAAAAATAATCAGGGGAATTTTGGCATTTTATTTTATTTCTTATTCATTAATATGAACTATGTTTCTGATCAAAATATCACTTTCAGAATACTATAACCTAAAGAGTAATCAAAGCAGTGGAGGGAAAATAGCATGGTCAAAACATTGCTGTCCTCTATACAAAGCATCTGTATATTTTGTAGGCAATAATTAAGAAGTTCACTGTGTTTCTTCCCTTATTACTTCCATTTTATTCTTACTAGAATCCTAAAGATCTGTTTGCTAAACAATTGATTCTAAATTATTTAGCCCTCCCCTCTTTTTTAAAAAAACTGCTTTTCCTATAGGTTGTCATTTTAAATGTCTTTCTGGGTTCATTCTGATCCCCAGAAGCTGAACTATCTTTTTCTTTAAAGTTCAATAGTATAAGTGGGGTTTCCATTTTTTACGCTAATAGTTACTCAAAGTTCAAAATTTAAAATTCAGTCATACCCTTTTTTTCTAAACTTTATACTTAGGACTTCTGTTATTTTTTACTTAAAAGAAAACCAATAAGAAGGAATTGATGGTTCGTGGGAAACAAATTCTGTCTCAATACAACATCATGGAATTTTGTTTTTCTCAAGTAAATATTTGCAACCTTGTTTTTAGATTTTTAGTTTGTTAGCAATATTCTCTTTCGAATCTTTTTATGATTTAACATGGTCTCAGCGCTTAATGTTAGGACTGAGACAAGTCTTTAATGTTGTCTAACTTTCTATAAGGATATATGATATAGTATCATTGGCTAATAGCTCAGTATAATGATGATCAAGCTTATGATGATGACAACATAATAAGAAACTAAACCATTTATAATTACAAGTGGTTAGCATTTCTGTTTGTAGCAAAATGCATCCTCAGTTTGCCTATTTTATTTACTCTGTTTTATAAAATGAGAAGAAACTTTGTTCAGGGAAAGGGTCAAACAGAAATCTTGATTTACATACTATCTTGCTTTAAAGTTCAGAAATCACATCTGGATCCCAACACAGAACATCCTTGGACAATGGAATTAGCTCTGAAACAGAATGTGGATGTGTGGTACTTCCTACACTACCTGATAGCATGAGCGTTAGAGACAATGATTGAGAACCTAAATAATGTCCACCTAAATTGATCCACCTGTGACTTAATAGACAATTCCTATATTTAAAAGAAATGTAACTATTTTATTTTTTTGGTAATCAATATACATCTTCCAGACAGGAGATAAGTGTGAAAGAAATGAACACTAGATCTAAGACCATTTTAAGGTATGTGTCATGTTAAAAAACAAGTAATTAGTAAGAAGAAATTGGAACATAAATTCAGTTTTGCTTTATATGGTTAAAATTGCAATTAAAAATAATTTGTATCCATGGTAAAAACAAAGAAAAGTAGTTCAGATCAATTACAAGGAAATTAGGTTTCTCCTTTATCCAAGAACACCAAGTCACACTTTCAAGAGATAAGTGAATACAACATTCTTTTAAAGTTTTAGTGGATCCACAAGCATGTACACGCACTTGCACATAAGCATATAATATCTTGTAAGAGAAAATACAAATTAAGTATAAGAGACTTAATTTTTCCTTTAGAAAATAAGGGAAAAGACTTCCTCTCTCCTATTTTCTTGAACAATTATTTTATAAATCTTGTATGTTGTTTATCTCTTTTTTAAAGACCTGAAATGTAATAATAAAAGATGTAGCAGTCTTATCTCCCAGTTTAGTGGGAGGGTGGTAGTCCTACTCTTACTCAAAGTTACAAAACTTCTCCTGTCATAATACATGAGTTTATTTTTCCTGTGCTTATAGCCAATTAGCAAACACAGGTTGCCACCTCAATTACTAGGTGGATCTAGGACAAACCATGTGTGATGAATGGGGCTGTCAAGTCCTCTAACTTGAAGACTAATTGTTAGTCTTCAGAACATGAATGTTTCTGAGTAGCTGTATAAAAGGCTTTGAAGTTTTTCAGTATTACACTCTGATTTAATGTTTATTCAATAATAAAACTATTTTCCTTCTCTTCTACCTTAGTGAAGAGGTTTTTCTTAGTTGGCAGAGCTTTGAAGTTTTAATTTTATTTCCTGAAAAATGTGCATGTTTATGTAAGTGTCTGTAATTGTGTGGGATTTAATTGTATACGTGAATTTAGTTGTTGCCAAAGATCTAGTGATTGTTAAATTCTGGGTCAGTCTTGGTTCTGAAGATGCGTGTGACACAAAACACAAAATTTAAACAAAACGGAAATATACAATAGCATGAAGATGACAATCAGTGTTATAGAGAAAAATTACGGAATAAAGTGAGCTAAGGATGGCTACCTTCACTGTTGGACATTTTAAAAGGTGTGGTCAGGTTGAGATCACTGAGAATGTGGCATTTGAAAAGATTTAAATAAGGAGCAAACCATACAGATATGTCTAATAGAAGTAAATATCAAGTAGAGATAACAGTGTTAAGACCCTGAGTAGGAAAATGCCAACATCTTAGCCAAATAGCAAGGAGGCCAGGGAAGGGGAGAAGGAAAGTCAGAGACAGTGGGAAGGGACAGAGGCAGATTCCATAGGGCATTGCTAATAACAATTGAAATGTTCATACCAATTTATATTCATAAAATTCTATTTAGGAAATGTCAATCTTCAATATTATTACTAACCTAATACATAATAAATATTTTAGATTCACTAATCTCTTTAGAAAAATCATATTTTATATGGCTCTTACAAAAACAAACATGAAAACATTTTATAGATATTTTAAATTTAATTCTATGAAATTTCTGTTGATCTGAGATATTTTCTATTTTTTTAATTAAATCACAAAACAACATGTTAAAAAGTGGGAATATCAGATCTTAATCAAAATTATAAACATTTCGTAGTATTTGAAATATGAAGCAGGACCTAATAAGTGGTTTTGCCAAATCATGTTATTAATTTTAAAACTATATTTTTCTTTGTATATTTTCTATAAACAAATGTTTAAATTCTATTTTTAGAAGCCTAATTAGCATGTGTTAGAAGCTTAGTTTGATAATTGTCCTTGGTTTCCTGGATGAGTTGGCTAATATTCAGATTAATTTTAATACTCAGTGATTAATTGTCTCTGAAATTATCCTTTTGGTTGAAAATAATGTTCACGCAGAGAAAAGTCTGATGGTTAATCACCACCACAAATATTTTCAGGTCTTTTTCTAACTCTTGAGAGCAGAAAAACACTAGAATTTACATACCTACATTAGGAAAGAATTAAAATGAGGACAAACTGCCTATTTCTTTGGATGAACAGAAAACTACCATTTTGCAAAATATCTAATAAAAAACTAATCCTGTCAAATTTTTACTTCATCTTTGGGACATCTTCCTTAGTAGGAATAATTCCTACTTCTGAAGTAGAATACATGATATTATTTATTTGAAAATATCTTAAAGAAATTTTTCAGATATAAAGTTTTTCTACACTGTACCTAACTATTCCTTCTATGGAATAAATGCAGTGATTAATTGAAATTTTTAGTAATACACCACCTGTTTTGTCAGTTTTTTTTCTTTTTTTTTAATCACTGTGACCAAAATACCTGACAAGAACATGTAGAGAGCAGTTGCAGCTTTGCAGGCCTGTAATCCCAGCAGATCAGGCAAGAGGATCACAAGTTCAAAGCCAGCCTCAGCAAAAGTGAGGTGCTAAGTAACTCAGTGAGGCCCTGTATCTAAATAAAATACAAAATAGGGCTGGGGATGTGGCTCAGTGGTGAGTGCGCCTGGCTTCAATCCCCAGTACCCTCAGTGCCCCACAAAAAAGAACTTGTAGAGAAGGAAAAGTTTATTTTGGTTCACAATTTCAGAGGGTTCAGTCCACGGTCTCTCAACTCCATAGCTCTAGGTCTCAGATGAATCAGAACATCATGGTGGAGGGCATGGTGGAGGAAAGGAGCTCAGGACACAGCAGTCAGGAAACAGAGAGAGCTCTGCTCACCCACCACAGGCAAAATATGAATCCCAAAGACACCATCCCCCCAGTGACTTACTTTCTCCGGCCACATCCTAGCTGGGTACAGGTATCGCCCTGTGAATCCATATCGGTGTGTTAATTCACTGATTGTTTTTCACATCTCGTAATCTAATCATTTCAGCTTTGAAAATTATTTCATTGTCTTACACATGAGCTTTTTGGGACACCACATATCCAAATCTTAACACCATCTCTCACCTGCAGATTACTTATCTGTCTTGTGTATCCCACGATTGTTTCCCTCAGAGGATGGACAGACACATTAAAAGTTTTAGGCTATCTCCTACACAAAAGATTTTATTTCAAGTAGTATAATTGGTGTTACAATAGAACCTTGATTTTACGGGTATTTACTGGTATTTACTGCCCTTCCGCTAAAATAAATTTGAACCAATGGTTTTATCAAATATCATCACAATGTATTTATATGGCATACCCTGAAGAGATGTGTTTTTTTCCTCAGAAAAATTAAGTTTCTGACTTTAAGATCAGCAACAGCCCAAACCTGCCCTAATTATGTGGTAGTTAAGACACAATGAGCAGAATCTTCTGTACTCTGGGATTAAGAAACATAGATGGAAGTGGTGAGGCTCAGGAAAATGATGTAAGTAGGAAGAAATCTAAATACAATTGTGTGAATATTCAATGGATTTCATGGGAAGAGTTAAAATTCTCCTGTATGGTTGGGTTTAGCCAGTTCATGCAAGCCTTCATGAGAGTCCTTCTCTGACTGCACAACACAAGTGTGGAAACTTGAGAGCAGTTTAGCATCAGTAAATAGATATGGCTTATGCCTAAATTTGAATAATAAACATGTAATATCTAGATAAATATTACACTTTTAACCACTTATGCCAATATATTATACTACTTGCCAACAACA
This sequence comes from Sciurus vulgaris, assembly GCF_902686455.1. Classification (NCBI taxonomy): domain Eukaryota; kingdom Metazoa; phylum Chordata; class Mammalia; order Rodentia; family Sciuridae; genus Sciurus; species Sciurus vulgaris. The sequence continues at coordinate 147,919,388 of NC_136466.1, forward strand.
TGGTAGGGTAAAGAATTTTTTGCAGCGACCTCTACATGGCCTTAAGCCCTACTGCTCTTCCTCCTATCATCTTCCTATTATTTTTTTGCAGTGCTGGGGATCAAACCCAGGACTTCATGTATGCTAGACAAATGCTCTACCCCCAATTGACAACCCCAGTCCATTCCACCATCTCTTGCCCATAAGTTTGGTCCTTAACTGTTCCTCTAACATTCTAGAAGATCTATAATTTGTTTTAAAAAAATGACTGCCATTCCACAAGATCAAATCGTCCCTAAGAACCATTCTTGACCAATATTTCTTTAAATTGGCAGAACACTGGCTGACTCAGTCCTAGTAAAGATCTATAGACATTTCTCTCTTCTTGCCCAAATTAGAATCCTCTTGTGGAAGCCTCAAATGAATTTTTTTAATCTTCCATATCAGAGTAATTTAAAAAATCATTAATAACAAAATTAATGTTTTAAATAATCAAAACACAAAAGGGAGAGCACATATGAAATGTATAGTGATTATTCAATAATACTTTGTTTCAATGACAGCCAATCCTGATTTTGAAAAAGAAAAAGACATTTTGTAATTCCATGGTACAGCTGACTATACACATTTGCACTTCATTTTTAGATTAGAAATTACTTAGAGCTGTTTTTTCTGGGCTGTTCTGAAGCAGGATTCTACATAAAAATTGTTTTTTAATTGACACATACACATGACTATCCCATGATCACCTTACTTACAGGGTCACATTACAAAAATATTAAAAAATGATCTTTATATCCTCTTTTTCACTTTCGCAAATCAAGTCTCTTTGTGTTTTCTTTACCTTAAAATTCTATGATAATCTCTGATTTTAGCTGGTTGATTTTACCCTTTTCAGGTAGACACTGCCAAATCTATCAATTGCAAATCTATCTCAAATTCTACAGTACACATTATTCACTTTATAAGAGATTCTTATTAAATTATCAATTTGATTTTTCAAGTATAGATGTATCCCAATTTTCTGCATTTCTACCATACTTCCAAGTAATACCAAGGGTTCTTGACCTCAGTCCATAGTTTGCGTGGCAGGACTTTAAATTGGAGAACTATTCCCTCAGGTTCCCACGAAGGCTCCCAATGTTTATGTCTCAGATTCCAGCAGGCAATTTACAACCTTCTCTTACCTCATTCTCTTTTCCCCAGGTTCCTCTGTATTTTTTAATTTTCTCACATTTTATACAGGTTTTCCCGCCTCCTTTCTTTGATATCTACTGTCCATCTCTGCAATGTGACTCCTCCCTTAACTTCATGGGAGTCTCTTAATCATTTTCCACTGGCTTTTCCTTTGTGTTTACATGGAATTCTGTACATCATTCTTATTATCATTCACAGTAGTAATCGATTATTTGACCAGGTATGTTTCAACTAACTGTTATATTTACCAAATTTAACAAAGCTTGTGGGATGAGTCATGACAGCATAAACATATGCTAATAATACAGAAAAGGGAGAGATAAAATGAAAATGGGAGTGTAGACATCAAAAAGCTAAATTTTGTTCTTTTGAATGTGTATGTGGCAAATATTCATTTTCAATCATATCTAAAATATCTATCACAAATTTCACCCCAAGTTGCCTACATAATATGTAGTATGAGTCCCCACAGTTACATGGCCTCCTCATCTCAGCTTTTTCCTGTCAGCACGGGAAATGTTCTGGCTGTTGTAAGAAATAAGGATAGATGAGGACTCTAATAAAGAGTAGTAACAGGCTTTCATGAGAATAGTAATAGGCTTTTGAGCATCAAATCTGCATTTTTATTAAGATCCCCATACAATGTGAATCGAAGTTGTTGGCTGAGAATAAAATCAACCTAGGCCATTACAAATATACATTTATTTGGAACTAATTCGGATTGCAATCCAGGAAAACTAAGATTCACTCAATCTTGAAAATGTGCTCTGAAGTTTCACATAATGGCAACTGTTTTTATAGCACTAAATCTTAAGGACATGTAAAAATTAAATCACTTGTCAGGAATTAGGATTGTTCTGGCAAAAGTTATGCTGTTTAAAAAAAATAAATAAACTGGGTACTGTCTTAATTTGGGGGTAGTTTGGAGGAAGAGGTCCTTTGTAGAGAAAAGCAACAGAGAGTAACAAACAATGTTTCAGGAAATTGCAGTTTGACTTGGTCCAAAGGTTTAGCTCACTTCAAATGTTTATTTGTGGATATATCTGAGATCTGGCCAACAATGGACTCCCAAATCCATTCTAAATGCCCTGAACTATGTTATTCCCTTTTAACTTTTTTTCCTTTCCAAAGTTAATGGAGATGACCAATCATTTTATAGTGGCTATTCTTCTTTCACAATTTCAGTACTCTTTTGAATGGAAGAGGAAGATGCATCTTGGAAAGACGGAGAAGTTTCACAGTGAAATAATTTGAAATGGAGACAATAAGATCAAAGGAAAATCCTCCACATGCCTCTGAACTAAATACCTCACATACCATCCCAGACTGTACCCTACAGATGCATCTAAGTAATTTGTCTGTTTTTCAGACATGAAATTGTTCTTTACCTTCCCGAAATATATTGTTGGCTGATAGTTATAGTACTGAAAGTGACATTTTGAAAATCAGGTTAACTACAGAAATAAGCACACCATATTAAACTTGCTCTGCTCATTCCAGGCCTTCTTTCCCCTGGCCAATTGTGTTGAAAACCCCTTGCCGAACTCTGTTCTTTGTGAACAAGAAAGTATCTTGAGAGAAATCACCTGCGGAGCTTAATGAATAAAACAATCTTCAAGTGCATGCAAACACCCAATAGACTTGGTTTCTCATGTCTGCTCAAGGGAAGCTATTAACTAGCAAAGAAGTAGACCTAGACTTTTAAATAGATACCACTAAGCACCAGGTGTTCAGACTCTTTGACTTGATGTCGATTTATTGTTCTTTCAAACTTCTCTCTGCTATTTACAGTGCCAAAATGTATACATTTGAGAAACCATTGATTTAGCCATGACCCTAACTGCATTCTTACAGAGCAAATGACATAAAAGTCTGCACTATGACACAAAAATACCTGCCAGGATAAGAATACATATGCTGTTTTGAAAGCAAATAATAGAAGTGCCTGCTATTGTAAAATTATCAAATTATTCCTTACTAAACAGCCAGGGTAAGTATTGCCATGTGATCCTAGCTTTTAATTATTTATTACATATTTTAAAGCATTTTGTAGAGTTGAATTTTTACAAAAAAATCATAGAATTAAGTATTCAATTAACTCTAAATAAGTGTCCTTACTTAATGTTGAAAAGCTAACAATTTAAAAACTATTTTATTGAGTTTTTCTTTAAGCCCTATTTAAGAACTTAGAATACATACAGAGGAAAGATAAAGAAATCTGGAGACATTCAAATTTAGCATTAACCACTTATTATTTGTTCTAGAGCAGTCTAATTTTCACCTTTGATTCCTCATTTACTCACCTGTAAAATGGATGTGAGATTGCATACTAGATATTGTTTGGATTATACAAGTTAATGAATGTAAAACTTCTAATAAAATGTTTATTTTATGGACATTTATAAATAGAAATCATTATTGTTATTGCTTTTATTATTAAAGTTTTTAGAATTATAGTTATTAATTACAACCTTGTGCACAATTATTCAGATATTATGATAAACCCCATCAATATATTTATGTCCTGGTCCATTGACTTCTCAAAGTCATTGGCCAACATTCTGAAGAATGATTGCTAAAATCAGGAATAAATTTAAACTCAAAGTTCTCTACTTGTTAGTTCAAGTTTTTAGACAACACTTTTTCAACTGTATGCATTTATACATGTTATTTCCTCATACCTTTTTTCTTTCCATATGAAGCTAGCATGTGAAGAATTTCATGGAAAACATGAAATAATGTTTCTCTTACCTCTCTCTCATAGTGATGGATATGTGTCCCTAATTAAAACACTGGGAATGATGTTTTTTTTTTTTTTTCCCCAAATATAATTTATATACTGCACTATTTTTCCAGGTAGATGAAAAGCAGGGCTAAGTTTTCTTCCCCTGCTGGTGAAGTGACCCCTATCTTGCAGATGAAAATATATAAAATTTCCACAAATATGGCAAGTTGAAAGGTTGATTACAGCAATGGGACCTTTCCATTCAATTGATGTCTGAATGCTTAATGCCAGGGTCACCTGGCATGATGATATAAAAGCCACCCTGATGTGGAGACTGGACTCTCATCTGAGAATACCTTCCATGCAGCTAACACAAGTCTAGGATGCTTGAAAATGTTCCAGAACAGTTCCACCTTCTTGGTTGCCTGGAACCATCTGTTCAACTTCTCATTCTTACATACCTCTTCTCTGGTTCTTTCTGTAAATTTTCAGTTTCTTAGCATGAATCTATTTACTTCTATTCACAAAAGCACAGGTCTGATCTTTCATCTCTCATCTGACATATCTAATCAGGAAAAATTTTAACATATTAATTTGTGTCTAATCACAGCTAATGTATACCTGGTATGCTGAACACACCCAATTTTTAAATACCTAGTGTGGGCGTTATAAAAATATTGAAGCTACTAACTACTGCAATATCAAAACACATCCATGCTTGTTGCTCTATACCTCCACCCTTAAGCACTTCCTGTCCTTTCTGCTGTGATTGAATTTCGTTTGGAACCTCCTCACATACCATAAGAGTCCTGACCCAGGAAATAAGTGATCAGGGCTTCTTGGAACAATGGAGACTCTAGAATTTTATGCTAGAGCAATGATCAGTGTCAATGATTGGCTCTTCCATGTGTTCCTAAGAGGTTTCATTTTTCATATTCAAAAATGAGACACAAAGGTTACCTACATTGCAGAATTCTGTTTTAAACTTTTTCAGTTCTTTGTGACTTGCCCCCAAATGACTGTCGCTTCCTGTCTAACCTCTAGGATTAATTTTAGTCTAAAAATAGCCTTTTTATTAAAAATTTCATGACAATAGCCAATAAGCATATAAGACATATAAATAGTACATGTCATTTTAAACTTTAAAATATTTTTATGCATTTGATTTTAGTACAGAAGTTACCTGTAGAAATTTTAGCATAATTATCAAAATAATTAATAATTTAGAAGTCACAAAAATAAGATACTTATGCCTATTAATAAAGAAGTCATCATTGGAAGAGTGTGATGTTCTTTCTTAGGAAACACATTGATCCAGATAGGTGTATTGTTCAGGAAGAGACAATTGCATTGTTTATCAAACAAAAATTCTAAAATAAAATAAAATAAAACTTTTGGAATATTTTGAAAGGTTAATGAACAATTTTCACTGAATATATGTTATTTGATTAACATATTTATATATGTGGATGTATGTAAATACGGATTTCAATTTTTTTCATAAAAGTTAAATGATATGTGAATTCATATTGGTTAATGTTTTAAAGTACTTTGATAAATATCACCCTGGAGCTAACATGAAAAAAAATATGGGTTTCCCTTTAAACTAATGCTCTATTCAGAAAAATAATGTCCTCTACTATTCTGAAGAAATTTATAATGTAATTTAGTGAGATACTTCTCAATGAAGATGCTGTCCAACCAAAATAATCTTATTGCTTTGTCTACTACCAAAGTTTCATTAGTTCATTTTTACTCATAGTAGAGTATGTTGTTTTTCCCACAAAATTTATATTTTAAGATCCAATCCCCAACAGCATTAAGTGCTAAGAACTTCAGAAGATGAGCCGGTTTCTTTCAAGGTTCATGAGATTTCTGCCCTTACAGAAGAGAACTTCCATCATGTGAAGATGCAATAAGGAAATAATTTCTCTAAGAGCCCTCACCATGCCTGGACCCTGCCAATACTTCTATCATTAACTTTCCAGCCTGAATAACTGTGAGAAATAAATATTTGTTGTTTATGAGCCAGTGGGTCTCTGACAGATTTGTTATAGCAACCTGAAAGGACTAAGACAACTCATAACCAATTAATGGATCTTATAAATGGTCTTGATTTCTTCCATAGCTGTCCATTTGTTACCAAAGAAAACTTTAAAAACCCCCACTAAGTATTGCTTGCTGTTAGTTCACTTAAAAACCACTAATTTTGGATGCCAGATATCTGGGCACTACATTATTAATCTCCCACTACCTTGTCATACAGGACACTGTGACTTACGGGTTATGATGGTCACAGTTGCCTAGGACTCTTCATTGAGTCTGCAGGTGTCTGATGGGTGATGGAATGGGACAACCTGTCTTCAGATAATGTCTGTCTCTTTTGTTGTCTTAATCTTTTGATAAGATTCTGCTCAGTTCTGCATGTATACATCAGAGATTTGAGAAATATTTTATCCAGAATTATAACACAGATTTACTTGACCTAGAGTTCCCTAGAATCTCTCCTCCCTTACCAAGGCCAAACACACCTACCAGCCACCCTGACTAGAAAGATGAGACCATGAAGGAGAGAAAAGAGTTGGGATCCAAGTTTCTGGAATGTCTCCACCTATTCTCAGAAAACACACAAATATTCCTCTCTTACATTAGCTTACCTTCTGTTATCATTATTCCTAATATTTATCTATACTCCCTCAATTTCTAGAGTTGAGAGATGATTTACACAAGGCTTAAATCTCTTGATTTTAAAGCTTCCAGACTTCCTTCTATCCTGATTTCTCCTGTTCCATGCCTTCATGGATATTAAAAATTTGAACCTTGATTGTTCATCAATGTCTCACAATAATCGCATCAATAATTTTAGTTCTATAAGAACTATAAATAAAATCCTTTCTCTGCTAACATTCTCAGTTTCTTTATTTTCGTTTTCCATACTCACTTGTGTCACATATATCAGTTTGATAATGTATTAAACACTAAAAATAATAATTTTAGCAGATAGGAAAATCTATTTTGATCTGGAAACCAAATTAAACTATGAAGAAAAGACATTCTATTCTCAAAAGAGAAACTGGGAATAGGGTTGGAGAGCTCTCACATCTCAAATCTCCAATAAGATCTTTGGTTAATTTTAAGGAATGGACTGGTATTATGCCCCAAATTCACATACGTAAATGACAACCTCAGTACTTTAGAATGTGACTCTCTTTGAAGAGACTATCTTTAATCAGTCCATTAAGTTAAACTGGGGTCATTGTAATCCAATATGACTGGTGTTTTTATAAAAGGAGATCAGGGAAGAGACATGTTCACAGGGAAACATCTTAAGTAGTCTCCTTGGGCTGCCATAACAAAATGCCATGCACTGGCTGGCCTAAACCATAGAAAAGTACTTTCTCATACTTCTGAAGGTAAGAAGTCTAAGGTGGAGGGGCCACAAATGTTGGTTTCTGGTGAGGTCCCTCTTCCTCATTTGTAGAAAACAATTTTCTTTCTGGGTTCCCACAAAGTTTTTTTTTTTTGTTTGTTTTGGTTTTGTTTGGTTTGGTTTTTTTTTTTTTTTTTTTTTTTTTTTTTTTTTTTTTTTTTGGTGCACAAAGAGATATCTTGGTGTCTTCTAATGTAAAGACACCAGTCCTATCAGATGAGTCTCATGAACTAATTCAACTTTGATTATTCTATAAAGTTCCCATCTTTAAATACGGTCGTTTGGGACTTAGGATTTCTTCATATGAATTTTAGGGGATATGGTTCAACCCACGGCAGCACGTGAAGATACAGAGAAGGTGCCACTACAAGCCATAGAGAAGCCTCAGAAGAAGCCAAGCCTTTCAATTGCCCTAAATAACCTCAGAGTCAGGTAGCAGGCAGCTAGAGACCAACCTTAAAGTCTAAAACCTGTCGTTCAGAGTCCTCTCTTATCAGGGTCTCTCAGCTGAGGTCTTTCCCAGGTACCAGTGCCAAGACCTACTTTTGGGGCTGTAGGAGCAATCATGAGGACACAGCCTCTACTGTGACCCAGGACTAATAATATTTTTCATTTCCCAGCTTCCCAGATGCTTCCCCCTGCCTGTACTGATGCATCTGACCTTTGCTGGGCACAGATATTTGGTAAGAAAAAGAACATTTGGGAGTCAACGCCTTTTCTGTTTTAGCCTCTTGCTTTGACATTCATAAGACACAATTAAAGGCTTAAGCCTTATTTTGATTTTGGCTTATGGTCTTTACCAACTGACAATTAGTCATGATTGGACAATGTGCTTGGACTACTCCAGGACTCTTACTTGGAAATTATTATAGACTCTACCTTTGGTAGGGTTGGGGTGAGAAAAGGGGGGAGAGAGTATGGAGGGAACTCAACTGAACCAAACTGACCCCATCTTAGGGAAAAGCCTCCATCTCAGTTGGGCCCCCAAGTCCCCAAAGAACAAAAAGTCCACTCCCAGACCAATCATAGTGCAAGAGGAAAGTCCCTATGAGCTCAGAAGTTCCTGTTCTGAGATCATGCCCACCACCAACCGATCCCCAACAAGGTCAGATACACCCACATACCCTTATCCAATCCCGAAACGCTAAGGAATGAAATCCCCCACTTGCAGTCCACAACTCCCTGCTTCTGTTTTTTTTCCTATAAAAAAGGAACCTTTGTAACGGTCAGGGCCACTCCTCCTCTGCCCACTACGTCAGTGCATTGGATGATGGTCTGGACCTGAGTCTGCTAATAAATGGTCCTTTTGGGCTTGCATCAGACTCTGGCTCCCCGGTGGTCTTTGGAGGACTTGTGGACTTGGGCATTTCAAGGAAAGAGGGAGAGAGAGTGGAGATATCAGTACCTGGTCCAGGTCAGGAGGGAAGGTGTCTGACGGTGTAGTCTAAGGGACTTTTCTGGGCATTGCAGCACTTAGAGGTTGTGCAATGGTATTTTTTTTTTTTTTTAATTTTTATTGTAAACAATGGGATATAAACTTGTTTCTCTGTACATGAAGTAGAGGCATACCATTTGTGTAATCATACATTTACATAGGGTAATAGATTTGACTCATTCTGGTTTTTTTTCCCTTTTCCCCCACCTCTCCCACCCCTCTTTTCCCTCTATACAGTCCCTCCTTCCTCCATATTTGCCCTCCTCCAACCCCCATTATGTGGCATCATCTGCTTATCAGTGAGATCATTCATCCTTTGTTTTTTTGAGATTGTCTTATCTCACTTAGCATGATATTCTCCAATTTCATCCATTTGACTGCAAACACCATAATTTTATCATCTTTATGACTGAGTAATATTCCATTGTGTGTGTGTATATATATATATATATATATAATGGATATATATATATATATATATAATGGATATATATATATATCCATTCATCAATTGAGGGGTATCTAGGTTGGTTCCACAATCTGGCTATTGTGAATTGAGCAGCTATGAACATTGATGTGGCTGTATCTCTGTAGTATGCTGATTTTAAGTCCTCTGGGTATAGGCCAAGGAGTGGAATAGCTGGGTCAAATGGTGGGTCCATTCCAAGTTTTCTGAGGAATCTCCACACTGCTTTCCAGAGTGGCTGCACTAATTTGCAGCCCCACCAGCATTGTATAAGTGTATTTTTTTCCCCACCTCCTCGCCAACACCTATTGTTGCTTGTGTTCTTGATAATCGCCATTCTAATTGGGGTGAGATGGAATCTTAGGGTAGTTTTGATTTGCGTTTCTCTTATTACTAGAGATGTTGAACACTTTTTCATATATCTGTTGATTGCTTGTAGATCTTCTGTGAAGTGTCTGTTCATTTCCTTAGCCCATTCGTTGATTGGGTTATTTGTATTCTTGGTGTAGAGATTTTTGAGTTTTTTATATAATCTGGAAATTAGTGCTCTGTCTGCAGTATGAGTGGCAAAGATTTTCTCCCACTCAGTAGGCTCTCTCTTCACATTGCCGATAGTTTCCTTTTCTGAGAGAAAGCTTTTTAGTTTGAATCTATCCCAGTTGTTGATTCTTGCTTTTATTTCTGATGCTATGGGAATCCTGTTAAGGAAGTCTGATCCTAAGCCAACAAGTTGAAGATTTGGACCTACTTTTTCTTCGTTAAGATGCAGGTATCTGGTCTGATTCCGAGGTCCTTGATCCATTGTGTGTTTATTTTTGTGCAGGGTGAGAGATAGAGGTTTAGTTTCATTCTGCTGCATATGGATTTCCAGTTTTCCCAGCACCATTTGTTGAAGAGGCTATCCTTTCTCCATGGCATATTTTTGGCCCCTTTGTCTAGTATGAGAAAACTGTATTTATTTGGGTTTGTGTCTATGACCTCTGTTCTGTACCATTGATCTACCTGTCTATTTTGGTACCAATCCCTGCTTCACTCTTCCTGCTAAGGATTGCTTTAGCTATTCTGGGTTTTTTATTCTTCCAGATGAATTTCACAATTACTTGCTCTATTTCTGTAAGGTACATCATTGGGATTTTAATTAGAATTGCATTGAATCTACAGAGCACATTTGGTAATATGGCCATTTTTACCATATTAATTCTGCCTATCCAAGAACATGGGAGATCTTTCCATCTTCTAAGATCTTCATCAATTTCTTTCTTTAGTGTTCTGTAGTTCTCATTGTAGAGGTCTTTCACCTCTTTTGTGAGATTGATTCCCAAGTATTTTATTTTTTTTGAGGCATGAATGGTATAGTTTTCCTAACTTCTCTTTCTGAGGATTCATCACTTATGAATAAAAATGCATTAGATTTATGAGCATTAATCATGTATCCTGCTACATTACTGAATTCACTTATGAGTTCTAAAAGTTTTCTGGTGGAATTTTCTGGTTCCTTTGTATAATCATGTCATCAGCAAATAGGAATAGTTTGAGTTCTTCTTTTGCTATTCATATCCCTTTAATTTCTTTGGTCTGTCTAATTGCTCTGGCTAGAGTTTCAAGGACAATGTTGAATAGAAGTGATGAAAGAGGTCATCCCTCTTGTTCCAGTTTTTAGAGGGAATACTTTCAGTTTTTCACCATTTAGAATGATATTGGCCATGGACTTAGCATAGATGGCCTTTACAATGCTAAGGAATGTTCCCACTTTCCCTATTTTTTCTAGTGTTTTGAGCATGAAGTGATGCTGTATTTTATCAAATGCTTTTTCTGCATCTATCGCAATAATCATGTGATTCTTGACTTTAAGTCTGTTGATATGGTGAATTACATTTATTGATTTCCAGATGTTGAACCAACCTTGCATCCCTGGGATAAAACCCACTTGATCATGGTGCACTATCTTTCTAATATATTTTTGTATGTGCAATGGTATTTTGAGACCACAGATTCTCATGTTGCACTGCTTATTTACCACAGTAAAAAGCAGTGTGAACTTCTGCAAGTTTCCTAACTTTGTTGTACTTTAAATTCTGCATCTGTAAATCCAGAATACACTGGTAACTTCATAGGATTCTGTTGAAGAATAAATAAATACATACAATACTTCAAGCGGCTGTGGTGGTCCACGCTTGTAATCCCAGCTACCTGGGAGACCAAGACAGAATCTCAAAAGTTTAAGGCTACTTTGGGCACGGTAGGGAGACCCTATCACAAAATTAAAAAAAAAAAAAAAAAAAAAAAAAAAAAAAAAAAAGATTAAAAAGAGAAATAAAGAGGACTAAAGCTGTAGTTCATTGGTGGAGTGTCCCTGGGTTCAATCCTCAGTACCATTCAATAGATGATAAACACATAAATAAAATATTTCAAATAATGTGTAGAAAATTATAAGCATTATTTTAAGTTATTAGTATTAATTGCAAGAATGTCAAGAAGTGTTGGGTGTGGTAGTGTACGCCTATAATCCTAGCAGCTCAGGAGGCTGATGCAGGAGGATCATGAGTCAAAACCAGCCTCAGCAAGGGCAAGTGCTAAGCAACTCAGTGAGCGCCTGAGTCTAAATTTTAAAAAAATATATAAAATAGGGTTGGGGATGTGGCTCAGTGGTTGAATGCACCTGAGTTCAATTACTGGTACCACAATAAAAAAGAAATACAAAAAAGAAAGATGAAAGAAAGGAAGGAAGGAAGGATAGAAAGAAGGAAGAAAGAAGGAAGGATACAAGGAAAGAAGGAAGGAAGGAAGGAAGGAAAGAAAAGAGTGTAAGAAATGATTATCAAGTGTTATTTTTTTCTTATGGAGGTACGGTAGGAATTGACCTAAATAAAGCACAAAGGTAAACAAGAAACTCTCAAAGCTCTAAAGCTCTAAATTATATCCTGTTTCTGGATAAATAAAATAAAATTGTTAACCTAAGAGTTTATCTTCTTTTTCCTTGTATATATGTAATATACTATTTATGAAAATTAAAATCATAAAAATATTACAAGTCCAGAGGTAACCACTGGGGAAAATGTTTTTGATTCATGTTCTGCAGACATTAACATGGGATTGATGAGTGGAAGGCTCTCAAAAGGTCACAATCCCACAATCCTATTCCTGCAATTTCCTGTGTCAACAGCCAAATCTGTATAACTGAGTCACCAGATAAATGTACTAAGATGAAATGATTCTGGTATGGAAGAGTGCATTGCAAGGGGAAAAACATGAAACCTGTGGAAAAGTGTTAGCCCAGTCAACCAACAAAAGCAAGAAGGACATTCTAAACAGAGCAGGGAAAACCCACGGCTAGGAATGCTTTGGCACTGCATCCTTGTTTCTTTTGATTAATTCACTTAACTTTGCAAGTCAGGGAGGGGATTGGGAGAGGAATAGAGAAAAGTACTCTGCTCTTTGGTTCCTGGGAGGAGCATTATTTCAATGGCTAAGGGTTAGATGTTTATACTATTTAACCTACTGTATTATTTTTCTTTTACTTACTTAAAATATTTAGAACTGAAATCTGGTAAATCCTCTGGAGTTTGCTATTTGTATCTCAGGGCATACTGTTGTAAAATTTCAACTATTCTATAAAATATCTTTTTTTTAATGTCAAAATAGAGCAATTTATTCAAAACAATATGATCTGTCGATTCTCTCTTGAAACAAATGAGTTATGACACACAAGGTATTTTTTTTTTTTTTTTTTCTTTCCCAAGATTGTGAGGGGTGAGTGACTGGGGGTAGAGAAAATGGGGGCAGCTGTGGTTAAACAGAATCTGGGAAATGCTGGAAATGCTGACAGAACTACATCTGGTTGTACATCTGACACAGCCAATAAAAATTGCAGAAGCCGGAATTCAAAACTTCAGCAAGTGGCGGAAGAAACGTTTCTGCATTTGACAAGAAACACAATGACGAAGAAACAAGAGGTGAGACGAGAGGTTAAAAAAGGAGAAAAAGAACAAGGGAAAAAAAGCAGATCTTCACGTTTGACAAAGTGCACTTCACTTGGCTCCATGATCTGTTTTTTAGAACAAAAAGTCGAGTCCTACAATGTCAAGCGGAGTCAGAACATTGAACCCTGCAACGTCCATCTGGCTCTTCCAGGCCCCTGTGGGGCAGCTCCCGGCTCCCAGGCATGTGCTGGACGTGGCTCTTGGTCACTTCGAACCCCGCCAAAGAGTCCAGAGAGATTACTGCATTATGTCTGCTTTCAAGGTTAAATTTGGTCACTAAGAGTTAAGCATTCCTCACAATAATGAAGAGCTGTAAACAAGTGGAACAGTAATTGCATGATGCACGGCCACCCTCGACTACAAAGATGGATCTAGTGGTGTTCTGGCAGCAGGGTGAACAATGGTCTGTGGACCTGGAGGCTCCACAAATTGCTGTCGACCCTGAGGTTTTGTAGCGTGGGGATGGCCTTCGGGACACGAGCTGTTTGCCCCTGCTTGGTCCCCTGGTGGCCCACGCTCACTCCACTCCAGTGGCTAGCTGTGAAGCACGAAGGTGACCAGGCTGCTTTGTCCTTCTTGGGCTCCCTCCTGGGCAGAAACTGGTCACAAGCCTGCAGCCCACAGCTCCAAACTAACAATTCTGATGAGGCTCAGATTCACCGAGGGCTAATGAGTCATGAGTGAGACCCTGGCTACTGACATCCGTGTGCAGATTGTCTAGTGACTCCCTGATACAGCCCATGGCAGTACGGGGCTCAGCCAAGGAGCCACATCCCAGCAATGGGCTGACTTAGGACAGCTGGTACTCTGTAGAGAGGAACATATTTTTACTTGGAGAGTGGTAAAGATGGTGTTTATCTGGAGCTCCCACAACCTGCACCCCAAATGTAATGCATCCTCAGGGCATGAAATTATCAACTTATCTGGTGACACCAGCTCTGTTCAGTGATGACACTGGTGACCCCACAGAATTTTGGTTTTCTTTGCTGAGTATTCAGGGGTACCACAGCTGGAACACAGCACTCAACTCAATAACGCAGCACCTCTTGGTCTTTCTGGGCTTAAAAAATTCACGTACCAAAGTGGAGGCAAGTTTGTGGTCTGAGAAGGATCAGTGCACTCTGGCAGCTACAGATGGCCTCTGAGCATGCTCAGTTGGGTAGAAAGCCCCTGGTCTTCCATATGGTGGACTTTCAGCTCCATGGTCAGATGCTAAAATATCTTTTTTAATTGAGGCAAAAAATTATACACATTTATTAGCTATGATCTGATGCTTTCATATATGGATACATTGTTAATACATCAATAAACCAGAGGAATTATCTTATCTATTACTTCATATGTTATCTACGTGTGTCCGTGTGTGTGAGAACACAATTAAAATACTCTCTTCTAGTCATAGAAAACCATTTAATACAATACTGTTCACAACAGTCACCCCACTGAGAAACTAAACACCATAACTTACTCTTTCTGTTACGTTGCACCCATTAACAGATCAATTCCTGTTAAGTTCCTCCCCATAAACTCCCAATCTCTGGTAACAATACTTCTATTTTCTATTTCTCTATAACAACCTCTTTAGCTTCCTTTTATGAGTAAGATAATAGGTATTTTAGGGAAAACAGTCAGGGAATGTGTGACATTCTTTAGTGTTTGTATTAGTTATTGAGTCGGATATAATGTACTTCTCACAGTTCTGAAGGCTGGGAAGTTCATCAGGGCATAACGCTCTGGTGAGGGCTTCTTTTCTGGTAAATGGCGACCTCTGGTGGTGTCCTGAAATGGTGACAGGGGTGATGAGATCGTCTCTGGCTTCTTTTTAAGAACTATTTGTGTACTGTATTTAAAATGTTACTACTTTATTGGGGTAGGAGGGCAGATACTGGTGTTTGAACCTAGGGGTGCTTTACCACAGAGCCACATCCCTAGATCTTTCTTTGTCTTCTTTTATTATTTGTTCTAATTAGTTATACATGACAGTAGAATACATTTTGACACACCATACATAAATGGAGTATAAATTCTCATTTTTTTGGTTGTACATGATATAGAATCACACTGGTCATCATGTAGTCATATATGCACATGGGATAATAATGTCCAATTCATTATACTAGTCTTCCTACCCTCTACCTCCTCTACTTCCTTCACTCCCCTCTACCAATTCCAAAGTAACTCTATTCTTCCCTAGTGCCCTCCTACCCCTATTGTGTGTTAGCATCCACATATGCAAACATTAAGCCTTTGGTTTTTTGGGATTGGCTTACTTTGCTTAGCATGATATTCTCTAGCTGCATTCTTTACCAGCAAATGTCATCATTTCATTCTTTAGTAAGACTGAATAATATTCCATTGTGTATATACACCACATTTTCTTTATCCATCCATATGTTGTAGGGCACCTAGATTGGTTCAATAGCTAAGCTATTGTGAGTTGAACTGCCATGGACATTGATGTGACTGTGTCATTATAGTATGCTGATTTTAAGTACTTTGGGTATAAACCTAGGAGGGAAATACCTGGGTTAAATGGTGGGTACATTCCAGGATTTTTGAGGAATCACCACACTGTTTTCCAGAGTGGTTGCATCAACTTTCAGTTTCGCCAGCAATGTTTGAGTGTACCTTTTCCCCCCACGCTTTCGCTAACATTTATTGTTGCTTGTAGTTTTGATAATTGCCATTCTGACTGGGCTGAGATGAAATCTTAGAGCAGTTTTGATTGGCAATTCTCTAATAGTTAGAGATGTTGAACCTTTTTTCATATATTTTTTGACCATTTGTATTTCTTTTCTGAAGTGTTCGCTTAGTTCTTTAGGCCATTTATTGATTGGATTATATTTTTTTCCATGTTAAGTTTTTTGAGTATTTTATATATCCTGGAGATCAATGTTTATCTGAGGTGCATGTAGTAAAGATTTTCTCCAATTCTGTAGGCTCTCTATTCATGTTATTGATTATTTCTTTTGCTGAGAAGAAACTTTTTAGTTTGAATTAATCATTTATTGATTTTTGATTTTACTTTTTGTCCTTTAGGAATCTTGTTAAGGAACAATTCCAAAGCTGACATGGTGAATATTTGGGGCAACTTTTTCTTCTAGTAGTCACAAGATCTCTGTTCTAGTGCCCAAGTCTTTGATCCACTTTGAGTTGAGTTTTGTGCAGGGTGAGAGATAGGGGTTTAATTTCATTTTGCTACATATAGATTTCCAGCATTCCCAGTACCATTTGTTGAACAGGTATCATTTCTCTAATGAATATTTTGGGTGCCTTTGTCTAGTACGAGATACCTGTATTTATGTGGGTTTGTCTCTGCGCCTTCCTTTCTCTCCCATTGTCTGCTTTGATGTTGATATCATGCCATTTTTGTTTCTATAGCTCTGTAGCATAGTCTATGGTCTGGTAGTAGGATGCCTCATGCTTCAATTTTCTTGCTAAGGATTGCTTTGGCTATTATGACTCTCTTATTTTTCCAAATGAATTTCATGAGTTTTTTTTTTTTTTTCCTATTTTTATGAATAATGTCATGCAAATTTTAATAGGGATTGCATTAAATCTGTATAAATGCTTTTGGTAGTATGGCCATTTTGCAATTTTAATTCTGCCTCTCCAGGAGCATGGAATATCTATGGAATATCTTTCCATCATCTAAGTTCTTTTTTTTTTTTTTTTTTTCAGTTTATCCATCTTCTAAGTTCTTCTTCAATTTATTTCTTCAGTGTTCTGTAGTTTTCATTGTAGAGGTCTTTCACCTCTTTTTTTATATTGATTCCCAAATAATTGTGAGTGGGGTAATTTTCCTAATTTCTCTTTTAGTGGAGTCATCTCTGATGTATGGGAATGCATTCGATTTATGGGTATTAATTTTATGTCCTGTTACTTTGCTGAATTCATTTTTTAGTTCTTAAAGTTTTCTAGTGGAAAGTTTTGGACCTTCTAAATGTACAATGGTGGCAAATAGTGATAGTTTCAGTTCTTTTTTTCCTATTCATATCCCTTTAATTTCTTTCTTCTGTCTGATTGCTTTGGCTGGACTTTACAGGACCATGTTGAATAAAAGTTTTGAAAGAGAGCATCCTCATCTTATTCCAGTTCTAAGAGGGAATGCTTTCAATTTTTCTCCATTTAGAATGATGTTGGCCTTGGGTTTAGTGTAGATAGCTTTTACAATATTGAGGTATGTTCCTGTTATCCCTAGTTTTTCTAGTGTTTTGAGCATGAAGAGGTGCTGGATTTTGTCAAATGCTTTTTCTGCATCTATTGACATGATCATGATTCTTGTCTTTAAATCTATTGATGTGAAGAATTACTTTTATTGATTTCTATATTTGAACCAACCTTGCATCCCTGGAATGAATCCTACCTGATCATGGTGCACTACCCTTTTAATATGTTTTTATATGTGATTTGCCAGGATTTCATTGAGAATTTTTGCTTCTGTGTTCATTAGGGATATTAGTCCAAAGTTTTCTTCCTTGATGTTTCTTTGTCTGACTTTGATATCAGGGTGATACTAGCCTCATAGAATGAGTTTAGAAGGGTTCCCCCATTTTCTATTTCATGGAAAAAGTTGAGGAGTATTGGTGTTAATTCTTTTTTGAAGGTCTTGTGGAAGTCAGCTGTGAATCTGTCTGTTCCTGGAATTTTCTTTGCTGGTAGGATTTTGATGGTGTTTTCTATTTAATTGCTTGAAATTGATCTGTTTAAATTGTGTATAACCTCCTGCTTCAGTTTGGGTAGGTCATATATCTCTAGAAATTTGTCAATGTCTTCAAGATTTTTTATTTTATTGTACTGTAAATTTCCAAAGTAATTTGCAATTATCTTCTGTATTTCTTTCCATTATGGTACTTCCCTTTTTATCATGAATTTTAGTAATTTGAGTTTTCTTTTTCTCTTTGTTAGTTTGGCTAAGAGTTTATCCATTTTATTTAAGGTTGGAACTTTCATTCTAGAGAAAGAGAAAGAGAATTAGCAAGATAAATAGATAATTTAGTTTTAAGTAATAAGAAGAAAACAGGGGAGGAAAAAATAAAATTTGAGAGTAAAATACAATTTCAAATCTATTGGAGAGGTTGAATTGTGCAAGCATCTAAGCAAAGTTCTCAGACAATTGAAATTTCTAGGGAACAGGTGTTGTGGCAAGTGTTCCGGGAGGAATAGAAGTATTTCTTAACCTTTTTTTTTTTTTTTTTTTTTTTTTTTTCTTTAGCACTCTGGTAATACTAATGAGGTTTTTTAAACAATTTTTCCCTTAAGAAAATTTCAAATGGTATACCTGCAATATGAGAACTTATTTACTTTCTTATATGAAATAATCACTTCTGATGAGAATGCACTGGCCAGGAAGTCAACAAGGAAAACAGGGTATTTGGACTAGAGTGAGAAATAAAGAAATTGGACAACAAGATTGATTTTACTTTGAGTAAAATAACCTATCATTTGAAAAAAAAAAAAAAAAGAAAACATGAAAGATCAACTTGAATGGCCTCATCAAAAATTATGTTTCTGAGACGAGTTTGTGGCTCAGTGGTAGAGCACTTGCCTAAGATATGTGAGGCACTGGGTTTGATTCTCAGCACTACATATACATAAATAAATGAAATAAAGGTCTATTAACTGTCAGGAGTAACGACTAAATTATGTGTATTAAACTTTCCTGGGATACAGGCAATGACCCTACAGGTATTTCTTGGTGCAAAGGCACTGATCAAAGATTGCCTAGTTGCTATGTTGATCCCGTGTTCAAAAGGGGAGTTTGTGCCAGCCACAGAGCTTATCAGTTCTTGACCTCAGGTTCAAACAACAGCTGCCCTGAGGGGGTAGAGAATTATGGGCATGGGCTGATAATTATAATTGGGCTGCATAGAAGTTTATCCTTTACTCTGAGTGCTTTTAAGAAACTTTCTCACAATAAATCCTTTAAATGTTTAAGCCTATGCAATAAAAGTGCTGAGTTAACTCCTTGTCATTGCACTTCACCCGAGTTTAGTGCACACTGGGTCTCAGCCTTTTCTATTTGTTGTGTCTGTTTCTTTCTTCTAATCCCCCATTGCCTCTCATCCAGTTTTCTGAATTAATATCATGCAGATCACAACAATCAATAGCTAAAAAAAAAAATTTAAGAAAAATTATGCATCTACTGGGTGTGTTGTTACACATGTACATTTGTATTCCCAACAAATTTAGGAGGGTTGGACAGGGGAATGGCAAGTTCAAGGCCAGTCTTAGCAACTTAGCAAGCCCTGAGCAATTTAGCAAGACCTGACTTGAAAATAAAGAGGGCTGGGGATGTAGCTCAGTGGTAAAATGTCCCTGGGTTCAATCTCTGGTACCACAAAAAGAAAGAAAAAAAGATGCATCTTCTGTCTATTCTTTTACATCTCAAAAGGCCAACCTATAATCTCCTTATAAGTTCTTAGGAAATAAGTATTGAGCAGAGTTATATGTAGGCCAAATACAGGCAATTTCATATTTGAAAACTGAGATGTCATGGAGTTAGAGATTATCATCTCTATTTGCTAAATTCATGCAGATGTTCAGTTGAATCACCTGTCATATTATTGTCATTGTTTTTTTATGATTATTGTTTGCTTTTTAGAATTCGAGTTTAAATATAACACACATAATTTATAAACACTTAAAGTTTAGCCCTCATTGAGGACTAAAGAAGCATATTTTTTTCCAAGGAGTTGGCTGAGGATTATTTTAGAAAAATTATTTGTTTTACCACAAAGACAGATAATATTTATTTTCTTCTTTAGCAAATCATTGTTACCAAATTCCCAACATAGAGGAACTTTTCACTTATGTATGAGCCTTTCGTAAAAAAACTTTAGTAACATTCCAAATCAGTGCTTGTAAACTCACACTTATCCTAAGTCTTTGGGGTGCTTTAAATAAGATCTCATTTCTATCTCAGAACTATAGATCCCAGAATCTTTCAGCTGAGTCTATAAAGTCTTTATTCAGCACACTGAGTATTTATGTCACACCCCTAAATTTGAATATCAATGTTCCAAGGGTGAAAATAGGAGAACATGATCTCATGTCTAGGAAGGAAAATAGTGAAGAGGAAAATATTTAGAGATTATGGAAGGCTGAGTCAGCAGACACATGGTTTGATCAAATCTGTGAATGAACAAAAAGAATGGAGTATTAGAGAACTATCAGGTTCTGGAGTGATGAATTAGATAAAGGTTGTTAGAAATTGTAAATGTAAGAAATACAAGAGGATTCCTAAGCAAAATGAAGATAGCTGGTTTTATCTTATTCAAATAGGCTACTTATTTTGTGATAAATCAATCTGAAATCTCTGTATCAATACAGTGGAAAAATTATAATGCACTTAATGATCATCTAGTTCAATGTTCAATGGGTGGCATTTTTTCTTTAGTGTTCCAGGACTGAAGGTTTTCGGTGATGCAGGCTCTCAGTTCTAGGCAAGGAAGAATAAATCATCACCCCCCAATCTACCCAAATGCTCTAAAACTAGGGCTCCTTCCTTCAAATCTATCATTTTCTAGTTTTTTTTTTCCATCAGCCTTCCTCTGTGACAGAATATTTGGGGAACAAAGACAGCTTAGAGTCAGGAAGAGGTTTTGTAAAGCATCCCTGCGACATGTGTCTCTACTTGTACATTTAGTTACCCAAACTCAACACAACTTGTACAAAAGTTACAGGGCAGTAGTCTGGGAATGTGAACTAAGAAATGAGACAAACATGTACATTAATAGCAAAAACATCAAGAATTTAAAAATCTTCTTTTATTGGAAATGAGGCCATTGGGAATTTTAAGACAACCAATTCATTTATATGGAAAAATAGAAGTCAGAGTATAGTTTTGGAAAACAGATAGGAAGTACAGAAATAGAAAAAATAGGGTAAGCTATAGTTTTTTTTTTCTTTTTCTTTTTCTTTTATGGTACTATCAAACCCAGGAGGACTCTACCACTGAGCTACACACCCAGTCCTTTTTATTTTTTATTTTGAAACAGGGTCTCCTTAAGTTGCTGAATCTGGCCTCAAACTTGTGATTTCCCTGCCTCAGCCTCCCTAGTTGCTGGGATTACAGGAGTGAACCACCACTCCTGGCTCATTCTAGATGACTTGAAGGAATAGGACATATACTGTAAGATCTAGAGGGAAAGAGGGCCAAAGTGAATGCTGAATTTCATTTGTTTTTTAACTTCGAAGTGGCAGAAACATGAGGTTTATGTGTGATTATGAGGGAGCCACTGGAAATAAGACAGATGAAGATTCATGAAACACACAGGAAATCAGAGTGAGCAAGTTCCCAGAGGATATGGGGAGTCATGGGATTCTGAGTACATACTCACACATTCATCCCAGAGAAGAAGCAAAAGTCCTCTGTCTAGACAATGAGAGCAAATAGGAATACTTGGAGTTTCGATTTGTAAGAGAAAGCATCACATATCAACGGCCAACTTAAAGTAAAGGTTATGCAGGAAGCTATATTTACTTTTTATATTACAAATATAAGGCACCAAATAAAATTTTCAAAATGCTGTATAGGATACATATATGGGAAATATTTCTATGAAACTTTTGAAATTATTTTTGATCATGATTTCTTAGGAATTATTTGACTATGAAAAATAGTATAAAAATTGACTCAATTTATTGGACTCCAAAGAGAAGATTGACAGTGATTGAAAATATAAACTAGAAAAAAGGTAATATGATTTATCTAGAAAAAAAGAACATACATGTGTAATATTTTTTATCAGACACAAGATAAATATTTCAATCATATATCCTTTTAACTAAGGAAGAAGTCTTAGTAATGAGTCAACACTTAAACTTCCAGTAGAATAAATACCTGAATATATACTTGACACAAATTTTCCATATCAGCACTTAGCACAATGAAGTATTTTTATGCTTCATCAACACTGAGCAAGTAGTGAGGTAGCAACAGAAGGATAAATGCAAACAACACAGCTTGAAACACTGGGTTTTGTAAACAAGCGTTCTCAAGACACCTGGATCTTTATTAGCTGTTAACTTTGATCCAAATGTAAATTTTTGAAATGATTGTGATATCAGATGCTGATATAGTGATGCTTCCAAATTTCAGTGGTGGATAAATAAATGATATTTAAATTTGTAGTAGAGAAATGAGAAATATTAAAAATGATCTAAATTTAATCCTTATAGGCAAAAGGGAGAAAAAAAGACACCAACAGATACATGCTAAAATAAGTTAACATTATTAATAGGCCTTATAAATCAGTATTTTAGATATGTTTCCTGTTCTAATTTGACTTCTACCAGTTTTCTTTTGAATACTCCTTGGTCTCAATTTACATAAACCAGGGTACTAAATTCATCACTGTAATGATCTCTTAAAAAATAATGCCAAGGTTACATAAATACACCTTCAAAGTTCCACAGTGAACATCTCAAACTGACATTTCTCTCTCTCTCTCTCTCTCTTCTTTTTATACTAAGAATTCAACCCCAAAGTGCTACACTACTGAAATACATTCCCAGCCCTTTTTAACTTTTTGTTTGGAGACAGGGTCTTCCTAAGTCATGGTGACTTGAGAACATCCTGCCTCAGCCTCCCAAGTCACTGAGATTACAGGCATGTGCCACTGCACCTGGCTGCCTATGTGCCCCTTTTTTGTTACTAAATGTTGTGAGGTTATTTGCCAAAGTGAGGAATAGAAAGCCATGTGCTACTGTTAAATCCTATTTTTATGAAGGAAGGCAGATATAAATTTCTATTCATATAAATTGAATAAATTATCAAAGGAATAAAATTTTGATAATGAAAATATGTGTGATGTCACAAAGGTTTTAAAGAAAATTTCTTTTCTTAAGTACACAAAGTAAATAATGGTTTGTTTTTAATATGTATTTTGGAAGTGTCACATTTTCTTTAACATCATCCAATGCGTGTCCTTCTTTTTTACCAACAAGCATTTATTCCTTTTCTTCCTGACCCGTTTCACTGATTCATCCTTCTTTGTAGCAGTTTAAAAAAGTGCCAAGGAAAGATGCATGCTTCTGTCTTGAATTTGTCAAGCTATTAACTTGTTCCTTCTCAAGTGTGTGCTGTAGATGAAGCAGGTTTTCTTTTTTTAAATATATTTTTTACATGGCAGTAGAGTATATTTTGAAATATTATACATATATCGAATAAGTATAACATGTCCCAGTTAGGATCCCATTCTTTTGGTTGTACATGATGTGGTGTTACATTGGTCATGTATTCATACATGTGGATAAGAAAGATGTGTCTGAGTCATTCTACTGTCTTTCCTATTCTTATCCACTCTCCCTTCCCTTTATTCCCCTTTGTCTAGTCCAATGAACTTTGTCTTTCCATCCCTTGTTGTGGTTAGCATCCTCATATCAGGGAGAATATTATGCCTTTGGTTTTTTGGAATTGGCTTATTTCATTTAGAATAATATTCTTCAATTCCATCTATTTACTGGCAAATATCATAATTTCATTCTTAAGAATGAATAATATTCCATTGTGTGCATATATACCACATTTTCTTAATCCATTCATCTGTTGTAGGGCACCCAGATTGATTCCATGACTTTGACTATTGTGAACTGAGCTTCTATAAACATTGATGTGACTGTATCACTGGAATATGCTGACCTTAAGTCCTTTGGGTATAAATGGAGATGTGGGATAACTGGATTAAATGGTGGTTCTATTCAAATATTTCTAAGGAATCTCCATACTGCTTTCCAGAGCGGTTGCACCAATTTGCAGTCCCACCTGCAATGTATAAGAGAACCTATTCCCCCACATCCTCACCATCATTTAATGTTGCTTATATTCTTGATAATTTCCCATTATGACTGGAGTGAGATAGAATCCAAGTATAGTTTTGATATGCATTTCTCTAATTGCTAGAGATGTTGAACCTTATTTCATACATTTTTTGACCATTCATATTTCTTCTGCGAAGTTCAGTTCCTTAGCCCATTTTTTGATTGTTTTTTTTTTTTTTTTTTTTTTTTTGGCGTTTTTTGGAGTTCTTTGTATATCCTGCAGATTTTAATACTCTGAGGTGCTGGTGGTAAAGATTTCTGCCACTCTGTAGGCTCTTTGTTCATGTTATTGATTGTGTTTCATCCTTTACTGTGAAGAAGATTTTAGTTTGATACCTTCCATTTATTGATTCCTATTAGGAACATAACTCAACATTTTAAAAGCTCATAATTTCAAGGAAATCATTCATTATATAATTTGATACCTTACATATCAAGAGTAACCATCAATTTTTTTTAAAAGAAAAAAATAGCAGAAGTAAAGGAACACAAGAAAACATAAGAAAGTATTAGGTAGGTCTATTGCCTTGATTGTGGTAAGAGTACTCTGAGTATTCTCACAGACTCAAACTAATCAAATTATACACTTTTTAAAAATATACAGATGTTTGTATATATGTTATGATTCAATAAAGCTATTTAAGATTAACTACCAGTATAAACATTATTAGTGAGAGTTTATAAAACCACTACTATAGAGATATCAATATCAACGTAGATAAGTAGAGAGTGATTAAGTGGCATTGGCCTATGGTGTCAGATTGGCCAGCCTAAAGTCTACTAGGCAGGCGGACAGAGCGGGGATCCCAGGAAGAGGTGATGTCACAGCTCCACACTAATGACAACTGGGACAGAAGTTCCTCTTCCTCAGATGACCTCACTCTGCTTTAGGTAGAGGTTTACAAATGACTGGATGAAGTCAACCACTTCAGGAGGGTGAGCTGGTTTACTCACAGCCTACAGACTTCAATGTTAATTTCATCCAATAAAAACACAATATCCTCACACCAACATCTAGACTGGTGTTTCCAAATATCTGGGTGCTACACCTTAGCCATATTTATACATTAAACTAACCATCCAAAAATTAACTTAAACTGTGATTATTTATGCTTAATAAAATGTTCTTAGATTTTTGGTGGTCACTTAATGGGGAGGTGTGTTAACTTCTTAAAGAATTTTAAATATTAATTTGAATTAAACAGGATAAAAGAGAAATATTATATATTTTTTGACTAATTTGTAACTGCTTAATTAGTTTTTTTAGATCCTGCTTTATATACTGAGATAAGAATAGATATCATCTCTATGGATAAATGTATGTTGGTCATAAGAGAAATACACAGAAATAGGCATATAATCAAACAACATTTACTGTAAGTTCAGATTTTTAACATAATTATTTTTATTTTTTAAAATTTAAATTTATTTATTATAACTATTTTGTTTGTGTGTATGTGTATGTGCATGTGACTAGGGATTGAACCAAGGACCACTCTACCACCAAGTTATATATTCAGTTCATTTTTCAGTTCATATCCTGAGACACAGTCCCACTAATTTGGCAAGGTCATCCTTGAACTCATGATACTACTGCCCCAGTCTCCAGAGACTCTGGGATTACAGGTATTCACCACCACACTTGATTACTATTTTTATTTTAAGAATTTTTTTCCAAAATTTTTGTGTGGTAATTGTACATTGAACCATTTTGATATCTCCCGCCTACAGATTTTGAATGCTTATTTGTAAACAAAAAGAGAACTTTGATATTGTTTAGAAACATTATCATATATGTTGTTTACAATGACATATATAATTATATTCAAAAGATTATATAATAATAATGTCTTGTATTTATTTTTATTTTGAAGACCAATTTTAAAATGGCAGCAATAATTTGATTAGAAAGGTATATCATTTATTTTTTACTTTTATAATACTGGAATGCTGTTGATAATGTATATATCCATATATGCAGAAACTTACACTAATATGTGCAAATGCTATTTTAAAAACACAATTCAGTAAAAGTCCATCAAGAAACTAAAACTATTCTATTGTTAACTATGAATATTAATTGAAAATGGAGTGTCTATATTCAATCAAATCTCTCTATAATATTGTGCTCAATAACAGAAAGTTTAGAAATACTGGGTAGGCACCACATATGCTGACCAGGTGGATATGCATATATGTTAACAGATACATAATATACCTGTTATGCATTTCTACTACGAATAGACTAATACCAGGTGCTGTGGTGCACACCTGTAATGCCAGTGATTTGGGAGGCTAAGGTAAGAGGATCACAAGTTCAAAGCCAGCTTGTTATGGCAATTCACTAAGAAACGTGGTGCTTTAGTCTCTCAAAACAAAAAATAAAAAAGGACTTGGGATGAAGATAAGTCATAAAGTGCCAGTAGGTAGGTTCAATCTCATTACCAAAACAACAACAAAAAAACAATTCTAGGTTCATGATTGAACTTCAAACAGCAGATGATTGAGGTTGAGAGAGTTTTTAACATTATGAATAAATATACATAATAAGCATATTAAAATATAAGCAAATATTTGAATAAATGTTTGCAAAAATATTTAAAGGAAGTGAAATATTTGTTGCATGCATGCCCTGAATATCGAGAACAATGTTGGATACTTAATGAATGATTGTTAGACTGATATAGGCTAACTGACAATGGATGATTGGATGTTTAGATGGAGGGATTGATGGATATAGTAATGTTCTAAGTACCAATCTTATTTTATAAAGAGGTAGAAGTTCATAATCTGATGCTGAATTAGCATCTGTCAATTTTTCAAGAAACAGATAGTCTTTGGGTGATTTCACCTATTCAAGGTTAATTTCTTAGAATGACTCTGTTCATATATTTATCTTGGACTGCTGATACCAACTGCTTATTCTATGAATATTCATATTTCCTTCTCTTTTGTGTTAATTTCCCCTTCTGTGCTACTGAGTTGTTGCTTTGGTGCTTCTCGCCATCACTCTCATTTCCCCTGCTGTCTGTACATGCCGAGAACTTTGCTGTGCTGTGTTGCTAGGGTTCTGGTTATATTACCTCCTCTGCCTTGTGCTCTGCTCCTCTGCTCCACTTCTAGAATTAACTGATCTCTTCAATAAAGTTATTTGTTACTATGATCTCTGCTAAAATACTTTCTGTTTGCAGTGTTAGGTACATTTTAAATAGACTAAAACAAAACTGTGACTCACATGGGGAATAGATTATTTGGCAGAGAAGATATCTACCCAACAACAAAATAGCACCTCTTTGGTTTTTCTCTATTTGTTTCCGTTAATGGTCCTATCAGAGTAAACTTCTGCCATTTCAGCAAGTTCACATCTGCATATTCATCTGGTAAAAGTTAAGTCAGTAGTTACATTTGTGTACTTGTACAAACTACTCCCATGGTTAAGCTTTCATTTATTAACAGCATTTAGTTATGTTTAACATAAGCTCAGTTTTAGCATGAATTATTTAAGAAATTAGGTGAAATTATGTTTGACTCAATTTTCTCTGTTTCGAGGAAGTGGGACATGCAGTATGTAATTTTTGGTTTTATTATGTTATCATCATAAAAATATTGATAGTCCTCTCCTTGAAATTATTAATTCTATAAAATAATATTCCAATGAACATGTAATTCTGATATTATTAAAATAATATTTACTTCTGAATTGATTAAAGTAGATACTTCCCTTGCTAGTAATAACAAAATTTATAGGGAAATTTCTATGTGCTAGCTACTGTCCTAGTCATTTAATTCCTGAACTGACCATATGACATTAAGAATTTTCCCTCTCCTTCTTATCCACATAAGAAAACTAACCTTAAAAAAATCGCTTGCCCAAGTTCATACAGCCATTAAATGTAGTGACCAGAGTAAGGATTCTGGGAGTCCAGACTGAGAGCACTCGGTTTTATATCTGGGTGAAACAGAAACTCTCCTGTTTGGAGAGAACAAAGCATTTAAACATTATATTTGCTATCAATCTTTGATGGAGATCAAATAAATGCAGATCAGTAAGAAATCTGAAAGTGGTTTAAATGGCATTGCTTAATCAGAGTCTGGTTAGTAATTAGTACACAGGTGACTTAGAAGCACACAGTACCTCATTTATTCTACTAGAATCATTGAATAGAGTCCTCAACTTGCCAAGAATACAGAACATTTATTATTCTGGTGTTAAGACTGAGGAGAGTACATAAATTATTCAGGGTGGGTAGAGACATTAACTTTTTACAATGCAAAAGGGATGATTCACAGAATAGAAGTGATCAGAATTTATTAATGTAGTCTTCCATTTAAGGTGAATAATTTATTTTATTCTCTCTGGAAGGATAAAGCATAGGCTTTAGAATAAAACTAACAGCTAACCAATGTAACTTTATTTCCTAAAGTGAGGGTGAGTTTAAAAATAGAAACTTCAGTCATATACATTACAATGAATAATTTGCTAATTAAAATGATATTTAAAGCTTAATGATTTTTAAAAATGTTATAGTAATAATGAATAAGTCAATGATCCTATATGTTAAGATACATATTCTTTCATTTTGGGATATTTTCACTTAAGTTAAAAAATATGATAAAGTCAGTTTTATTTTATTTATCCCACTTACTCTGTCTTTTTTATCCTGCAATTAAAACAGCTTACTTTCTAGAATATAATGATAAGTGTTTTGGTGTGTGAGAACAAAATTGGTACACAATTAAGCAATTTTCACAGGGTCACTGAGCAAAGGCAAATTCAGTGCCTACTACGTGCCCTAAGCTATTTTACTTCCTGGGGTTATAACAATGGACAAGACCCAGACTTTTCTTTCTCCTCTGGGAAGATAAGAGTATGTGGTACACATAAACAGAATGGAAGAACAAAAAATCATTGAAATTTCTGATAATTCTACATGCTGATATGATAATTAAACAAAATGATAGGATAGTGGTGTAGAATGTTCTCTTCTAAGGAAATGCTATTTAGATCTGACCTTGTGACTTCTGTTGACCAGTAGAATATAGTGTAGTGTAATTAATAGTGTGCTGGTTTTCGGCTTAGGTTCAAGACCACTGTGTTCTTCTGTTGTCTCTTGGAATTTTGCCCATGAGTTACAAATGAGCAATATAGGATGGACAGAAAGAAATGAGATGACCCATGGAGAAAGGCAGGCAGTGTGCCCAGAAGACTTACAAACTATTCTAAATGAACTAGCATGCGGACCCACAAAAAAATGAAAACATTCATGTAAGTGGGCTCAGCAAAGGTCATGGGGCAGGCTCAGACAACACATCACAGTGAGCAATAATGAATGCTTAGTGTCTAAGTGCCCCACCAACAAATACGTATATGTGTATTTAACATACGTATGGAAACATGTGTCCATGTGTTGTGTGCCTTATAGTCCTTATTACTATATTTGCAGTCTGTTTCTAGGAGACATATAGTTTGATATTGATTTTCTCATAGCCAGACCATCAGAAGCTACAATTTGTGTGAACGCAGCAGTTATTTCCCCTCCACAGGAATAATACACCAATAGTTCACATAATTATTATGTATAGTATCTTTGTAAGTCATAAATATGGGTGCTGTGTAGTTGAGTAACTCAAATTAAAGATGAAAGATTAAAGGGATGAGAGATCTTCCCTTCAGCAAATTGAGTTCCTGGGCATAATACTTTTAATTTAGCTCTTGTCCTGTATTGTTAATTCCTTTGCGTGAGTAGCTCTTATTGTTTAGTGAGGCTCAAAGAACTTCTAGGTAACATATTGTGCATACCGTGGCAGTTACTTGTCTTAACCATTTCTAAAGTAAGGATAAACTCTGTTTCACACCCTCTTCTTAAGTTTGAATATCACACTAACAGCACAAACACCCTGATTGTAGGTCATGCC
This sequence comes from Sciurus vulgaris, assembly GCF_902686455.1. Classification (NCBI taxonomy): domain Eukaryota; kingdom Metazoa; phylum Chordata; class Mammalia; order Rodentia; family Sciuridae; genus Sciurus; species Sciurus vulgaris. Next base: position 147,949,340 of record NC_136466.1, read on the forward strand.
TACTTGTGCCAAGCACGCTGCATTGTATTTGGCATGTCCAAAAGTGATTCCTTGCATTAGGAATGTTCCAATGCACCAACTTATTTCCATTCAATTAGATTTTCAACTGCAGTGGCAACCCTATCTTTTAAGATAGATGGTATCAGACTTTCCTTCAAATTAATTTCATATGTCCTAACCAATCAATCATAACTTGTAATTTTTTGAGCATTTGAATTTTTGACTTAATTTTCTCTTCACATTATATAACATCTTGTATGATACATTTACCATTAGAAATATTATTTCTTATTATATTTTAGTTTCCAAGTTGACAACATTTTATACATTTATAGTGTACAACAGATAATATTCATTTTTGTTCATATTGTGAAGGGGCTAAATTGAGCCAATGTACTCATTACTTCACTTCTTTTGGGGAGTGAGAATACTTAGAATCCACCTTCATAGCAATTTTCAAATACAAACTACTTTGCTGTTAACTAAACTCACTATGTTGTACCGTTGATCTTTTGAATTTTTTCCTCCTGTCTACCTGAAATTTTCTCTTTTATCAACAGTTTTCAAATTCCCAAAGATTACTTCTTGATCCCCATTTTATATTTTAATTCAAGTTGACTAGTTCATGTTGCAATGGCATGTTCTGCAGAAATTAATTTTCATTTTTTCTGCTGCATCCAGGAATACTTCACTAGAAAAGGAAGATGTATCGATATAGGTTGTTGGGAATTCTGAATATTCACATGCTGAGCAATGAAATTGCATCCTTTTCTTAAAATATATGCAAAAATCAATAAAGAGATAAAAGATCTGAAATTGTCAAGCCCATGGAGGATGAGTGGAAACGAGGAAATTCTTTGAAAAAGTTGCTTGGAACCAAGGAATTTCTGGATGTGACACCAAAATCACAGGCAACACATCAAAAATAAATAAAAAAGGGATACATCAAACTAATGCACACCTAATGTTAACTTCATCTGACTGAATTATTTAATCCATGTCTTTTTGACAGAGTAACCTCTGAAAGGTGACAAAAGGTACTTACTTTCTAAATTTCTCTAAGTACTTAGCATTTTGAAAGTCAATTAACCCAATGCAATGATTTACATTACAATTGTTTTTCCAACAGTATTTAAAATCCACAAATTTGTTATTCTGAAGTATAATGCTTACTATAGTCACATACAAATGAATGTTTTTAACTGAAAATGCTCCCTTGAGAATTGACCAACTTTATTATTATTTGACATCAGAACAAGGTTTCTGGTTTTCTGATTCTCTGCCTATATTTTGTACACTTTAAAAATATGAATAAATTAGAGAATTATTTATCAAATTTTTTGCCTGCTTATCACATATTTCAGGTACTGTAAGTATAAGAGAGGAGAAATATCCAGAGGAATAAAATCAGTGATTTTTTTTCCATTTGTTACTTCTAGCAGTAAGTTGTATCTCAAAGGAAAAAGTCTCATAATAAACCTTTTATGCTGGATTTTTCCCTTTCTGCCCATTATATTACCCCATTTTAGATACAGCTCATCTAAGTATAACAAAATAATAGCTACCAATAATTATTTATTCCAAGTATCAGAAGAGACAATTTTCAAGAATTAATTTACTTTAATGTCAAAAAATCTAAGAAATACATTAAATTAACAAATGTTTATTGAATACCCATTGTGGATAGGTAATGTTCAGGGTGATGGGCCAATAAAAGAACAAATTAGATATAAAAACCCACATTTTTCATGGAGTTTTTCATTTTAGAATTGGAAATAGAGAACAACAAAATGAATAAATAAGCTGAATACTATATTGAGGAGATGGCAAAGGCCTTAAAGAAATGAACCACATTCTTCCCTTCCATCCCCGTATCATGGATCAGCGTCCACTTACCAGAGAAAATATTTGGAGAGGGGGTGGGTGGAAAGGATTGTGGAATGAAATGGACATTATTACCCTATATAAATGTATGATTGTACTACTGGTGTAACTCTGCACCATGTACAGCCAGAGGAATGAGAAGTACATTGTGTACACAAATGGAAAGCTCCATTTGTGTATAATGTGTCAAAATGCATTCTACTGTCATGTATAAATGGTTACAACAATTTTTTAAAAAGTGTACTACTAAACTGTTTTGAGGAGTGGTTGCAATTTTAAGCAGAGTGACAAGGATATTCTTCACTCAGAATGGTACAGGACTTTAAGCAAATGCTTAAAGAACATGCATGAGTTCAAGGAAGCACTTCCTTGCAGAAGCAGAAGTATTTGGAAAGGTCCTGCTGTTAGAGTCAGCCTGGCATAATCAGAAATCAGCAAGAATACAGTGAACAAGTTGCTCAAGAAGATTACTTGTATACATTATTGTTTTGTTTCCTGCAAAACACTTCAGTGTACATTTTTCTTAGAAGAGGTTATTCTCTTCTGTTTCTACAATTATTGAATGCAGTAACTTAACACCATATAATAAGTATCTGCTATCTCTAGTCTGCACAATGATCTAGATTAAGATATACTTTAGAGTCATATGTAGCATTCTGTTTGATGTTATGTTAGTCCTTTTGATCTGTAGTACTCTCAGTGGCCTGTCTTCATCTTATGAAATTGATGCCTTTGCCGAATGTACCACTGCACTGCCACAATTGTCAAAGAATATTCCTGACTCTTTGCTCTTTCCCCAAGATGTCATTCAGATTACATACTCTCAACTAGAGTCTTAGTGGCATTATTTCCTTTTCAGTGTAACACATCTGGAGGTACATGTCCATCTTTCCCTTATGAGACTTGTTAATGTCGATCTTCTATTCAAATTGTTGTGCTCTTTCACCATTGTATAGATACCATTCATTTCCTGCGCAACTAATAAGCAATCTGTAGATATCACTTTAATGACCGTGCAACATTGAAATTTTTCTCCAAGGACTTAGATTGTGTTGTTGGTCCTTGCCTGGCCCTATCTTTTGTATGGCAGAAAATGAGGAGTTCCCAACTCCAGCACTCACATTTATTTTTCAATATCCGGCATCCCACTGCAAGCAAGAGCCCACTCTTCAAACACATTTCGTCTATTCTCTGCCTACTCTATCTATTATCTATTTATCTTTTATTCATCAAGTAATATTTTTATTTTTTGTGATTGTTTATGCATCTTTACTGATTTTGTACTTATTTTGACATCAGATCATATGAGATTTGACAAGTGAAAACGTCTACCTGGCTCCTGGGTCACTACACCATGTGTCCATCACTTTGGTTGGAACTCTCTTGCAATGAGAATAGCAAAATGTTTCAGGCTCACCTTGGACCTATCTTGCTTCAGTTTACTTCATTGTAAAGAGGAATGGTTTTAGAAAGCAGTACCCAAGCTCAAGATGTGCTTATTAATAATTCAACATTTTTGTTTGTGGAGCTCATCAGCAGATAAAAGTATTGGAAAAAAACCTTGAATACATAGCATACATACATACATGTATATATTTGTGTTTGAATATATTTATATATATGTATTTGACAGCATATATATATATATATTCTTTTCAGAGTGAAAATTTGGCTACAAATTGTATCATGACATTTGTTTTATTATTTAATTCTGCAGTACACTAATATAGTTTTAGTATGGCTTCATTTCTACTCCCAAATTTTAAATATTATAATGAGCGAAGATGTTTGCATTTTCAACACTAACAACCCACTCCACCCACTATTAAGTATATACCATCAAATCATCAAATAAATATTCTAATCATGTTTTACATAGGTGAATTCTTTATCATTTTTTTCTTCTGGATGATTGTTATGTGCTTGAAATATAATTGACTTCACTTAAGCTGGTTTGTTAGCAATTTTAGATATTTTCCCCTCAAATTTCCATCCTTATTAATTGGTTGAACTTTTGACTATCTACAAGATTATTAACAAGCTTTAAAAAGCCCAAAAATGTACAAAGTGGGATATTCAGAGAAGTATTATTTGTGTAATTGCTTTCATCTCCCTTCCCCCAGTCCATTGTAATTTTTTAATGTTTTATTAATTTCATAATACTTTTGCAAATATAAGCAAATCAAATACTCTTTCATACTTTACCTTTGTTTCTTCAATGTTCCTGAATATTACTCTATATGTGTTCATAGAGGTATTCCTCTTGCTTTATTTTACAACTGAATACTATTACTAGATGATTTTGTCAGTCACCTATGCTTAGACATTTAGTTTATGTTTGATAGTTTGTTATCACCATTAAAACTAATGGTGATAATATTTTACATGTGGGCTTATTAATTATAATATTAATGGTGATAAAATATCAAAACAAAAAGTTGTGGGCTTACTAATTATAATAGTAACAGTGATTATTTTTACAAGAGAAGTGGATGGTTGTGGTACATTTTTACAGTAAACATCTGGATTAAAGAGTCAATATATATGTAGTTTGTAGATGTTGCAAAGTGTCAAGAAAAATGAAGACTGAGAATTGACCTTTGGATTTTGAAATCTGGAGGTCACTGGAGACTCTGACATAGCCAATTTCTGTAGAATGCTCAACATAGAAGCTTGATTTGAGTCTAATTAAAAAGAACTGCTGACAAAGACCAGCTATTATAACTCCTTTAAGTAGTTTTGGTATGAAGAGAACAGAATAAAGTGGAAGACAAAAAATTACATTCGTAGAAAGTTTATTTTTCTAAGTTAGGAGAAGCATCAGCACACATTTTGTGATAGTTCTATTATCTGAAGTATGATAGAATTCTATGGTAATTCTTTGCTTACTCAATCATTCAATTATTTATTCCAATTATTTTATGGTCAGAATATGTTTAAAAGTTTTAGTCCTGCCCAGAAGCCTAGGGACCCATCGTGGTGGCAGCTTCTGAATTACAATGGTGGCCAGTCTCAGCACATTTCCCAGACTTAGCCACAACTTTCAAAACTGACATTTAGGCTGAGGAAGGTGAGGCAGAAGAATCACCTGAGCCCAGGATTTCAAGACTAGCCTGGGCAATAAAATGATACCTCAACTTAGAAAAAACAAAAAAAGTTAAATCAAGGGAAAATTGGTATGAATTACCATTTTCCCCCTTTCTTCATTTTGCTGCACCTCTAAATCTTACATCACTAACCTCACTGACTTGGGGTACATCTTTGACTTCCAACAGATAAACTTTTATTATTGTTATTACCCAATTTTTGTGTGGGTAGATTTTTCTGAAGAGAATCATCAATTGAAAGAAAGTACTCAATCATTCATCGCTAATATTTTGCTTAAAAATATCTTGTGAAAGAAATGTTGTTTGAGAAGATATATAGGTTTGACTTTATTATTTGATGTATATATATATATGAAATATTACATGATATCCCACTAACTTGTACAACTTTTATGTTTCTGCTCATCAGTTAAAAGAAAAAATCTGAAATATTTTACATAAAAAGAGACCATACATTATCTATATATAGTAGTCATGCCATTCATTTTGTAGTATTTGGAATCTTTACAATATTTATCTCAAGGTATTTTATGGACTATTTATAACATAATAATGAATCCCCCTTCACAACCCAAATCCCAGTTTTTCTCCTCATTATTATTGTCATTTCCCTCTTTTGTAATCATTGCTATATACTGTCATATTTCATGGTTCTGAATTTTTACATAAATGGTATTTTTCCAACCATATGGTGTAATTGATGAAATGCAGCAGAATTTGGCAGCTCAGAGCTCTGGAATGATAGTGTGTTATTCAATATCTAATCTTCCTCTTATTTGCTGAGGGAACTTGGGTTTGGTGTTTTGTTTTTGTTTTTTTTTCTTTTACCACATCTGAAAAATGGATATAATAGTCCTTATTTAAACAAGCTCTTACATGTGTTAAATATGTTACCTGCTTGAATATATTTAGCAAAGAATAAGGAATGAAATTAATACTTAGTTTTTATTTAGGGGTTTACCCTTCTGAAACTTCTATTTAGTAAATGCTGTAAGTCCTATATTTATTAAAAATGAAAAAAATAAGACTTTATGCATTTGCATGGACCTATAATGCACCTTTGAATGAACACCCAGTATCCTTTGTGGGCATTTTATATGGCTAATTTTTTCACTATTACTGTAAGCTGTGACAGACATTACTGTATTTGTCTCCTTGGGCATTTGCAATGAGTTCTTTGCAACATATGCCTGGATATCAAAGGTTACACGCCTATTCAATTGTGCTTCATGTTATCAAACCTCCAACTTGCTTCTATCAGCACCTCCTGTTTCACCACATTCTTAATGAACTTTCAATCTTTTAAGATGTTTGCAGTCTCATTGCTGTGACATAAAATCTCTGTCCTATGTTGGAGGGAAAGGATGTGTATCCTTAATTATTAATGTGGTTCAGCATCTTTATAGCCTTCACTGCTTTTTGGATCTTGCCTTTCCTTGTCTCTAAAAATGATTGATATTCTTGATATGTAGATACTCCGTGATGTAGAGTTTAGTAAGATGATAATCACTTTCTAATTTAAAAATTCTAAATTCAAACCCATGATGAAACCAACATAGAAATCAAATCAAAATAGACAGGAAGATGAAAAAAATGGGAAAAAAACTGAATTGGAGAACTTAGCTTAATGTATGGTCAGTTGGGCTTTAGTACTTTTCCCACACAAACGAACTATACCCATGGAATCTGTCACTTCCAAACAACTGCAACTTGTCTATTCCCACACCCACAACCTAGTCCGTGAGTCTTTTTCAGAAAACCTGCCCATAGGCATTAACATAAAGCTATGGGGATGCCAGTGGACACCATAAAAAACAGATGGAGCTAAGTCAGGTGTGGGGTTTGTTTCCTCATACCCAGCCAGTAGAGAGAGGGAGTAGAGTGAGTCCATAGTTCTCACTTCTAGAGAATATTTGGGGAAAGAAAAAAATGAATAATTGCTGCTTACCACCACTCTCATATTTCTGTCCCATGCACACATTTGTCTTAACTACTAAGTCAATAGTGAATCAGGACAGTGCTAGTCCTCAAGGCTAGGAGAAAAGAGAGATAATAATCACAGGAACCCCAATAAGTACTAAAATGGAAAAAGAATCAATAAAAATGCTATCATTTAAATTTATGAATGTATACTTAGAAAACAGAAAAAATCCACAAATAAATTAGAGTTTGAAGACAACACAGATGAGTTAGAATTAACCACTTAATTTAGCAAGTTTTCTGTGAAATTGTCTATTGTCCCATGTAAAAGTCATAATTTGAACATCTGGCTACAAAATGTATGGAAAGCAACAGATGTTTTCCCCCCACTTATCAAGACTTATTAAGGTAAGATAGTGATATATATAAACTTTGAAGTGTTTTAAATTACACTAGGGAACTTAATTCTTTCTTTTACCTATCATCTAATCTTTACCAAGGAAAGATGCTTCAATTTAGTTGTAATTCAGTTAAATCATATAAATTTTAAATAAACAATGGAATATTGCTCAGCTGTAAAAAAGAATGACTTTATGACTTTCTCAGTAAATGGATGGATTTGGAAACTATTACACTAAGAAAAATAAGCCAATTCCCAAAACACCAAAGGTCAAATGTTCTCTCTGATATGCAGATGCTAACCCACAACAAAGGGTTGGGGGAAAAAAAGAAGTTCAGTGGATCAGACAAAGTGGAATTAAGGGAAGGGAAGGGGGACAGGAATAGGAAAGACAGTAGAGTGAATCTGACTTAACCTTCTCACGTACATTTATGAATATACCCCGGTGAATCTTGACATCATGTATAACCACAAGAATAGGATCCTAATTAGAATAAGATGTACTCCATGTTTGTATAAATATGTAAAAATACACTCTATTGTCATGTATAACTAAAAAGAACAAATAAAATATAATAATAATTTTTTAAATTTATTTTTATTGTAAACAAATGGGATGCATCTTGTTTCTCTGTACATGAAGTAGAGGCATACCATTTGTGTAATCATACATTTACATAGGGTAATAGTTTTTGACTCATTCTGCTATTTTTTTCCTTCCTGCCACCCCTCCCACCCCTCTTTTCCCTCTATACAGTCCCTCTCTCTAACTATCAAGAGTTGTGCAGGTAATTCCAGATAGATACTAATCCCACTATTTTAACTCTTGCAAATTATTGTGGTGAAAGACACAGTAGTTGGATTTATTAAAGTCAAAGTCTAAAACCACTCCACCAGTCAGTGCCAAATTTCCATCTGATTTAAGAAGTCAAGGAATGTTTTTACTTATTTCTTAATTTCCTGCATATTTATTATCATTCTAGACTGTGGATGGTGGTTCTCTTTCTTCCCTTACGTGTCCCCTTTCTTAATTAAGAGTCACTTACAAAGGAAGTCAAAAATTGATGACTACGGAATAAAATTCCAAGGTATAGACTTGGATTGAAAACCACAGGTAAATGGTGGCTGAAGTGGTTTCCAACACCTTCCCCAGCAGATTGAACTTTCCCATGTAAGTGGCAGCCAAGGCAGCTAGGTCCTCTGCAACATGCCAAAGCCAATCCTTGTGGGTATATTGCTGATCAACTAAGAGAAAATATTTGGATCATTCTTTTAATTAGAAAAGGAGAAAGTGGCCCTCTAAAACTTGTTTTATGGTTTGGATATGAGTTGTTCCCCAAAAGTTCATGTGTGAGACAATGCAATGTAAGAATTTTCAGAGGTGTGATGATTATTATGAGTGCTGTAATCTAACCGGTAGATTAAACTTCCGATATGGATTAAGGGGGTAACGTAGGCAGGCCTTGTGGCTGGGGGAGGGGTCATGGGGGAAGAGATTTGGGGGTTCATATTTTGTCCCTGGTGAGCACAGCTTTCTCTGTTTCCTCTTGTCATGTCCTAAGCTGTTTCCCTCCCCAGGCCCATCCACCATGATGCGCTTCCTCATCTCTGGCCAGATCTTTTAAAGTCGGCAGTTTATAGACCCAGAAAATAAACTTTTCCTCCTCTACATTGTTCTTCTCAGTCTTTTGGTCACAACAATGAAAACTCAATTAAAAGAACTTGTAACTTTTTTTTTTTTTTTATTTTACAAATTCACTAAGGAGAAAACACCTAGTCTTTCTAATAGAAGTGACAGAAATGGTGGAAAGAGTACAAAAATATCTCAACCAACTAATTTTATCTGGAAGAATATCAGAATTTTTTCAATACCCTATGCAAATGTAAGAAACAAAGAACAATTATCACTATTGATTATATATATATATATATATATATATATATATATGCATTGAATAGCTTTAATGATTTTTAAAAACTTTTATTTATGGTACTTTCCATGAAGAAATTTTCTAAAAATTCTCTTTTTTCCATTAGTATTACATTACTGTTCATTTCAATTGTATTATATTATTTTTTTTCCTTAAGGATGCTTGAACAACCTTGAGTCAATAGATACTGTCCTATAATATTTTTGAAAAAATAAAATGTTAAAGTGCATGAGACACAGAAAGGTTACTTTTGGTGTGAGTACAAAATCAACATAATTTTACTTTCTTTTATGTATATTTATGTCCCTGTCTTGTTCAACCTGTTATTTTACACTGTATTTTTTTATTGAACTTATAGACACAACTCTAGACTCCCTTGCATCAAAAAGAGATATTAGTTTTCACTAATAGATTTTAGAAAAAGGGTTAGTTGTGCATTAACTGTAGGTTTAGAGAATTAAGAACAATCATATTGTCTTCATTCTCCTATTTTCCCTATTTACAGCTAGAAATAAAGGACGGAATGTACAACCTGGGCCCAGAAAAACAGTAGAGCCACAAGTTGGAAAAACAAAAAATATTGAGATCTCTTTAAAAAAAAATGTGAGGTTTTTTTTCTTTCTTTTTTTTTTTTTTAGTTGTAGATGGTCACAATAGCTTTATTTTATTTATTTATTTTGATGTGGTGCTGAGGTTGAGCACAGCGCCTCACATGCTAGGCAAGCGCTCTACCACTCAGCTACAACCACAGCCCAACACTGAGATCTTAAATAAAAGTGTGAACCAGAGCTTACCTCCAATTCCAAACCTTCTCAACACATAATGAGACTGTGGCATGAATGATAAGTAAGTCTTTATTTCATTACATCATTAAGATTTGGGGATTATTTGTTAGTATTTATTTCATTTATTAATATATAAATTGGTATGTTTAAGATGTATATTCTGAAAAAAAATATAAACTTAAAGTATACTATCTCGGCCTACTTACTGTGTAACAAGGGGTGATGAAAATTATGTAAGATGTTGGAAAAATAATATTTCAGATTATTCAGTTAAAAAAATTGTTTCCTGTAACAATTTGGAAATCATTCTGTTTTCTTTGTGACTGATGACAGTGAGTGGGAGAATTGATTGGAATAATCAGGATGTTAATATGTTGGCTATTATTGGTCGCCTTTGATAAGGTATTATAATAATGAAATGACTCAGGAAGAACGGGATTGTTTATAAGAAGAAAGCAAGTGTTGTAAAATAATTCAGAAATCAGTTATTTGAAATGCTAAAATAGTTTCTTTTATAATCAATCAGTAAGATATATAATTTTGAAATATCTTTGGGCCCTAAAGTCTCAGTGAAGTTCTCAGTGAACAAAGCAACTCAGAACTTGAGAAAGGTTAAGATACTGTACATTCATGTTATGCATGATATACTCAAAGTGTTTATCATTAAATTTCCAGGGAAGGCCTCCCTTTTCAAGCATGCAAAGACATAAAATATGTTTGAGAGCTCTGTGTCCAAAATTTGGGTAAATTCTCTGTTCCAAGAAGCTAACTGAAACAAAACAAAACAAAACAAAACAAACTCTGTATTATCCTGTATTTCTTCAGGATTATATTTTACAAAAGAAACCCAGAATCTTGTCTAAGTTGTTGCACCCTTTGTGAGTGTAAACAGAATCTACAATATACAACATGGATTATTTCTTAGAAAAATACAATAGAAGCCTGATACAAGAAGAAATAGAAAGTCTGGATGGATCTCTAACTACTATAGGGACTAAAGTCATGAGCAAAAATTTCATGATAAACACAAGTCAAGGATCAGGTGGCTTCACTAGTGAGTTCAACTCAAACATTTAAAGAAAAATTAACACCAGTACTTCTCAAATTCCGGAAAGTTAAACAAAAGAAAACACTTCCAAATTCATTTTACGAAAACAGCATTATTCAGCTACAATACCATATGAAGATACCCCGGTGGGTGGGTGGGGGATGGATATATACATATTTTACAAATATAAAAATATAAAAAATTATTTGTATGTATTTATAAAACTATATGTATATAATATGACAATTTCATAATAAAAAGATGCAAAAATTCTTAACAAAATACCAGAGAAAAAATTATAACCATGCATTAAATATCTTACAGCAAGCCTGAGTCTAAGTAGGATTTATCATTGGGATGTAAGAGAGGTGTAATAAATTGATAATTATTATTATGAAATCAAATTAAAAGAATAAAGAATGAAATTTACATGAATGTTTCAATAAAGGTAGAAAAAATGTTTGACAAAATTCACCACCAATTAATGATAAAATCTCACAATGAACTAGGAATAGAAGAACATTATATGAATATAACATCTTTATTTTATTTATTCATTTTTATGTGCAGTTTTATTTATTTATTGATTTGATGTATTTTTTATTAAAATATTTTTTAGTTTATTTTTATTGTAAACAAAGGGGATACATGTTGTTTCTCTATTTGTACATGGAGTCAAGGCATACGATTTGTGTAATCATAAATTTACATAGGGCAATATTGTTTGATTCATTCTGTCATTTTTTTCCCTTCCTCCCCACCCCTCCATACCCTCTTTTCTCTCTATACAGTCCTTCCTTCCTCCATTCTTACCACCCTCCTTAACGCTAACCCTAAACTTAACCCTAACCCTAATGCTAACCCCTCCCAACACTCATTATATGTCATCATCCGCTTATCAGTGAGATCATTCGTCCTTTAGTTTTTTGATATTGGCTTATCTCACTTAGCATGATATTCTCCAATTTCATCCATTTGCCTGCAAATGCCATAATTTTATCATTCTTTATGGCAGAGTAATATTCCATTGTCTATATATGCCACAGTTTCTTTATCCATTCATCAACTGAAGGGCGTCTAGGTTGGTTCCACAATCTGGCTATGGTGAATTGAGCAGCTATGAACATTGATGTGGCTGTATCTTGTAGTATGTTGATTTTAAGTCCTTTGGGTATAGGCCAAGGAGTGGGATAGCTGGGTCAAATGGTGGTTCCATTCCAAGCTTTCTGAGGAATCTCCATACTGCTTTCCAGAGTGGCTGCACTAATTTGCAATCCCACCAGCAATGTATGAGTGTACCTTTTTCCCCACATCCTCGCCAACACCTATTGTTGCTTGTGTTCTTGATAATCGCCATTCTACTTGGACTGAGATGGAATCTTAGGGTAGTTTTGATTTGCATTTCTCTTATTGCTAGAGATGTTGAACATTTTTTCATATATCTGTTGAATGCTTGTAGATCTTCTTCTATGAAGTGTCTGTTCATTTCCTACGCCCATTTGTTGATTGGATTATTTGTATTCTTGATGTAAATTTTTTTGAGTTCTTTATAGATTCTGGAAATTAGTGCTCTATCTGCAGTATGAGTGGCAAAGATATTCTCCCATTCTGTAGGCTCTCTCTTTACATTACTGATTGTTTCCTATTCTGAGAGAAAGCTTTTTAGTTTGAATCTATCCCAGTTGTTGATTCTAGCTTTTATTTCTTATGCTATGGGAATCCTGTTAAGGAAGTCTGATACTAAGCCAACAAGTTGAAGATTTGGACCTACTTTTTCTTCTATAAGATGCAGGGTCTCTGGTCTGATTCCGAGGTCCTTGATCCATTGTGAGTTGATTTCTGTGCAGGGTGAGAGATAGGGATTTAATTTCATTCTGTTGCATATGCTTTTCCAGTTTTCCCAGCACCATATGTCGAAGAGGCTATCGTTTCTCCATTGCACATTTTTGGCCCCTTTGTCTAGTATGAGAAAATTATATTTATTTGGGTTTGTGTCCGTGTCCTCTATTCTGTACCATTGATCTACCTGTCTATTTTGGTACCAATACCATGCCGTTTTTGTTACTATTGCTTTGTAATAGAGTTGAAGATCTGGTATTGTGATATCCCCTGCTTCGCTCTTTCTGAGGATTGCTTTAGCTGTTCTGGGTTCCTTATTCTTCCAGATGAATTTCATAATTGCTTGCTCTATTTCTGTAAGATACGTCATTGGGATTTTAATTGGAATTGCATTGAATCTGTATAGCACTTTAGGTAGTATGGTCATTTTGACAATATTAATTCTGCCTATCCAAGAACATGGGAGATCTTTCCATATTTTAAGGTTTTCTTTAATTTCTTTCTTTAGTGTTCTGTAGTTCTCATTGTAGAGGTCTTTCACCTCTTTTGGGAGATTGATTCACAAGTATTTAATTTTTTTCGATGCTATGGTGAATGGGGTAGTTTTCCTAATTTCTCTTTCTGAAGATTCATCTATTATGTATAAAAATGCACTGGATTTATGAGCATGGATCTTGTAACCTGCTACTTTACTGAATTCATTTAGGAGTTCTAAGAGTTTTCTGGTGGAATTTCCAGGTTCCTCTAAATATATAATCATGTCATCAGTGAACAGGGAGAGTTCGAGTTCTTCTTTTCCAATTTGTATCCCTTTAATTTCTTTCATTTGTCTAATTGCTCTGGCTAGAGTTTCAAGGACAATGTTGAATAGAAGTGGTGAAAGAGGGCATCCCTGCCTTGTTCCTATTTTTAGGGGGAGTACTTTCAGTTTTTCACCATTTAGAATGATATTGGCCATGGGCTTAGCGTAGATGGCCTTTACAACGTTAAGGAATGTTCGTTCCCGCTATCCCTATATTTTCCAGTGTTCTGAGCATGAAGGGATGCTGTTTTTTTATTCAATGCTTTTTCTGCATCTATCAAAATAATCATGTGATTCTTAACTTTAAGTCTGTTGATATGGTGAATGACATTTATTGATTTCTGGATGTTGAACCAAGCTTGCATCCCTGGGATAAAACCCACTTGATCCTGGTACACTATCTTTTTAATATATTTTTGTATGCGATTTGCTAAAATTTTGTTGAAAATTTTTGCATCGATGTTCATTAAGGATATTGGTCTGAAATTTTCTTTCCTCAATGTGTCTCTGTCTGGTTTAGATATCAGAGTGATATTGGCTTCGTAGAATGAGTTTGGGAGGGCTCCCTCCTCTTCTCTTTCATGGAATACTTTGAGGAGTATTGGAATGAGCTCATCTTTAAAGGTTTTGTAGAACTCGGCTGAGAACCCATCTGGTCCCGGACTTTTCTTTGTTGGTAGGCTTTTGATGACCTCTTCTATTTCATTGCTTGAAATTGATTTAGTTAAGTTGTGTATGTCCTCTTCTTTCAGTTTAAGTAATTCATATGTCTCTAGAAACTTGTTGATGTCTTCGAGGTTTTCTATTTTGTTGGAGTATAGATTTTCAAAATAGCTTCTAATTATGTTTTGTACTTCACTCGTGTATGTTGTGATATTTCCTTGTTCATTTTGATTTTTAGTAATTTGAACTTTCTCCCTCTTTCTCTTTGTTAGTGTGGCTAAGGGTTTATCAATATTGTTTATTTTTTCAAAGAACCAACTATTTTGTTAATTTTTCTGATTGTTTCTTTTGTTTCAGTTTCATTGATTTTGGCTCTGATTTTAACTATTTCCTATCTTCTACTACTTTTGTTGTTGGTCTGCTCTTCTTTTTCTAGGACTTTGAGCTGTAGTGTTGTCATTATTTGTTGATTTCTACTTCTTTTTTTGAATGTGCCCCATGAAATAAATCTTCCTCTAAGTACTGCTTTCATAGAGTTTCAGAGATTTTGATATGATGTGTCTTTGTTCTCGTTTACTTCTAAGAATTTTTTATTTCCCTCCTGATGTCTTCTGTTATCCATTCATCATATAATAGTGTATTATTTAATCTCCAGGTATTGGAGAAGTTTCTGTTTTTTATTCTGTCATTTATTTCTAATTTCAATCCATTATGATCTGATAGAGCACAAGATAGTATCTCTATCTTCTTGTATTTGCTAACAGTAGCTTTGTGGCATAAAATATGGTCTATTTTAGAGAAGGATCCATTTGCTGCTGAGAAGAAAGTGTATTCGTTGTTTGTTAGATGGTATATTCTATATAAGTTGGTTAAGTCTAAATTGCTGATTGTGTTATTAAGGTCTATGGTTTATTTATTCAATTTTTGTTTGGAAGATCTATCCAGTGGTGAGAGAGGTGTGTTAAAATCACCTAGTATTATTGTGTTGTGGTCTATTTGATTTCTGGAATTGAGAAGGATTTGTTTGACGTACATGAAGGAGCCAATGTTTGGGGCATAGATATTTATGATTGTTATGTCTTGCTGATTTATGCTTCCCTTAAGCAGTATGTAATGTCTTTCTTTATCCCTTCTGACTAGTTTTGGCTTGAAGTCCACATTATCTGAAATGAGGATGTATACTCCAGCTTTTTTGCTGTGTCCGTGTGCATGGTATGATTTTTCCCATCCTTTCACCTTTAGTCTATGGGTATCTCTTTCTATGAGATGAGTCTCTTGCAGGCAGCATATTGTTGGATTTTTCTTTTTAATCCAATATGCCAGTCTATGTCTTTTGATTGATGAGTTCAGGCCATTAACATTCAGGGTTATTATTGTGATACGATTTGTATTCCCAGTCATTTGACTCATTTTTGTTTTTTGACATGATTTGGTTTCTCCTTTATTTGACTATTACTTAGGCTAGTTCCTCCTGTTGCTGATTTGCATCGTTGTTTTTCATCTCTTCCTCATGGAATATTTTGCTGAGAATGTTCTGTAATGCCGGCTTTCTTTTTGTAAATTCCTTTAGCTTGTTTATCATGGAAGGATCTTATTTTGTCGTCAAATCTGAAAGTAAGTTTTGCTGGGTATAAGATTCTTGTTGGCATCCGTTTTCTTTCAGGGCTTGGTAAATGTTGTTCCAGGCCCTTCTAGCTTTTAGGGTCTGGATTGAAAAATCTGCTGATATCCGTATTGGTTTCCCCCTGAATGTAATTTGATTCTTTTCTCTTGCGGCCTTTAACATTCTGTCTTTATTTTGTATGTTAGGTATTTTCATAATAATGTGCCTTGGTGTGGTTCTGTTGTAATGCTGTATATTTGGAGACCTATAAGCCTCTTGTACTTGATTTTCCATTTCATTCCTCGGATTTGGGAAATTATCCGATATTATTTCATTGAATAGATGCTTTGGTTTATTTCTCTATGCATTCCTCAATCCCCCAATAATTCTTAAATTTGGCCTTTTCATGATATCCCTTAATCCTTGTAGATTCTGTTTATGGTTTCTTACTATCTTCTCTGTTTGGTCAACTTTGTTTTCAAGATTAAATATTTTGTCTTCAATGTCTGAGGTTCTGTCTTCCAGGTGTTCTATTCTATTGGTAATGCTTTCTATGGAGTTTTTAACTTGGTTTATTGTTTCTTTCATTTCAAGGA
The DNA here is from genome assembly GCF_902686455.1 of Sciurus vulgaris. NCBI lineage: Eukaryota > Metazoa > Chordata > Mammalia > Rodentia > Sciuridae > Sciurus > Sciurus vulgaris. The sequence goes on from NC_136466.1 coordinate 147,965,918, forward strand.
TTTCTGTTTTTTTTTTTTTCAATATCTCTAACTCTTTATTGAAATGATCTTTTGCTTGCTGTATTTGCTGTTTTAACTGTTGATTGGTGCGATCGCATAATGCCTGCATTTGCTCTTTCATCTCCTCGTTTGCTTCCCTGATTGTTTTACTTATGTACATTCTGAACTCCCTTTCTGACATTTCTTCAGCTGTGCTGTCATTGGGTTTTATTGATATAGTATCTAGGTTTATTTTGGACATTTTCTTCCCTTGTTTTCTCGTATTGGTCAGATATCAGTTGGACTCTGAGATATTGCAGATTTCCTCTATTGGCTTATAGTGTCCCTGTAGATTTCCAGTGTTTCACCTCCCAGCCTTCAGTAGCCTGAGGTCTTGGAGGAACTTGATAATGCAGTGCTTCCAAAGAAAGCTGCCCCTAGTCCTCTACTGGTTCCAGGACTGGGAGCTGACTCTATACGGAAAGGCTCTCACTGGGTGGCCTGCCACGAGAAGCTGGCCGTGTGAGAGGAGCCCACCACTGGAGTAAGCAGGGCTACTTGGGGAAGTCTCTAGCTGCCCTGCCCTGTTCTGATGAGCCGCCCCTATCTGGGCCGGCCACCCAGGCCAAGCTTCACCTGGTGGGGAAGACTCACCCCATGGGTCTATTTTAGTCTGAGTCTCTTAATGCCTCCCCTTTTTGAATCCTGGGTTCTGGAGTGACTGGAGATGCAGTCATCCTCTAGTTCGTCATCTTGGATCGCCCCGTGGAAAGAGCCTGCGGCCAGAGGGAGCAGGGCTGCCTGGGGAAGTCTCTGGCTGCCCTGCCCTGGTCCCAGAGGCTGCTTGTGGGTCGGAGCTCTCCACTGGCCTCGGGACTTGTGTCTGACTCTGTGGTAGAAAGGCTCTCACTGGGCCGTCTGCTCAGAGAAGCTAGCCTTGAAAGGCGCCTCCCACCAGAGGGAGCTGGGCTGCTTGGGGAAGTCCCTGGCTGCCCTGTCCTGGTCCCTGAAGCTGCCTGCCGTCTGGAGCTCACCACTGGCAGGACTTGGAGCTGATTCTGTGCAGAAAGGCTCTCACTGGGGGGCCTGCTCTGAGAAGCTGGCCGTGTGGGAAGAGCCCACCGCCGGAGTGAGCAGGCTGCCTGGGGAAGACTCTAGCAGCTCTGCCCTGCTCTGATAAGCCGCCCCTATCTGGGCCTGCAGCCCAGGCCGAGCTTCACCTGGTGGGGGAGACTCACCCTGTGGCTCTATTTTAGTCCGAGTCTCTCAATGCCTCCCCTTCTTGAATCCTGGGTTCTGGAGCAACTGGAGATGCAGTCACCCTCTAGACCACCGTCTTGGATCTATTTTTTAGTTTTACAGACACATTTTGATTCATTGTACACAAATGGGATACAACTTTTCATTTCTATGGTTGTACACAATCTATATTCACACCATTCATGTAATCATACATATACATAAAGTAATACTGTCTGTTTCATTCTACTGTTTTTCCATTCCCACCCCTCCCACCCCTTTTTCCTCTATATCATCCAAAGTTCCTTCATTTTTCTCTTCCCCAGCCACCCCCCATCATTATATATTGTCATGCATTTATCAGAGAAACATTTGGCCTTTGGTTTTTCTGGGCTTGGCCTATTTCACTTAGCATGATATTTTCCAACTTCATCCATTTACCAGCAAATGCCATAATTTTACTCTTCTTTATGGTTGAGTAATATTATATTGTGTATATATACCGCAGTTTCTTTATCCATTTGTCAATTGAAGGGCATCTAGGTTGGTTCCACAATCTAGCTATTGTGAATTGAGCTGCTATGAACATTGATATGGCTGCACAATTCCCATTAAAATACCAATGAATACGCATATACACAGAAAAAGCTATCCTGAAATTCATCTGGAAGAACAAAAGTCCCAGAATAGCCAAAGCAACCCTGGGCAGGAAGAATGATGCAGGAGGTATCACTATACCAGACCTTAAACTCTACTATAGGGCAATAGTAACAAAAATGGCATGGTACTGGCATCAAAATAGACAGGTAGATCAATGGTACAGGATAGAAAACATGGAGACATACCCACATAAGTACAGTAACCTCATACTGGACAAGGGTGCCAAAAACTTAGATAGATAGATAGATAGATAGATAGATAGATAGATAGATAGAAAGATAGATAGATAGACAGACAGACGCCATTTATGACAAGCTCACCCCCACTTGCTCACATAGTCACTGGTGAACAACTGAATGTTTTTCTTCTTCTCACCTTCTTCACTTCTATTCATTATAGTGCTGGAAGTACTAGCTAGCAAAATTAGGAAAAAATAAGAAAGGAAGAAATGCAATTTTCCTGGGTTTCAGATGATGTAAATTTATATTCAGAAAGCCCCAAAGATGACATAAAAAACCTGCTGGAACTCATCTACAAATTCAGCAAAGTTTTAAAAATGTATGTTTTTGTGTTTTCTGTTTTTCTCTTTTCTTCTTCTTTTTTTTTTTTTTTTTTTTTTTTTTTTTGCAACTCTGTTCACGATAACCAAGATATGAAATGACATAACTTCTGTTGAGGGGATGTGGGGAGTTACTATCAAAGTGGTTGAGTGCCCCTGAGTTCAATCTCTGATACCCCATCCCCCCAAAAAGAAAGAAATGGACATATAAGGTACTTCCATAACCCCAAAATCACTTGTAACTTGTGCAGTTTTTCTCCTCTCCCAGAAACTAACTACAGATAAACACTATTTTTGCCCTAAATTTTGCCATTTAGAATTTCATCTAAATGGAATTAATTAATATGTATTATTTTAGATTTGATTTCTTTTACTTATTATAATATTTTATTTTATTTTATTCATTTTATTTATTTATTTTGGGGTACTAGGGATTGAACTCAGGCACTCTGCCATTGAGCCACATCCACAGTCCTATTTTGTATTTTATTTAGAGACAGGATCCTGCTGAGTTGCTTAGTACCTCTCTTTTTGCTGAGGTTGGCTTTTATTATTATTATTTTTTTATAGTATTTTAGAAATTCCATCATGTTGTTCATGGCAAGGAATATCACACTATATAAGACAATTGTTTATTCACCAAATGATGGGAAGCAGGGTTGATGTCTAAGTTTTACCTACTTTAAATAAAACTTCTATGAATATTTGCATAGTGATACTGGTACATATGTGGTTTCACTTCTATTGATAGTACACCTAGAAGTAGAATTGCTAGGTCACATAATAACTTTACAACAAAGTGCAAAATTGTTTTCAATGTGACTACAATATCTTGCATGCAATTTATAAGGAATGTGGTGGTTACACATTCCCATCAACAGTAGATACTATCAGAGATTTTTTAAAATTTTTATTTTAGCTGATATACTAGTGCTAACATTGAATCATTATGATTTTAATTGACATTTCCAGATTAGTTACATTGATAATTTTCCCTGTGTCTACTAGTCATTTGTGTATCATTTTGCAAGTGTATTTTAGTTATTCCTGGATTTTTAAAATGAGTTGCATTAGTTCTATAGCATTCTAAAAACTAACTCTATTTTTGGATAATTGTTCCTCTTGCCCAGTGCATGCTAGGCAAGTGCTCTAGCACAGAGTAACACCCCTAGTCCTTCCTATTTTATTTTGAGGCAGTCTTTCTAGTTTCCCAGGCTGGCCTTGAACTTGTGATCCTCTTCCCTCTGTCTCCTGAGGATTTGGGATTGTAGGTGTGTGTCACCACACCTGGTATTGCCACTTCTTTCAACGCAAATGTCCACCCTGTTTAGTCCTGCCACTTTTTTTCTAAAATTTTGTCACACTTTCACAATGATTGCATTTTAACAAGAACAATAAGAGCTAATGAAGCACTATTTTAAACGATTCACAGATAAACTCTTTTCATCTCTTTCTATATTCATCTACTTAGGGGCAAAATAACACATAAAGATTTACTTTTTGCCTATGTTCACATAGTTAATAAATGGAAAATCCAGGAATTCTGGGTTGATATGCAAAATTTTTAACTCTTATATTCTACTACTCCTATTATTTTGACATCTTACTGAAGAAGTCTTTTGATTTTGACTTTTCAAATTTCCTTAAAAATCATCATCTCTCTATTCTTATTTTCAAATGCTTGAGCAGCTTTAAATTGTAAAATGAACTTAAGGATTTTGGTTGGAAATACATTATATGCATGGAATAATTTGGGAAAAATAGCATCATTTGGTAAAGAGTTTATGCGTCCATGTCAGTAGTAATACCTTCCAATTATTAAGTTCTTTTATGTTCTAAAATATTTTATAGTTTCACTTATAAGGATCTAATATATATTTAGTTTAATTTTATAGGAACTATATGTATTATTTGCTATAATGTCTAAGATTAATATTATATTGCTAATTGATTTTAATTAGAACACAAAAATACTATTAATTTTTATATATTGATCATATTTAGCCACTTATAGGCCCTTTTCATTGCTTTCTTAATGGTGGCCTTTGTTTTATTATCATAGGTACATGATTTTAGTTACTATCTTACAGTAATATTTAAGTTGTGAATTTAATACCTTTCTTAATTTGTTCTTCAATGTGCTTCTTTTTTGCTATTTTGTTATGTTGTTACGTTTGCACTCTTTTCTATCAAATATTCCACATTTCTCAATCAAATATATTGAAAAGTTATCTTTGTATGAGTTGCTTTTACTCCTTTGAAACAAGATTTTCTTTTCTCAAATCTTTATTAAACATATACCAATAAATGTTTTGTATAAATATTCCTATAATTAAGTAATTTTTTTTCTTTTTTCTATGCTGCTACTTCATACAAGAAGGACAAATGGAGCAGCAGTACACTGACCAGTGCTAGTGGAGTCCTGTGTATGAGGATGCAGGCACTACAGGTTTACATGATCTTCAGAATTTTCCTAGAGGTCAGTGCTAAAATCAGCACCAGATATCAGACTTGAGAAGATGATCTCCAACTTGAGTATTGTACAGCTCTGCAGTTAGTTAAGTACTGGTCACAATCCTCATGGGATCAGGAAACAGAATATAATAATGAAGTGATTTGGCAGACTCTTGCTGCAGCCCTAATCTGTTAGCACAGCCTCAGAGGGGAAGGACTGGAGGATCCACATACTTTCTGCTTTATTAGATGGGAATAAAATATAATAAATAAATAAAAATGTTGAAAATGGCTGACTAGGTCAAATTCTTTCTCACCGCCCTGACTCTTGGAACTGGGACACTGGTGTTCTTATGCTTTTGAACACACTCAGATTTATACCCTTCACTCTCCTGTTTCTCAGGCTTTTGACTCACATTACCAACTCTCTGGAGTCTGAACTTTTCAAACTCCATAAATAGCATGAGTCCATTCTGTATAGTCTGTGTGTATATCTGTCTGTCTCTTTTCATGTATGTGCATATGTGTGAGTGCACATGGATGTGTGTATATCTCTATATATACTTCCTATTGTGGTGTTTCTCTGGAAAGCCCTAAGCATTCATTAAGGAAGTCATTGCATCTGTATGGTAGTGTCAGGACAGGGTTAGAGAAAATGGGTCTAGAGAGGAATGTCCAAGCCTCAAGATGAACCCCATTAGTTACATTTATCACAAAACATAGACCATATTTGAAAAGTCTACAATAATCTGCTAGGTTCCCTCTTCTCTCTTTCCAAAAAAAAAAAAGAAAACTTTGATGGAATCTCATAAGAATGCAACTAAAGAAACTAAATTGAACAATATATTAACCTGTCCCCAAAATTCCAAACCAGCCAAAAAGTAGACAAGATTCACTGAAATGTTAACCACTCAAAAGCTTGATAAAATAATACAAGAATCCTCCAAATAAATGGTCACAAAAGAGTAAAGGAATTCAAGGACAAAGGATAGAAAATAAAAGAAGCTATATATTAATTAATATTCATTTCTCAATTGAAATCTGGAGGAAGTCATTTTCTCTCAGTTTATTAGTTAGAACTGTAATGAATGGAGAATGTGTTATTAAATGCAAAAATGAGCTAAATATGAACCAACCATCATGATCTTGTACTGCCTTTGGATTCAGGGGACAAACACCTGTGATTTGGGTTCTGTGCTTAAAAGTGAAGCTTACAACAGAATGTAATGCCTAACATTACACAGAACGTGTTGACATTGTTTCTCAGGAAGATGTACTAGTCAAAGAGTATAAATATACTTTATTCAAATGCAGTATGCTGACCTATTTTTTTTTAAATATTTACATATGTTATGTGAACCTAATTTATTCTTTTGTTCCAAGTCCCCCAATAGTTTGCAGTAGGCCTATTACCCCATGGATAAGTAAAAATGAAAATTGCAATATGAAATACTGACAGGCTTATATTTAAAATAAAATCAAGGATATAAGTGACAATTAATTATATCAATAAGTATTAAGGGAAGAATCATAAATAATCAGGGTGATATAAAAATAATTTGTTTTAAACTGAGGGTTTCAGTACGTGTGACTAATAATATACTAAAATATTTTGGATTATTATTATCAAAATCTAATCAAATGATTTACATTATCTATATTAAATTATTACTGAGGTCTTCCAGGTGAGGAAACTGGTATAGAGGTAACACTGAAGACTATGTTAAATACAATGGATATAACTGGTGTTTGATATTATGGTTGAATGAATTTTAACACTAGAAATTTGTATGTGAAGACTAATAAATGAATGAATGCATTTACTTAATTTTTCTAAAGGATATTTTAAATCACATTGTATTAAAATTTTTTTTCAATAAACATCAGGTTTCAAACTGTAATTATTTGATAGAGCAGAGGATAAATTACTATTTTTGAAATTAATACTATTATTTAGTAAAAATCAGTACAAGAAATAATAACTATTCTTGAAAACCTTGGAGAATATTTCCATGTCTGTAAATATTTGTATAAAATATTTGTGTATTTGCATATGTGTATATTTAAAACAATAAAGGTAGAAGATCATTATGAATAAATAAGAAGCATGATCTATGCTAAAAACATTCTTTTTTTCTTTTTTTTTTTTTTTCAATGCTGGGATTGAATTCAGGGGAACTTTACCACTAAACTACATCCCCTGTCCATTTTGTTTCATTTTGAGACACTGTCTCCCTAAACTTCTGAGATTGGCTTTAGTTTGTAATCCTCCTCCCTCATCCTTCTGAGTAGCTGGGATTACAGGAGTATGATACCCCATGCAGCTAAGAACATTATTCTTAAAGATGGGATTGTGACTCCACTTCTGGTGTTTTTTGTTTTAAATTTTAGGATTAATGTGATTGTCCAAGAAAAACTTGGCAATAACAACCAGAGTAACCAGTCTACCTAAACTGTAAATATGTTGTTTTTCATTCTTTGACATAAAAAGCAACCATGAATGAAAACCAGTCATGGACCAATTGTCCTAACATTTCCAAAGCCCAGAATGATCCTGAAACCTCTAGATGGGATGTTACCTTCTGGGTATTTATGTAATCGTCACGTCCAAACTCTGCTCACAGAAGGAGGCTCATGATCAAAGTTGTCTGTAGTAGATAAAAGACTCTTAGAAAAATTATGCAATTGAACAATATTGCGTGTGAATTTTCTTCCTAACAAATGTGACATGAATCAAGATTGTCTTAATAAAGTGAATTATAAAGACCAATACTAGACATGATGAGTTATTTAATTTTCAGCATAAATAATAAGTTTTCTAAAACGATGCTTGACTCAAAATATTCAAAGAAATCACCCACTCACCCAATTAAACATGAATCAAATAAATTAAGCTTATTTTTGGCTCTCTTGAGCTTCATTACTTACACATCTGAAGGTAGATTAACATCTGCCTGGGCCGTGAAGGCATCATCATTCAGTAATCAAAGCTAGTGTTCTTCACCATTTATTTCACCCTGAAGTAATTTGACATGGAAATAAAAAGAAAAAAAAATCAAAGTCAGTCATGAATTTCATATTTAAACTTTTTTTCTTGCGGAGAAAAATTAGTTACATTTGTCTTTAATTGAACTACTTAAATTATATAAATCAGTTGAGAAATACTATTTAAAAATGAAACCAGAGAAGGTAATTCAATGAAGAGATAAGACGCAAAAAGTTCTTTGGAAAAAGTGAGAAGATGGAAATGAATAGGTGATAGAAAGTATTCCCAAAGAGAAATAAGAGACAAACAAAAATTGAAGAGAGGTGTTGGAGACAAGGAGCCAGCATTGCCTAATGGACATATAATCCCTGGGTGGTCAAAATGGTTGAGGGGCCATGTTTTATCCTGTTTATTAAAGTGTCAGTTATGTTCATTAAATTATCATTAAATTCCACCTGCCCATAAAGTCCTGCCTATGTCTTCTTTCAAAAAAGATAAATAAAAAAATAAAAATAAAAATAAAATATTTTATAAAAGATAATTATAGTTTATTAACAGGGCAACTTACAAGATACTTCAAATAACTAAGGATTAACTTGAATACACAATCATTTGGAAAATTTTATACAACAAATTGCTACCAATCCCTTTGACCATTTTTCCCCTAGTAACAAAATATTAATTGAAAAATCATTTTCAAACAATTTTTTGAGCAAAGCGGCAACCCACTTTTATCTCTGGGCTAGTATTTTATTAAGATATGACATTTAAATAGCCAAAATCTAGGTCTTCTCCATCTAACAGATCACCTGCATGCAAAATGATAGATTTATTTAAAGTGCTCTTTTAATCTATACAGAACAAATTATATTAAAAATCCATCTTTAAATAGAAGGGAAACTATAGAGTAGAGGAATAGAGGATGGGGACCAGAAGAGCAAGGAGGGGAAGGAAAGGAGAGGAACTAGGGAACTAAATAAATCAAATTATGTTATATACATGCATAAGCATATCACAGTGAAAACCAATATTATATATAATTATAATGCAATAATAGAAATTCTTTAAAAATTCCATCCTTCAGAAGTTGCAAATTATTTTGGGAAATCACTCCAGTCCAGAGAGTAAAGTTCATGTCTTCTTAAAGTGAACAGGGATTTGCAAGTGTTACCATCTGATGAGAAAATAATATTTGAAGGTAGAAAATACTTAAGAATTTTTTAAAACAGTGCAAGTCTTCATGCAATAATGATGAAATTAAACCAATATTTAATTCTTTTTAATTTTTAAAAATTTGTTCTTTCTAGATATACATGACAGACTATATTGTGACATGTCATGCATACATGGAGTATAACTTATCCTAATTAGGATCCCATTCTTGTGGTTGTACATGATGTGCAGTTTCACTGGTTGTGTATTATATGAACATCGGAGAGTTATATCGGATTCATTCTACTATCTTTCCTAATTCCATCCTCCCTCACTTCCTTTCATTCCCCTTTGTCTCATCCAATGAAACAATATCCCCTCTCACACACACACTTACTGTGTTAGCATCTGCATATCAGAGAGAACATCTAGCCTTTGGCTTTTTTGGGATGGGCTTATTTCACTGAGTGTGATAGTCTTCAGTTCCATCCATTTACCTGCAAATGCCATAATTTCATTATTCTTTATAAGAGATATATTACTTGAGGCAAATTTTAATGCCAAGGATGATTAAAATTTTAATTTCAGAATTAATTAATTTATCTATAATAAAATTTATCTGAAGTAATCAAGTAAGTTTAGAAATAAAATATAAACATGGTATACAAGAAGGAAATTGAAATGAACAATGAACAAATAAATATAAAGAGAAACAACAGAATGAAAATTGCTTTTTTACATGACTAAAAAAAATCATAAATTTCTAGAAGACAGATCCAAAAAAATTCACATATTAATATTCAAACCATAAAAGCAGGCAAGACTATTCAGATAGGTTTAATTATAAAAAAGATATAAACACATCATGGTCAAATTTGTGAAAATAGAAAAATAAAATTACCTACTATTGGTAAGCAACCCATAGCTAAGATGATTTTAACCCATAGCCAAAATTGAAACACTAAATAATGAAAATCTGAGTATATTTTTTCTCATGAATTTCAACAAACAAAATTAAGTGGTTAAATATAAAATCAGTCTCATTTGCTTAGGCCAATACTTTCTAACAATTTTAAAAATCAATGTCATTTTATATAAAGCAATACAGAAAATGAAAAAAACAATTAGAAAAGGTATTTCCTTCCTCAATTTCTGTGACTTATACATAATTACATTTAATAGCTACATAAAAATATTTTTTTTTTCCCCCGTGACAGAGATTGAACCCCCGGAGCTTAACCACTGAGGCACATCCCAGCCTTATAATTTCTTTTTATTTTGAGACAGGGTCTCTCTAAGTTGCTTAGGGCCTCACAAAAGAAAATTGTTCTTGAAACTCAATCCAGATCGGATTCTTCAAAAAAAAAAAAAAAAAAAAAAAAAAGAAAACCATAGGTTAATTCCATTTTAGTACACAGATGTTATAATCAAAGTGCAATTTTAGCAGATTTAATACAGAAATTCGAAACATACCAAGTTGAAGACAATTGGAAATAGCCTTAAAACTTCTTCTGATAAAGAAACGGTCAAATACTGCCATTAACATTACCATGCAAGAGTTAAATCAACAAATTACTTCCATATGTATATTAAAAATAAATTGTGAAATATTGAATTATTGAATCTGGGCATATAATGTTGCATAATGGTTTTACCAAATATGTAACTGAACATAAAATATGACTCTATGTTTTTATGAATATATACAGTTCAGTAAAAGAAAGCAAAACACTTTGTGAGATAAAGGTGTGCACAGAAAATAGTCACATCTTTAACTTTGCCCAGGGAGAAATATAGACGAGATAGGCAGAGATTATTAGTTGTCATCTCTAACATATTCACCGTACTTTACATTTATATTTAAAGCTCCAATTACCATGTTATCATCCAAACTTATTGAATGTATAAAGTAGTTTATTACATTGAGTTCTAATACTTTGAAAATTTAATCATTAACACAAAATTAATAATATAAAAATATGCAATTTTCATAGGAGCAAACTTTTAAATATTACTTTATGAATAAATGGTTTTACAGTAAGAGAGTTTATAAAAATCAAAAATTGTACAGTTCCGTTTTTAATAGTAATTCAAATAACAGTAAATAAATTTCAAAAAGCTTTCTGAATTAGTATTATTCCATGGCATAGCTGATAATTATTTATTATACCACCACTGTGCATCTCCACTTTATAGAAAAAAAAAAAAAGATTGGCAAGAAAATGTAAAGAAACCACCTTGGAACCTGGATATTATTGAAAGCTTCAATGTGAATTTTCTTGTTCTTTATAAGTTTTTAAATAGGTACTAATTAATCTTTAATTATAGGTGAATTGTGTCCCCCAAATAAGTGTCAAGCCTTAATCCCAGTATATCTATATTTAGAAATAGGCATTTAAGGAGGAAATTAAGGTTAAAAGAAATCATGGGGTGAGGCCCTAAACCAGTAAGATTCATGTTCGTATAACAAGAGGAAAATACCCTAGAGATTTTTCTCTCTACAGGTACATACAGAGAAAAGATTGTCTTATTTGAGAACATAGCAAAAAAGCAGATATCTGAAAGACAGAAGCAGACATTGCACCAGATACCTTACTATGTTTTGGGTTTTTCGTCTCTTTAGATGTAAGGAAATAAATGTTTCTTGTTCAGGTCACCACGTTTGTGATATTTTGTCATGATAGCCTGAGCATACTATTATTATGCTTTTTTGTCTAAAAGTTTTGTCTAAAAGTCCCTCTATTAATCTGTCTATATGTTAGATTAATAGGTTCAAGGAAGTATAGAATTTAAAATCTGTTACAAATTATGTTCTAAATAACACTGTGAGAGTAAAGTATCGATGGTAATTTTTTAAAATGAAAGAAGTATGTTGATTTATAAATAGCACATACTAATAATGGTTTCAGTCACACGTACATTTTTATCTTTAATTCTTCCTTGAGTCCAACTCGGTTTAGCTCCATTTGTACTGCTTAATCTTCCAAAGACTCAGAACTGCATATTCACTTTAAAGCAACTTCAAAATTTACATTATCTTGGTAATTCTTGTTCTATACTCAAGTTTAAAATATATATTACACTCTCCTGCACTTCAGAGACCATTTGTTTATTTCCATTTGGCTGTCAGTAATTGTAGGTGTTTGAAACACTAAACTGCATGCCATTATTTTAGCTCAAAGTCATATTTCCTCAAATGTCCTAAAAGTTGATCCCCAGTTTGTGTTCCATCATTTCCTCACTCTCCTAAGCATTGCACAGTATATTACTGTAGAATATGATTTTAACAACATACATTTATTAAGAAACAACTATGAGTTCTTATAATACTTTGGAGCATACATATATATGTCTCATCTAGAAATTTAATATGTGTGAATGTTTCTACCTTTATTTTCACATTTTTGAACATTTCCAACATCATGTATCTTCAATCAGTACATTTGTAATGATGTTTATAATTCACTAGGCTTATTTATTTCTCCCAGGCTTTACTTCAGCCTTTTGTAATGCAATAAATTCTCCTTTTAGTTTTCACAAGTTACCAAGATGAAAATCCACTTTTCCAATGAAGTCATTTTTGAAAATTCTAGTCCATTTTAGATACTAATTTTTCCATTCTTGAATAATATGTAGAATCTGTAACACGTTTAAATAAATAATTATATTCAGGCACATAGTTATACACACACATACACATGCACACACATAGAACTTGTGCTTCCAAAATGAGAGGAAGAATTTTTATTTTCTTTTATTATTTTATTTTGGGTACTAAGGATAGAATATAGGAATGTTTTACCACTGAGCTATATGCCCAGCTTTTTTTTTTTTTTTTTTTTTTAGATAGAATCTCACTATGTTGCTAGGAACTTGCTAAGTTACTGAGGCTGTCTTTAAACTTGCCATCCTTCCTCCTCAGCCTCCTGAATTGCTGGATTACAGGCATGAACCACTGTACCCAGCTAGAGGTAGAATTTTTAATTTACACATTATATATTTCCTGAGAGGTACAATGTTCACTTCGGATTTTTTATATACAAAATTTTTGTACCAAATGTGATTCGAGATTATAAAAATTTTTTAAATTGTATTTAGTCACATAAAAAAGTGATTAGAAAAGTGAGAAAAGATTCTAATATCAAGGGTAAAGTTATTTTATTTTTTGTATTATTCTCTTTTTTACTGCAGAAAATATAATTTCCTTTATTTTGTTATATGTGAATTATTCACTAAAGACAACTATATCAACTATCTATATATTCAAGAAGAATTTCTAATATTCATATGTTGAATATGATTTTCCACTTTCACACTTTCTATGTCATTAAACACTTTACCTTATCTATTCTATCAAAAATTAAAGCTAGGGTTAATAGATGTATAATCTCAGAAAGATTTAGATCATAAAATATCTCATGACTATCTAAGAGAATAAGTGAAAGCTATTTTAGTAGATACAGTGTGAAATCCAGCATCTAGCAAACATTTTATACATCCTTTAAAAGTAGTTGATCTATAGTGATTTCCATAAATGGAAGAAAACAGAGATGCTTAAGAAGATATTATGTAAAATGAGAGGACAAAGATCAATTTGGTGACAGATAGCAAGACTCCACTGTTGCAGAAATTCCATCTCAAATTTATCTCCAGGATTCCAAAGTCATACCACTCATTTTTTTTATCCGAATTCCTCTAAATATTTTTCCTTTAGTTCTCAAAGACACAAATTTTACCAAATGTCATTTGTCTACAACTTTTCTATTTCAGTAAAGAGCAGCATTATCTTTCTAGCTGATCAGGAGAAAATAACTTGGAGGCACATTAGCTTCAATCTGTTTTGTGACTTCTCACATGCAAATTAATTTGCAAATTCAACTTTCACATTATATACAATAAATGGCAAAAAATGAAAGGAATGCTTTTGGAATTTAAAATCAGAACAGTAATCATTTTCTACTGTTACTAACCTGGCCAAAATCTTAGCCATCTTTCAACAGTGATATTCAATATCATCGATCTTGCATCTTCCCTTATTGCTCACCATGTTCACCACCAATTTACCTAAACATACTGCCAGAGCAATTTTAGTAAAATTTTAGTCAACTTCTGCTCTATGCAATTCCAAAAATACATTATGCCCGTTTATATTATGGTTAGTTGTAAAATTCACATGGAAAAATAAATTTGAATATCTTTGTTTGGGATCATATAACAAAGTGCAAGAGACTGGGTAACTTACAAACTACTTAAATTTAATCCTCACAGTTCTTGAAGCTGAAAGTCTGAGAACAGGGAGTCATTATTATCAGGTTCTGGTCGAGGTAGTGTTTCCAGTTTTACATTGCCAACTTCTCATTCTATCTTCACAGGATGGAATGAGAGATAATTCACTTCCACAATTTTTTTAATAAAGGTTCCATATTTATGAAATAAAAGGTTTATATAATTTATAGAGTTTTAAACCCTAAAAATATGTGTAGTAAAGGAATGCTATGAAGTTTTTTAAAATGGAAAAGAAAATATGAATTGATGTGAAGTGACTTCCAGGATAAATTATTTATATACTTCAAACTGTCATGAGGAAAATAGACATATAATTATATATGTGAATTCTCTTCTTGAAAAAATAAATTGCTTACTAATAAAAATTATAATGAGGCTCCAGAGACTGAGATAGGAGGATCAAGAGTTCCAAGCCAGCCTCAACAATAAGTGAGGTGCTAGTGAGATTCTGTCTCTAAATAAAATGCAAAGGAGGGCTGGGGATGTGACTCAGTGTCAAGTGCCCTGAGTTCAATCATTCAATCCCTGGTACTAAAAAAAAGAAAAGAAAAAGACCAATAATGGTAGAGTTAGAATAGAAAATGAAATAAGATTTCGATTTTTTAACTGCATTAATTATCTCCAAGTAATAAAATATGATTAATTCTAAACTACATTAAAATAATGGGAAAATTAAAATTAAATACAAATGACAATAATTACATCAGATTAATAACATATATGTGCCATGCATAAGCAGAATTACTTCAAGCGACTTTGTGCTTCTTCAGTGGATTATAGCGTAAGGACAAAATAAAAAGAAAAGAAATCTTGAATTTAAGTAGTTTCTTGTTAGCATTATTGGTGCCTTGATTTCAATATTGTCATTTATATACTGTAGGTGGAAAAGAGAAAATATTTGAATACAGTTGATAACTCAGCTACTATGAGTGGAAAAAAGAAGCAGCTGTAAATACAAATAGGGCAAAGTAAAAAAGAATAGTCAGTTGTGGCAGTGAGAGGTTGAAATTCACATGTGTATGAACTGACAGAGGGAAAGCTAGATTGCACAGGCAGGTGACAAGGCTTGGAAGAAATGACTCCCCAGAAACAATGAGCATGGCTAGACTGGGTCATGTTTTTGTAAAACTGTCGACAAGGCTTCTTTGATAAGTGTGTGATTTTAGATCTGGAGAATGAAAAATGCAAATTAAGCCTTCAACATTTTTTTCCCCCACAAATCAAGGCTGTAGTAAAACACTAATAAAAACCCATTTTAAAACCATAATAGGTGACTAAATTGTTAAATTTTTCAGTGGGAGCCTCATCAGGCTGGCTTCCCTTTTTATTTTCTTTTTTTGCCTTGGGATCTTCCCATTATTTGTTCGTTCATCTCCAGACAGCCCACTGGCTCTCTTCTGGGTGTCCTCCAATGACAACTTCTGAGCGAGGCTGATCCACACTTCCCTACTCAAAATTTTACTGCATCCCAGCACTTGTGAGTCTTTTCAACAAGTTATTTCCATTCCTCTTGTAGTAGCTTTGAAAATTAATAGTTATCTCAATTGGTTTCTCCCTCCCCTTCCACTAAAATAAATACCATTTAGGACAGGTATATTTTGATGATTTTATTCACTATTCACTATGTCCTGCAAAGTATACTCTTGATTAGTGTATATTTTTGAATAAGTTTATTGACTCCTAAATATGCATTTTCTCAACTATATTAAAGACACTTATTTATATGTGGTCATCTGCTTTATAAAAATTTAAAAATACCTGT
Source organism: Sciurus vulgaris (assembly GCF_902686455.1). Classification (NCBI taxonomy): domain Eukaryota; kingdom Metazoa; phylum Chordata; class Mammalia; order Rodentia; family Sciuridae; genus Sciurus; species Sciurus vulgaris. The sequence continues at coordinate 147,981,995 of NC_136466.1, forward strand.
TTCAGAGAGCAAATCACAGCTTGATATTTGTAGAGCTATTTTTAACACTTTGCCGTCTTTCATCAGTTATTTATCTAATAGGCAATCATGTCTTGTCAATCCCTCCCTGGAAATGTCTTTAAATGTGTCATTTCATTTACATGTAACTCCCTCCACCTTAGTTCTGTGGCTTATCATCATACACCTGGATTACTGAAATAGCCTTCCTTCTGGCAACCATACACAAATCATTTTCTGCATCATTCCTTCCTAAATGAGTGCCTAATTTTTCTAAATCACAGCTTTCAAAATGCGACTTCCAAACAGAAATTATCAATGAGTCTCTAGACACTTACAAGATATCTTCAGTTTAGCACTGAAAGCACTAAATAATCTGTTTTCACTAATATCTTCTTTTTCACCCTGAACCAAATCAGTACCATCTACTTGGGGTGACTCTGGGTATTTTGTTTTATTTTATTTTATTAATTTTTGGCCTTATAAACCAATACGATAGAGACTGCAAAGGAGATAATACTCTATTTTCTACCAAAAGACCCCAATTACTATTTAAGATCTACAACTACTTTTACAGAGTTGGAAAAATCTAATTGTATATAAACACACATGCAACATTCACACTAGTTTTGCCAGAATTTGGAGAGTCAAAACTAATTACTAAATCCATATTACTGGGGGTTTGGGGGATATAATCTAATATTATTATGAATTAGGAAGAACACATCGAAGAAAGACAAACAATGTAAAAATGTAGTATCGGGTCAGCTGCTTTCATGGGCATCTGCCTCATTTTTGCCATGACATCACTTGAAAACATGTTATCAATTTCTCCCATATCATTCACCTGGGGAAGAAAGGAGTATCTGTACATAGACATTCATTCTTGGTAAAACGTTCTCCCTGTGAATGATCAATTGCTGTGCGTTTCCAGGTTGCATGGTCTTGATGGAGGAGACTGTCGGTTGCAGCATAGAGTTGACTGAGACCCATGAAGATCTGGATATTGCATGTTCTTTTCTCCATTAAATTTAATCTATATCTGAAGCATCTTAAAAGTAATAGCTCTAATCTCCAAAGATTTAATACAGGAAACTTAATGGAATGAGTTATTATCTTTGCTTTTGGAGCTTATGACAAATACATGATTGATTTCCATCTTCCTCTTTGTCATTCATTCTGTATTTCTCTCACATTCAGGCAGCACTGTGACTGACTGGATTGCTTGCCTATCGAAATAGCAGAAAATTTTACTCTCAGTGAGATCTGAGGACATAGTTGTTTTGGTTTCATTCTCCCTCTTTTCTTATACTCTCAGGTTTTATTTCTCTGTTGTCCTAATCTTTTTATTCTGAATTTTTATTGGCACATTATAGTCTTACATAAAGGTGGCATCTGTTGTTTCATATTTATAGATTTTGGCCAATATCATTCTTTTGAGAATGTTGCTGATTTCACATTTCCAGTGATTTGTGAGCGCGAAAGCCTCAAAAAAGTCACCATTAATTCCCTGTTTTGCAATTCCTCTTATTTGGTTAAAATAGTTGTAGATCCTTACAGGAATGGAATCTTCTAGTAGAATATGACATTTCTGCTCCCTCCCTCCAGTCCACCCCCAAAGTTTAGTAACATCATGAACCAAAAGATTCAGTGGTAGCTATAGACCCTGTCAGCAGAAATCTGACACTGTTGCTTCCCCATAGTCATCCAAACTGCAGGACCTCAAATCTTGCACACGCTCAACAAACCGACATATTTCTATTTGATCACTTGCAGTGTCAGGAATTCTTGGCTCCGGGAACTGTTTCTAATAGTTTCTGAAGTGACAGGACGATATGCTGCCTGTGGGTTTAATATCCTTGGAAGAGAGATAGAACTCTGCAGAGATTTGCCGGGAGCTACCTCCATGCACAGATAGATGAACTGTTTAAATGCTATTTCAGAATATAATTTGGCTGGACATTTCTGCTGTTATTTTATGTAGTCAACAAGTGGATTACATGGTCATGTACCCCTTGAAGTTTTTTTTTTTTTATATTGAAGAATCAAGAATAATTCTTATATTTTAATAACTGATGCAGGCATTTAACTCATTTTTTAGCTTTTAGGCTTTCAGGAAAAAGGAATAACCTCAATACAATCTCCTTCTGAGTATGATAAAGATCAGCCTTTCTGGAAAGCATAATTTTATTTATTATAAAAGAGATAATTAAGAGTTATTAATTATTAAATATTGTTAGCAACATATACCTTGTCTTCCTTGGTTACCTTTCCTTCCTTCCTTTCTTTTCTTTCCTTTCCTTTCACCCCCCCCCCACTTTCTTTCTTTCTTTCTTTTTTCTTTTGCCTGTACTGGATTGAGCTCAGGGGCTTTATCCTATTGAACTACATACTCGGACCTTTTTTATTTTTTATTTTAATTTTGACACTGGGTCTCAATGAGTTGCTGAGGCTGGCCTCAAACTTCCAATCCTTCTATCCTCAAATTCAAGAGTCACTTGGGATTACAGTTGGGTCCCACTGTGCCAGAAAGATTACCTTTTCTTAAAGAAATAATGCAATGTTTTGAATTCATGTAATTGATGAGTTACATATATTAAATTCATAAATTTATGACTCTACTACATAATCACTGCCTCTTCATATATTATATTTTTAAAATCTGAAAGAAACTCTCCTAAACATGGAGTTAAAGGGAAAAATTTTAAGGGTTGCATCTGTACTACAGACTTGTTCAACAGTGCATAACTTCAATAATTCATAAAAGTTGGTGCTGAGTAATAGCTATGATGTTTTTCATTCGGATATAAAGATGCAAACTTTTTTGTTACCACCTATGTGTATGAGATCACACAGAAAGGGTTTAGCATAAAATCTGGGATAGGAAGATGCTTACAGCATAGCTGTAGAAAGAGAATTACTTAAGAAGAGCAGGTCAAAATGGATAATTTCCTACAAAGGTCTAATAGTTAAGTTTATGTGTTAACCCGAATGGGCCATGAAGTTACTGTATGTTTGCCAACATCATTCTGGGTGTCTGTAAGGGAGTCTTTGGATGGGATTAACATTTCTATGTAAATTAAGCAAGTTAGATTGGTCCATGTAATGTGGGTAGCTGTGGGGGTTTCAGCCAGCCACATCCTGTGTGGATGAGGGAAAGGTTAACTGCCAGAGGACAGCATGTTGGAAGTAAATCAATTAATTACCCACAATCATATCTAATCAATAAACACACAAGAGCCAATACTCTTTTCAAATGGGAGGGGGTGTGACAGATCAGGCCATACCAGATCTGACCTCTAAGAACATGGACTATCCCACCTTTCCTTTATTTATAGTCACACAGATAAAGGGGCCCAGACAGGAAGGGCTTCTTCTGTGAGGAACAGGATGGGGTTGAGTCAAGGGAGCCATTTGCTCAGGGAAATTAGCTTATCCCCAGAAGGTAAGCCACTCCCACACAGGACCACCTGATCCCTGTTGATCTGGAACAATCTCTTATGGCTGCCAGTTCCCGAGAGTCAGGTCTCTGTGTCGCATGGCTCAATCACCTCTGATTCTTCTGGATGTGGATGGCTCCCCACAGATAGCCACCGCCCAGTCATTTGAAAGACTGAACAGAACAAAAGACTGAGCCTTTCAAAAGAAGGAATTTCTCTTCCTGACTGCCTTCAGTCATTTAATTCAGAAAACTCAAAGAAAGCATTTTAAATTGTCATAAAGAAATGAAAGATATTGGAGAATATAAATATGTTTACCCTAGACTTAAACATTACAAAATGTATACATGTATCAAACCATCTAAGGTAACTCATATATATATATATGATTTTCATGTTTTTATGTATTAGTTAATAGATACATTTAAATTAGAATTCCCATCCATATCTCTATTTCCACTTCATAGTTCAGATCTCAGTTTGAATATATAAATGTAAAGAGACATGAAATGAATTTTTAAGCTAGAAAATTCTGACCTTAAATAAAATCTTTAAAAATCTATAAAGAAAAGAGAAATTTTAAGGCAACTTGCAATCTCTACCACAAGATATCATGGTAGAAGAATAAATTAGGAAATATGCTGCTGTCAGTTCAACATCAGCAAAGATAATTTAATATTATTCATTAAATATACCTATAGGATTTTTTCTTCATTCCCTTTTGTAATGCATCCTACCAACTATTTTTTGATAATCGATATTTCATTAAAAACAAAGACTTTGTTAATTGAAATAAATATTGAATTGTTTTATGGGAAAATAGTATAGTCAGGCTGTCATTTATTTAAAAAATGCTATAATATGGTTTACTTATAATTATTAAACTAAAAAAAAAAACACTTAGAGACATAGTCTCCAAAGAATACTGAAATTTAGTTGGGAATAACAGATTACTGCATTGGGAATATGTGTTCCAAAACAAATTATGTGGGTTTTCAAAGAGAATGAGGTAACTGGGAGTATTTAAAGCAAAAAGAGAGAAATTCCTATAAGCTGCTTAGATAAAAATTCATTGGTTTTACTGACCCAGAGTAGAACTTTTCATCAGTTTATTAGTAGAAATGCCATTGCTGGGCAAGTGTTCTGTCAAGAGCATCTTGTCTGAATTTTTGCAGTCTCTCTTACAGAATGTTAAACTGTGCTACAGAACTCTGCACATGCGTGAAAGGAGTGCAAAGTAGGGGCCATATGTAGAACACCAGCGAGCTTGACCTTAAGAAAGTTCTTGTTTCATGCAGGCACGCTTGAATTTTCTGTCTTTATAACTTGCTGGCTCTAAGTTTGTCTGAGTTTGACAAGAGCAACTTTCATACAAATAGGAGAAATGTATTTCATATAGTTTTTGGAATTTGTATGTCCAAATCAAGGCACCAGGAGATTTTGTGTCTGTTGTGGGTCTACTTCCTAATTCAGATAAAATAATCTCCTCTCTATAATCGCATAGGAAGGAAGAAGCAAGAAAGCACACCATGGCATCTTTTTTGGTGGGGGTAGTACTGAGAATCATTTCCAGGGGTGCTTTATCACTGAGCTATAGCCCTAGCCCTTTGTAGTTTTTATTTTGAGACAGGGTCTAAATTGTTTAGAACTTCAGTACATTAGTAGATTGCTAAGGTTGGTCTCAAACTTGCAATCTTCCTGCTTTAGCCTCCCAAATCGCTGGAATTACAAGTGTGTGTCACCACCCCTAGCTTGTGACCTCTTTTTACAAGGTACTAATTCCATGTATATGGACTCTGCTCTCATGAGCTAATTAGCTGCTAAAGACTCCACCTCCCAATACTATCACCTTCAGGGGTAGAATTTTATCAAATAAATTATGATGGAACACAAACCATCAGTCAAATTTGGGTAGTATTAACAAGAAAATATGTGATTGTAGATGCTGAAGACTGTTACAAAACTAATGTCACCTCTGTATACACACAGTAAAATATTACTTTGGTCATCAAAATTAAGCAAGTGAAGTCCAATACACAGAAAGCATCACTTCACTATTTTAGGATGGGAGTTGGGTCCTAGAAGCATGACTTCAAAGGAGAAAGGACTATGAGAGTCCTGAGAAAGGAAACAAAGTTGCCCCAAAGAGACAATCAGAAGGAAAGACAATACTTTCAAACTGTGACTATGGAAAGGAATCCCATAGGTGATATATAACACTAAAATTATTTTCTTTTTCAGTTATCAACTTCACTGAAGCACTCACGACATTGCTGTCATAAATGAGCTCTCCCATATGTACTCTGGGGTCATTGAAAGTATTGAGGAATATGGAAAATAGGAAAGTTTAGAATTTCTGCTTTCGAAGACTTATTCTAGTAGCAGAGTATATAATTCACATACTTTGAGTAGACATTGGAATCAGGAAAATTGGTAAGGAATCAAATACAAGAATTCAGAAAGAAAATAATGAGCTCCAAACTAAAGCACACAGTGTTGCAAAAGGAAGACTGGAAGTAAAAGTCCTGTCAAGTTGTGTCACCAGGATGTGCGAGTAATTGCCTTTAGAAATTTGGAGAAAATATATCTAAAATGTCCAGTAGAGTTCACTGATAGAAGACAGGCTTGCTTATCAAGATAAAGAATACCTTGGAGAGAAGACATCTGTGGAAGAAAGAGTAAAAATCAATTTTAGCAATATTTATTTTTAAATATTGGCTAAAGTTCCAAATATAGGCATTCCATAATTACTGTAGAAAGAAATATAGGTGTGGAGCTCAGGTTATAAATACATTTGTTTTCAACCTCTCTCCTAGAAGATTGTTTTTTAGAAGGAGATGACAAAGAAGTATATTTGTCAAAGAAGAAAAAATGTAAAGGAGCAAAGACAGGAATTTAGAGAAATCTGCCTAGAAAAACTATCAGAGAAAAAGAACAGCAAAGAGTTTGAGAAGTGAGAAAGTACTCATGGGGACAGTTCAGCTGAATCTGAATGATCTATAAATTCTTATCTTTTTCTCACATGAAAAATGAACACAGACATAAATAATGTAATAATCATAATTGATCCGATCAGAGCTCTTGATTGCATGCCTGTGGAAAAGATTAGGTGTCTAAAGATATAGGGAAAATCAGAGTTCCCTAAGGACAAGAGACTGGAGGTCAGGCTCCACAAAACCCATGCTGTTCAATAACAGGAACAAATGGCAAGTACCCAGGAGGTGGTCTCCACAATATTTTCCCTCTGCAATGACTTTTCTCCTAGCACCTCTACTATTAGTACCACATTTAAAAACACCAGAAATGGCACCTGTTAGTACCACATTTAAAAACACCAGAAATGGTTACCTGTTGCTCAGAGAAGGCTCTGGAAAAACTGGCTCCCCGTGTTTCTGAAGAGAGCGCTGCTTCCCTCGTTCCTACACCCATTAGGGAGGTGAGGGAGGTGAGGGAGGTAACACTGGGGGAAGAATTGGTGTGCAGGGGACCAGCGATGCTCACGCTTAAAGGTCACTGTGTGTCATGCACTAAACTAAAATTCAATATGCATGTTCAGAGATGATCCCAATTCTGCTGGCTTTAATATTGTCAATACACAGAAGAGTAAACTAAAGTTTAGAGAATTTAATAGCCTTTCCAAGGTCACATAACTTATAAATGAAGCAAAAATCAGAACTCATCAAGTGAAGCTCTGTAAACAAATTGAATTGTCCTCTTTTATGATTAGCTACAGATAAATCAACTAATTTGTGACTGAATTATAACTAAAAAGCTGTCAATTAATGTCAGTATTAGAAAAGTATAAGAATTTTTTTTCTCCCAGGTACTTGGAAATAACAGTATCAAGAATTAATATTTAGAGTAAAATTACTAATTGAATGTATAATGAATCAGGGCATAAATAGGGAGCAAGAATGTACTCCCATGGTCAGGAAAGAAAGAAATTAAGAGGAAGAGACCTGAGTCCCATATGCCTTTTGGGAGAGCATTCCCACCAATGACATAAAATCTCCCAGTAGTCCCCACCTCCCAATAGTGACAAACTGGAGAACAAACCTTTAACACATGGACCATTGCAGGACACTTCAGATCCAAAAGATAGCAGCCTGGTTGACCACTGAGCTCTTCAGTTCCCTTCTTTTTATTGAGTTATGTGAAAGCACATACATTCTTCTTCTGTTTCTGGTACAGTAAAGAGGAGATTTAGAGAAGCAATTAGAAAACATGACCAGTGTCTCCAGCATTTATTGCTAGATACCTTCTTGGAGAAGTGTACACATTAGAGGCTACATGTAATTCCAAAAAGCAGAAACAGCAATCAACCCTTCCAGATTATGACACATCTCCCCTACATCCTGGATGACCCTGTGAAATTAGGGCAATTTTAATTAGCTACTAAGCCCATTGGTCCCAGTGAGCCTTTTGCTGATGTGAAAATAAGTAACCATGAAGATATATTGAGGAGTTTAATATGGGGTAGGGGATCAAGGAGAAGTTGAGTGGGGCATGTGGCCCTCAGGAGGAAGAGACAGGAGGGATCACAAGTTTGAGATCAGCAATTTAGGGAAATCCTGTCTCAAAATAAAATTAAAATGAGTTGGGGATATAGTTCAGTGGTAGGGTACTCCTAGGTTCAAATCCTAGAACCTCAAAAGAAAGAAAAGGAAAAGAAGAAAGAGAAAAAATTAAAAGAGAAAGGAAGAAAGGAAGAAAGGAAGGAAGGAAGGAAGGAAAAGAAAGGAAGGAAGGAAGGGAGGAAGGAAGAGAGGAAGGAAGGAAGGAAGGAAGGAAGGAAGGAAGGAAGGAAGGAAGGAAGGAAGGAAGGAAGGAACTGAACTACTTGTATCACAAAGAAATGCAGTAGCCACCCTTTCAAGAAGGGCTTCAGAAATAAGCAACACAGCCCCACGAAGCTGAACACCAAAGAAGTCTACAAGATCAAATTTCATCTATAATCTCCTTAGTTGTCTTGGAAATTCCCTTTGCTTCCTTTTACTATTCTGGAACCTGGATTCTGCAAGTAAATTGGGAGTCAAAATACAAATGGGCTGGGTGCAGTGCGCCTGCCTGTAAACCCAGCAGCTCAGGAGGTGGAGGCAGGAGGATCCTAAGTCAGCCTCAGCTACTTAGGGAAGGCTCTAAGCAATTTAGCAAAACCTTGTCTCATACATAAATAAATTAATTAAATTTTAAAAATATGGTTAGGGATGTGGCTCAGTGATAAAGCACCCCTGGGTTCAACCTCTGGTACTCCCTCACCCCCCAAATATAGAAATGGGATCTGTATGATAATCCCACCATTTTCAGCCCCTCACTACAGTTGTACAAAATTATGTTCAGGAACAACTGAAACTCTAACATTAGACTCAACCCTGCTTCTCTAATATCCAAGAATCAATTTGTTACTAATGATAGGTCTTAGTTTTTGAGTCATGGAAGGATGATTTGACAGAAAATACTTAAAAGAAGAATGACCAAAAATAAAGTCAAAATTGACTTTTTCTAGATTATCACTCTGGCATATTCAATAAATCAAATTTTAAACACAAAAGATAACTTGAAAAAGACAAACTAGTTTTTTAGTCTTTGAGATATGACTACAAGTTAATAGACCCAAAAATAGGTAATGTGGATGAGAATCAGTGGAAGAAAATATTGGCAAATGGCAGTAGAAGATGATATGCCTAAAGAGATGAGAATAAGACACTGAGTCAGAGAGACGAGAGAGTTTTAATTAATTAATTAATTAGAAAAGTGATTCTAATGATAGGTAAATATCACTTACTTCTGAAGGAGCTCTGTTAAGCATTAGGATATAGTCATTTCCTTGAATCCTTTCAAAAGTAGTCTAAAGTATTTATTATTATTCTTATTGTACAAAAAAGAAACTGAGTCACAAAGAAGTAAAACAAAGTGTCTAATGTCATAGCTAGTAAATTTCAGCAGAGATGCATACAAGACTGTAATAATTAAAAACTTAATTATTGGAACAAACTACAAGTGTACATGTCTTAAGAGAACAGAATAGAGGCACTGAATACTCTTAAAAATAAGGATTTAGTTTGGCCCTTTGGCCAATTGTGTTAAATCAAGCTAACCTAATTTTTCATTTCACTGAGTCTGTTAGAAATTAAGTCTGATCTCATTAATGTTCTCTAAGCTGAATGCTTTTGGCGAACAAAAAAGATAACTCTATTAAGCCATAAAGAAACAATTAGTAAAATGTATTAGATGTGATTATAATGTGACAAATTATTTTTATAAGCATACCAAGCTTATAGACTCAAATGAACATTGAACTTTACACTATTAACTTTGGAGGAATAGCCATATTATAATGAAGCTTTTCTTGAAATATTTTTTCTTCTTATCATTTCAAATTTAGTTCAAAGTATTTTTCAAAGAGTATCAAAACATTTGTCTTTATAGATAATATTAGTATTTAGTAAAAATGTATGTATATAAGTTTGTTACTCTCAGTGCCCTTGGTATATTTCTTAAAGTCAAGTCATTTTCTAATCATGAAGCAATTTGAACACTGAAGTAATTTCTAAGACATGTCTGCCCTTTCTGAAGACATTTTAAAAAGTAATATTTCATAAGTTGCTTGAACAGCATTGGCATCATCAATAGAGTCGTCTGATAGATTACTAGGTAATTACTTTGTAAAACTAGCATTCAAAATTTTTTTTTTTTAAATATCACTCATGAACTCTGATATTTATACTCTAGCAATAATTTGGTAAATGAATAATAGTTAAATCTGTACTTATGTATGTAGAGATATGGGAATGATTTGAAGCAAGAGCTTCAGTATATTTTTACCATTAGAACAATTCTACTTTGTGTTCACATATCAAATCTACAAACAATGTCATAACTACAGAAAAGAAAGCATTATGCACTCTCATGGTGCCTGTGGAATTGCTTACAATTTCACCTAAGTGCCAGCAATTTAATGACATGTAAATCTATTGTAGTTTTTTTATGACCATTTTGTGAACATCGTATGACCATTTTTTTTATGACAAGTGGAAAGCTGCTAAGTTAGAAATGCATGAGCATTTAAAGGTTGATTAATTTCTATAATAAATTATGGAATTTTTCCTTTCATTTCTTTTCTGTTCTCATTTCCCCCATATTTTCAAATCTTTCAACATATTTCAGTAAAATATTATTATTGAAATCTGAACAAAAATGAAAGTGAGCTAATTACAAAAGGCTGACACTACCAGGAGGTGGAAAATGGACTCCAGTCTGAAGGTTGCCTGACATAGCCTGCCTTCTGGCCTCCTTCAGCGATGTTGTCACATATGCAAAATACACTTGTACTCTTCTGAAATTTTCAGAAATTCTCTTCTCATTACAGTATCTGCTTGAAATCCAAAAATCTTATGTCCTATGTTAGTTTCAGGTATGAATGAGGCTCCCTGTTTCTTTAAGTACTTCTTCCTGAATATAGTTCCACTTGATTCCTACCTGTGACATTAAAGAGAAAAGTTATCTGCCTTCTCTCCCATTCAACAGGATGTGGTGGAATGAACATTGGCTAACAGTCATCAGATATTCTTGTTCAAAATGAGAATTAGAAGCACAAAGGAATCACTGACCAATATCTATTCTTATATTCAGATAGACAAATATTAAAAAACTCTTAAACAGATAGGTGTCTCTGGAATAATTCTCCATTGCTTTTGTGTCTCCTGTTGGAATTTTGGTTCTGTCCTTGGAGTTATCTTTCTTTTTCCATGTTTTCCTTTGAAAATGTTTGCTGCTGAAAAGCTGTTTCAGGCTCCTTCTTGCCAGTGTAATCTAGGGGGTGCAAGGCATTCTCTTTATTCTGTATTATTTCTGTCTTCCTAATCAAATTCTTTGATGTTTCTGCACATGCAACTCTCATGAAGTGAATGGGTCTTGTGTGAAACTACTTGAGGACTGCTACATCAAATAAAACCTCAACTTTATATCATTTTAAGAAACCCCCTCTCTACCTTGTGCTTTTTCTGAGAGACAATATCCTTAATACTACTCAGAAGTCCCAATGTTTGATTGAGAGAATTTATTATGTATTCCTTTAAAATCTTGAGGATTTTTGTCTGTTTTCTTTATTACTCCAGATTTTTCTTTTGCAGGGCTCTGAATTTGCTCTTTGCTTCAATCTCATTTCTTAATGTTAGTATCATATGTCATCTGAAGAGACGGAGAAATTTTTAAAATGTCAAGTGCTAATAGTTCTTAATAGCTCTCTCTTCAATTTATCTATCTCCTTGCATATTTTACTACACAAAGCAAGAATTAAGGAAACATCTTAAAACTTTACTTAAAGCTATTAGATCATTCAGTTTTTAGGTGCATTCTTATTTTATAAAACACTCAATGCTATATAAACCACTATGTAATAAGAATTACTTTTGCTAGCATTTCATGAAGATATTTGTTTCTATCCTTTAAGCCTTCATCACCAAATTCCCAGCTAAAATCCACTAGGTTAGGTTTGACTTTTTGAAAACCTAAACCTTTTTGATGTTTCCTGAAACATCATTATTCAGTTCCAAAGCAACTTCCATACTTTAGGTGTTTACAATTGCTATTTACTGGTAGCCAAATTTTGTAATAGTTATGTATTACAGCATAATAAATTCACAGACAACATTTAGTTATCTCACATTTCTGTGAGATAGACGAGATCTATGTGATGCTTATGAAACTGCAAAACTCAGCACATAAGAATGCCATCTAATCCTCTTCACTAAGAGATGAGTAAACTCTAGCATGTCTTAGTAGCGTAAGGCAGCGCCCTAGTCCCTAGGATGATTGGTGTCCTCTCTTCCTCTCCATTTAAACACCTGCCTGAGGAAGCTCAGTGATGCCATTAGTATTTGCTGTTTCTCTTCTGAAACACTTGATGATAGTCTCCTGATCTCCTTTGCTTAGAGCATTTACTAAAAAAAGCTATTACAATAGTGGATTCTGATTTTAATCCTTGGGAATATGCATGCATCTCCCATAATGCAGAAGTATCTTTCTGAAGGACCAAAGCAGTATGTGTGAAACATAATCATAGAAAGTATAGCAACCCCCTCTCCCAGCTGTTGTGGGATAATAGAATCCTTACATCAATAGTCACCAGCTAGCTAGCAGACACAGTTGGCCTGATCATATTTACACTGACCAATCCGTTGTGATTTCTCACTTTCTTGACTCTATGCGATTTGAGCTTGCCTGTCTTCTCCCCCATGTTTCCTTTAACATGTCCAGTCACCTCTGCACAAATTCAAACAGAGCTCAGCACTTTATCCCAGTGTCAATTCTCCAGCTGTCTCTGTCTCAGGCAATGCTGGCTGTTTGTCTTTGACACTTAGCTTGACAGACTTTCATGCTTCTCTCCTGAGGTTGCAGGTAAATGGTTGCCTCAGGCTGTGGTTTCATCTCCACTGTGTACTAAGTGGGAGGGGACTAAAGTCCATTCATGTGTTTCTAGCAGGCCGAATTCCCTTGCTGTGTGGGTTCCTTGACCTGGGAGCCTCATGACATGGAATTTGGCTTTCTCTACAATGAGCAATCTAAAAAAGAGCAAGAAAGAGTGAGTCCAAGGGCACTATTGTGTGCCCCAGATAAGACATTCTGTTTTTTCTTTCATATTCTTTCAGAAGTGAGTTATGAGCCTGTCATACTGAGGAAGGGAGCATGGTTACTAGTAGGTGGATATCACTGGGGGCTTTTCAGACACTGGTGACTAGTCTAACCTTCCATCTAATGCATTCTCTTCTTGTAATCCATAGGTGAAAAATATCCTGCATCACTTTATCTCAGTTTATAATCACTGGAGCTTGACTCTAGAAACAACAAAGTAGCAACTCCTAACGTGATCAAATATTTGCACCACAAACAACTCATCAATGCACACAAACAAAATATAAATACAGTGAAAAATTAAAAATAAACAATAATTTTGGTAGCATGTTAATTTAAATAGGATAATATAATAATTCTTATGAGAATTAAATAAGCTAACTCATAAAGAACAATACATATATATTAGATATTGATCACTGCTATAATAATTACTATCACTGCTGAATAAATAAGCATTTATTTTATAAATATAATAACTTCTTAAAATAATTTTGAATTAGTAGGTTTGGTTCTTTTGATAGACTTTTCATTGTTTCGGCAATACAAGGCTACAAATTACATGGTCAATACATTTCATTTGAACAGATATTACCATCTATAATTTCAGACAAATACATATCCATGATTCATGCCCCCAAATTTGGGGAAAATGAGAAAATAATACTTTACTACTACCTGGACACTTTATAACTTACATTTTGAAGAAGAGTGTATGGACTTTTTTACGACCTACTAAAGTGGCATACTAGTTATGAAGTTACAAGTAATTTAGAAATACGTTGAGCTCTCTTGTGGTCTACTCATCCCACAGAAATAACCACAATTCTGATTCCTTAAGCCATTTAGTTTGATTTCCCTCTTTTGAATTTCACATACATCTTGTACAATTTAGTATTCAAATTACTTTATTGAGTATTCTTTTTTTTTTTTTGCTTCACCACTTCACCTTTATATTTTATTTATTTATTTTTATTGTAAACAAATGGGATACATGTTGTTTCTCTGTTTGTACATGGAGTCAAGGCATACCATTTGTGTAATCATAAATTTACATAGGGTAATGTTTGATTCATTCTGTTATTTTTTTCTTCTCCAACACTCTTCCCACCCCTCTTTTCCCTCTATACAGTCTTTCCTTCCTCCATTCTTACCACCCTCGTTAACCCTAACCCTAACCCTAACCCTAACCCTAACCCTAACTCTAACCCCTCCCACCCCCATTATATGTCATCATCCACTTATCAGCGAGATCATTCGCCCTTTAGTTTTTTGAGATTGGCTTATCTCACTTAGCACGATATTCTCCAATTTCATCCATTTGCCTGCAAATGCCATAATTTTATCATTCTTCATGGCAGAGTAATATTCCATTGTATATATATGCCACAGTTTCTTTATCCATTCATCAATTGAAGGGCATCTAGGTTGGTTCTGCAATCTGGCTATGGTGAATTGAGCAGCTATGAACATTGATGTGGCTGTATCTCTGTAGTATGCTGATTTTAAGTCCTTTGGGTATAGGCCAAGGAGTGGGAAAGCTGGGTCCAATGGTGGCTCCATTCCAAGCTTTCTGAGGAATCTCCATACTGCTTTCCAGAGTGGGAGGACTAATTTGCAACCCCATCAGCAATGTATGAGTGTACCTTTTTCTCCACCTCCTCGCCAACACCTATTATTGCTTGTGTTCTTGATACTCGCCATTCTAATTGGGGTGAGATGGAATCGTAGGGTAGTTTTGATTTGCATTTCTCATATTACTAGAGATGTTGAACATTTTTTCATATATCTGTTGATTGCTTGTAGATCTTCTTCTGTGAAGTGTCTGTTCATTTCCTTAGCCCATTTTTTGATTGGATTATTTGTATTCTTGGTGTAGAGTTTTTTGAGTTCTTTATATATTCTGGAAATTAGTGCTCTATCTGAAGTATGAGTGACAAAGATTTTCTCCCACTCTGTAGGCCCTCTCTTCACATTACTGATAGTTTCCTTTGCTGAGAGAAAGCTTTTTAGTTTGAATCTATCCCAGTTGTTGATTCTTGCTTTTATTTCTTGTGCTATGGGAGTCCTGTTAAGGAAGTCTGATCCTAAGCTAACAATTTGAAGATTTGGAACCACTCTTTCTTCTATAAGATGCAGGGTCTCTGGTCTGATTCCAAGGTCTTGATCTATTTTGAGTTGATTTTCGTGCAGTGTGAGAGATAGGGGTTTAATTTCATTCTGTTGCATATGGTTTTCCAGTTTTCCCAGTACTATTTGTTGAAGAGGCTATCTTTTCTCCATTGCATATTTTTGGCCCCTTTGACTAATTTGACAAAATTATAAAATTGTATTTATTTGGGTTTGTGTCCATGTCCTCTTTTCTGTACCATTGATCTACCTGTCTATTTTGATACCAGTACCATGCTGTTTTTGTTACTATTTCTTTGTAGTAGAGTTGAAGATCTCGTATTGCGATACGCCCTGCTTCGCTCTTTCTACTGAGGATTGCTTTAGCTATTCCGGGTTTGTTATTCTTCTAAGGTTTTCTTTAATTTCTTTCTTTAATGTTCTGCAGTTCTCATTGTAGAGGTCTTTCACCTCTTTTGGGAGGTGTTTTATTTTTTTCAATGTTATTTTGAATGGAGAAGTTTTCCTAACTTCTCTTTCCGAAGATTCATCACTTATATATAAAAATGCATTGGATTTATGAGCATTGATCTTGTAACCTGCTACTTTACTGAATTCACTTATGAGTTCTAAAAGTTTTCTGGTGGAATTTCTAAGTTCCTCTAAATATATAATCATGTCATCAGCGAATAGGAATAGTTTGAGTTCTTCTTTTCCTATTGGTATCCCGTTAATTTCTTTGGTTTGTCTAATTGCTCTGGCTATAGTCTCAAGGACGATGTTGAATAGAAGTGGTGAAAGAGGGCATCCCTGCCTTGTTCCAGTATTTAGGGGGAATGCTTTCAGTTTTTCACCATTTAGAATGATATTGGCCATGGGCTTAGCGTAGATGGCCTTTACAATATTAAGAAATGTTCCCACTATCCCAATTTTTAAAAAGGAGAAGAAAGAATATCTACAGTATAACATTCATATACTAATGAAACCTCCCAGTGTTCAGTAGCCTGATGCATGAGACATATCTGACAGTGAGCTTCAAGCCTCCAGCAGGCGTCTCAGGATGGGATTTGCCCCACCCAAAGATCAGAGCTCCGGCATCCTGGATTATCCAAGATGGTCTCTCTGGCTTCGAAATGTGTTGGCAAATGGGGAGCTGCAGCTCAGGGGTGGATGTGATCAGCTGGAGGTCCTGAAGGCGAGATGCAGCTGGTCCGGCAGGGGTCCTGGAGGTCAGGTGTGTTTGGTGTGGTTGTGGGATCCTGGATGCTGGGTGCAATCAGTCGGTCTGGGGTCCCAGTGATAGGGCACAGTCAGTTGGTCTGGGTGTCCTGGCGGCAGGGAGCAGTCAGTTGTTATGAGGGCCCCAGAGGCAGGGAGTGATCAGTGGGGCTGAGCGATCTTGGAGATGGTGCTCAGTCAGTCCGGCCAGGGGTCCTAGGGGACCTGGCTGTCGTCTCAAAATGGCGGCAGCCACGTGTAATCAAACCTGCAGGTACTGTAACAGTGAACTTCCAGGCAACAGTAGGCAGCTGGTGCTCCACTGGCAGTCAGCGATCAGTTTGCTGACTGTTGTCGGATGATCGGGACATGAACCTCATGCATTGGGTGATGGATAAGAGTAAGGCAGGCAATGGACTGGCCAGAGGCAGGCAAATGGCAGATGATAGTGCCTGACAGTGAGCAATCTGCACTCAAAAAAGGCATGGATATGCTGGGAGACTGTAGGTCATCACGGCAGACAAATGGGGTAAACACCAGGGGAACGATAAGCAGCAAAAACTACCTCACCAAGAAACAGATATCCTCTGCTTGAAACCCGAGTTATGGAGCAGCAAGGAACGCAGGCTCCCTCTAGTACGCCATCTTGGATCTCCCCACTATCCCAATTTTTTCTAGTGTTTTGAGCATGAAGGGATGCTGTATTTTATCGAATTCTTTTTCTGCATCTATTGAAAATAATCATGTGATTCTTAACTTTTAGTCTGTTGATATGGTGAATGACATTTATTGATTTCTGGATGTTGAAACAACCTTGCATCCCTGGGATAAAACCCACTTGATCGTGGTACACTATTTTTTTAATATATTTTTGTATGCAATTTGCTAAAATTTTGTTGAAAATTTTTGCATTGATGTTCATTAAGGACATTGGTCTGAAATTTTCTTTCCTCAATGTGTCTCTGTCTGGTTTAGGTATCAGGGTGATATTGGCTTCATAGAATGAGTTTGGGAGGGTTCCCTCCTCTTCTATTTCATGGAAGATTTTGAGAAGTATTGGAATGAGCTCATCTTTAAAGGTTTTGTAGAACTCGGCTGAGAACCCATCTGAACCCCGACTTTTCTTTGTTGGTAGGCTTTTGATGACCTCTTCTATTTCATTGCTTGAAATTGATTTAGTTAAGTTGTGTATATCCTCCTCTTTCAGTTTAGGTAATTCATATGTCTCTAGAAACTTGTTGATGTCTTTGAGGTTTTCTGTTTTGTTGGAATATAGATTTTCAAAATAGCTTCTAATTATGTTTTGTATTTCACTGGTGTCTGTAGTGATATTTCCTTGGTTCATTCCGAATTTTAGTAATTTGAGTTTTCTCCCTCTTTCTCTTTGTTAGTGTGGCTAAAGGTTTATCAATTTTGTTTATTTTTTCAAACAACCAACTATTTATTTTGTTAATTTTTCCGATTGTTTCTTTTGTTTCAGTTTTGTTGATTTTGGCTCTGATTTTAACTATTTCCTGTCTTCCACTACTTTTGGTGTTGGTATGCTTTTCTCTTTCTAGAACTTCGAGCTGTAGTGTTAAGTCATTTATTTGTTGATTTCTACTTCTTTTGTTGAATGCGCCCATGAAATAAATCTTCCTCTAAGTACTGCTTTCATAGGGTCCCAGAGATTTTGATATGATGTGTCTTTGTTCTCGTTTACTTCTAAGAATTTTTTAATTTCCCTCCTGATGTCTTCTGTTATCCATTCATCATATAATAGTGTATTATTTAATCTCCAGGTATTGGAGAAGTTTCTGTTTTTTATTCTGTCATTTATTTCTAATTTCAATCCATTATGATCTGATAGAGTACAAGAGAGTATCTCTATCTTCTTGTATTTTAACAGTAGCTTTGTGGCATAAAATATGGTCTATTTTAGAGAAGGATACATGTGCTGCTGAGAAGAAAGTGTATTCGTTCTTTGTTGGATGGCATATTCTATATAAGTCAGTTAAGTCTAAATTGTTGATTGTGCTATTGAGTTTTATGATTTCTTTATTCAATTTGTGTTTGGAAGATCTATACAGTGGTGAGAGAGGTGTGTCAAAATCGCCTAGTATTATTGTGTTGTGGTGTATTTGATTTCTGGAATTGAGAAGGATTTGTTTGACGTACATGGATGATCCAATGTTCGGGGAATAGATATTTATGATTGTTATGTTATGCTTCCCTTAAGCAGTATGTAATGTCTTTCTTTATCCCTTCTTACTAGTTTTGGCTTGAAGTCCAAATTATCTGAAATGAGGATGGATACTCCAGCTTTTTTGCTGTGTCCATGTGCATGGTATGTTTTTTCCCATCCTTTCACCTTCAGACTATGGGTATCTCTTTCTATGAGATGAGTCTCTTGCAGGCAGCATATTGTTGGATTTTTCTTTTTAATCCAATATGCCAGTCTATGTCTTTTGATTGATAAGTTCAGGCCATTAACATTCAGGGTTATTATTGTGATATGATTTGTATTCCCAGTCATTTGACTCATTTTTGTTTTTGACATGATTTGGTTTCTCCTTTATTTGGCTATTCCTTTAGGCTAGATCCTCCCATTGCTGATTTGCATCCTTGTTTTTGTCGCTTGCCGCCAACCAGCGGGACAAAGAACACATACACTTCAGAAGTTCTTGAAGCAGCTTCCGCCTTACTCGGATAACACCCTCTATATATAAGCAGTCTCATGCATAAGCAATTGTAATCAGATGAGTCCATCCAATCCTATTAAAGGTCAAGCGATCACGAGCTCAAGCATACATGTAAGATATATCTGTCCAAGCACTAAGCAGCTGAACTAATTATCATAAAGCCAATGGTAAACACTTCCTGTTTTTCTCAAGGCATATTCAGCATGCCCTTTGGCTCTCTGCCTGTCACCATCTTGGATGCATGTGGTGTATCCCTGGGCCCCGGGTCTCGCCTGCCACAGTTTTTCATCTCTTCCTCACGGAATATTTTGCTGAGAATGTTCTGTAATGCCGGCTTTCCATTTGCAAATTCCTTTATTTTTTGTTTATCATGGGAGGATCTTATTTTGTTGCCAAATCTGAATGTAAGTTTTGCTGGGTATAGATTCTTGGTTGGCATCTGTTTTCTTTCAGGGCTTGGTAAATGTTCTTCCAGGTCCTTCTAGCTTTTAAGGTCTGGATTGAAAAAGCTGCTGATATTCTTATTGGTTTCCCCCTGAATGTAATTTGATTCTTTTCTCTCGCAGCCTTTAACATTCTGTCCTTATTTTGTATGTTATGTACTTTCATAATAATGGGCCTTGGTATGAGTCTGTTGTAATTTTGTATATTTGGAGTCCTATAAGCCTCTTGTACTTGGTTTTCCATTTCATTCTTCAGAATTGGGAAATTTTCTGTTATTATTCCATTGAATAGAATGTTTATTCCTTTGGTTTGTTTATCTAAGCCTTCCTCAATCCCAATAATTCTTAAATTTGGCCTTTTCATGATATCCCATAATCCTTGTAGATTCTGTTCATGATTTCTTATCATCTTCTCAGTTTGGTCAACTTTGTTTTCAAGATTAAATATTTTGTCTTCAATGACTGAGGTTCTGTCTTCCAGGTGTTCTATCCTATTGGTTATGCTTTCTATGGAGTTTTTAACTTGGTTTATTGTTTTTCATTTCAAGGCTTTCTGTTTTTTTTTTTTTTTTTTTTTTTTTCAGTATCTCTAACTCTTCATTGAAATGATCTCTTGCTTCCCCTATTTGCTCTTTTAACTGTTGATTGGTGTGATCATTTAATGCCTGCATTTGCTCTTTCATCTCCTCCTTCAATGCCTGCATTTGCTCTTTCATCTCTTCGTTTGCTTCCCTGATTGTTTTAATTATGTACATTCTGAACTCCCTTTCTTACATTTCTTCTGCTGTGCTGTCATTGGGTTTTATTGATATAGTATCTAGGTTTGTTTTGGACATTTTCTTCCCTTGTTTTCTCATATTGGTCAGATATCAGTGGGATTCTGAAATATTGCAGATTTCCTCTATTGGCTTATAGTGTCCCTATAGATTTCCAGTATATCACCTCCCAGCCTTCAGTAGCCTGAAGTCTGGAGGAACTTGATAATGCAGTGCTTCTGAAGAACGCTGCCCCTAGCCCACTACTGGTTCCAGGTTTGGAGCTGGCTCTGTGTAGAATGGCTCACTGGGAGACCTGCTCCGAGAAGCTAGCTGTGGAAGGAGCCTGCCACCAGAGGGAGCAGGGCTGCTTGGGGAAGTTACTGGCTGCCCTGCCCTGGTCCCTGAAGCTACCTGTGGGCTGGGCCCACCACTGGGTCCAGGGCTTGTAGCTGGCTTTGTGCAGATGCTCTGAGAAGCTGGCTGTGGAAGGAGCCTGCCGCAGGAGGGAGCAGGGCTGCTTGGAGATGTCTCTGCTGCCCTTCTCTGGTCTGAGAGCCTGCCTGCAGGCCAGTCCTCACCACAGGCTCCAGGACTTATAGCTGACTCTCACTGGGTGGCCTGCTCCAAGAAGCTGGCCGTGGAAGGAGGCTGCCACCGGAGGGAGCAGGGCTGCCTGGGGAAGACTCTAGCTGCCCTGCCCTGCTCTGAGAAGCTGCTCCTGTCCAGGCCTGCCGCCCAGGCCGAGCATCACCCGGTGAGGGAGACTTACCCCGTGGCTCTTTGTTAGTCCGAGTCTCTCAATGCCTCTCCTTCTTGAATCCTGGGTTCTAGAGCGACAGGAGATGCAGTCACCCTCTAGTCCTCCATCTTGGATCACCACTTTATTGATTTTGAATGATTCATTCCATTCATTCATATTGTTGTATAAATTTATAGATCACTTTCAAAGTTACATTATATTCTGTGATTCATAGTTTGCTTGCTTTTTGGGTACTTAGTAGTTGCAGAATTGTCAATTCACAGATAATGTGTATATTATATCATAGTTGATAGTGTAAAGGGTGCATGAAAGTGTCTGAGAGGTTAAACCAATAAATGCATAGTTGTTCCCATTGTTCACCTTCCTTAAAAAGAGTTGTAATCTGTCTTTTTCATTTTCTTAATTTCCCTCAATTGAGAGTATATTGATAGATGTCTCATTATGGTTTCAATTTGGATATGACATTGTCCAAATCTCTTGATAGAAAGACTGTAAAAAAAAGTGTGAATATTTTTAATTTGTCAGAATATACTTAGAAGTAAAGGCAAAAGAATGATATCATAATTTCAACTATCATGGGACCATTTGGTAAAGTTTTCTTAAGAAAGAACATAAAATACATATGCTATAATTATATGATAAACTGACTTTTCATTTGTGATAAGCAAAATGAACACACACAATTTTGTGTGGAATCTAACCAAAAAAATGGAAAATTTTGAAGTGTTAATTGTCATTTTCTTCTTCCATGATTTCAATATGTATTTTACAAAATAGCCTAGGAATTCAGGTGCTGTAGCACATGCCTGTAATTCTAGTGATTCATGAGGCAGAAGCCAGAGAATCCCAAGTTTGTCTCTGGTCTCAGCAACTTAGCAAGACCCTTTCTTAAAATTAAAAACAAAAAATTAAAAGACTGAATATATTTATAGCTCAGTGATGGAGCACCCCTGAGTTTATTGCCCAGAAGCAACTGACCAAACAAACAAAAACAAAACACAACAAAAATACCTAAGGAGATGTTCATGTTTCTATTTTATGTGCATATACATGGATACATAAAATGAAGCTAGGATACTGGTGGTTATGCTTAACCCAAAGAAACGTATTTTCAGAGTTTAATCAAACTAATGGCTTGTGAGGAAAAGATTCCCAATGCTTGCTTCCTCAGTGTTTATAGTCAAATAAAGAAATATTTCACTTCCATAACTAAGCAAATCAATCTATACCTATGTTTTACGTTAAAAAAAATAATGGAAAATGCAAAAATGTTATGAGATTTAGGTACTTAACACAGAGCCTTTTCATAATGAGAAGACATTGAGATTTTAAGAATGTAAGCACTGAAACATCATTCCTTTCTTCTTGACTTTTAATTTGGTAGCCATTGTGATTTGGTGGAACAAAGACAAAGTACTGTCAAGCAGGTGTGGAAAGACAGCATTTCTTGCCTTAAGCTACTATGTCTCAAAGTGACTTTAGGACCCTGAACATGGCTGATGAGCAGACTTCTGTAGATATACTAACTAAGTAACCCATCCCTGCACACATTGAGAGAAAATGATGGAATAGGATTTTAGCCCTGATAGCCTGATTAGATCCCTAGTCTTAGATGGTTATACTCTACGAAAATCACAACAGAATGGGTAGGAGGTAGTTTCTTTCAAGCTCCCTCAGTTAGATGCATTATCAGTGCCAGTCAGGAAGTGCACAGTTTCTTTTCCTCATAAATGATACCCCTAGTACAGCCAACTCAAAAGTTATATGTCTGAGTTCAGTCTTAACCACAATGAAGAAGATGTATTTTTATTATATTTTTGAAGAGCCAAATAAGACTTAGGGCTTCTAGGAACTTCAAAAAAGGGAGATAGGTTTAATTTGGGTATATAAATTTATTCTGGATTTTTAAATACAAGATAAGCTCACTAGTAATAAAGCAGTCTTTGTACAATGGGTATTGTGGGTTAAAAAATGATCTCCCCAAAGCATAAGCTCACATCCTAACCCCTATAAACTAAAATTATGATCACAGCTGGAAAAGGGGCTGTTTTAAAAAAGTTTATATTTTAATTTTTATTTGTTCTAATTAGTTGTACATGGCAGTAGAATGCATTTATATATTTTGATAGATCATACATAAATGGAGTGTAATCTCTCATTTTTCTGATTATACATATATATTGCAGTATCAGATATAATTAAATATATTGAAATGAGATCATTCTGCATTTAGCATTGACCAATTGTTCTAAGAGACACACAGAGGCTAGATGGACACATAAAGGGAAAACCATAGGAAGATGGAAGCAGACTGGAGTTATGGGAGAAACAGAGGGATACCTAGAGTCACCAAGTCAAAAGGGACCAGAAGTTGATTCTCCCCAAGAACCTTTGGAACAAGATTGTCCTGTGACACCTTAAATTGGACTCTGGCCTAGCAGAATATATTTGTGTGCTTTCAACCACCTAGTTTATATTGATGTGTTATGGCAGCACTAAAATTCTAGTACAAGATTAAACAAAAAACAGCCTGGCGTGGGAATGTAGCTCAGTTGGTAGAGTGCTTGCCTAGTGTGCACAAGTTCCTGAGTTCAATCCCTGGCACAGCCAAAAGAAAAAAAAACAAAAAACAAACAAACAAAAAAAACAGCCTGTCCTGGACTTTTTTTTTTTTTTTTTTTTTTTTTATTATTAACTAAATTATACAAACAAGGGAAATTCTTACCTGGTTGTTTTTCAACTTTTCTATTGGATATAGCTAAGCCCTTTTGGTAATATAAATTGATGATTACACCGTATCAATAATTTGAATGTTATTTATTTTATAAAAGATTTCACATATTTCAAAAGAACACTTCTTAAAGAAGAAATAAAAATGGAATAATATTTCTTTGGCTTTCTGGTCATTAAAGCACTCTAGAGCTCCTATTTAAGTACACATCATTTCCATACAGGCAGCATAAGATATGTGGTTAATTATAGTAATTGCAGGCAACATGGGTTAATATTGAGGCACTGTCACTATCAGTTATGTTTCCTTGGACAATTTTGCCTACCATCCCATGACAAGCTTATTCATCTCTAAAATAAGCAAAATTAGACTATCTGCTCTATGGAAGTTCTGAAGGCTAAATAATACAATGCATATAACTGTGCTCTTTAGATTGCTATATAATAGTTCTTAAGAGAGATAATGACTCAAGGGTAATACATGAAAAACAGTAGAGTAGACATATGATATCACAGTAAAAATGGGCTTTTCTCATTATTACTATTGATTTTTTTATCATTATACTTTCAATTTGATTTTAATTAACTTTCCATTAGAGTCAAATGGGAAAGGAGCATTATAAGAACCTTATTAATTCTTTAAGATGGAAAATTCTATATAAAACTCATTATGATGAATTGCAAAATTTCAGAAGGAACAATTTATATCAAAGTCTAAAATGCATTAGTTTTCAATTAAGTAGTTACTATTTGTTAAAAAATGAATAGACCCTACTTTTTAAATAACTTCATAATTTCAATTATGGTCTGCACTTTTTTATAGTTATCTTATGTGGCAGCTGACCTGATCAGTTTAATAATAGAAAAGAGAAAGATTTATTTTTATTGTTAGGTCCTTTATTAGCTTTATTATGAAAGTTTTATAATTCAAAACTATATACAGTAGAAAGATTTTTTTCAAATAATTCATGAAACCATTTACTTAGAGTTACAGTGTCAATGGAATGATTAAGTATTAAACATTGATTGCAATGACTTTTTTCAGAAAACATTTCACAGAAAGTTTTAAATATACTACAAAGAAAGTTAAGAATAAGCTACAATTTACTAACTTATTTATATGTATCTATCATTATCAATAAGTAAAAGTTTTATTTGCTTTAAATAAAATTATGTTTACTTAACCATTGTATTAAAATTACTTTTTCCTCATTTAACCTTTGTTTTTTTCATATATTAACTAGAACATTTGAAAATTCATCCTTATAATTTTGAACATGCCCTCTACTAAAGATATTGATTGCTTTGAAAATTTAGTCTTCAATTTCTACAGAACAGTAACATGGCCACTTCGCCTCTCAGTTGTATGGAGGATAATCATATTATAGTGGCCATTTATTCTGTGATTCTTCACACTTCCGATTTGGTAAGCCACCATGTTCATGGCACTAAGAATAAGATGTGCAATTTTGAATATAATAAAAGACTAATATAATTCTTCTTAATTTCAAGACCAGAAATCCTACCAACTTGAAGTTTAACTTTGCTTTTTTGACTTAAAAATGTGTATAAGCACAAAAGCATACATGCTCCAGTACACACACGGACATTCACTTTATAGTATGTTCTAAATGAGTAAATACAATGTTCTCTAGATCTAGCATAAACAAATTTCTATATTAATCTTTTACTTATACACTAACAAGGATCTACTCCTCATTGGTTTATTTTCTTACATGTTAGGAAAAAAAAATGGGATTCCAACCCTGTAACTAATGAGCTGACATGATTTTGAGCAGCAATGTCTCTCTCCCTATGCCCCAGGCCTGCCCTACATGGGAGGTATTTCACTTTTCCTCCATCCTTTTAATGTATATAGTCTTGATTTAGATACTCACTTTATCACCTTAAACCATCATCTTTTTACAGATTGGAAGTTAAGCAAATAAACAAGGTTTATTGCTCTGTAGTAGACTTGGATGGTGCTGGTGGTGGTGGTGGTGGTGTGTGTGTGTGTGTGTGTGTGTGTGTGTGTGTCCATATTCTCTGAGCAACCTGGAAAAGTACCATTGTACTCATATTAGACCAAGATTGCCTAAACTCCAATCATATTAATTTCAAACATGTGAGGAATCAAGGGGAACAGATTAAAAAAGAGGAGATTTGGGGAGTCCAAGGCATTTTATGAGATCCCTCTCTTCACATATGACATTTGCTTGTGTTTTGGGACTCAGAGTTTAGATTAAATCTTTAAGTGAGATAATGTGGATTTTCTTAACACAGCTAAGTTTTCAAAGATCTCTATTTTAGAGTGGAGTAACTTTCACGACATTATCTAGGTGTCCTCTCCTAATAAATCCATAGATTCTAGGTTTGTTTACTTTAATGCTAAAATGAGGTGATTCTGCTAAGAGCAATCCATAGATTGTTATCTCCTCCTAGCAAATAGCATTAAGCTATTATCAATATGTATACAAAAGAGATTAGGAGACATTTACTGTTTGCTTGCTTTTTGTGAGAATATTCTCCTTTATCTACAGAGAAATGAAGCACAGTGCAGCTGGTTTAATTCCTTTATTCTAATCACAATAAAAAGAAATATAATTTATGACTCAGGGAAGAGCCTACATTTAATTTTTACCTGATTGATAGCCAAATTTATATTGTGTATTTCTATTTCATTGGAGGATCGCATTTTGACAATCTAAGTCAGAATGTGTCTCAGGAGAAATTCATAAACTGAATGATGTGTACCTCACAGACTTATATTTTGCCACATTACTGAGTTGGTGTCACCATTCAGGTAGGATGCCATTGGAAACAGAGAAGTGCTTGTGGCATCTCTAACTCCAACTTCTAATAAGTGTTAAGGAATCAAGGAGGAGAGACGATTCTGAGCTACACAAAGATGATTTCTTCCTGATAGTTTGTAATTATGTGTTTTGGGGAATCAATTTGATTTCCTAACAAAACTATGTCTCAGAATGAATTAGCAGTGTTAACATATTCTTAAAAGAAATTGGGGTAAGTTACAAAACTACTACAATAACATTGTACAGTTGTTCTCTGTTAAGTGAATAATACCTAAATCAAACTTTCTATCATATATGGCACACAGTTCAACCACGTGGAACATGGCCTGCAAAGTCTTCATCTGGAGGCTCTGGGTTACCTAGTTAACTGTTTACATGTTTCCATATTGCATTGTGTTTAAGTAGATCTACACAAAGTATGATAGACAGTCATGCAACTTTTACCTTATGGTTCTCTGGAACTCAGTATCTCTCTCTGTCTCTCTCTCTCTCTCTCTGTCTCTCTCTCTCTCTCTCTCTCTCTCTCTATATATATATATATATATATATATAATTATGTAGTAATTATATATATATCTACATACACACACACTATATTTAGTATACATAGCATATACTATTATATTAGTATACATACTTATATAATACTATATAAATATGTATATATATATTTGAACTGTTACATAAATATATACACACCTATATGTATACCCATTTTGTTAAATAAACAAACAACAAAATCTCACCTTCAGGCTCTATTACCTTTCTTCTTATGCTGTAGCTTCCCCAACATTTGTTTCCAACATTCTTAAAAAATATTACCATACCCTGGAAGTCCCAGTGTCTGAGTCTCTTACATTTTCGGCCTGTGTGCTTTGTAAAAAGATCTCAGCTTTCATATAACAGTGCCTCAAGGGTGGAGTAGAAAAATCCCTAAATAAAATAGGGATTCTTTTAGAAGAGCAGGAATGGAAAGTTGGGGTACTTGGGCCCTAATAATACCACTCCTATCGCATTGTCTGCCTGAGTGGACAAGTCTAAATCTCCTAGATCCCTATCAAATTATGTCACCAGTGACCTCCAAATGCAATCTAAATTAATGCCTTCAAGTTACAATTAAAAATGTACATGTCAAGTAAGTTTTAGACCCAGGAACTCTTATTTTCATGGATCTTGCATCATGTCATGAATATTAATGTGGAAAGGATCAAATAAGCTTATACATTAGGTAATTTTGAAAAGTTATTTATCAGTTTGTTTTTGACATTATTTACCTCATAAATCCACAAGTGAATATTACTGAACTGTAAATATTTACTATATCAAAGAGTTCTGAGAAATAGAAATTTTTGATAAAGATAGTTTCAATTATAATGACATTACTTGAATTTCACATTTTTTAATTTTATTTTTTTGATTCACTGTACACAAATGGGGTACAACTTTTCATTTCTCTGGTTGTACACAATGCATAGTCATACCATTTGTGTAA
The DNA here is from genome assembly GCF_902686455.1 of Sciurus vulgaris. Classification (NCBI taxonomy): domain Eukaryota; kingdom Metazoa; phylum Chordata; class Mammalia; order Rodentia; family Sciuridae; genus Sciurus; species Sciurus vulgaris. Next base: position 148,010,069 of record NC_136466.1, read on the forward strand.
TTATATGTGTATATAAGGTATTGATCTTTCTTTCCTCCTGTTCCCTCCCACACCTCATTTCCCTCTATGCAAAGTTCCTCCATTATTCCCTTACCCCTTTTACCCCCTGTTATGTATCATCATTCACTTATCAGAGAAAACATTCAGCCTTTGGTTTCTTGGAATTCACTTTTTTCACTTAGCATGATATTCTCCAACTCCATCTATTTAACTGCAAATGCCGTAATTCACTAATAGTCCGCTGTGTATATACCACAGTTTCTTTATCCATTCATCTCTTGAAGGACATCTAGGTTGGTTCCACAATCTAGCTATTTTGAATTGAGTTGCTATAAACATTGATGTGGCTGTGTCACTGTAGTATGCTGATTTTAAGTCCTTTGGGTAGAGGCCAAGGAATCGCATAGCCGGGTAAAATTGTGGTTCCATTTCAAGTTTTCTAAGGAATTTCCACACTGCTTTCCAGAACAGTTGCACCAATTTGCAATCCCATCAGCAATGTATTAGTGTACCATTTTCCCTCACATCCTAGCAAACACCTAGTGTTGCTTGTATTCTTGATAACAGATATTCTAATTGGAGTGAGATGAAATCTTAGGGTAGTTTTGATTTGCATTTCTCTTATTACTAGAGATGGTGAACATTTTTTCATGTAACTGTCGATCACTTGTAAATATTCTTCTGCTTTTTTTTCAGCAAAGGAAACAATCAACAATGTGAAGAGAGAGCCTAGAGTGGAAGAAAATCTTTACCACATTCACTTTAGAGCACTAATCTCCAGAATTTATAAAGAACTCAAAAAACTGAATTTCACTTTCTATATTAATGAGATTGAAGATGCAAAACCATATAAATTATCTCCCTACAAGCTAGTACACTCATTGTGGCTGTCATCTTTTCTCTGACCAAACTGCTCACTTGTGAAAGAATTGTTCTTAAGTATGAAATATTGTTGCTCCTTGTAGGGCAACAAGGTCCGATGTACCTTCTCAGGGCCCGCCTGAGGAGAAAAGGGGGCCAAGCAGGATGATGAGTATGGGCAGCAAAGGAAACACACCAGAGCTGGGAAGTCCGTCAGCGAATAAGGCACAGCAGGAATCTCCTTTACCTTAAGGGTCAGGCGTATAGAAGGCCTTAAGGGGTGGAGATAAGAGGCCAATCAGGGAGTTACACATAACTGGTTGCTGGGTAAGAACACATTTTTCAGGTCCCAGGGGAGAGCGGCAGTACAAGGAAGTCTGGTTAAACTATTGGCAGGTCAGGCAGTGCCACGTATGAGGAAGAGGTTGCCATGAGGGTGCAGTCGCCATTATAGGGTACGTCCCATATAGTTAGGGTCTCATGTGTGCAGCTCTCCTAAACTGACACTTATGCGGGGGTTCTACATTTTTAACATCGCAGAAATATCCCCACCCACATGGTCCCACTGAGCCTATAAGACGCTCTGCAGTGACTCAAAGTTACACTGGGCATTGCCCTCGTGGGGACTCTCTGTGATGACTCCAACCATATAACAAGTCTCTTCCTGGATCACCAGACTGTTCATGGCATCTTTGAAATCCTGGGGAGGAAGCAATATTCTCAGTTTTCACCTGCTCCAATACTACCACCATTTGGATGCTGCAAAAATGGATCATTTGTCAATTTCAAAGCTCTTTCCAGATTATGGGGAGAAGAAATTTGAGGTGACTGTGCAGCAAGTCCCAAGGTCCTGAGTGTTCTCTATACCTCTCTTTGGCTTAAGTTTTTGCCTCTGGCCTTGGCTATCTGGGCCTGAGATGGGAAGAAAAACAACAGTCCCCTTCAGAGTGTCTTCAGGCTCCATCTCCTAGTCCTGACCAACAGCTGCTGGCATTATTCTGTCTACACTAATAATATCAAATGGCCACATCTTTGGTTTTTCTAAGAAAATGCTTTATCATTCTCTACCACATATCTAGGTTGAACATCTCTCAAATTCCTAAGTTCCTTTTCCCTGTTAATTATAAAATCAATTTTAAAATCATTGACTACTGAAATTCAGCTTCTTGAATTCATATCAGATACAAGAAACTGTGCTTCACCCAAGAACTGTGATGCCTAGATATTTCATCCACCAGGCGTTCCAATTCATCACTCTTAAGTTCTGCTTTCCATGAAGTCCTAAGACGTGGACACAGTTTAGCCAAGTTCTTTGCCATTTTGTTCCAAGAATGACCTTTCTTGTGGTATCTGACACTTTGCCCTCATTCTCATGAAAGATCTCATCAGAATGTCCTTTGCCATCTACATTTTTACCAACATTCTAAGCATGACTGCTTAAAAACTCTGTAAGAAGATTCAGACTTTCCTGACAGTTATTTTATTTTGAGTGCTCACCAGTTTATGGTAATCTACACTATTTTTCTAGCCTGCTCCTCCAGCCTCTATGCATCTTCCAATTCCCAAATCACTTCCACATCTATTTGCTATAGCAGCAGCCCCACTACTCAATACCATTTTGTTGTAGTCCATTGAACTGTAACAGAATACCTCAGACTATGTAATTTGTAATAAAAAGAAATGTATTGCTTCATGTTTCTGGAGGCTGGGAAGTTCAATTTTGAGGGTCTAGCATCTGACAAGGGGCTTCTTCCTACATCATACCCTGAGACAAGGACAAAGAGAGGACAAGAAAGAGGAATAGATGGAACTCTTTCATAAATGGCATTAATCCATTTACAAGGGTAGAACTTTATGACCTTAATATTTTCCCTTAGGTGCACCTTCCAACAGTATTGATCAGAGACTTAATTTCTAGCACATGCTTTTGAGTGACATATTCAAACAACTGCAATCATTTTATATCAAAATCCTTGTCTTTAAAAATAATTACACATGTCTATATGCTTACTCCCAAAAGATGATTCAATTCAGTGCCATTATGATACTGTCATTCTTACAATAAAATAATACAATCCTTGTATTATTTAATCAGAAAGTGGTTTCTGCTCTTCTTTCACCTTACCTGGGCCCTGCAATACACTGAAGGCCAATTATTAATTTCTCTGAAATACCTAACAAACACAGTCTGAGAACTTCAAACAACTTTAGAGAGTTGTGCCAAGGATTCTATGAATAAGATCCCTTGCATTCCATCAATACAAAGCCAAAGAATTAGATGAATTCTTGACTGGCAGACTAATAATCCAGGAACAGCAAGACTAGGAGATAACTGTGACTGTAGTCTGTGCCCTAAAACTGTCAAATAAAAATTCATTAACAATGATCAGAGGCTTGGGAAAAAATTTATATTAATTGTTTTGTTTTGGTTTTTTGGATATTCTTTTTGGTATTCTACAGACTAAATTTTTATTTCATGAGGACTTACTATTTTCATTTCATTTATAACCTTCATTTTAATGGAATACTGGAAATGAGTAGTCTTCTAATAATTCTTATTCTAGTTATTGCACTTTTTACTGCAGCACTCTATAAAAGTGCCCTAAAGGTCAACTTGTTTAGAGATGAATTAAGGCAATATGAGTTGTACCAATTTCAAGTTGTAGGGAACAGAAGATCTAAGCCCCAAAAGAAAAAAGGAGTGCATCAGGCTTATCTGAAACAAAAATAAAATGTGATGAATGATTGGGAAAACTAGCAATATTTGGAAAGAACTCCCTAGTTATTTACCGACTATTGTGAAACTTTGTGTTCCTGAGCCAACGAGGGACAATAGAATTCAGTAAAGATTACAAAGGCATAAAAAGTAATAGATAATAAACAAAATTAGATATAAAAATAGATCTATAACATCATATATTAACTATATATGTAAACACATATATGTAAATTACAATTTGTGAACTTTTCTCAGATATTAGATGAGAGTTCTTCACAAGAACTTTTATTGCATGTCACTGAAGGGAGCTATAGGTATGTCCTGGAATCTGTGGCTGGTTACTTGTCCAGCTTCACTGCCATCCTGTCTGGCAGTGTTTTGGAATAATGGTTATGTAATTTTAATTTTTTTTTATGAAGATCTGTTTAGTATTCTTGCTTCTTGTATTAAAGTTTTGCTTATTTTTGTTAATCTTCTATGTTTTTTCATTGGCTCATATCGATATGGTCAAATGCTAGAAATTTACTGTATTGCAATACAGGTTTAAGACTACTCTTAAAATGAATGAATCTGTCGTTTCCTAGTGCTGTGTTTGACACAGGCACCATAAGAAATGGACATGTTAATGCATTCACCTAATTGAGGAGTAATATTTATATCTGTATCCTCACAGTTAATAGAAAATGACAAAGAGATAGTTTATTATTTCTTCCTTCAAGAAACTCATGTTGTAAGTGGTTGGCCATATTTTTTAATTGATTTGCATTTCAAGTTGCTTGTATCATGTATTTATTACATAAATACATATAATTCATGGTGCATTAAATGTGCAGTCTCTCATATACTTGCAAACTGAAAGCGTTTTGATGACAAACTCTTTATGATCAAATACACTATTTTTCTTTCTAAAAGTATACTTTATTTTTTATTGGAAAAAACAATTAATTTGAAGTTTTAGTTCTTTTCTCAGTTCATTAATTTTTTTCATACATTCTTCATGGTACTTACTCTTGTTTGTTTAATAAAGACATTTAATTTGAATTTCCTTGGGAAAGTGTTGTGTTTATATGTACAACATATACTATCCTTTTTTCTTCAAAATTTATGTTCTTTTCCAATTTTTAAAATAAAAACTGGACTATTGGCCAAATAGCATTTCTATGTTTTATAAAAATGTGGTATGAAGAAAATTTTCTTTTAACTGCGGGGTAGAAACAAGGATGAAATTTTGAGATTAGGCATCATCTGATACCCTGACAAACATTGGGGGCACCAATGTCACTGCAAATGACATGGAAATAGGATGTGCTATGCCTAGAAGTCATAGTCATTGTATTGAACACTTGCTTTATTGGTGGAAAGTGGGAGTTGAATGGAAATTCAGACTTACTTTTTGCAGATATATCAATTTTATATTTTAAAGTACAACAACTAATTGTACTTTAAAATGAATTAATTAAAATCTTGGGGCAGGTCAGACAATATTGTAAGGCCAATAAGTTTCATGTCCTATAAGTTTACCGCTTCTAATCTGCATGTTGTTTGTGAATTGTTTGTTCTGGCATAACATTTTAGACACTATCCACTGATTTCCTAATATAGAGATTAGTAGTTAAAAATGTTAGGCTTGAACATTTTTTATTTTACATTTTGGTCAAATTTTTGTTTACCTTTAATTTTTTTGTGTGTTTTTTATCTTAATTCTGAATATTACAAAAAATCTCAATAATTGAATATCTGTCTGCCATAGGAAATCCAAAAATTTTTCTTTAATTCAGTTCACAGCAATTGCATACACAATTTTGCATTTTTTGACAAAATTATGGTTACTTGTTCAATTGTCCCCAGAACTTCACTCTAAACAACAGGTAAAAGATGTAATGAATAGTACTTGTCATTTTCTCGCATGGTTCTTTTTCACTGTGCCCTTCTCTTTCCTCCATTTCCACGGCCAATCCGCTATAAACACTGCTCACATTTATTTGAGCTCTTAGCAAAAGAAAATTAAAATGATATCTTGTTATTTTAAAACTATATGAATAAAACAAGGTTTTCTGAGGCATAGGCCTTGAAGTAATCTTTCATAGTTTTCATCAGTTCATGAAGTTATCATGATCATTATCTTTTTCAAATGTATCAGTTATTATGCAAACATTTAATCTAATATATATTACCTTTAAACATTATATATTTAAGCCATTAAAAGATTAAAATTACATTTAGTCTGCCCATACTCTAGAACTTCCAGAAAACAAAAACTAATTTGTATTTAACATTGATTTGCTGCCTTATACACCTGATTATAATCTCATAATTATGTATGATCATCTTGTTTTGCATCATTTCTTGTTTGATTAGAGGCTTTTTACAAGCTGTCTCTTCAGAAAACACATGCAGGTAAAATACTCTGAATGACTGTTGTCACATACTTTACCTTCTACCTGACCGAAGATTGCTATCTTAGGTAGATGGGATTCTTGATGGCTCTTGATTCTTCTCATAAAGTATGCCCCTTTTCTTCTAATTCCTGTACAGCAGTTGAGGATTCCAGTGACAGTTAGATTTGTCATCCTCTCAAGTTAATTTATTTCATCCTAGAAATTGATATTTTTCCCCTGATGCTGGATTGCTGTCTTTGATTTTATTATTCAGGTTGATCCAGTTATCTTTCAAAGTTTGAACTCATGTCTTTCTTCAGCTCAAGAAAATCTTTTATTTCTATTATGTAATGAATTATTCTTTCTTCACAGACCACTTCTTTTTCTGTCTCTGAAACATCAATTATTCCTATGCCAAGTGTTCAATGTATGTTCACCAGATCTTACATAGTTTCCCTCATTCTTCCTTTCTGTGAAATTTTGTTGTGTTTTGAGAGGATAACTCAAAATTGGGTAAAGATTTAAATGTAACCTTCACATACTGTGAATGTTCTGATTTGGAGCTTGCAAGTTTTTCATATATTACTTTGTCTTTAGAAATTATTTGAGGGCTTCATAAGAAAATTTTCAAAGTGCAGATAAACTCATTTTAATTAATTTTCTTTCAGAGTCATTTAGGCTTCAATACTATTGAAAGGGCAATGAAAAATACTTTTAAAATACCAATTAAGTGTGTTCATACACTGCAGCAAATAGGTGTAATGAGGTAATAAAAGAAAATTTACTGAATTCTCTACCAATAATATTCTCAGAAATAACAACTGCAACAAGAAAATAACAACTTAAATATTTTGAGTGAATCATTTCGACATTTTTAAAATAAAATATTCACAAGTATTCTTTAATGCTGTTGAATAATAAATTAAAATAATTTTATAACTATAGTTGGCTAAGACAGGTTATTATTTAATGTTTAACTATTATATGCAGCCTTACCATCTTTTGGAATAATTCATAAAACTATAAACATTTTGGACAATATCATTCTAGAAATCTTTTATTTTAAACTATGTAAATATCTCACAAAATAGTGAATTATTGTATTCTCCTAGTTCAAGATGGTAGAACCCACATTTTTTTACTCTTTCCTTTTAAAATTATCAATATAATTAAATTAAAAGAAATTTTACACACACACACAAAGATATTCATTGATTAGATATTTGGATAAATTCCTGGAGAACATTACAGAGTGATCAGTTTTTAAGAACTTGATGAATAAGAAACCTGTGATACATTTTTAAGAATTGGGGAAATAAAAATCATTGAAATAGTGATTGCATTTTGAATTATTTATAAATCTTTCCCATTTACAAAAGTATAGTATTATGGAAAATAAAAATATACATTTTAGTATTTTCTATACAAGAGATTTAAGACAATAGGAGCCTTTAGAAATTCAATATTGAAATAGAAAATAACAGGCTTTTCCAAAATGTTGAGTTCGGTTTGACACTTTGAAAGAGAAAGGAATATATCCTAGTTTGGAGGAAAAGTATGAGTTGGTATTTTATTTATAACTGCTAATACAATTATATTTTACTTAGAATGTACTACAGGATTTTCTGCCTCCTTGCAAGGAAGAATTGTACCTCTTACACTACCACCTGTCAATTAAAAAGAATAGAAACACTGGGAAAGGGTGGTGTAGGGCTGCACTGTCCTAATATGGTCATCACCAGCTGTGTATGCTCATGGAATTTGAAGTTAAACTAATTAAATGTTTTATTGGAAAGGTGTAGCTAGATTTTAGATGATTGTTACAGTATTCAGGTTATTTTTTGTTGTAAAATGTTGGAGTCAAGAGATTTGATAATGGAGAAGATGGCACAATAAACAGCTTTCTCTGGTTAAAAGTAATTTGAATACCACTATCAATAAAATGATTCTCTCTATAACCTAGACACCTAACAAATACTATGGTAATGAAGAGCAAATACTGAACTGTGATCCCATATGCATGTTTAAACCTAATTGATCTTAGAAAAACCAAAACTCAAACCAACAAAACCTACCCAACTCTATTTCAGACTCAGATTTATCAATTTAAAATACACCTATCTATATAAATGAGTACTAAAAACATAAACCAATCTGCATTAGTTTGCTAGGGCTGTGGTATGTCGTGGGTGTATTTCTCAGGGGTCCATGTGGAAAGGCTTGGTTCCCCCAAAGTGTCGGTATTGGGATGTGTTGGGAGGGGACAGGAATCAGTCTATTACAGCAACTCAGTACACTGATAGCTCTCATAGAATCTAAAATCACAATAGTGAAATGAAATTTATAATTGTTCCCCAAGACCTTCATCTCTCTTTTACTTCTGACACAGAAAAGCCTTTAATAAAATAAATATTACTTACTGAAGGTCAACTTGGGCGGGACTCAAAAGTAAACTAGATATGCCTCAAAAGAGAGAGCATTTTGAATTGAATGATATCAAAATGATATAAAATGATACAAAATCTTACAAGTATGGAACGATCATATAGCATGTGCCATGATTTAAGTAGTCATGAAGGACATTATTGTTTAAAAATCTTCAGCAAATTCCCCTTTTCATTCCTCCTAATCCCATTTAAGGATTACTAAGTGCTCTTGAATGTTATATATAGAAAAACATTTTCATTTCTATTTCTGTTCCTGCAGTTTACACTTTCATCATCTTCCCACTGAACTTTTGTATTTCCTTGCACTGGTTCTTCTTTTCTCCAATGTGCCTCTTTTAAATCTCCCTCTTACAGTGCATTTAGATTGTCTTTCTGAATGTATAGTTTAGTCTTATAACAATGGAGAGATACAATGAGAGATGTATCACTAAGGGATTTTTTTCTTTGTGTTAACACTATACAGTATTGTTCTGTGAGCTAAGGTGGTATAGGTCGATCACTCATTGTGGGCTTCTGATGCAGCCAAGAAATCTGATAACCATGTGACCTTTGAGGCTACTTTACGACACATGAGACTACTATTCCTGTAACATGGCATTTTGTTTCACAATCATAAAAGTAGGAGAACACTCTAGAATGATAATGATGATACCAATGACAGTATAATACATTCATAAATGAGTTGTATAGTTATTTACTGTCATTATAAAATACTGTATACTTTATGTAAATGTATGCATTATGCTTTTATATGACTAGCAGTGCAGTAGGTTTGTTTATATCAGCATTATCTCATACATGTAAGGCATCATGTTATGACTTTGTGATAGCTGTAATATCACTGAACAATAGGAATATTATAGTTACATTAAAGACCACCACTGTGAATGTGGTCTACCACTGATAAAAACACCTTTATGTGAAACATGACTGAGTTCATTGTCACAGCACTATCCTAACTATAAGTCTATCTCCTTTAACTGCATAGTAAAATCTAACTTTTCTGTGGGACTACAGAGTCAAATCCATCTTAAAAGCAACAAAGAAATGCATGCTTGGGTATTTCACAGACATTTTCAGTGGGTGATAGCGATAGGATATTTTAAGAGTGTCTGCAATAGCCAGAGAGTGTAGGCACAAGGCAAAATTCTTGAAAACCCCTTATTTCTGACAAACCTATATCCTATGCTGCTAAGAATATCTGTAGGCTACTAGGAAGATTGTTAATATAGATGGTATAAATGCTGCATATTTTGTGCATATTTTACATCTTTGCATGAAAATAAAGTTTTTTTAGTCTATAGACTAATGACAAAGGTATTATTTTCCTACTTTGAGCACAATATGTTTCTAATCATCTATTCTAGGAAATTTGAAAAATAAATATTTTAAATTTCATTTTATTTTTAAATGATACAATGACACATAAGAACTTTAAAATAGTACATATTTATGGGGTAACATATGCTCTCATGTTTTGATGCTAGTATGCATTGCATAACGTTTAAAGATATCTACTTCCTCAAATATTTGTCATTTTCTTATGGTAAAAGATTTTAAAATCCTGTCTTCTAGCTTTTTGAAATATATAGTATATTATCCTCATCATAATCACCCTACAGTGCAAGAGCGCAGTATGACTTGTTACAGCTATGCAACTGTAGCTTAGTACCCATCCATCAACCATTTCTCATCTCTCTCCTCTGCTACATTCTCTATCTTCTGCTAAGCACCCATCTAATCTCAACTGCTGTTAAATAGTCTCTTTTAGATTGCTTATATGCATTAAATCAGCTTAATTTTTTATAGCTCTAGGACAATTAACTAAAATTTATGCTTTGTATCTTTCCATAGTAGTTTTATGGTACATGTGCATGATTTAAACATATTAGAAATAGAATAGAAATAGAAATTAAATAATAATAAAAATGTAAAATTTCTATTTCTATTCTAAGTGTGTAAATCTTTATGAATCTGAATTACTGGAAAGTTTTCATGCTGATTTTCAGGCAATAATTTCAGGACAATTTTCTTTCATTTCTTAAGCCAGTTAACTATTTATGCTTTGACCTCTTTATTTATAAAAAAAAATAATTCGTTTTGTGCTAAAGTCCACAATTGCCTCATTTCCTTAGCAATCAGAGTCCTTTCTAAACATTGAAGAAGGTCTGTCTCTGACCTTAGTCTAGTCTCAATTACTGTGACAGTCTCAAATTGCAGTGACAAAGACAGGGAGATATGGCTGGAACTCTGGGTCTTAAAATTAGAAATATTATAGAACAACAGGAAAGTCACACTTGTTACTGAACTTTGTAAAATTTGGTCCGGTTAAAGCTAAAAATCAGCTACTAAATGGGATAAGCAGATTTTTGCACTTGGAAACCAGGAATGTGTCTTGGAAGATGTAAAGTGCACCACTGTGGGAGCTAGATGTAGTCAGGAGGGAATAAACACCATGGATCTTGTTTTCTATGGGATCATTCAAATTCTCACTTCATGTTAAATCTGCTTTGGATAAATTTGAAACTCACACTGAAGAGGAAGCTGGAATATCAATGAATATTTTACTTGAGTTATTTGGGGAAACTTGAGAAGATGAAATTAATAATAAAGTAAGTTTATATACATATAACTTACTCTGTGTGTGTGTGTATGTGTGTGTGTGTGTGTGTGTGTGTATTATTTTCCCCTACCAGTAACTGTCCCATAGATAGGAGAAATTACACCATAAATAAAGACAAGCTGATTCTCCTAATTTGATCTGGTACTCTCCAAAGTTAGTTGAAGGGACTGGGTTGAAGCATTCTTTTTTTTTTAATTTTATTTTTAGTTATAGATGGACACATACCTTTATTTTATTTATTTACTTTTATGTGGTGCTGAGGATTGAACACAGTTTCTGGCATGTATTAGGCAAGTGCTCTACCACTGAGCTACTACAGCCCTAGCCCCCATATTTTTTTCTCACATAGTCAGATAAGGCTGAAGTAGGACCAGGCTGGAAGTCAAACCACATAATCTCTCAAGATTCTATGAGACGAATCAACTTAACATGTGAAGGCTGGAAGGGTTAAAGGTGATTCTACCTCTGTTTCAAATGTCTAATGGAATATCTAGAACAAGTCAAGTATTTGTCTTGAAAGGAAGAAAATTAAATACTAATTATATTGTATTGCTCCTTGTCAGGCAACAAGGTCCCATGTACCTCCTCAGGGCCCGCCTGAGGAGAAAAGGGGGCCAAGCAGGATGATGAGTATGGGCAGCAAAGGAAACACAGCAGAGCTGGGAGGTCTGTCAGCGAATGAGGCACAGCAGGAATCTCCTTTACCTTAAGGGTCAGGCGTATAGAAGGCCTTAGCTTGTGGAGATAAGCAGTCCAATCAGGGAGTTACACATAACTGGTTGCTGGGTAAGAACACATTTTTCAGGTCCCAGGGGAGAGCAGCAGTATAAGGAAGTCCGGTTAAACTGTTGGTGGATCAGGCAGTGCCACGTATGAGGAAGAGGTTGTCATGAGGGTGCAGTCGCCATTATAGGGTGCGTCTCCTATACCTAACCCTGCAAAGTCTGAACCCAACAGTGTCATAGGAGCAAGAGCAGTCAGGTTTTTGAGAGTCCAGATTGCAGCTCTTCATGCTAAGTCAGCAGGAAATGCAGTCAAAAGAAAGTTATTCTCAAACTTTAAGATTCATTATGGTTCACCTTGTTGGATTTGGACTTATATGAGAACAGGTACCTCTCTTTCTTCTTGTCTATTTTTTCCTTTCAGAATATGAATATATGCCTGTCCTTCCATATATATATATTTTTTTTTTATTTTTAGAAATAGATAACTTGTTTAATTGTACAGACTCAAAGCTGGAAGGGAATTTGCTATAGAAAATTTCCGCCTTAAGACTCATCCATATCTGATTTAGATCAGACTCTAGGCTAAAATTTTGATTACTAGAATAAGTTAAGACTTTGGGACTATTTGGATGTAATTGATATATTTTGTTTCAATGAAGAACATAAATTTAGTATGTCAAGGAAGATTGCTGTGATTTGCATGCATGTGCCTCCACAAAAGTCACATTGGAAAGTTAATTCTCAACACTATTGGGAAGTAGTATATAAAGAGAGGTATTTAGGAGATGGGAGCTCCACCATCATGAATAGATCAATGCTGATTATAACAAGACTTTAGGTATGAATTTGATCTTTTATTCTCTCACTCCCACTCCTTCCTTCTACCATGGGATAATGCAGCAACAAGGCCCTTGCCAGATGTTCATTTAAACTACCAGTCTGTGGTATTCTGTTATAGCAGCAGATAGCAGACTAAGATAATTGTATTATATAATTGAAAGGATTGACAAATCTCTAGATGTTTCATTACAACCAGTTGTGTTTGAGTAATAATCCAGACACTACTAATCTAGAAAATACTATCTCATCTTTTTGGTCTGTGGGTCAACCCTAATGAATTTCAAAAAATGGATTGTCTTATGAGACTTTTTTTGGACATATAAAACATATGTAGCTCATCAAAAGGACCTAATGATTTTTGTCATCTCCTTTCATTAAGTGAGGAAGTAAGCTTTGAAGGTTCATTGTTCCCAGTAGGGAAAGCATTTAATAAAATTGAAATATGGAAGGAACATTTTTTTGTTCTTTCCAGTTTACAATATATAACTGATTATGAATCTCATGGATCACATTTTAAAATTTATAATAAATATCTGTTTTATTAAGATATTGGAATTTCACTAATCGTTGGGAAAAAATGACTTGAGAAACAGACTTCAAGCAGAGATCAGTCACTCATATGAGTGAAGAATATTGGTGCAAGTCTAAAAATTATAATTATTTTAGCTTTCACACACAGTAATCTTATCAGTCTAATACAATACATATATCATACTGATTTTTCAAATTTAATCAGAATTATATAAAAATTAATATATTTGTGTTTAGAGACAAAACATGGAAAAGCAAATGCATTGATTTAGTGTATTTGTTTTATGTATTTTTATCAAATTTATATTTTTAGGACTATCCAAATTAACTAATACTTATTCTATAGTTACTGACCAGGACTTACATGAATTGACTGTAAATAACACAGATTTCACCATCAACTAAATTTAAAAAGTATTATTCTTGTAACATATCTTTGAACAAAACAACTTCTTCTGTAAAACTGAAAGACTATAAGTCCCCCTGTGAGGTATTACATTCTTACACATATACCTACCCCCTGGGTTTATCTTTCTAAGTTCAATGTGCCTCAGTGTGTCTGTCTTGGTAGTCCTTTGATTCCTTTCATCCGCCATGGACTTTTTTACATTGTGCAACTGTCCCTTATCTTATGTGTCCCAAGTAGTCATGTTATTTTTTTAAAGTTTGTCTGCGATAAATAATCTAGTACTCTACTTAACTTCAGACATTAGCCTTGGCCATTCTCGACTGCATTTTGAGATTGCAAAAGACAACTTCCAAACACTACTATAGGGGCTATCCTGGAAACCTTTAAAATCCTCCTTTTTTGGGCTCTTCCACGTAATCCCTCTTTTGGTTATTAAATGAAATATTTTCTCCATCTCTTCACTTCTAACCCATGTATATTCTTCAATCTAGAGTGAATCTCTTGTAGATATCAAATATTGGAATATGTTTCATTTTTATTCTGCCAACATGCATTTTGATTCATGATTTTAATCCATTTCCACTTGAAGTTAATGAACATACTATTATAATTTTGTTATTCTTTTTGTGTATTGACGCTTTGGTTTCCTCCCTTAATTCATTCTTTATTTTCAGTTGATTTTTTTAAGTGACATATTTTGATCTCCTCATTTTTGTGTGGGTATACATTTCATACATAGTTTGTGGTTAGTATAAGTGATTACATGAAAACCTACAGTTATAGCAATCCATTTATTAACAGCAACATCTTAACTTGAATTCTGCTCAAAATTGTATTCCTTTACACATTTCCTTTTATTTTATTGATATTACAAGTTACCTTTGTAGTATAATGTGTATCCATTAAAACAGGTGTATAATTTTGTTTTTAGAGTTTTTCCCTCAAGTCCTATAGAATTATAAAAGTGATTTCAAACCAGAGTTAGAGTAATATTTGCTCTTATATCTGTCTGTGTATTTACATGTACTTGAGATTTTTTTACTGTGTTTTCTTCTGACTTCAATTACTGTGTAAATTTTTTCAGTATGACTAATTTCCTTAGCTTTATTAAATCTGGAAATAATGTCAAGCCACTTGCAAAAAAGACTTTTGTTAGCTATGAAATTCTTAATTGTCAGATTTTTAAAAAATATTAAATGTATCATTTCTCTGACTTCTATCCTGCAAGATTTCTGCTAAGAAATCCATTATTATTATTATTATTATTATTTTGATAACAAAATAACCTCTCCTGACACTTTCAAAAGTTCTCTCTTCATGCTGAGTTTTCAAAACTTGAATACTAACATATCTCATGTGGGTCTTTTGGATTAATCTATTTGGAGTTTGTTGAAATTTATAGATTTCAACAACACATCTCTGTGTTTCTTCAAATGTAAAATTTTTAGCCACAAAGTAAAAGTCTCTCATTCAATAGTATGATTGCATATTTTACTTCAATATATTTCTCACTTGCATGTTTACACTTATATTACCACTGGTATAAAGTTAGTAGCAGAAAATAATATGCTCCTATGGCCATCCTGACTAAATTAATTCTAACTGGTGTTTATTGCTCTGTAATGTGGGGTAATTGAGTATTTCAGAAAAAAAAAAAAGTGCGAACTTCTGTGCCTTGTACCCTTTATCCATCCCCCAAATATTTATGTGATGATTATCAAATAAAGTATAAGAAGGTATGTACATAAGCATATAATGTTATTATGTTTACTTCAAAGCAGATATTTCCTCCAAATGAGATATACTTGATTTTGAATTCAGTTTTGGAAATGTTTTTCTTAGACAGAGATGAAACTTCAGACCTTTAAAATGTAATGAATTCTGAAATCAGCTACTTGTTTCACAAGTCATGGAGTAGTTAGAAGAAACTTGAGTCTTTTTTTACCCAAATGAATTACCCATATAATAAAACTGTTTCTAGAAAATCTGTTGTATGTGCTCCAGTGAACTGAATGTTTTTCCTATGAGTGATGCAACATGTGAAATGTGTTTGTAACATGCCATCTTATTAGCACAGTCTTTGGTTTACTCTATATTCTTCATTCTTTCTCTGTGATCCTGTCTCTACTTCTCATAAGGGAGTATATGTACATTATTGAAGCATTGATTTATTTCTTTCTTCATTCTTTTTTAAAATTCACTAAAAATGATTGGAGCAAGACAAGGATACCCTTGTCTTTCCCTACTTCTATTCAACATAGTCCTTGAAAATCTAGCCACAGCAATTAGGCATAAGAAGAAAGGGATAAAATAGGAAAAGAAGAACTGAAACTTTCCCTATTTGCTGCTGACATGATTCTATATTTAGAAGATAAAAAAAAAAAGAAAACTCCACCAAAGAGCCTGTAGAATTTATAAATGAATTCTTAAAAGTAAACACCCATAAATCAATTGCATTCCTATACATCAATGATAAATCAACTGAAAGAGAAATTAGGAAAACTATTTGATTCACAGTAGCCTCAAAAAAATACTTGGGAATCAATCTAATAAAAGAGGTGAAGCACTTCTATAATCAAAACTACAGCTCTCTCCTCCTCACTTTCACTCTCTCTTAATGTCAAAATGGCCATAGTAACAAAAGCACTATACAAATTTAATGCAATTCCTATTAAAATTCCAATGATGTCCTTCATGGAAATTGAAAGAGCAGTCATGAAATTCATTGGAAAAATAAGGGGTCCAGAATAGCTAAAGCAATCCTTAGCAAGAAAAGTCACACAGGAGGCATTGCAATACCAGACCTTAAATTGTACTACAAAGCTATAGTAACAAAAACAGCATAGTATTGGCACCAAAAAAGACCTGAAAACCAATAGAACAGAAAAAAAAAAAAAAAAAGACACAGAAATAAACCCACATAAATACAGTTGTCTCATACCAGACAAAGGTGTCATAAACCTCCCTGGAAGAAAATATATCCTTTTCAACAACTGGTGCTGGAAAAATTGGAAATGCATATGTAGCAGAATGAAATTGACTACCTATCTCTCACCTGGGACAAAACTCAACTCAAAGTGTATCAAAGACCTAGGCATTAGACCAGAGATGCTGTAACTACTAGAAGAAAATGTAGGCACAAGAGTCCATCATGTCAGCATCAGAACTGACTTCCTCACCAAGACCTCTAAAGTGCAAGAAGCAAAACCAAGAATTAATAAATGGAATGATATCAAACTAAGAACTCCTTCAGAACCAAGGAAACAATCAAGAATGTGAGGAGAGAGCCTACAGAATGGGAGAAAATCTTTACCACCTCGGAGAGAGCATTAATCTCCAGTATGTATAAAGAACTCAAAAAACTTAATACCAAAAATCCCAAATAATGCAATCAATAAAAGGGGCAAAGGAGAACAGGTACTCCACAGAAGAAGAGACACGAATGGTTAACAAATATATGAAAAAATGTTCAGCATTTTAGTAATTAGGGAGATACAAATTAAAATCACACTGAGATTCTATCTCATTCCAGTCAGAACGGCAATTATCAAGAATGCAATTAACAATAATTGTTGGTGAGGATGAGGGGGTATAGGTATACTCATACATTGCTGCTCAGACTAGTGCAGCCACTCTGGAAAACAGTATGGAGATTCCTTAGAAAACTTGGAATGGAACCACCATTTGACCCAATTATCCCACTCCTCAATATATACCCAAAGGAGTTAAAATAAACACACTTCCATGACATAGCCACATCAATAGCCAAAAAGAAAAATGAAAGTAAGGCACTTGCTGGTAGATGGAGGGAACTGGAGACTATCATGCTAAGTGAAATAAGCCAGTCCCAAAAAACCTGAGGCTGAAGGTTCTCTCTGATATGTGGATGCTAACACATAATACAGGAGCGTGAGAGAGGGAAGAATAGAAGTTCATTGAATTAGACAAAGTGGAATGAAGGGAAGGTAGAGGGATGGGAATAGGAAAGACAGTATAATAAATCAGACATAAATTTTCCATGTTCATATATGAATACATGACCAGTGTAACTATACATCATGTTTAACCACAAGAATGGGATCCTAAGGACTATGGTTGTGGCTCAGTGGTAGAGCACTCACCCAACATGCATGAGGCACTGGGTTTGATCCTCAGCACCACATAAAAATAAAAATAAAGGTATTGTGGCCACCTACAACTAATATATATATTATATATATATATATTTTATATATATATGAATGAAATCCTAATTAGAATAAGTTATGCTCCATGTAGGTCTATATGTCAAAATACATTCTACTGTCATGTGTATCTAAAAATAACAGATTGAAAATATTCCCTAAAAAGTTAGTTATATTTACTCCTAACTTTTGAGCCAGCAATATCATGTATTAGAATTCAACCTAAGGTAAAATAATAATGTTTCAATTAGTTAAGTTCAAAAAATTCATAGAAACATATTTGATTTTTATTCCTAGATCTACTTTGTTTTTCAAATAATTAAATCGAATTTAAAGTAAAAATTTAAAGGATCAGATCTTTTTATGTAGCTTTAATTTTTTGTGTTTAAGTAAATTCTATCGATGATAGATTTAACAATTACTTTTAATCCTTTTAAATAATAAGGTGTTCATTCTACAGTTCTTCATTTAATTTTACATTTGCATTGGTTAGGCAACCATTTCAGAAAGTGGTTTAGTTTCTAAGTTTTTATATGTGAGGATAGTTTTTGTTTCTACTCCTCCCAGTACAAAATTTTGATGAAGCTCTTTTTAAATTTTTTGTATTTTTACTTTATCATTCATATCTGCCTTAATTTGTGATGGTATAACAAAGTAATATTGATAAACTGGGTACTTTATAAACAATGAAAATATATTTTTCACAATCCCAAAAGCTTGAAGTCTAAGATCAGGCTGATAGTGTATTCCAGATATAGCAAGGGCTCACTTTTCTGTTGTGTACTTCCAACTTCTCACTATCTCCTCACTTGACAAAGAGAGGGATGTGGCTTCCTGATCTGTTCTGACACAGGCATTCATACCCTCATAAGAGTTTCACCTGATGATCGAATTAGGGACCATCAAAGACCTGACATCCAAATACCATAACAATGGGGATTAGATTTCATGTGAATTTTGGAGGAACACAAAGCATCAATGTTTGCTGTCATGGACTTTCTATATTTCATTGATAAATTTAGATTTCTTGCATTCCTTCAGTATTTGTCTAGTTTTGTTTTTCATGAGCATTCCTGTATGCTTGCTTTCTATGCTGTCTTTTCTGTTATGTCTATAACTTACAGATCATACCATATAAAAGTAGACTTCACATTTCACCTTTGGTGAGTAAATTCACAAAAAGGTATGAAACTTGTTTTAGCCAGCTTTTCCATTACTGTGACTGAAAGATCTTCTCCATTCCTCAGGGCTCAAGGTGAGGCAGAACATCATGACAGAAGAAGGAAGCCATTCACATGATGATCTGGAAGCAGAGAGAGAGAAAGTGAGAGAGTTACTCTACACTTCAAATACAAAATACATACCCCACAGCCATGCCCTCAGTGAACCACTTCCTCCAGCCAACCCCACCTGCCTCCAGTTACCACTCAGTTAATTCCATCAGGGATTATTAATTCACTGATTGTATTAAGGCTAGAGCCCAATCACTTCTCCAAACCTTCTTTCATTGTCTTACACAAGTTTTTGGGGAACATCACATCTAAACCATAACACACCCTTTCTAAGTATTAACAAATGCCATTTTGATTTTGTCTTTTTCAGTGTATTTCATTGTTACAAATTCTTCTACCTAAAAAGTCAGCATTCATGGACTTTTTCATTTACAATGTGTTAATACAGCATGGTGAAGCAAATAAATATTTATTTTCCTTTATTAGCTAAAGATTAATATTTTTTATCATTATGATACCATAATAAGAAACTAACAATATAGCTAACAAAGTTTACTACTGTTTCAAATACTCTGGTAATTACTAAGTTCCACTGATTCTGAACATTTCTAGTCTAAAATGTAAATGAAAGAAAATATTAAGGTTCTGACAATCATCAAGGCAGCAAGTGAGTTTTTAATAATTATAAAAAGTAAATATTTAACAGAAACAGTAAACTTAATTTTGATTTCTTTCTTAATTTTTTAATTTTTTTATTTGTTCTAATTAGTTATACATGACAGTAGAATAAAATTATGCATTTTGATAAATCAACTTAAATGGAGTGTAATTTCTCTTTGTTCTGATTATACGTATTGTAGGGTCACATCTGTCATGCAGTCATATATGCACATGAGGTAATAATGTCTGTTTCACTTTGCTCTCCTTCCTATTCCATACCTCTTCCCCTCCCTTCACTCCCTTCTAATCTAAAGTAACTGTATTCTTCCCTAGTGCCCCTGACCCACATATTATGAATTAGCATCAGAGAAAACATTCGACCTTTGGTATTTTGGGTTTGGCTTATTTCACTTAACATGATCATTTTCTTTATCCATTCATCTGTTGGGGAAAAAGGTACACTCCTACATTGTCTGTAGGGATGCAAATTGGTGCAACTGTTAAGGAAAGCAGTATGGAGATTCCTCAGACAACTTGGCATGGAACCACCATTTGACCCAGCTATCCCACTCCTTGGTTTATACCCACAGGACTTAAAATCAGCATACTACAGTGACGCAGCCACATCAGTGTTTATAGCAACTTGAGTCACAATAGTTAACCTAGGTATCCTTCAACAGATGAGGGGATAATTTTTCTTTCCTTTTTGATAAGAAATTATCAATTTTATTAATGGTAAGAAATTCTTAGTGGAAGAAATCCATTCTCTTCATTTATCACTATCACATAGTACTAGTACTCAAATATTAGAAGTGCATTAGATTAGACAATGAGGAGTGGAGGGAATGGGTTGGGGGAGATAGCAAAGGAAAGATAGTGGAATGAATCTGACATTTTCCCCATGAATATAAATAAAGACAACACGGTGAATCCCACCACCATGATATCTTAATCATATTTTTTAAATTAGATATTAAATACCTAACACTATAAGACGTTAAATATCTTTAAAATATATTTTTCTATGTACTAGCATCAAAGTTATTTTCTTGATTCAATTTCCAGTCTGTGTGTGTGTCAATCCATGTGCTATTTAATAAAATTGCATTTCATGAGAAAAAAGTTTCACATTTTCTCCTTTTAAGCTTCTTAACTAGTATGCTCTTCAGCATCAATTTTATTACAGTGACTTTTCACCATTACCCAGCTCATATTTCTTCTGCTGGGCATGATGGATAAGGAAAAATCAAAGGATTGTATATCATCTCTATTTACAATACTGACAAGGTGAAACCACTCTAAGAAAACAGGATGGAGAGCTATCACCGGGGTTTCTGCTTGCTAGAAAAAGAAACACAGGCTAAAGCTGTCTGGCATATGGCTGTAACATAGATGGGTTTGGAAACAGTTACATATTCACGTTCCTGATACTGCAAGATTTCCAAATAAATGATCCTTGCAAATTCCATTAGGATTTCTAAAATCAAGTCTTATTCAGAACTAGGAGTAACTTCAGAATAAAATAATATTACAATGCTGAAAATAGCAAGATTAATAAATATGATTATTTCAAGTCTCAGGTTTAATTTAGGAATCTTAATGATTTTTGAATAGCGAGTTAGTTGGCAATTTCTCAAATCATATTGCAGAACTTTTTCTGCTGATTTTGATTTGCAGATTTATTTCTGAAAAATGGCAAAGAATTATAGGAAAATAATAACTACTAATTTATTCTATTTATTCACATTTATTCTTATTTTTTCTCATCCAGCATTTTCAAAGAGTTTCTATCAACATATGAATCATCTACCATCTGTGCATAACAATTAGATTTTACATAAATAAGTCAATGCTTTCTTGTCAGATGACTAACATGCCATTTATTTTCTGTACATGTTTGTTGGGTTTTTTATAAAATCCCATCCTTTATGAACAAAATTTATGGAGAAATAGAAAAAGAAGAAAAATGGAAAAGAAAGAGAAAGTAATTTATGTATAAACATTGTCATGTTTTTTAAAAAGTAAATAGCAGTCATAAATTAAATAAATTTGAATCTTTTATCTCTTCATTATATATAATAAACTTCAGTATGTTGCTTTCTATGAGCTGCAAGTATCATCTTAAAATTTGGGAATACTCATATTGACATTTAGTCAAAATCAGTAATTTCAAAGAAATTCATATGATTTTCCTTTTTCCCATCAGCCCTTCATTTTTGTCTATCTGTTCACTGTATGAAGATATTTCTGCTCATTCAAACACTAGTCACTCTTCTGAACCTCTCCACAGTGCACCTGAGTGCTTTTCATTCATCTGTCTTCTAAGTATTGGTAACTGAACCAAGAGGCCTTGGGCATGCTAGGCAAGCGTTGTGTCTATTTTGAGCTGTAACTCCAGCCTCGTCTGTGTATGTCCTTGAAAAATCTATAAGTAAGAAAATATATATCAATAATTTCAAATAAATACACTTATTTCATTTAAAAAAAAAATATACATCACCAGGTGTGGTGGCACATGTCTGTCTGTAATTCCAGTGGCTCAAGAGGCTGAGGCAGGAGGATGGTAAATTGCAGTCCAGCTTCAGCAACTTAGCAAAGTGCTAAGCATCTTAGACCCTTTCTCAAAATAAAGTATAAAAAATGCTGGGGACGCAGCTCAGTGGTAAAGTGTCCCTAGATTAAATCTCCAAGTAGGAAAAAAAAAGAGAGAGAAAAAAAGATATATATGTCAATAATATATGCATGCATAATGAATGTATTACATTAATTACATCTAACAAAATAAAAATATTCATAAATGAACATTACCATATACCCTCTAATGTTCAATGTTAGACCTTAAATGGTGAGAGAAAGATTAAATCTCAAACTAAATCTGTGATAGTTCAGGTTACATGGAGAGAAGATTATAGAGATGTTGAAGAATAGGTAACGCTTTATAAAAATTTGATATAGACAGGAATATTGTTCTGATGTTTCTGTAAATTATTGTCTTGATTTTATAGTAATAAGAACTGAGAACACAAGAAAATACAGAATTTTGAGGACAACACAAGGAATTATCTTCACTAAGTTTGAGGAATTTTTAAGATAGTCAATAAAAGACAAATAAGCATTAGGAAATTTAGTTTAAAAAACAGTTAAAAGAGCTGAAAGACTAAATCATGTGTTTATTTGTATAATTATTAAAAACTATTTATTATGTATCCAAATGAATGATTCTTAATTTTGTCCAACTGAAATACATTTAAAACTATTAGATAAAATAAGATCTCAATACTTAATGATTCCCAATAGACAATACATACTATGATTTGGAGGGAGGAGGTTTTTCTTTTTTTCCAGTATTCAATAACTTGGACTATATAGTGACATATAGGAGGATGAAAATTGTGAAACATGTGCAGAACAATATTCCACAAAGTAGAAAGGCAATTTATGAATCATGAGAAAATATTTGTAAATTATATATCTGACAGACTATTACTATCCAGAACAGCTAAATAACCGCTAAACATCAGTAGTTAAAAAAAAAAAAAAAAAAAAGAGCGTAGGTATTGTACAGAGGTCTAGTCAAAGAAGACACAAGTAAGTGGCCATCAAACACATGAAATGTGCTCAAATTATTAACAATTAGGGAAATGCAAATGCAAAGCACTCTGGGATAACACCTCACAACAGTTGACTACTCTCTAAATAAGAAAAATAAAAGAAAAGGACACGAAGAAGTGGAGAAGTAAAACTCTTGAATATTGTTGGTGGGTTGCAAAATTGTGCGGACAATGCAGAAAACATGTGGCCATTCCTGTAAAATCTAAAGTTACAATATACTCTAGCAATTCTGCATCTGAATATAAACATTGACATATTGAAAAGTTGATTTGTACATCCATGTTTGCAGCTTGATTCTTCACAATAATCAGAGGAGGAAGCAATCTAAATATTCATTGAAAGAAAAATGGATGAACACAATATGATACATACATCATACAAAGGAATATTATTTAGCCTTAAAAGGGAAGGATTTCTGACTCCTGCTGCAACATGCAGGGATTCTGAAGACATCATGCCAAGTGACACAAATCATTCATAAGAGGAAGTATGCTGTATGATTCCTCTTATATGAAGTATATGGAGAAGTCAAATTCATAGTAAGCCAAATGGTGGTTACCTGTGGCTAGCTTGAGTAAAGAGTTGACATTCAATGGGTTTTACAAGATAAAAGAATTCTACAATGGGAATGTCCATAGCACTGCTGATTGCATATTTTAAAATGGTTAGGATGAAAGCTCATGTTATATGTATTTTATCTCAATTAAAAAATTTAAAAATTATTGGAAAGAAAAATATAAATATTGAAAATTTTTTTAAAAATTCACTTTTTGTTTTATTCCTCTTTTTTCCCCTCTTTTTTATTTGAAAGAAATTCTATAAAGACTGGTCAGAAAGCTACTGACATCAAACAATATGACTTTTTTCTTACATAGTTTGTTTTTACTTTGGTAGTTATTTGGAAACAACAACAACAAAAAAGGACTAATAGATTTTAATATTTGCCCTAGGATTAGGGTTAGAGATTTAAGGTTTAAGATTTTATAGCAATAGATTATGACTGTGTAAATGTAGGGAACCTATTGAAAAATTTGCAGAATGTTATTGTGTCCCTTTACTGAGAAGAGTAATCATTTTTTTCTTCCTATGGTAAGTATGTAAATAAATGGTGCCTATGTTATTTTGTTTTCATTAAATATAATCTTCCTAATAATAGCATACAAGTTTTTATTTATGTAAGTTCCTGCAAGGTTAAAATATGTAATGGGGAAACTTTTTGCTTCTATTTGTCTAAAGAATCATGAACAAATTAACTGATTTTAAAAAAGTATTCTATGGGTTGCAGTGAAAAGCTAATGTAAAAGCTTAGGTCAGAAAATTTGAAATTGAGTTAGTATGGGGAAATATCCAACTTGTAGATTTCATCATTGTTACAGAAGACAAAATCACTTCAATGCACAGTATACATTTGAGAATGTTCAGATTGATACGTATTTCCAAAGTAACAAATTTTATGTATTAAATTTTAAAATCTTTAGGTTCTGATTATCATTCTAGAATTTGTTGATGAGATCAGATATTTTATTGTAACGATGAGAAAAATTAATAATTTTATATTTTTCTATACAGTCCATGAAAAACAAAATGAACAAAAGGATATTGTACTATTTTAAGAGCACATTTTTATGTATTCACACAGATGTTGTTTTATCTCTTCAGTTAAGTTAGTGCTGGTTTAAATGTATGGAGTGGCTCACTACCTAGTTAGTAGTGCTGGCTGATATTTATTAGGCAACTAACTGTCCCAAAACATTTAAAACAATGACATTTGAGTAGAAGCTAAATATTCTTGGGAAAAATACAAAGGCAATGATAGACTCTTCACTTACTTTGACAATGGCATTTTTTCAGAATCTAAGTCCCTTTGACCTCTTTTTCAGCATTTTGAATTGCAAAACTCCATAAAGTAGTTTTTTTCCATCCATCAAGGAATTTTATTAGCAAAATGCAATGCTATCTTCTACTGTGAAGAAATTTATGATCTAATATTAGAGCACAGGCACATTTAAAAATAAATGGTAACTTTTCCTACCAAGTACATGGGGCATCTCATCTCACAAATTTAAAATTGATATTTATCAATATGAGAGAAACATGGCAGTATAGCAAAGTTTAAAATCACTCTATTCTTTGAACCTATAATATAATGAGCTGCCATGCATGTCAAAGGCAATCTCTGTCTGAATTTCTATTGGCTTTGAACTTGGAGAAAGGTCCTTTTTACCATTTTGCATTCTATTCTCACACATCATGAAGAATAGTTTAGAGGTTACAAGTTTTAATAGCACATAGTTCATAGAAAAATACATATTCAGAATATCTTTATGATTTATAAGTCAAATATACTGCTCCCATTACTATTTCAATGTTATTTTGTATTTTGATAATGCACATGGTGTAATTGCTCTTTTGTTTAGATAAAGTACATACTACTATTTACATTGAGGTCAGCAAACCCCACCTCTCAAATTAGTGAACATTTATATAACTTGCTTTAAATTTCTTATGCGTGCAAAAGAATATTATTTGTGAAACAAGTATACTGCATAAGAATACACTGCTATTTACACTGGCAATGCAGCTTGAGATAGATCCTAAAGGTCATAGAACTTCTCTTGATTGAGAACTTCATGAGAGCTTTTGTCTTTCTTTTATTTCAAAAACGCATGAGAGGATTATAAAATGATATTTGCTATACAGAAACAATGCTCTACATAATTTATCATGAGGTTAGTGAATATTGAAGTAAAAAGCATATGAAATTCCATTAAATTTATAGGTTTTGATATAATTTATTTATAAACTTCTTATTATATTTCATTCTCACAGATATACAACTTTTACAAACATACTTGAAATATGATATAACAATCATCTTTTTTTTTTTTTTCTTGTGGTGCTGGGGTTTGAACCCAGGGCCTTGTGCTTGCAAGGCAAGCACTCTACCAACTGAGCTATATCCCCAGCCAGTAACAATCATCTTTATGTTTACCACAGTATTTAAGTTATGATAAATACAAATGAATTTGATAAATCTTATGGGGTACTCCTGAACTTTCCCTTAATTTCTCTCCCTGGTCTCCACCCACCCTAGGTAAATAATTACCCAATGGAATGGGCAACTTGTCATTGAGATAATTTCTACAAATCTTTACTTCTTAAGTATTTATGTTTACAAATGTAGAATAGTATTGCTTTCATGTTTTAAATGTTATGTATTTTGTCTAATGTCACCAGCATTCTGTTTCTATCTGGGGGCACAGGTTAGTCCTGTGTCATAATGATAATAAATTAGATTTTGAAATGTTTTGTTGATGGACATTTATGTTGTTACCATTGTTCCTCTGATAGAAACACTGATGAGAACATTTTTACAATTCTCTTCTTGGGTACTGACCTTGCAACAGTCCTTCCAATTGCTATTTTGATGAATAAGTATGTTTTTAACTATACAAGAGTTTAACAAATCCGTCTCCAGAAATTGAAATATAAAGTGTTTCTCTTTTCATACTTGATATTGTCATATTTCAGTGGTCTTCAGTTCAGGATGATCTTGCTTTAAGGGTATTTGAAAATTTCTGGGGTGTTTTCTTTTTTTGTTTGTTTGTTTCTTCATAAAGTTTTCCTAAAAGCTTCTTTGTCTTTATTATACAAATGTTAAAAGAAAAATCTATCATTTTAAGACTTTAAGCATGCAACAGGTGGTACTAAGAACATTTACCCTGCTGTGCAATTAGCATCACTTTCCATCTCCAGAGTGTGTTCATCTTCCAGAACTGAAACTCAGTCCATTCAAAACTATTCATGCTTCCTTACCTTAGAACTCAGAAGCCACCATTCTATTTTCTGTCTCTAATTATAATCCAGCAAATATTCAGATGTGGAATTTCTGGGCTGTATTTTACTTCCATGTCTAACATTTTGTAAAACACCACTACTGTTTCCTATAGTGTCTATCCCGTTTTTCATCTAGCCAGCAATGAACAAGTGATCCCACTTTCTCAGATGCTAGCACTTGAGTTTTTTTTTTTTTTCTTGTTTCATAATTGCATCCTTGTCTGGGGATTTTATTGTCATAAGGTGAAAGGTGCTACTGGCATCTAGATTTTGGGGTGATGCTGAATATTCTGCCATGCACAGAACAAGTTCCCACAACTAAGAAAAGTTCAACTCAAGATGTTCTTGTTAAGGATGTAAACCTTTGAACACATTTAATTTATATTTTCAACATATTTTTAAGTGCAAAATGGCTCTCATAATGCATACATAGTATATATATACATTATATATTATATATATATATGATTATATATATGATTACATATAATCGTATATATATATGATTATACATGTGCCTTGAATCCAATGTGCTTTACGGATAAAATCTTATTGTGACATTTCTGTTATATCAATTACATTAATCAAATTTATCAAATAACTTTATGATTTTGAAAATTTTAACCACTCACATGTTAAAAACTTGCACTAATTTAGGTCCTTTTATGTTTAATGTTAACTTATAGCTCTTTCTTTGCAGCAAGGTCAGAATTTTACAATGTAATAACTTCCTCTAGGGCCTCCGCCTTTCATCTTAGATCTATACTTATTGTAGAAATTTATAGCTATATTCTATTGAAAATTATGAGGCCCATGGACATTTTGTGAATGTGTTTTTCTTCGTTATTTCTTGCATTCCACTTCTACTTTCTGGCATTACTTTTCTTTGTATTGAATTATACCATTAATTTAGATAATTAAATGGAAATATTCTTGGAAAGCACTGAATGGACAGAGCCTGTCCTCCCACGTGGCAGTCATGCTGGCAGCAACTTTTCCCACACAATAACGGAAAGCAAACTACAAGAGAAAGATGTATTTCAAGTTCTAGAGAATGCCGTGCCCAAATGGACTGTCAATATGATGAACATAGAATAAGTACACCATGGC
This sequence comes from Sciurus vulgaris, assembly GCF_902686455.1. Taxonomy (NCBI): domain Eukaryota; kingdom Metazoa; phylum Chordata; class Mammalia; order Rodentia; family Sciuridae; genus Sciurus; species Sciurus vulgaris. The sequence continues at coordinate 148,038,237 of NC_136466.1, forward strand.
AAATATAAAGGAATTATTTTTTGAGTAATTTTCTACTCTGGCTATTCAATATGAAACTAAGTAAAACTTGCAAGAAGTAGTGGGTGGCAGGAAGTCAATGTGAAAGACAATCTAGTAGCTAATTTTTCAAAAATTTACCCTGCTAGTGATATGTGTTTTTTTGGCATGAAATACGTGTCTTTCCTTAATTATGGAACAATCTATGTAATTACATCTATGCTCTATTTTCCTGGTATGTCAGTCACAATATTAAGCCTCTTCTTATGTTCTGAGTACTTTATTAATTTTTGATTACTTCTTTAATTTTCAATTCTTTAGCATTCCAAACAAAATTTTTAATTTCTTCACTTTTGCCTTTCAATGTATTAATTCCCTATTCAACTGTGTTACATCAGTTTAACTGATCACTGAGCTGTTAAGTTTTCTTCCTAGTATTTTATCATTGATAGAGTTTACACAACAGATGAAGGAATTTATGTGATATCAGCAATTGGGTAGAAAATTAATAACTAAAAAGCTCTTTGGGTTTTCAATTATAATCAATTACGTAAGTCTATGCATTATTGATAAATGCATACCTGATTCTTGCAAATAAATATTATATTTTGTCATTACAAGTATAAAGTTTACACAAAACTTTTGTTTGCATTTATGTAGAAGGTAAAATTGATATAGTACCCATGTCAGCTACATAGCTGAATTTTTAAGTTTATCTTGATAATCAAAACTAGGAATAATACGTTTCAAAATAGAACATCCTACCAAGACAAGATCAGCAAATAGGAAAAGAAATAAAAGTCAAACAAAATAAATGCAAAAGTTAAAATGAAAGCTAACCTGGATTAGGAAATAGGTTGCTGTAACTTTAAAAGATTAGAAAAAGGAAAGGAATGATAGCAAAGAAAATGAAAGCACTCTAACAGATGATTGGAACTGAAACCCAGAAGATACTGCATGGCATCCTGAATCATATGCTTAAACAAAAATCTTAACCAGAGTTTCTCAGTCAATTGTCATCTGTTTGCTTGCCTGTTTTGCTCCACACATATTAAGGCTGTACATATGCTTAATATGTGTGTTTATAAGAGGTTCTCCTGGAATTTGTATAATGACGAACATATCCATACCAACTAATTCACCAGTTTGTCTTTAGAGCCTTGTCCCAATATGTTTAAATACACATATATTGACATTTATAAACACACATTTATGGGTACAGTTAAAATTCACCATATACATAAGAATGGTTGTCAATTTGTTCTCAAAAAAGTAATAATTTTGTTTTACCCAGGTGTAACTGGGCAGATACTGAGATGATACCTTCCCTCTGCCCCAGGCAGCATCTGCTGTGGGGGAACCAAATGGCCAGCTGGAAATGAGATTCAGATGAAGCCTCACGCACTGGTGTGCCTGACGGTGGAGGCTGACTACCAGCTGGGAGCTCAGCTACTCCAGGCTCTATGCCAACAAACCTACACGTGGTCTCTCCAAGCACCTGACCAGAAGCTGTATTGTATATTCACATAGGACACTTATGCAAATGAACCCAGTCCATGAGTAGTTCTTAATTCTTAATTAAGTCTTTAGAGCACATTTGAAGGATACTGCTACATAGCAATGTATACATGAAATTATGAAGTGCGTCTTGATTTTATCACTAAAATTAATCAAATATCTCTTTAATAAAATATGCAGTATTGTTGGGGGATGTGCCATGTTGGTGGCGTCGGGGTGGTGCCTGATCACATAGGCAGCGAGGAGGTTAATTGACATAAGCACACTCAGGTGACTTTCTTGTCCACGCACACAATGTATGCGCATGTGTTCTCGAGCACTAATTGCCTGCTCAGAGCATCTCGCCTAATCTTTGCGTAAGAGGCGTGGCCCTGCTCTCCGCCTCCTGGAGGTGATATAAGCGTAGGCGGAGCAAGACAGAGACACAGCAGCCATTAGCAGAAAAGCAGTAGAAGAAGACACACGCGTGGCAGCAGCCAGAGGGAAAAACACGCTACAGCGGCCATTAGCAGAAAAGCAGTAGAAGAAGACACACGCAGGGAAAAGCAGCTAGGAAACGCGCTACGGCAGCTAGTAGGGGAAAGCGGCACAGCAGGGAGTAGGGGCAGCGGCGGAAGGCAGATCGCCGAACGGAGAACTGAGACGCATCACTAGAGCACCTTGGGTGGACGTACCCTTAGTTCACAGGATGCAGGACTTTAAGGTGTAGCAAGTCTCTTCCTCTAAGCTCTAAGCAAAGCCTGTCCTTCTCTCAAAGTTTCTCTCTTAAGCAAAGTCTCTTTCTCTCTGATAAGCGGACTCTCTCTCTCTCTCCTCTCAAAGCAAGTAAACCTCATTTCCTCTATCCTCTATAAACAAGCAAGAAAGCAGTGCACTAAAGAGAAAGATAGAAGTGCCTCAGTTTCCACTCCACCACCCATAAGACCCATGCAAGTTGTTGCTGCAGGCCGTGAAAAATATCCACGGATTTTTTACTGCAAAGAGCCAGCGACACAGTATGATTTTTAGTTTTTAAATAACAGATGAAATTTTGTTCATTTATTGTATATAACATGTTATGAAGTATGTTTACATTGTGGAATGACTAATTTTAATCCCACTTCTTTTCAAGATCAACATTTCTAAACTTATGTCCTGTATTTAATTTAAACCTTACATCATTTGGCCAACATCTCCTCACCCTGATCATGCATTCCCTGGTACTCACCCTTCCACCTCTACTTCCATGAGTTCAGAATTTCAAAATTCTGGGCTGGACATATAGCTCAGTTGGTGGAGTACTTGCTTCACAAGCATAAGGCCCAGGGTTCAAACCCCAGCACTGGAAAAAAAAAAAAAAAAAAAAATCCAGGCAGAATTTTAAAATTCTACATGAGGTGATTGTGTGCTATTTGTCTTTCTATGCCTGACATTTCATTTAGCATAATGTCCCTCAGATTCATCCACATTGACAATTTTAAACATAAATTTAGTAGAATCATAGAAAGTTACTGTGGTAAGGTGGTTAGGTTATTTAGCCAGACCTCTCATTTTGTAAATGGGACTTAGAATAACAATGGGTCCTGAACAAGTCTGAAGAGTTACCAAGCAATGGAAAGCATTTCATTTGGGAGTTCTGTGGATTAATGTTCCTGATGATGACTAATATATAATTTTTATTAATTTAAGCAAAATCTATTTATATTATAAATTTTAATTGTGCTACTGGGTTACCTTTTCTCAAAACATCTGCTATCTGTAAATAATTAAAACAAGATATTATTTTCCACATTAATAGATTCATGCCAAAAAGCATAAAATATCAAAAAGTCATGCTGGTACCATCTGCAGGAAAGGATTGGATCCATCCCAAATTTAGTTCACACATTGAGACTCATGATTTTACACATGAGTAAAGGGGCTTGAAAATGCTACTATTGACATAGGAGTCTTTCTTGGTCATGAAGGTAGCTCCCAAGTAAAACCCACAATGAATTAACCAGGCAGAGAAGGAAGATTATCTCAGAATTTTTTTTCTGGTAGTTATAAGGCGAAGTAAAGTGAAGGTTCTCATGTACAGGGACTTACTTATATTTTTATGTTTGTTTTTGTCATATATATTGTCAAATTGTGAATGTGTGTATTTATGAAGTGAACATTATGTTTTTATATATATAATATGGAATGGTAAAATAAAGCTAATCCACACCTCAATTCACCACCTCAAATATTTATCATTTATTCTTCCTAAAAGAAACCTTGTATACTTTAAACATCTTCTGATTCTCTCCCACCCACAGGGACTAGTAATCACTATTCTACTCTGTGCTTCTATCAATTCTATTGTTTTATATTACACATGCAAATGATAATATGTGGTATTTTGATCTCTGTGCCTGGCTTACGTCACTTAGTGTAATGTTTTCCAAGTTCATCCATATTGTCACAAAGGGCAGGATTTAAGTTATTTCAGTATCTCTATGAACTATATTGTCTTTATCTGTTTATCTGTTGATGGACACTTAGGTTAATTCCACATCTTGGCTATTATGAATAATACAGCAGTGGACATGGAAGGGAAGAGAGCTCTACATATTGATTTAATTTCCTTTGAACATATAGCTGAATTGTTGAATCATATTGTAATTCTATGTTTAGCTTTTGAAAAACCTCCATGCCATTTTCCATAATGGTCGTACTAACTTGCATTCCCACCAACAGTTAGAAAATATTCTCTTTTCTCCACTTGCTCACTAAATTACCCCCTCTGGTTGTGAACTTTTGATCCTCATGTCTCAGCCTCCAAAGTAGCTGGGATTGCAGATATTTTCCAGAATGCCCAGGAATATTATTACTATTTTAAAAACTTATTTTGATCCCTCTATCTGTAAACACAATGACTAATAATTTTTCTGTGATTTTAACATGGTAGAATACATTATTGTCTTTCCATCTTCATTACTTTCTCTGTGATACCAATCTAGGTAAAAGTATTATAGTGTTCTCCTGTTGAACCTTGACTTTCCATGTGATAGGTTTTATCAAACAGAATGAGAGTTGATAATGTATAAGTCATTTCCAGATGGAGAATTTAAGAAATATTGAGTGGTTTGCCATGTTAAATTTTTCCTCATTTTTGAAATTTTGGATGGGTGTGCTTTGATGTGACACTATTTGCTTTTGCAAAATGGACATAAAAGAGCAGTGACCAATTTTCTTGTAAACCCCTGATATTTTGGAGACTGATCATTTAATTAGCATAATAAAGCTCTTTTCAACGGGTCTCCCTATTTATTGGGCAACTTTCCAGATCAGTTTTGTTACGTTTGTGTTGATACGTGTTGATTGACATAGGAACCCACACTTTAATTAGCTCCGTTAATAAGCTTAAGGGAAAATGTTTCAAATGGCTATGTGGTTTAGTTCTATGTAGTTGCCTACTGCATTCAAATCCTTAAATCATATGATAACTTTACTAAAGAAAACCAGTCTCCCAGAACTTTGTCCATCATCATCTTTTATAGGTTTTAAGATCTAGCTATCTACCTATCTATAGATAGGTGTGTGTGTGTGTGTGTGTGTGTGAGAGAGAGAGAGAGAGAGAGAGAGACAGCAAGAGAGAAGAGAAAGATCTGGTTGCCATGAGCATCTGAACTTCCTTATCTTTCCTCATTCTCATATATCATACTTGATGGAACTTTCTTTGCTATGAACTAACAACTTCTATCTCAAGGGTCATTTACTTTAGTCATGTCAAAAAATTGCTTCTGCCAGTCTAGTTTCTGACAATAACTAACTTAACACAGGCATATTAATCTGTATCTTTACCAGGTTCAGCCATTATACATTAACAGGTCCATATACAAATGCGAATTTACAATACATTTTGCTCAATGGGTTGCTTTTTTAGTACAGTATCCACTTATTTTGAAAGATGGGAGCTTCATGCTCTTTTTAGTTCTCTCATAATTTTTCAACCTTTTCAAGGATAAGGCATTGTATATATTTTAAAATGTAGAAAGTAATGATGGTAGATGACACCCTGTGATATTTTATGAAGTCATAGTAACATTTTGCTCTTTTGGTTCGCATTTAGATTATGTAAGAAATGAGCAGACTTATCATCAAGGGCAATATTGAACAGTTTATACATTTTTACACAATTTTATAAAGTTTTAGCAAAATATACAACAAAACCCAGATGATTTTGTCACTTTGAAGCAGAATGTCGGGCAAACTTTGACAAATCTTTCAGATTTGCCAAGCCATTTTTCTGAAATGAAACATCAAATTTTTGTTGAATTAATACTGCTCTTAATCACTAATAATTCTTCATGATTTAATCACAATACTAAAGTGGAAAATGAATTAAAACACATTATTATACCTATTGAGTCTTAAAAAATAATATTAACATGTTAGGTATTATCCTGGGACATGCCTCAACTATGAGCTGTTGGAGGAATATATTTAAAAAGTTATCTCAAAAGAAACAAAGCATACCTATTGTTCATATGTCATAGTTGTACAATGGTTGTATTAAATGGGTGATATTTTGAGTTTTGAATTTATAAAATATAAAGGATTATTAATTTATTTCAAACACGGTACTAAACAAAGCACAGAGTACTCATTAAAATGGTGAATTTTAATATGCATGCAGTCTTACCTTTAGAACAACATATGTGACTGATTTAATTATAAGAATTTGATAAGAGCTACATTATTATATATGTTTGGCATAATATAAATGTGGTAAGAATCATCTTCCTCCTTTCAAGCAGTTAATAATTTTTTTTTTAGTTCTGGTGATATTTTATTTAGAAAATGATAAACATCACCACTGACTTCAAGATTTTAATTTTTCTTTTAAATGGCACACTAATTAGACAAAAGGTAGTCCTAAATAAAAGTATTTACACACTGAGTATAAAATAAAAACACAATAACTGAAAAACAAATTGTTATTTATTGGTTCATTCTGCATTCCCACTGTTTCTCTTCTGTTTTATTACTCTTTGCTTTTTGTAAATTCTTATTTTTCTTGCTTTCAAATCAACTCTTGGCTCTGGTTTTATGCACTGTATTTCTAGTGGTTTTTCCTCAGCTAGTGTAATAAAAACATCTTCAGTGGGATCATGTGGAAGAATAGTCTTCAGCTCTTTCTTCTGAGTTTCTGCACATCTTTCACTTGCTGTTTCTCTTTGTGTTGTGCAGCTGTGATAGATCTTATGATACACTAATGCATGTTTGGTGACTGGTAGTGAGGATTTTCATGTGAAGTTTGTTCTCCAAAACTTCCTTGAAAAATCTTTATAAGATTTAAGAAAAAATGAGTTTGTATTTCTACAAGAACAGCATCTTCTATGATCTGAGAGTTCTGAAACCACATCCTATTATCCAAAATGGTGAAAGTCAATGCATGGTCCACAAATGATTAACTTTAGGATATCTCCATTTACTCAAAATCTGAATCAAAGAGTTCTTTTAACAATGCATAGTGTGGCAATTCATCAAATGCAGTGTCAAAAGACAAAAGGGGTCAAGAACCTTTCAATTTCCTATCAGCTTTAGTTCAACTAGAGTATGAACGTTTTGAATGAGAAATTTGGCAGATGGCCAATGGGGTGAATTGAAAGCCACATATAGAGATCCTGTTTTTCCTTAGCTTCAAAATAGATGCATTTATTGCAGTTTCTTTTCACATACCTCGTTACAAATAATTTATCTTTATGATTCATTTTAGTATCTGCTTTAGAATGAGGCATCAACATTCTAAGTCCTACATTCAATGTCTTCTTCTGAAATTTATTCCTCTAGGAGAAAATATGAGAATTGTTCCTTTTTATTCCACTTACCCTTGCAAAAGGGACCTTGGATATGATCTCTTTATCTTCTTCTTCCACCTCTTCTGCCTTGACAGGGGGAATTAGATGAGAGGCTTGTAATCTTTTTCATTTCTTTTTTGGCTTCTTGGACTGAACTGCTAATTCCCCCACTCTTTCCTCTTGGTTGCCACCATCTTGCTTCTCTGCTGTCACTCCTGGCTGTCAGAAGCTGATAATTGAGACGTCACTCAGTGTTTGCAAGCGGGGAGCTAGGACATAGATATGTTTGTAACCAACAGTAATTGTATCAAATAAATCCTGTCATTTAAAGATAATAAAGTATTATATATAAAAAACAAAGACAAGGTTTACACTAACAGAAGAAACTGAGTTCAGGGAATTCTGAGAAATGTGGTATATAATATTTGAAGAAATTTAGAAATAACTGATAGAAAAAGAGGCATTCAAGTCAGAAAATGACATGTATTAGTCTTCTTGAGTGCTATAAAAAACTATGACACATTTTATGCCTTAAAGAACAGAAATTGATCTCATGGTTGAAGAGACTAGAAGTCCAGATTGAAGGAGTTGATATATAGGGTTTCTCTCTGAGCTTCTCTCCTTGGCTTGCAGATGACAGTCTTCTTGTGTCCTCACATGGTCTTCTGTCTGTGCATGACCATCTCTTGTCTCTCTCTTTTCTTTCCTAATTTACTTTTTGTTAACACATATTTGTTACATAAACTAATGGAATTTACTGTGATGTTTCCATGCATGCATACAGCATTCATTGATCATTTTTAATCATGTTCATCCAATGCATTTTTAAGTTTTGTTTTGCTTCTTTTTTAGTTGTTCTTTTTATTTTCATTAATTTATTATGAATAAATATTGGGGTTCATTTTCACATAATTATATAAGCTTGAAATATAATTCTCTCCAATTTAGAACCTAGTATTTCCCTTTGCCCTTCCTTCTCCCACCTCCTGTTCCCTTCCCTCTACTCAATTGCTCTTTCTTCTATTTATAGACAGAATTTTTTTAAATTAGTGCATTATCGATAAACAAAAAGATATGATTCGCTGTGGTATATTCACATACGTACATAGGAAAATTTAATCAGATTCCACCACTCTTCCCGTTTTTGTCCCTCCTCTTCAATCTGCTTCCTCTAATTCCGTGCTCTCTCCTCTATTTTCACAGGATTCTGCCCAATCCACTCACACACTATCTATGTTTGCATTTTTCCCCCTTATGGTGGTTTAGTTTCTGCAAATAGAAAAATAATTCAACCTCTGGCTTTCTGGGTTGGCTTATTTCATTTAGCATGATGTTCTCCAGTTCCTCCATCCTTTTACCTACAGATGACGTAATTTCCTTCTTTCTTATGGCTGACCAAAACTCCATTGTATACATATCGCATTTCTGTATCCATTTGTCTATTGATGGGGCACCTAGGTTGGTTTTATAGTTCACCCAATACACTTTGGTTGAAATATAAATTTGTGCAGCCACTACGGAAAAGAGTATGCAGGATTCTCAGAAGTCTAAAAATAAAACTACCACATGATACAGTTGTCTCTCATATAAGGAAAATAGTCATATTTTATTAATGCTCTATACTTTCACTTTATTTAACTTTATTACCATTTTAAGACCTTATTTTCAAAGGTAGTCATATAGAATATATAGAATAGAAATTATTTAGTTTATCTATTGTAACATTACAAATCTCCCCAAACCGAAGTGTTTTAAAACAGACATATTATTTCTCAAAGTTCTTAGGCAGATCAGGTAGCTTTTCCATTGGTGTTTCCTGAGACCATTCACATGCTACAGTTGCATGTTGACTCCACTATAACTGTTTAGTTCAGTTTATTTATTAGCATATGCATCTTTCCCCTTGACATTAAAAAGAATATAAATGCACACATATTTAGGAAATATATCATAGGTAAATGCTTTTAAATGGCAAACTCATTTACCCCTCTAAGAAATGTTATATCCCCAAAGTGGAAATATTTTACCTTCACTATTAAATGAAGAAGAAGAAGAGGAGGAGGAGGAGGAGGAGGAGGAGGAGGAGGAGGAGGAGGAGAAAAGAATGAACTATCATTTGTAGTCTCATAGAGAATATTGTTATATAAATACTGGTTTAAAGGCAATTTTAAATATGTCAACAATAACAACCAATTGAAAATGAAAGGAGTATTTCCAAGAAAATATTAAACACTAACAAGTAGACAAATGATGTAGAATGTGAAGTGGTTATGGGATTTCAAAATTATGCTGAAAGGAAAATGCAAAGATAATTGCATAATCAGAAAATTACCTGTTAGTTAAGATGGGGTGAAGTTTCATGCTTTTCTTTTTCACTATTTGAGATCATCAATCATTAATAGATTCTTCTCAGAGAGATTTTGTCGATTGTGGTATTCAACTTCTTTATAAGAAATTGTAATTTAAAACTAAATCAAGGAACAACTTCATGTGGTAATTAAACTAGCACATTGTGGTTGGGTGCATTAGGGCATTCCTGTAATCCTGGCTGTTGGAGAGGCCAAGGCAGGAGAATCTCAACATCAAAGCCAGCGTGGGCTACTTTGCAAGTTTCTGTATCAAAAATAAAATTAAAAAGCATAGGTATGTAACTCAGTGGTAGACCACACTTGCCCAGTGTGCACAAGGATCTGGGTTTATTCCCAAGAACAAAACAGAAAAAAATAGACTTTATGGACATAGTTCCAAAATATTTCTTTAATATTTCCTCATTGAAGAATATGCATTTTATAAATTCCCAGGCTTCATCAAGGAAACTCTTCCTCCTAATGATAAGCTATGGTTTTAGAACCACATTATTAACATATAGATTATTCTCTAAATTTAACTTATTTTCTCATACAGTCTCAAAGAAACCAAAAACATTATTGCACTGTTTTTAAAATAAGGAAGCCTAAGACTATAGATGTCAAAATTATGTTCAAGATTATATAATTGCTCGTAAGTAGAGGCAAAACTTTGAGAAGTCTAGATCACAAATCCAGAAAATACATTTTTAAAATTAAAACATCATTGTTAATTTTTCCCAACAATCATTATGGAATTTAAAATTATGGTCTAGTATATCAGTTGCAACATGAATATGTGAATGGCTGAACAAAAAATTGACTTAGGGTCAAAAATCACAAACGGGTGAGACCTGAATTTTTTATTGAGTTCTTTAGTTATTGTCTCATTTATTGTGATCATCTACCATGAAAGATATTAAATTTGTTCTTGATTCTAACAATAACCCCTGAAAGATTCTGTAATAATTTGAGCCACAGTTTTAATATTCATAGAAGGAATAAGTGATACTTTATGTGCAGCAAGAAAAGAAAGGCACCTTCACTGTGAAAGATCCTACATATTGTCCTAAGGCATGCTAGTCACAAGACAAAACTGTAAATCATATAAAAGTAAGCTAATGAAACTTACCAATCCATATATTTTTTTTTTTTTTTTTTGGATCACCCTAAAAGTGATTCTGGGATTCAGAGAATTTAATATCTATTGTATCCATTAGGTAAATAGCATAGTATAATGATGACAATTACATATTAAATGTGAAAGGGAGAATCACAATGTCATTTTGACTATGGTGATAAGAACTGTGAAAGAAAAAAAAGCAAATGGGAAGAGTAATAGATTTTTACTATTTGTGACAAAGATATTATTCTAAATGCAACTTTAACAAGTCTTCATTAACAAACACATGGACGAGAAAATGACATCAACAAAGGTTGAATGTTTTCTCTGATATGTGGAAACTAACCCACAAAAAGGCAGTGGCGAGGGGAGATTAGAAGTTCAGTAGATTAGACAAAGGGAAATAAAGGGAAATAAAGGGAAGGGAGGGAGAACGAGTAAAGGAGAGACAATGGAACGAATCTGACATAACTTTCCTCTGTGAGTGTGTGTGTGTGTGTGTGTATGTGTGTGTATGTGTAAATATACTACAGTGAATCTCATCATAGTGTAAATTCATAAGAAATTAATTTTAAAAATAACTATGTATAAATTACCCTATGCTCATGTATGATGACATGAATGGTATGAATCTACATTGTGTACAACCACAGACGAAATGATGTATCCCATTTGTGTAAATGAATCAAAATGCAGTCTGTAAAAAATTAAAGAATTTAAAAAAGGAAAGAACCAATAAAGAAAAACCATCAACAATTTTTTTAGAACAATGTAACTAGATAAATTGTTATTAACATTTAATATGGTAAAAGAACCTATAATAGCTATGAAAACCCAGAAAAGAAGAGCTGTGAGTGAGGACAACTAGTTTTATCAGACCAGACCGTCAGACATATAAAGCCTCTATAATTAAAACTGCTGTACACATTGAAGTATTGAAGGCAGTGTAGCAATGTCTGCGACTTCTTCTGAAATGCATGAAATAACAATATGTTGATGGATAAAGAGAATGATGGATGGATAATATGTGATAAAAGTAAAATACTGAAATGCTTATTGTGAAATCCAGATATGTGGGTATTCACTGAAAAATTCAATTTTTTTGTAATTTGGTATAGCACACTTTTTTTGGGGAAAAACTGATGCAATCACATCATTATGATACTAACATATGAATGAACCACAGGGAAATTTAATAAAGTATTAACTTCCAAACAAAAAATATATTTATAATATTTCACAAGTCAATATCAACTATACATAATAGCATTCATTAAAATTATGATTATACCTTAATATTTGTCCTATTTTCCACATTTTTATATTATATTGTCTGAGCATGAAATACTCATTTAATAATGAATGCCAAATAAAATTTATTTGGGGGAATTAAGAAAAATAAGACAGATGGAAATTTAAGCCAAAGTAAACTGTGAGATCTCAGTAATAATATGAAGATTGGTTTGATTCTATATGATTTTTTTCCAAAGGGTCAAATCACTAAATATTTTCTTTAAAATAGAATTTATTCATAAACATTAAATATAAAAAAATAAACAAACTTTTTTCACACTGTCATAACCACATAAGAATATTTCAATCAGTAATGGATCCCATGTAAGACTTTAGTTCCATAAGATTATGAGGGAACTAAAATATTCCTTACACATAGTGACTGACATTGTAGCCATCTTAAAACCATAGCACAATAGTATTAACGTGCTGTGGTGATGCCTGGGGAGAAGAAACCCACTGCAATGTCAATCATATAAAAGCATATTACATACAACTATGCAAAGTACACAATATTTGATAATCACTACAAATGGCTGTTACCAGTTTATGCTCTAACTACGTTATACTTTTTAATCAATATTTTAGAGTATGTTCCTTCTATGCCATCATGCCATGTTATATCAGGAGCTGTTCCTGCTTCTTTATTTTTTAATTTAATCTCATTTTTATTTGCTCATCATTTGCATAGGAGCAATAGGGTATCTCTCTCTCTCTCTGTCTCTCTCTCACACACACACACACTATATAGCCTAAGTGTGCAGAAGGCTATATCATTTAGGTTTGTATAAGTACACTTTCTGTAATTCACACAAGGACAAAATCACCTACCAGTGCATTTCTTAAAATATATCCCCACTGGAAAGTGTTGCATGATCATAAACATAAAGGTATAAATATAATGAATCATTACTTGTATTGCAAGTCAGCAATACAATTAATCAATTAATTATGTATTCTCACCATCTGTTTGAATAAGCATTTACAAAAATCACTTCATGGATTCACTAGAATTATTTTCTTAAGGGGATTTATTTCCTTAAAATCTTATTTTTCACAGTGTTTGAAATTTTCCTCAAATTGTTTTACATCTCTCTATTCTGAAGAATACTAAAAACCATAAGTCAAATCTGAAAATATTTTACTTTTATTACATATTTACATTTACCTTATGCATTATTCATGAAGTCCATACGATCAAGTCTATTGAAGTGACAAGGGCAAGGTACAAACATGCATCAGCTAGCTCGGGTACTAGGCAAGCCTAACCCACTGATGGCTGGTTTATACACAAGCCATTTTCATGCTCTCTCTCACTCTGACTCTTTCCTTTCCACACATACATCATATAAATGTCTGCCTTTCCTTTCCAAAACATACATAAACAAAACTTTGACTACCATGATTTATTGTAATTTTTTACATTAAAAATATCTTAATATGAACATTTTACTACATGTCATTATACTTTTATGATTCTATTTAGTTTTTACTTTAATAAATCAAACTTAATATTATGAAAAGAATAGGATTTTTCTCCAAAGGGACCTGCTGACTCTATAGCTACTAACTGTTTAATCTTCCTCTCATCAAGATATGCAATCACTTACTTTTAAGATTGTATTTCCTATTTTTCTACCCCTATATTTTTAAGCTTAATAAGAGCAGGAATCCTTTCTGCCTTTTTAACTACTATAACACCATTATCCAGAGCAGTGCTGATAAATATTAGATACTCAGTATCTAGTCATTGACTAGATAAGTGGACATAGTTAATAATTATTTGCTAAGTCTAGGAATGAGAAAATAAAAATATGAAAATTAAAACTGAAACTCAATAAAATGTCACATTTATAAATTAAGGAATTTATAAATTTGTGTTAAAAGTAACACAACTTCCGAGCAGGAAATGCATTTACTCTTTATTTTTAGTTCTTCTTGTGGTTATATCAATTTTGGTTCTGTTGATTGGAAAATAAAATCTGAACACAAGAACTAATATGTTTGATGCACTTGAATATTGCATCAATATTCTTCTGGATATTGTTATGACTAATATGTACAACTTTGCAACTGAAGAGACACTTTTATGCTCTGCTATTACAAGTCTGAATTCAGATGTTGTGAAAATGAATGGGTGTCGTCTACATATTCTTAAAGTTGGTAAAATTTTTAATGAGTTCAGTATGTTTGTTCTAATTTAAAGGATAAAGTTTTTTGGAAAGGATCAATAATCTTTGAAACAACTTTAGTAAATTGTCTCTATATTGACTCTGGTAACAGTTATAAATAATAGCATAGTTGTTAATAAAATCATTTAATTCTGCCTTTAGTTTCATCTATGTAGCTTAAAGTGAAAAGTATGTAGATTTAAAATTCACTGAGTTCAATGAAAATTTTATTTTTGCACTTGAAATTATTTGTGCACCTTCTATTGTCAATTGAAGTCATTGGATTGTATGTAATACTGATTGTGATACATTAACTTTAACCATAACTTCCCGGAGTTTCTTCACCAAGTTTTATGAAAGTGAACAAAAACTTTCTTCACAAATAAAGGAAACAGAAACACATAATTGTCATTATGAATATAAATATTCCTAAAATATACTTAATTCACCAATACTATAGTGTAAACCAGTTGACATCAATATGCTATATTTATAGTAAGTTATTATTTGTTTTACAATATTCTTAAATATGTGGTGTCATTTTCTCATTTCTTTCATCTAAAATATCAATAAGTTATTAAGCTGGCTGCCAGAGTAAAACTTCAAACAGAGCCTAACATTTTGAAAGGAGATAATTTTGTTAGAGTTGCAAAACTAGCCTTTTTAATCCATCATCTAGGTTTTGACAATTCAATCTGTTACAAAGAATCCTTTGTTAATTGGTTTTATCTCTTTAAATTCAATTTATCTCTAAGAGCAATTTTTCTCAACATATAACATGATTTAGCTGAATATTGCACATACAGCATGAAAATGTTTCATTTCCTGGTTAAATATTTGCTACAAGATATTAGCTTTTCTTTTATTACTTTACAACGATATTTTAATTTTACAAGGAAAAAATGCATAGCAAAGTTTTAATATAATATTTTTATTTCCTTTCACCTTTTAAAATATTACTTTATTAAGTTTTCAAATGCATCAAACATTTTAGTTCTTCTATTCAGATTTTATTTTCCAATCAACAGAACCAATATTGATATAACCATAAGAAGAACTAAAAATAGAAATAGTAAATGCATTTCCTGCTAGGAATTCGTGTTACTTTTAAATACTAGTGAAGTAGAGGATTATTGCTTTCATTGCAAATTGATTTTTGCTATGATTTAAATTATTGCATGTACAATTTCGAATACAAATTATAAAAGACACCAAATTCTAAAATATCTGGAATAAACAATATGGCTAATGAAAACATATTATGAAAAACACGTATAGAATTGGAATGAACATAATTAAATTAGATAGGCATAAATGCTAAGGAGGAAAATAGAACATGCTAAATAGTTTAATGGTTGAGAAAGAATCTTCAAAAGAGTGAAAATGAATAGACAAGTAAATAAAAGCACCAGCTTTGATAAAGCTAGTTGACAGAATGCTTCACCTGATGAGAGGAAAACCTGGAGGTCTGAAGTAGAATAATAAGCTCGTTATCACGGGAAATATGAAATGAATGGACACAGAAGGAAACCAGAGTGGGTCAAGTCTTATCAGCCATATTAAAATCTATCCTGTGTGGAAATTCTAAAAGAATTCTGAGGTTAATGAAATTCATTGCATTATCTAAGCAGGATTATATACCTTAATGCATATATTTGAAATAGAAAAATATTATTCTCAATAAAAATTTAAAAGCAAATCATTCTAGAAAGGGGAAGTCACATGTGGACATGTGATTGATTACTTCGTGGGTTATTAAGATGATACCAGTGTGAAAACCTTTGAAAGTATAGTTTTTAAATTACAGAAATGAAAGGATGTCTAATTAGCTTTTTTTTTTTTTTCTATTTTGGATTATGTTCTTGGATAATCAATCTATTTTTGAATGGTCTCATTGAATTGCTACATAAAATCTCTCATTAATTTAGTAGGGGCCTTTCTTTTTTTAGTCATAATAATAATGCTACATCTAGCCCCACCCACTCTCCAATAACAAATATAGATTTTTTAAAAAGTCTAAGTGTGGAATTTTTGTTTAGATGATTGAACATCATCATCAAACATCATGTATTTTCTTCCTGTAATCCCCTGGGAGAGGGATGAAGTTTAGTAACTTGTTCCAAATGTCATAAACCTAACCTGAAAACTTGAAGAAATAATTTGAGAAACCACTTTAGATGAGAGTTGAAGGGAAAACAGGACAACCACACTTTGGAAAGTATCCTTGATTCAGAACAGTGATGGAAAGAGACCTTGACACCTAACTTAGAGATTCAAAACAGTTACAAAGTAAGAAGCTACCTTCTGTCATGGATTGTTTCCTGTGAATAGCTGATGGAGGAGGAGGAATAGGAGGAGCAAGAGGAAGAGGAAAAAAAAAAGGAAATGCAAACGGGAAAGAAAATTTTGCTTAGTAGTCTTTCCTGAATAAAGCAAGGCCTATAGTCATTTATGATACATGTCTAAAGGCAGGAGCAGTTCTTTGAACATACAAAGTTTGGGAATTTGAAATTTTTACTTTTTCATAAGTTTTGGGAAAACTTTTACCTGAGTTATAATTGTACACTGGTGACTTACTAATTTATGTCTATTTAAAAGCAAAAGAGTTAATAAAATACAGTTGTGGTTTGGACTTGAAAACCATAAAAGCTCATGTCAGGAAATATGGCAAAGTTCAGAGGTGAAACGATTAGATTGTGAGAGCTGTAACCTCATTAGTGGATTATTTAAATGGATCACTGGGTCATAACTTTAAGCATGTGGGGCATGCCTGGTGGAAATAGGTCACTGGGGGCATACCATTGGGAATTCAATTTTGTTGTTGACTCTCTTTGTTATTCAGATGCTGTGAGCTGAGCAGCTTCCCTTTGCCACATCTTTCAACCATGATGTTGTGCTTCACCTCAGAGCAATGGACTGAACCTCTTAAGTCATGAGCCAAAACAAACTTATCCTCTACTAAGTTGTTCTTGTCAAGTATTTTGGTCATAATGAGAAGCTGACTAACACAAATATATGTGAGTAGGTTTCATCATAACATTATTTTACTTTAAATTATGATGAAAATTTATAAATGAAATATAAATGTCCATATATGCTATTATTACCTGAATAATTTTAGTTTTGTATGTGTGTTTAAAAGTGACTTGAAGTCTTTATTAAAAAGTAATTGAAGGCTGGGGATATAGCTCAGTTGGTAAAGTGCTTGCCTAGCCTGCACAAGACCCTGAGTTGTGCATCACCAAAAAAAAAAAAAAAAAAGGAAAGACTGACTTTGTGAAATCATCCAGACAGAGAGTACTTTGATGTTTACATTACCCTTCACTGTCTCCTCCTTGACACTTCTCTGATTTCCCTGCCTGTCTTCAACCATGAAACCATTTTCAAAGCTCACTTTAAAAGCCATCTCTCTGTCAATTATTTCACAATTTCGCAGGTTATTTTAATCATTTATTTACATAGATTTCATAGCAGATAAATCTAAATTAGCATATTTTTCCTAAAATATATTTCTACTATTTTACTATATGTCATACTCATTTTTTAGCCTAACTTTGACAGGTCTCACCTCCCTTTCTACTACACACTGAACAGGATTAAATTAAATAACGAGGTACTGTGGAGTAAATTATATTACCTCTGATGGAATTGGATGAAAATTAAAAGGATCCTCCTTCCTAAACTTATTAATGAGCAGATATCAAAATTAAAACAAGTCACGTGAGAAAAAATCTTCTGCATTTCTATCACTAAGTACTTTCAAAGAGTTGTGAAGGGTTTCATTCTCACAGAAACAATGCTATTTTAGGGCCAAATTCAGTTAAGTTTCAGGTGGCAAACTTCTGAATCTTAAAGTTTAGGGAAGTATTGTCATTTAGAATCAATGCTGTAGTGGATTATTCTGTGTATTAAAAGGCAAAAATGGGGTTGGGGATATAGCTCAGTTGGTAGAGTGTTTGCCTTGCAAACTCAAGGCCCTGGGTTTAATCCCCTGCAACACACACACACACAAAAAAAAAAAAAAAAAAAAGACAAAAATGCTGTGTATCATCCCTAACAAATCAGTATGTTTGATCATTTAACAAAACAAATAAATTTTATTTACTTTTTAAAAATTTATCCTTATCTATAAAACTCCAATGTTGACCCAGGAAACCTAGAAGTTCTAGAGTATAAAGTCAACATTTAGAGATTTTAAAATATGAACAGTCCCTGTCTTCTTCCTTGTCCACAATTCTATGAAGTTAATATTTGAATAGGACACTTAAAATTAATAACATTTTAGAATTATTTAAAATAACGCATCAATTTGTAAGTTTAATTTTGTCTCTACTTAAATATTTGGAAATGAAGTTTATTATGATTGCTCAATATTAACATCAATATGTTAACAATTTTCTATAAGTGCTATACATGTATGATTGTACTAATGTTCAAAAAATTGTTGCTTCTTCTATCAGGGAAATATATTCATATTCTACGAACCCCCGGCTTTGCCATGGGACTTATATTTAGTTTTACCAATAAATCATAAATAGAAGTGGGATGGGCACTTCCAAGGAAAAACTTTGAGGGACTTTGAAGCTTCTACCACATTTTCTTTTCCCTCTTCCATGACAACAGAAACATCTGTGGGTACATTTTTGTAGCTTGGGTCTTTTCATTAAAATGAGAAAGAAATCCACAACCAAATCACCATAGACATGTCTCCATATTAAGAAATAGACCTTTTTGTATTTCTGTGCCATTAAAACTTCCTTGTCTGTTATCTCAGGATAATTTTGCCAAATCTGATTGATATAAGTGGGAACATGGGTTTTGCTTTTGCATTTGTAGTGCTTCAAGAAAAGAACTTTGCACTTTTCAAATTTCAATCCTTAATAAATGTCTATTTTCAAGACTGAATTATATCATCATGCATTAAGTATGAACCTACAATAGAATATTTAAATATATTGTGTTACTTTTCTCTCTTTTGATATTTAGGTTAAAATATTTCTTCATATATTTCAAGATCTCTTAAATTGTTAAGGAGTGTGTATATATACATACTTAAACAGAGAAAGAGAGAAAGAACATTTTGAAAGTCTAATAAAAATCCCTAAATAAGTGGACATAAATTTGCATTTGGTCAATCTTACTCAGGTAACATAATGTGTATGAAAATAATAGAATCATTGTTTTATGCAGTGATATCTGATTTTTTACAATTCCTTAAAATAAAGATAAATTCTATCATATTATTTTAGTTATTTATATTTAAAAGTTCCTTTGTATTGGAGATTTTAAATTTATATGTAACAGGTTTATATCTTTTAATTTGCTTTAAGTTACATATCATTTTATGTATTTTATAAATATTTATGTATTTATGTAAATGGGAGTTAAAAGTTTATATAAATTTGTGAAGCATTTTTTTAAATTAATAAAAAATTTAAATATAAAGTTCAAGAATTTATAATCAAATTCCAGTATTTTGCAGATTAATGTACTTATTTCTTGAATTATTCAGAATTGGTAATCAGAATTTTCTGTTTCACTCCTCATTTTTTTTACTTAAAGTCATTCCCTTTCTTGTTATTTGTTAATAAATGTTTTAGAGAGTGTTCAACACAAAGAATTCTCTTCTAATTTTGGAAAGAAAGAAGATTTTCTAATCATGATTCTTTCCTAAAAAATGTGTTGGAAAGATTGCATTTCACCGGGAAAAACTGGTATTTCTTTTCTGTTTTCAAATGTTTGTGTCATTTTATGCAATTAGAATGTCACTGCTAATTGTATAATACCAAGATGCTACCTCTGAGTTTCATATTTTGATAAAAATTATTCCCTTTTTTGTTATGTTCGCCTTCAGATTCCAATTAATTCTTCCTTTATCTCCTCTACTATTCACATAGGACTCAGTGTGGAGATGCTATGTATCTAAGCTTAAACAAAATTATGAGTAACATTTCCAGTTATATATTTAGAAATTCCTCAGGATGGGCTTTTCTTCCAACAATAAAAAATTATATCATATATATTTGAAAAGTTGTCAAAACAGTAAAAATCTGTCACATAAAATTTTAAGGGGAAAAAGTCACCAGTGTAATATACAAAAAGGTAATATAAAAGAGACAGTAGATTTTTAAAAATCTTATTAAAAGGTGTTAGAGAACACTTTAGAATATGGTTTCTCAGCTTCATCATTATCAACATGTTGGATCAGGTAAGTTTCCAGCTGTCCTGCACATTTCAGGATGTGATCAGAGTCCCTCGTTTCTATTCATGAAATTCCAGTAGCAAATCCCTGTTATGACAAACAAAAGCATTGCCAGATGTTTTCTTGGGAGCAAAATAGCTCCCATTAAGGACTATGGCTTTAAGTCATTAAATAAAAAGTAGGTAAAATGAAGAGCAAGATTTCTGGAAATGTATAAACTATGGAAATGAATAAAAAGTTAAATAACTGTTACTCATAGTAGTAACCAATTCAATAGCTCTGAAACCACTATTCTCCTTCAAAATATCTTTCCACCAGGAAGACATTATTCCTAGATGGACCACCAGATAGTGATATTCTACTGGCTATTACTTACTTATCACTTACTCATTTTAAATGGCTTTCTCAGAATCCCATGTTCTCTATAGTTGTAAAGAAGGATAGTTCAAATCAAATATTATTAAGAAAATTGGAAGGCAGAATTATTTATTTTTATTTATGTGATGCTGAGGATAGAACTCAGTGCCTCACACATTCTAGGCAAGTGCTCTACCACTGAGCCATAGCCCCAACCCCATTACTTGTTTTTTTTGTTGTTGTTGTTTTGTTTTGTTTTGTTTTGTTTTGTTTTGGCGGGGGATTTAACTCAAGGGTATTCAACCACTGAGCCACTACCCCAGCCCTATTTTGTATTTTATTTAGAGACAGGGTCTCACTTTTGCTGAGGCTGGTTTTGAACTCGCAATCCTCCTGCCTCAGCCTCAGCCTCTGGGATTACAGGCATGTGCCACTGTGCCTGACTTGAACATGCAAACTTGCAGTGACTTCAGCTGCAGTTGCTGATTCAGATGTAGTTTCATGGCTAGAGCAAACCATTCCATCTACCATCAACTGACAGGCATCAATAGATTCTAGAAACTACTCTTTTTTTCTCTATTCATAAGGAAAATAAGAATTAGTTTCCTTACAGCACACAGGGCCACAAATTCATCTACATGGTTCTCACCCATGGTTGCATCAATCTTGCTTTTTGTCATGGTCTAATCTGTAATGGCCTGAAATTCTTCTCATTTCAAACATGTCATGTTTATTCATTACACTGATAATGTTATGATTTTGATTCTGGTGAACAAGAAGTACCAGCTATACTAGAGTCTCTGGAAAAAAAATAGGTATTTTAGAAATGCTTGGAAAATGCATTTCACAAAATTTAGTGACCTTTTACCTTTGTGAAGTCACAAAGATTCTACCTCATGGAGCATGTTGAAATATCCCTTACAGGTTGAAGGATAAGGTGTTTCAGTTTGTCCTTCTTACTCTTAAAAAAGTTGCAGTACACTGTAAGTCTTTAAATTTTGGATGCTGCATACATCTCTCTGGACTGTATGATTCTTGCCCATTACTGAGTGTTCCAAAAAAGGTGACAGTTTTAAGTGGGACCAAGAACAAATCTCTGGAAAAAAGTCCATCTGCCATAAAATCTGCTCTGGTAGTTGGACCATGTGACCCATCAGATTCCATTATGCTGTGTCTGTATCAGACACAGGAATGCTGTACAAAGCATTGGTAAATATGATTCATGTAATGAACTTTGGAATTTTGGAATAAAGTTATGATAGTTTCTATGGATAATAATAATCATTCTTAGGGAAAAAAACTTCAGTTTTGCTACAAGGGCTTGGTGGATATTGAGTGTTTTAACATGGAGTTTATCAGTTATCAGGAGACTTGAGATGCTTATCTTGAATTGGGTTTTATCTGAAGAAAGACAATTATTACTAATACGGTAAATGAACACACAAATTTTGTATTTACAACATTCTATACATGATAAAGATAGAATTATACAAATAATGCTTAAATTTATTTGATAAAAGAAGCAATTTTATATTAAAATAGTTCTGACTTTCGGGCAACTTGTAGAATTAATCTTAGAAATAAAAAAGGATTTTTAGTTTATTTTATCCTATTTTTTAATAAAACTACAAACAGACTGAATTAGAATAATAAAGATCACACTGATTTCCATCCAAGGGATATTGTTCTCTTTCATGTAGTGGAAAACTTAGAAGTGGTAGTAACTTGGAATTAAAAAACCAAAAGAAAAGAAAAGAAAATTTAGGAGTACAAGGACTGTGACAGTTGGGTTTAGGAGGGCTGGATAACTGAGGAAGGTAACAATGCCAGAGAACTGATGGTAACGACATTGAATATTGTTGGGGGCTATGCCATGCGGACTGCGCGGGGATGACGCCTGGCAGCCAGCCAGAGGTTGCTTTGATCACATAGGTGGTGAGGAGGTTGATTAACATAAGCAAACCCAGGTGATTTGTCTTTGGCCGCATCCAATTAAGTCCATGCACACAACAGGTGCACAGGTATTCCCGAGTGCTCCTGATCGTGCTTGCTCCTTTTGACCTTTACCATGATTGGGCAGCTAGCTCCTCCCCTAATCTTTGCATAATTGGCGACAGCCCTACTCTTCACCTCCTGGAGGGGATTTAAACCGGCTCTCCTCTAGGACCCGGGTTCAAGGTTCAAGGTCCCAGGTTTGAGGTTGGAGGTTCCAGTTCCCGGGTTTCCTGATTCATCAATAAACCATTCCGAATTCAAGAGCCTAGCTACTCTTTGTCCCCTGCGCCAAATTGACTCCGCTGGACGGCGTCAGGATATGATGTATATGCTTATGATTTCCATCCTTTTTGCCTGGAATGGACAAATTATTTATATTCCTCCAAAATACGTAGTGCTGAGACCTTAATCCCTATGTGCTACAATTTGGAGGTGGAGCCTTCAGGCAGTCACTAGGACAAAGAAGTGAAGCCCTCAGACATGGTTTTTATGCCTTAAGGAGAAGAGGACAGACGGGCCTCTCGCTCTGAATACCAAGTGGGAGCACAATGAGATGTTTGCTATCCGTTGCTGCAGGAGGGTGCACGCCAGCAACTGGCCATGCTGTCACCTTGATCTTGGAGTATCCAGACCTCAGAAGTAAGGCAGGAAGTAAATTTCTAATGTTCAGAAGACACGTAGTATATAACACTTTGTTATAGCAATTTAAACTGATTAAGATAATGCCCAGAGCCTAAGCAATTGTTTACTGTGTGTAATTGAAATCATTATTGAAAGTTTGGGAATTAGTGCAAAAAAACTTTTTCACATTTTGGTAAAATGTCTAAACAATTTCCGAGCAAGAAAAGTACTCGCTTAGAAATTTAAGAAATATATTTATAACCAACAATAGTGGTAATTCTAATAATATGTACTATAATATGTACTATAATGATCTTCAATATTAATGAATGCTGAACATAATCAATTGCTTGAACTTAAGTTATGAAAAGATTATGTCACTCGCCAAAGGTCAAACTTCCTATACATAAAAGTTCCAGGATATCAGAGGAGGTAGCTACTGCTGGAGGATGTTGTTCATAATCAATGTACTACAGCACTCCTGATTCATAGAATATGAGCGTATTTATCATTTGATTCACATAGAGATGATATTTCTAGAACACTGAGTTTCTTTGGATTATGAATGTTATATTTGCATTTATTTTATGTTTATTTCCTACCTTTTGTTAAGTAAGGTGGTTTTCCTTTTTATTTATGTGAGACATAATAATGTCATGAAAGAAATATCACTAGAAATATATTTTTCTTATTGTTAATTCATTGCGAACTCATGCACTTAAGACTGATTAAAATCGAGCAAGCAGTATTATGTAAACAGACAAGTTTTATCCTCTGAAAGACGGGTGATTTAGTAAACACTTTTCATAATAAGTCAGGAAGATGGTAGAACTATCACTTCACCATAAATGAAACAAGAGAATCAATTCTTTACCCAGAAAATGGTTAATGTGGAAATTGGATTCTGTGACAACTCATTGAACAAACAATCATGAGCAACCACAATAAAATGTAATTTCCTTTCTTAAATTCTTTAAAGTTAGCAGTTAAAGCTGGATTCTCATATATGCCATTCTGTATAGTTTATCTTTCAAGTAGATGATTTTATGTGTCAAATATCTGTAGCAAGGATAATTCATGGGCTGAGATTTTAGGGGTGAAGGAATCAATGGAACATTGCACTGCTGTTTCTTGACTTCCAACTCATAACTGCACTATGTTATTTTTTTTTTTTTTTTCAGATTTTGCGAGCTCATGTAGCAGCAGGAAAGCATAATATAATCAAGGCAGCAGGGAGCTTCTCTCTACAACTAGAATGAATTTACATTTGCCCATTATGTAAATGATTCCTCACCATTTTCCTATTTGCCTTTTTGAAATAGTGGCAGAGTGAATTTCCACATGCACTTATGAGAGTGCTTTCAAAATCTTTACATAATGACATAATAATACTCAATTTTTCATTAGCATTAAACAGGTTACTGGCTTATTTCTTTCAGAAATAACAGCTTAATCAAATTTGTTATCTTTCTTATAAATCTTAAAAGCAAACTTTGTTAATGTATTCATTATATAATCTGAACTTGCCACAATTATAATTTTGATAGTTGAAGTCATTAAATGTTCTATAAATAAAATAACACAAACTAACTTTTCATTTAGGTATCAATATTATTCACTCAATAAAACAAAAATAAACATTTAATCATGACAACTTTCTGATAGGCATACTTAGGGTGTTCTGGAAATTTATCAAATAGAAAGTTTTCAGACTCTACAATTTTTGAAATATGTCCGTCTAGTTTTGTCCTCCAGTGTTATAAATATAGTTGAATGGGTTTTGCTGCAAGTATGACAAATATTTTCAGCCACAGAAGAAGTTAAAGTGCAATTTAAAACTGATGCCTTTCTATGTATTTCATTTAATCATCAACCTTACTTTTGACTCAATGAATGCCATATATATTTTATTCCTGAAATTTAGTTCACTTTATAGCAGCTGCACAAATAGTCACTCACTCAGTCAGTGCAATTAATAACAGATGGCAGGCAAGTAGTAAAAGTGTTCAAACCATTTATTTTCTTTAGTGCAGACTCTTGGGGCAGTTTGCTGTGGCACAGGTTTCTCGCGAGTAAGCAAGTTTCTGTTGAGAAGTGTTTGAATTTTTTTTTTCTGAAAATATTGTCCAAATGGGTGTCTAAGCTCAGCGCTTCTTTCTTATCATTCACTACATCTCCCACATTGCTCATCTGCTTTTGTGACTTCAACCAAAACTTTGTGGTGACAACTCCCACATTTGAAACCAGAGCTCTAACTTTGGCTTCTCTAACTTTGTGTTCAGAGTTACTCTCAAAATGCTTGCTCCACAGCTTTTTCCTAACCACACAAACAGCAGTTGCATGGAAAGACTATTTTTCTGTTGGCCTTGCACCTCCTCTTTCCCTAAACTTCTCTCCTGTATCCTTACATCATGCTCAGGATGCCTCTTCCCAGACTTTAACACTGCAATTCCTTTTGTTAATATCCAGTTATTCCTAAAGCTTTAATTGACTCTACTCTGAACCTCTTTGTCAAACACACACACACACACACACACACACACACACACACACACTTTTTACTTTAAAGACTATCTGAAAAATGTCTTAAAATTTCCAAATTTCTTCTGCTTAATTAGTTCAATACTTTGCTATACCCTTTGTACAACTTGGACCATTGTGTGATGTTTGATGATCTGGAATTTAAGAGAATTCTCTGGAAGGCCCATCCTTGGTAGGGTGAACCTGCCTTTCATTGTAATACTATCAAGCATATCGATATTATTTTAACAAAATAACACATGTTTAAAACTGCTTCCTTATCTGTAGCTCAGTGAGGTATAATAGTAGAGCTTATAAAACCCAACTGTATTAAATAACGCATATTTTATAATTTCTGTGGTGGGCAGATTCAAGACATAAATTAGATGAGGGAACAGGCAAATTGTGTGGAAATTCTCTGAATTTAAATACAAAATTGAGTAACATTTACTTTTTGAAAAATGAGATAAGTACTAGATAAACTTCTTTCTGTGTTCTGATGTCTTAAGTCTATGAACATACTCTCAACTCTAACCAGTCTTTGGTTATGTTTTGTCTTGAAGACACAGGCAGGATGCCCACATTACCAGTTAGGTAAATTTACCTGCATGTTGGAGTTGACAGTCAGAAGACCATTACATGATCAAATATAAAACTGAAGTGGAAGGGAGAAGAGTGTCCCACCCACCAATTACTCTGTCTCTGTCTCTTCCAAGTGGATCCTCTGTTGGAGTTAAGTAATATCTTTCCCCAAGAATAGTGTCACCTGCACCGATTTCTAGTTTGTTAATGATTGTCAACAAGGACTGGTGAAATGCACATGAGAAAGTGAATTGATTGGCAGAAATACCACTGTTTCGTGGAATGCAGATTAGAATAAAAAAGGAGCTGATGGACTTAAGCTGTAGAAGATTGAGATTCTCTGTAAAAAAGAGTAAGACAGATTTATTTGCATAAATTTTATTGGTAAGTGCTTCTAGAAACAGTGTCTATAAAGAAGTGAAGAACAAGTGAATTGTTGAACCTTGGAAATAGAAGTCTCAGCCAATACTATAAAAAGCTCTAGAGCTGGGATAACCAAATAACTATAAGTTTCAAATAATAATTTTGATGATGATGTGGTCTGAGATTATTGAAAAACATTATAAAATTAATCAAATGTTAGTTACTAAATGAAAAATATCATAAATTATTTGGTGGAGTGTTACAGAAAATATCTGATATAACCTTTAGTTCTAAAATACATGTAAATATGTTCATAAAATAAAAATGTATTTTTATACTGGCATGGAATTCCAGGTTGTAAAGGCCTTTCAAATGATTCTCGATAAATCAGTGTGAGTCAATTTTAACAGAATGAGATGATTTTTGAAGTCTGATTGTAGGAATAATAAAATTAATAAGTTCTGATGAACATAGTGAATCACTAAGATCCTTAAGAAAAAATTTACAAAGTATGTATTGGGGCCATGGTTATATCAATCAATGTAAAATATTTAATATTATATTAATAAAACAAACATAAATGAATGTTTCAGATACCATAATTTTTTTCTTCCTTCCTATTTTTCTTATCTTCAACTTCTCATTGATTTTCCAGTTTTTATATTTGTCTTTTTGTTGATTTTTAGTTACCTCTTCATCTCATTTAATATTAAATTTAGGTTGCAAGAAGTAAAATGTTTGCAAACATTAAAAATCTTGGGAGGTTTCAAGATGGCGGCCTAGAGGGTGGCTGCATTTCATGTTGCTCCAGGACTCAGGATTCAAAAGAGGAGATATTGAGACACTTGGGACCAACTCAAAGCAGCCAGGTGACTCTCACCTGTTGGGAAGGCGTCCCGCATGGGACGGTGGTCCCGGAATGCAGGAAACTTTGTGAAGTAGAGCTGCCAGCGAGACGCCCCTCCCCCCGCTGGAGCAGTGAACTCGGACAACTGGGAGCACCGTAAAGGAGGCCGCTCGGCACAGCGCTGGGACTTGGAGCAACCACTGGGGCTCCAGCGGCTGCCCAGGGGAGGAGTGGCGAGGAGAGCTGTGTGGACTCAGAACACCAGGGCCTGCCCTGAGGAGGAGGAGGAGGAAGAGGAGCATGGCCGCTTGGATTCAGAGTGACTACACCAGAGCTACAGGCGGTTGCCAGAGGAGGGGCTGCGTGGCGAGCAGTTTGGACTCAGACCACTTCTGAACCCCGGGGCCTGCCCAGAGGACTAGGAGGAGGAGGAGGAGGAGCGCGGCGGGTCGTTTGGACTCGCAGTGACTGCATTAGCGCTCCAGGTGGCTGCTCAGAGGAGAAGGCAAGTGGTGAGTTGTTTGGACTGAAAGTGACAGCTCCTGAACACAGGGGGGCTGCCTGGAGGAGAAACGTGGTGGGTCGCTTTGTCTTGAGTGGCCGCACCAGAGCTCCGGGCGGTTGCCCAGAGGACCCGTGCAGCGGGTCACGTGGATTCAGAGCCACTCAGAGTGACTGCTCCTGAACACCCGGGGGGTTATCTGGAGAAGGAGGAGGAACGGGGAAGGTCACTTCGACTCGGAGTGATTGATTGCCCAGGGCTACGGGTGGTTGGTGGGAGGTGGAGGCGCGCAGAGAGTTTCTTGGACTCCTAGTGACCGCACCGGAACACTGGGCGGCTGTCTGGAAGAAGAGGCATGTGGCGGGTCTCTGGGACTCAGAGCGATTGCACGGGACACCAGGTGGCTGCTCAGAGGAGGGGCCACATAGCCAGGCGATTAGGTGCAGAACAGGGTCCCAGGATCTAGGAGGCTTCTTGGTGGAAGAGCCGCACAGAGACAGGCTTAGGGTGGAGCAAAGGTTCCAGGCCTGTGGGCAGATTCTCTGAGGAAGGGCAGCCTAAGGAGATTCTTCTGTGAAGGGTGAGGCTCCCAAGCCCAGGAGGTAGGGCCGGGCCCCTGGGAACTTTGCAGAGGAAGGCAGCCCAGCCCAGGCGGTAGCTGTAAATTGAGGGGAACCTCTAGGAGGGTACTGACCAGTGAGACCTCCCCACCGGGTGAGTCTTCCATA
The DNA here is from genome assembly GCF_902686455.1 of Sciurus vulgaris. Taxonomy (NCBI): domain Eukaryota; kingdom Metazoa; phylum Chordata; class Mammalia; order Rodentia; family Sciuridae; genus Sciurus; species Sciurus vulgaris. The sequence continues at coordinate 148,067,208 of NC_136466.1, forward strand.
CCGGGTGAGGTTTCCCCACAAGGACGGTAAAACCAGAGACTCAGGCCCAAACAGGCCTTGCCTCAGCCTGCAGCCTAGATCCCCTTTGGATGACCATTGGTCAACAAGTGGAGGCACCTCTGCCCACTAGCAGGAATTATACCCCACCTGAAGGCCACCACTCCTAGAGAGGCAGCTTCCTTGTGGAGCACCGCATTATCAACTTCCTCCAAGACTTCAGCCTACTGAAGGCTAAGGGGGGATATATATAGAAATCTTCAGGGACATTGTAAGTCAATAGAGGAAATCTGCGATATCTCAGCGGTCCACTGAAATCTGAACAATATGAGAAAACAAGGAAAGAAAATGCTGCAAACAAATCTAGATGTTACATCAATAAAACCCAATGACAGCATGGCAGAAGAAATGACAGAAAAGGAGTTCAGAATGTACATAATTAAAATGATCAGAGAAGCAAAGGATGAGATGAAAGAGCAAATGCAAGCATTGAATGATCGCACCAATCAACAGTTAAAAGAGCAAATACAGGAAGCAAAAGATCATTTCAATAAAGAGTTAGACATATTGAAAAAAAACCAAACAGAAATCCTTGACATGAAGGAAACAATAAACCAAATTAAGAACTCCATAGAAAGCATATCCAATAGGATAGAACACCTGGAAGACAGAACCTCAGACATTGAAGACAAAATATTTAACCTTGAAAACAAAGTTGAACAAACAGAGAAGATGGTAAGAAATCATGAACAGAATCTACAAGAACTATGGGATATCATGAAAAGGCCAAATTTAAGAATTATTGGGATTGAGGAAGGCCTAGAGAACCAAGCCAAAGGAATGAACAATTTATTCAATGAAATAATATCAGAAAATTTCCCAAATCTGAAGAATGAAATGGAAAATCAAGTTCAAGAGGCTTATAGGACTCCAAATACACAAAATTACAACAGACCCACACCAAGGCACATTATAATGAAAATACCTAACATACAAAATAAAGACAGAAGTTTAAAGGCTGTGAGAGAAAAGAACCAAATTACATTCAGGGGGAAACCAATACGGATATCAGCAGACTTTTCAATCCAGACCCGAAAAGCTAGAAGGGCCTGGAACAACATTTTTCAAGCCCTGAAAGAAAATGGATGCCAACCAAGAATCTTATACCCAGCAAACCTTACCTTCAAATATGACGATGAAATAAAATCCTTCCATGATAAACAAAAGCTAAAAGAATTTACAAAAAGAAAGCCAGCATTACAGAACATTCTCAGCAAAATATTCCATGAGGAAGAGATGAAAAACAAAGAAGCAAATCAGGAAAGGGAGGAATTCTCCTTAAGGAATTGTCAAATAAAGGAGGAAACAAGTTGTGTCAAACAAATAAATAAATAAAATTTAAAAAATGAACCAAATGACCGGGAAACCAAATCGTATCTCTATAATAACTCTGAATGCTAATGGCCTGAATTCATCAATCAAAAGACATAGACTGGCAGATTGGATTAAAAAGAAAGATCCAACAATATGTTGCCTGCAAGAGACTCACCTCATAGAAAAAGATACCCATAGACTAAAGGTGAAAGGATGGGGAAAAACATACCATGCGCATGGACTCAGCAAAAAAGCTGGAGTATCCATCCTCATTCCAGATAATGTGGACTTCAAGCCAAAGCTAGTCAGAAGGGATAAAGAAGGTCATTTCATACTGCTTAAGGGAAGCATAAATCAGCAAAATATAACAATCATAAACATCTATGCCCCAAACAGTGGCTCATCCATGTATGTCAAACAAATCCTTCTCAATTTTAGAAACCAAAAGGACCATAACACAATAATACTAGGTGATTTTAACATGCCTCTCTCACCACTGAACAGATCTTCCAGACAAAAATTGAACAAAGAAACCATAGATCTCAATAACACAGTCAATAATTTAGACTTAACGGACATTTATAGAATATACCATCCAACCAAGAGTGAATACACTTTTTTCTCAGCAGCACATGGATCCTTCTCTAAAATAGCCCATATATTATGCCACAAAGCTAATGTTAGCAAATACAAGAAGATAGAGACACTACTATGTATTCTATCAGATCATCATGGATTGAAATTAGAAATAAATGAAAGAGTAAAACACAGAAACTATTCCAACATCTGGAGATTAAACAATATGCTATTATATGATGAATGGATAACAGAAGATATTAGGAAGGAAATTAAAAAATTCTTAGAGGTAAATGAGAACAAAGACACATCATATCAAAATCTCTGGGACACTATGAAAGCAGTACTTAGAGGGAAATTTATTTCATGGAGCGCATTTAATAAAAGAAGTAAAACTCAACAAATAAACGACCAAACACTACAGCTCAAAGCCCTAGAAAAAGAAGAACAGACCAGCACCAAAAGTAGTAGAAGACAGGAAATAGTTAAACTCAGAGCTGAAATCAATGAAATTGAAACAAAAGAAACAATACAAAAAATTGACAAAATAAATAGTTGGTTCTTCGAAAAAATATACAAAATTGATAAACCTTTAGCCACACTAACAAAGAGAAGACGAGAGAAAACCCAAATCACTAAAATTCGGAATGAACAAGGAAATATCACAACAGACAGGATTGAAATACAAAACATAATTAGAAGCTATTTTGAAAATCTATACTCCAACAAAATAGAAAATTTCGAAGACATCAACTGGTTTCTAGAGACATATGAATTGTGTAAACTGAACAAGGAGGACATACACAATTTAAATAGACCAATTTCAAGTACTGAAATAGAAGAAGTCATCAAAAGCCTACCAACAAAGAAAAGTCCGGAACCAGATGGGTTCTCAGCCGAGTTCTACAAAACCTTTAAAGAAGAGCTCATTCCAATACTTCTCAAAGTGTTCCATAAAATAGAAGAGGAGGGAACCCTCCCAAACTCATTCTATGAAGCCAATATCACACTGATACCTAAACCAGACAGAGACTCATCAAGGAAAGAAAATTTCAGACCAATATCCTTAATGAACATTGATGCAAAAATTCTCAAAAAAATTTTAGCAAATCGCATACAAAAACATTTAAAAAGATAGTGCACCATGATCAAGTGGGTTTCATCCCAAGGATGCAAGGTTGGTTCAACATCAGGAAATCAATAAACGTAATTCACCATATTAATAGACTTAAAGTCAAGAATCACATGATTATTTCAATAGATGCAGAAAAAGCATTTGATAAAATACAGCACCCCTTCATGCTCAAAACACTAGAAAAAATAGGGATAGTGGGAACATTCCTTAACATTGTAAAGGCCATTTATGCTAAGCCCATGGCTAATATCATTCTAAATGGTGAAAAAACTGAAAGCATTCCCCCTAAAAACTGGAACAAGGCAGAGATGCCCTCTTTCACCACTTCTATTCAACATCGTTCTTGAGACTCTGGCCAGAGCAATTAGACAAACCAAAGAAATTAAAGGGATACGAATTGGAAAAGAAGAACTCAAACTATCCCTGTTCGCTGATGACATGATTATATATTTAGAGGAACCTGGAAATTCCACCAGAAAACTCTTAGAACTCATAAGTGAATTCAGTAAAGTAGCAGGTTACAAGATCAATGCCCATAAATCCAACGCATTTTTATACATAAGTGATGAATCTTCAGAAAGAGAAATTAGGAAAACTACCCCATTCCCAATAGCCTCGAAAAAAATAAAATACTTGGGAATCAATCTCACAAAAGAGGTGAAAGACTTCTACAATGAGAGATATACAACACTAAAGAAAGAAATGAAAGAACACCTTAGAAGATGGAAAGATCTTCCATGTTCGTGGATAGGCAGAATTAATATTGTCAAAATGGCCATACTACCTAAAGTGCTATACAAATTCAATGCATTTCCAATTAAAATCCCAATGACGTACCTTACAGAAATAGAGCAAGCAATTATGAAATTCATCTGAAAGAATAAGAAACCCAGAATAGCTAAAGCAATCCTTAGCAGGAAGAGTGAAACAGGGGGTATTGCAATACCAGATCTTCAACTCTACTACAGCAATAGTAACAAAAACGGCATGGTATTGGTACCAAAATAGAAAGGTAGATCAATGGTACAGAATAGAGGACACGGACACAAACCCAAATAAATACAATTTTCTCATACTAGACAAAGGTGCCAAAAATATGGAATGGAGAAAAGATAGCCTCTTCAACAAATGGTGCTGGGAGAATTGGAAATCCATATGCAACAGAATGAAACTAAACCCATATCTCTCACCATGCACGAAATTAAACTCAAAATGGATTAAGGACTTCGGAATCAGACCAGAGATCCTGCAGATTATAGAAGAAAAAGTAGATCCAAATCTTTACCTGGTTGGTCTAGGATCAGACTTCCTCAACAGGACTCCCATAGCACAAGAAATAAAAGCTAGAATCAACCACTGGGATAGATTCAAACTAAAAAGCTTTCTCTCAGCAAAGGAAACTATCAGCAATGCGAAGAAAGAGCCTACAGAGTGGGAGAATATCTTTGCCAATCATACTTCAGATAGAGCACTAATCTCCAGAATCTATAAAGAACTCAAAAACCTCTTCTCCAAGAATTCAAATAATCCAGTCAACAAATGGGCTAAGGAAATGAATAGACACTTCACAGAAGAAGATCTACAAGCAATCAACAAACATGTGGAAAAATGTTCAACATCTCTAGTAATAAGAGAAATGCAAATCAAAACCACCCTAAGATTCCATCTCACCCCAATTAGAATGGCGATTATCAAGAATACGAGCAACAACAGGTGTTGGCGAGGATGTGGGGAGAAATGTACACTCATACATTGCTGGTGGGGCTGCAAATTAGTGCAGCCACTCTGGAAAGCAGTGTGGAGATTCCTTAGAAAACTCGGAATGGACCCTCCATTTGACCCAGCTATCCCACTCCTTGGTCTATACCCAAAGGACTTAAAATCAGCATACTACAGAGATACAGTCACATCAATGTTCATAGCTGCTCAATTCACAATAGCCAGACTGTGGAACCAACCTAGATGCCCTTCAATTGATGAGTGGATAAAGAAACTGTGGTATATATATACAATGGAATATTACTCAGCCATAAAGAATGATAAAATTATGGCATTTGCAGGCAAATGGATGAAATTGGAGAATATCATGCTAAGTGAGATAAGCCAATCTCAAAAAGCCAAAGGACGAATGATATCGCTAATAAGTGGAGGATGACACATAATGGGGGGGAGGGAAGGGTTAGTGTTAGGGTTAGAGTTAGGGTTAGGGAGCGGGGCAAGTATGGAGGAAGGAAGTACTGTATAGAGGGTAAAGAGGGGTGGGAGGGGTGGGGGGAAGGGAAAAAATAACAGAACGAATCAAACAACATTACTCTATGTAAATTTATGATTACACAAATGGTATGCCTTTACGCCATGTACAAACAGAGAAACAACATGTATCCCATTTGTTTACAATAAAAATAAATAAAAAAAAATATTGAAATTTAGTAATACTGGCTCCCCTGAAAATTTTAAATAGACCTAATCATGTTAAGTGATACATAGATAGAAAATTATGAATGAACTTTATTTATTGAAAGAAGACTTAATCATGGAAATTGAAACCATAATTGTTATATGAAACTAACTTTATCTGTCGGTTGATTTTTATCTCTAAGAAAATGGTTGTCAACCAATGTAGAAAATAAGCAATAATGATATTCCACAGATTGTCTGTACCCCTCAGGTTTGTGAATTTCTTTGCTATGGCACAGACTTACTTCAGTGAACTCTGGGGTAAGGAAGAGTGCTGACAAAGACAATAACATTTTTGCTAGTAAATTAAGTTGCTTGCCTTTAAAATCTAAGAATCAACCCATTACTCTTAGGAAATACATATAGTCCCAGGCCAGTTAATAAGAAGGATATTATTTAAAACATGCATCATCAGGGATTTTGTCCAGGTAGAAACCTCATAGAGTACAATTACACAAATTAAAATGGCTATAGGTGATATAATCTCATGAGACCATTGTCATTGATGTACATTATATCTGTGGTACATAAAATAGCTACAATTACTAATCTTAGTAACGAAAACATGTATTTGGTTTCTGTGGTATGGAGGATTCTAAGCCATTTCCTCAGGATTATCGCCACCTATTGTAACTCAACTGTATAATCTCCTCTTGAGAATGAGTGAAATATGCAAACATGATGGGATATCACTTATGATTAAATTACTTATAAGCTGAACGTGAGTTATTCAAAAATGAAATTATCCTGGGTGGGGTTGACCAAATTAGGCAAACTTTTAAAAGAAGGTAAAACATTGGAAAATCAAAGAACAAGAACGAAATACTATGATTCCTCTAAATAGCCATTCTCTCATTATCATCAATTTAATGCAACCTATTTTGATTTAATATATTTTCTTCTGTTTTCTTATATTTTCTGTATTTTATTTTATCTCACATTATTATAGATAAAATTATATACTTTATTAATTTTAACTCATATTTATTATTTTCTTCTTTGGTTTAATTTCATTTTCTTTTTCTAGTGCTTTAAGAGAAAAATACAGATTATTATTTTTATGTCTCTTTCCTTTCCCAATGTAAACACATAAAGATATATTTTTTCTCATGACTGTTTTCTACATCAGACATAATTCAATCTAGTTTATTTTAGTTATTGTTCAATTAAAATGTTTTCTATTTTCTGTATGAATTATTTTTGTACCAAGTTATATCAGTCACCTTTCCATCACTCTAACAAAATACCAGAGGTAATTAACTTGTAAATAGAAAAGGGGTGTTTGCCTCACAATTTTGGAAGGTCTAGTCCATGATCCATTGATCCTATTGTTTTATGCCATTGAAAGCACATCATGTCAGGAGAGTGTGATAGAGTGAAACTGCTCACTAATCATCCAGGAAGCAAAAAAGAGGCCCCGCTGAGGAAACTTCCTTAGTGTCCTTCCACGAAGCCCCACCTCTTAAGTTCCACCTCCTCCAATACACACCAAGCCTTTAACTCGTGGGACTCTGAGAGACATTAAAAATTAAAAGGTATCTACACAGCAAAGGAAACAATTAAGAATATGAAGAGAGACCTACAGAGTAGAAGATCTTTGCCACCTGCTTCTCAGATGGGGCATTAGTATCTGAAATGTACAATGAACTCAAAAAACACTAAAAATTAATCATCATCATCTTCTAATCAAATGGGTAATAAAACTAAACAGACACTTCTCAAAAGAAGAAAAACAAATGAACAACAAATATAGGAAAGAATGTTCAAAATCTCTAGAAAATAGAGAAATGCAAATCAAAACTGCATTGAGATTTCATCTCACTCCAGTCAGAATGGCAATTAGCAAGAATACAAATAACAAATGCTGGCAAGAATATGGTGGAAAAATACACTCATATGTTATTGGTGGGACTGCAAATTATTGCAACCACTCTGGAAAGCAGTATAGAGATTCCTCAAAAAAAAAATAGAACCTCCATATGACCAAGCTGTTTCACTCCTCAGTATATATCCACAGCATTTAAAATCAGCATGCTACTGTGACATAGTCACATCAAAGTTATAGCAGCACAATTCATAACAGCTAAGCTGTGGAGCCAATTGAGGTACCCTTCAACAGATGAATGGATAAAGAAAATGTGGATATATAGACAATGAAATATTACTCAGCCATAAAGAAGAATATCTATGACATTTGTCAGTAAATGAATGGAACTGGAGACTATCATGCTAAGTGAAATAAGTCAATCCCCAAACCCAAAGGTCAAATATTCTCTGACACATGGAGGCTTATTCAAAATAAGGGGGTGGAGATTAAAAAAAAAAAAAAACAGAAATGGAAAAAAAGAAGAGTGAATTTCATCAAAACATAGGGAAGTAGATGAAAGGATTGAAGCAGAGGAGGAGGGATAGGAAAAGGGAAGAACGGTGGAAAGAATCTGAACCAAAATTCATATGGGTATAAATGAACATGGCACAGTGATTCTTGGCTTTAGGTGTGTCCACAGAACACTAATTATACAACAACAACAATGTACACTATAAATGGATTGAAGAGAGATCAGTGGAGTAGAGGGATGGGAGGGGTGGATTTCTGGGGATTGAATTGAAGTGGGTTGAGTTCCATACTTTTGTGACAATGTCAGGGTATATCTGGTGGTATATATAACTGAAAAGAATTTTTTTAAAAATCCAAATATAGCACAAATGTTTTTTAGAAATAAAATTTTCAGTTTTCTTACATTTGAATGTTTTGGTATTCCATTTTATAGACTGCTAATTCAATTTCATTGTATTTATTAATAGACTCATAGAAGTGCTATTTTGTGAATACCTTCTTTAACTTCACTTAAAAAACATTCAAGGTTCTCCCATCATGAGTCATGTATCAGCAGGATATTCGTTCTTACTGATGAATGACATTGATCATTCATCAGCGGATGGATATTTGGATTGTTTCCACATTTTTTTGTATAAACCATGTTGCTCTGAAAGTTTGTGTGCAAGTTCTGGTCTAAACTCCTTGTTCATTTGATTTTTCGTGGATTTATACTTTGGAGGAGAATTTGTGGGTTCTATGTTTTTTGCTAGGCAACTCTAACAAAATACATAGAAGTGTATAAATTTACTTCTCACAGTTGTGGAAACGTATAACTGACAGGTAGTAGGGAAATCCAAGATCTAAGCTCCAGTAGAGTTTTTGTCTGGCGAGGGCCTACTTCATCCTAGATGACTGGCGTCTCACTCTAACCTCACATGGTAGAAAGGATAGAGGGTTTTCTTCAGCTTCTTGTCTCAAGGGCACTCATTTAGGTCATGATCTAATCTGCTCCCCAAATCCACTTCTTATGATCTTCTGGGGTATGAGGATTTCAACACCTACGTTTAAGAAAACATAAACACTTAGTTCATGGGATACAATAATGCCATGTTTACCATCTTCAGGAAAAGCTAAACTGTTCTCCATTGAGCCTCTGCCACTGTGCCCTCACTCTGCCCGTTTCTCCACATCCTTGCCAATGGGAATCAGGACCTGTCCTGTTGATTACCTCCATACTCCTGAGTGAGAAGTAGTATCTCTTTGTGATTTTGCTTTGTTTTTCCATGATGACTAATTATGTTGTATATTTTTGCATGTGTATTTTTGCCATTAGTGTATCTTCTTTGGAGAAATTGTAATTCACACCTTTGGCCTACTTTTCAGCTTACATTGAGCTTTAAGAGTCCCTTATATATTCCAGTACATGTAACAGATACAGGATCTACAAATACTGTGAATTGTAGTTTCACTTTATTGATGGTGTCTTTCAAAAAACAAATATTTTAATTTTTTTCAAGTTGAATTTACTTATTCTGTGGTGCTTTTGTTTTATTATGTCAATAAATCATTTCCTAAGATAAGGACATCAAAATTTACTTTTTTTTTTAAAGATTTATATTTTACTTTAAAGATTTAGGTCAATGACCAAATTAAGTTAATTGTAGTATATGATATAAGAAGAAAGTATAACTATATCTATTGCATGAATGTGTAGAAATATCTGTTCAAAACATGATTAATTCATTGTTCAATTGTCTTTACAAGGTTGCAAAAAGTGACATGACTATTAATGGAAGAGTATATTCGAGACTCAGTTCTATTCCTTGAATAGTATGAGTGTACTACACAGTCCAGATTATTGCAGTTTTGGAAGTAGTTTTGAAATTTGAAAACTTCTTCTCAAAGATCACTTGGTTATTCTGAGACCCTGTCATTTCATATAAATTTTAGGATAACAGACACCATTTGAAAAAAAAAAATTATCAGTGGAAGTTCAACACTGACTGCAGTGACTGTAGATATTGCCATGTAGTAGTAAACATGGGATGAAAGTGGTGTGTCTTTTACCTTATTTATATTTTCTTAAACTTCCTTAAACAACATTTTCTAATTTTCTGTTCACAAGTCAGGCACATGTATGTAGATTCTATGACGAATTTTAAATGTATTTGTTCTTAATCTTTAAGATTCAATTCTAAATGTATTTGTTCTTAATCTTGCAGTCTTTCATTATTAACTTTGATATTATTTGTGAGGTTTTCCCATAGCTATTTTTTAAAAACTGAGTAAACCAAGTCATTTTTCTTCTCTTTACAATTTTTGAGCATTTTATGTATCTATTGAGAGAATCGTGTTTTGTGTCATTTAATTTATTAATATGACATACTGCATTGATAGTTTTCAAAAATTTAATTTCAGAACATTTTATATAGATGAAACCCTGTTACTATTGAATTATTTTTATATTTAAGTGAATGTTATTTCTAATATTTTGGAGTATTATTTGTTCATATTAAAAGAGATCATTGATCTATAAATTGTGATTTAAAATTTCATTGTGCTAGAAGCAGAATAGCAACTTAAGTAATTTCTATGGCAAAGAAAAATTTTTCACACCTAATTTTTTAGAGGGGAGCACTGGGGATTGAACTCAGGGACACTCAGCTACTGAGTCACAACCCCAGCCCTAGTTTGTATTTTATTTAGACACAGGGTCTCATGGAGTTGCTTAGCACCTCGTTTTTTGCTGAGGCTGGCTGTCAACTTGCGATCCTCCTGCCTCAGCCTCCTGAGCCACTGGGACTACAGGCGTGTGCCACTGGACCTGCAACACACTTGATTTTTTAGAAAATTTTTTTTTAGTTGTAAATGAACACAGTACCTTTATTTGTTTATTTTCATATGGTGCTGAGGATCCAACCCAGTGCATGGTACCCAAGTGCTCTACCACTGAGCCACAACCCCAAACCCTCCACACTTAATTTTAAACTCACTGTGTTGTTTTGTAAGAAACATGGGTTGTGGATATTTATATTAACATAGAAAAATTTATAGACATTATTATAGGTGTCTCTTTTGAATGGAGTAAAAACGTAATTTCTCTGCTAAAATGAACACTTAAAAGGAAAATACCTAATCTTATGGTACTTTGAAAAAGAATTTTTATCCCTCAGTGGTGTTATTTGAAATTGAATAAATTTAAGATATATATGTATGATGGCATTTGTCTTCTATGAGGTGGGCCCATAAACATTATTTAAAATATGCAAGGTTTTGCAATACAGTGTTATTTCCTAACCTTCAACTAAAGTATATAAAAACCTAACTCTGGCATTTTGTATACTGCAGTATAAATGAGCACAGGATACAATATCAAGTTTTTAGTATAACTGATCATTAATGCTCAAGAATGTTTTATGTTGGAGAGAATAAAAAAGTTGACTATCATTGAATGGAAAACAGAAACATGATTATACCCAGAAAATAAAGGCTGTAAATGGTTCATTTACTTTCTTTCCATTTGCAGAATTGTAATAAAAATGCCAACTAGATTGATATTTAGGCAAACATCACATTGCAATAAAGTTAAGATTACTAGAGGAGATGCATTAATATAGAACATTCCTCTTTGAGTCTGCTTTTCTACTTCAATTTCAAGAGTACTTGGCTATTTTAATTTCAGTTATAGATACTCATTTAGCTTTGGATTCTAAGAGAACTCTCTCTCCCATGACATGATTGTGGACATGTCTAAGTTATTTTGTTTTACCCTACTTTCTTATATTTTAATACTAATATTAAAAAATTACAGCATTTTAAAGAAGTTACAGTTCTGTATATCATAGAAGGTGCTGAATGCCTTCCAGTTTACATGATATTAAGCTGCTGTAGCAGCAGCTGCATAGAATTTAACACAACATATGGTGTTGATTTTTCCCTTTTTTTAATGAAAACCTGAATTATAAATCTCTCTCAATAAATGGGTGATGAGATGTTTAGCAAAGCTGTAACACATACTACTTGATATTTTAAAATGCCACATTTTTTGTGAGCAAAAGGGTGACAAAAGTATGAAGGTTTGCTAAAAGAAGAAAAGGAATAAAGTGGAAAGAAAAATAAGGGAAATTGTAGAATTACAAGGAAATATCTGGCATTCTATTAATGAGTATCATAAAATAGTATGTCAGTTTTTATGGATTAAGTAGTTAAGTAGTAATTTGTAGATTTTTCTAAAAATTTGAAAACAATAAAAAATGTGTATTGTTTTGTGTGTTTTATTAATGTAGGGTAGAAATGTAGTAGAGTAGCTAAAGAGAACTTTACTATGTTGGGATTTTTAAGAATACTGCATAAAAAACTTTTCAGATAAACTTCTAATATAAGTTATGTAACTTGATATATAGAAAATAGATTATCCATTAAAATAAAATGAAAGGATTAATAGAGTCTTGACATTAATATTCATTTGTTGACACTTTCCTTTCTTACTCTTTAATTCTGGTTTTTATATTCTTACAGCACTATTCATTCCACAAATTATATACCAATGGCACATGCTTTCCAAACTTTTGGAAGAAATGATATGGACTAAGGTTTTTGCTGTTGTTCTTGTTTTTGAAGATTCCCTTCTACTATACCTAAACTACTTCCACTTAAAAACAGAAAGCAAATAGGAAATATTCCAATGAAAAAATATTTTATAAATAGAAGATCTAGTAGGGAAAAAATTCTTTATATTAAAGTGACATAATATAGGTGTTTAAATGAATAATATATTTTACTTATATATACATACATGCTGGCAAATTAACTCACCATCTGATAAGTTTTTTACTTAAATCGAATTATTTTTAACTGATGCCTAAAACATAAAAATGATATATATAAATGAGGCACCATGTGATGTTTAGATATATGATACTTGGTTTAATGATTTAATCAGGTCAAACATAATTTTTCCTCATACATTTATCATTTCTTTATGCTGAAAACTAAAAATCCTTTCCCTTTAAAAATCCTTTTCTCTGGCTTTTTGAAGCTCAGATTGTGTTATGTATTTTTATCGTTACCCTACTGTATAACAGTGCACCAAAACATTTTGGTTCTTCCTAACGTTAACTTAGAACTTATTAATTAACATTCTACAACCCTCCCTCCCGACTACTCTCCTAGACTCTGGTAACCATCATTCTACTTCTATGAAATAAACCTTTTTAGATTCCACATGCAAGTGAGATCATTTGGTACTTATCCTTCTTTTTGTAGCTCATTTCCTTAACATAATGATGTCCAGTTCCATCCGTGACCCTCCCTCACCATCACATGCCTTCATAATTGCATGGAAGCTCTTCCTACAAGCGATTAACCATCACTAAAGGCTTTGTCTTATTTTTTCAATATCTTCCACAGAGAACTGTAGATAAGCCACTGGATTTTTTTCTTGGTATCCATCTTCTTTGGGTCAAGTGTTCATATGTTCTTGCAGTTTGAGCTAGAGATCAGTGGGAAGGACAACTTCTGTTTTCTGGCTAAACATTTCTCTCTGCTGTTCCAACTGGCCTCTGCAGCTTTCACTTCCTCTTTCTTCATAGTAAACCTCCCATTTCCACCAAAGAAATAACTTTGTGTCCTGTAAGAAGAATTTTCTTTAATCTTACTTATCCTGAATATGAGAGTAGGCATGATTTGGTCATTCCACATTTAAGACTAGTGAGATCTTAAAATCAGATCCCTACAAAGTAAAATACTGGAACTAGCAAGAAAAAAAAGGATTTAAAAAGCAAGAGGAAACCTCTAGATCTTATAGAGTAGTGTATCTTATATATATATATATATATATATATATATATATATAAAATATATATGTATGTATATATATCATTTGTATTAAACAATTCATCTTATTAAGTCGAGTACTATAGTTTTTGAAATACTTATAACTGAATTCATGCTAAATATAAATGGAGAGTTAATATCTCACTGCTCTGATTACCACTATACACTATTCATCATTGAATGCAAGCAATGTGTAGTTGCATAGGGTCTGTCTAAAAAAAGGAAATAATATCAAGAGAAGCAATTGATCAACAGAGAGGAAATTAATTATATATCAAATCTTGATAGCAGGCTCTCACCAATAGCAAAGAAATTCCATTTATAATATCACAGAATAAACCTATTTAAATTTTTCTTCCTTCACATGTACTATCTATCAGACTTATCACAAGAGAAGTTTGCCCCAAAGTTGCCAAGTTGCCATTCTTTTTCCAATTTCTACTCCCAACTCCTAAAACCAAGTTTTCTACAACCCAGAGAGGTGGTATATACATACATATATATATATATATATACATATATATATATATATATATATGCATTTTCCTATATTTTCACATCACCAAATGTTTTAGGACTTTTATGATCTAGTTGACTGTAATGCTAGAAAGATCTGTGTTACTTATATTACTTTTTCTTTCATTTTGATTCATTACTCCACTTCTACATCTTTTGAGGCTGAAATGAGTAAGACTCAAAAAACCTATCTTTGAAATCAAAGACTGGATAAAAATATTGGAAAGTATTTGTGTTGATCTTTTAGCCTCAAAGAGTTGGTATCAAAGTTACTTCTTCCCATTCCCACACTTTATATTGAATTTGATGTCCTAATAATATTTTAGATTGTGTATACGCTGAGGATCTCTCAACGTGTATTTCTGAAAAACTAAATATGGAGTAGTCCTCAAATTCTGCTGAGGTCAGAATTTTTTGATAAATCAAATGCTATTATTTTCTAAATCATTTACTTTAAAATTAATGGAGAAATATTACTGTGCTCCCAGTTGTTTAAGAGGATGTATCCTCACAAAAATTTTACTTTTATTGTGTCTAGAAAGTGACATTTTTTATCTTCTGAACACAATTAATGCAGCATTTGTATCCCAAATCCCACCATTCTCAGTTGTGCAGACATTTCTGTTACTGAGAGAAGACTAATTATAATTTCCCTGCTTTCATTCATCTTTGTTTTCCAAATTGTAAGTCTAGAATCAATCACACTTGGTATATTTTAATTAGAGTAGTGTGTTAATCAACTTTTATTTGCTGTGTGCAGAATATCTGACAAGAATCACTTGGAGGAGGAAAAGTTTACTTGGAACTTGTGGTTTCAGAGGTCCACAAGAGGTTCCTGGTTGGCTGACTTCCTTGCTCTGGGCCTGCAGTGAAGCAAAACAGAAAAGTGGAAGGTCATGATGAAGAAAAGCTACTTAGCTCATGGCAGCCAGGAAGCAGAGATAAAGAAAGAGGTAGGGGCCAGTGACAGATACACCCTAAGGCCACACCTCCAGTGACCTATTTCCTATAGCAGTGCCCCTCCTTTGTGCAGTTAAATCAATGGACAATTTATATCAATTGATTAGGTTGAAACCCTAATCATGCTGAAAAACCCCATCTCTAAACCTTGCTGCCCTGGGGGTCCTGCTTTCAAATTCTTAGCTTTTCACAGAGCTTTCCAAGTCTAAACCATAAGAAATGGTAATTTCTAGGTCTATCTCATAAAATAAATTATTAATGTTTTTCAAGATTCCGAGTTCATAGGGAATATAATTATCACCTTGGACTGCTATATATCTTTGTATATATAAAGAATACTGAAAACTCACATAGTATTGGGAGTGGTGACTGAATTAATGGGTCTTGAACTGTCCTGTGACAGAGACAATGCCTCTCTTGGGAATTTTCCACGTGAAGGTGTCAATTTGACACTGCCCAGTTGCTATGGTGATGCCCTGTTTAGTAGGAGGTTCTGTGCCAGTCACAGAGCTGTTTAGTTCTTGACCTTGAAGTCAAACCCCAGCAACTTTGGGCAGAAAGTTATGGGTGCAAGCTGATAATCATGACCAGGCAGCTCATAGTCATGACCTTGGCTCTGCTTACTTTGAAGAAACTGTCTCACAATAAATCCTTTTGATGCTTATACCTATATAATAAACCTGCCGAGTTCGCTGTGTGTCACTACCTCCCTACCAAGGAGAAGTCAACAACAAAGACCCAGCTTTTTCTCTATTTTTATGTTCCTTTGTCTTTTCTCTATACCCTTACTGCCTGGTCCAGAAACCTGAATTAATGGCTGTGCAGGTCACGGCAACATAGGAAAAAATTCTATATGAATTCAAAGTTTTCACAGGTTAGATTGTACAAATATTGCATATACTCATGATTTTATGTGAAAATCAATCCAGAGCAAATACTGGAAAAGTAATTAATTTATACATTGTAAGTAAAATGATGTGTGCTCATACTAGAATGTTAGAAGATATCAAGTGCATTATTTTTTTTTAAAGTCATTCATATAGAATCACAAAGGATTCTAAAAAACCAAAGCATTCTCAAGTAAAAAGAGCAAAGGTGGAGACATTGTGCTACCTGACTTAAAAATACACTACAAGCCTATAATAACTGAAACAGCATGGTGTGGATTTAAAAAGCAAATACACAAATACATCTCTGAAATAAGTCCACATATTTAATGCTAGTTGATTTTTGACAAATTATTCAATAATACAAAATGTAGAAAGAACAATCCCTCTAATAGATGCCTACATGCAGAACAATTAAACTAGACTTTTGTCTTTCACCAGATGCAGCTCAAAATGGATGACTGCCTTAAGTGTACCCTTCAAAACAATGAAACTGCTAAAAGAAAACTTATGAGAAATGACCCAGAACATTGGTTTAGGCAAAAATTTATCAGATATGACCCCAAAAGCATAGGCAGTGAATGCCAAAGTTGATGAGTAGGATTATATCAAACTAAAATCTCCTGCCAGCAAAGGAATCAATCTAAATTGATCTAAAAATCTACAGAATGGGAGAAAATATTTGCAATCTATACATCCAAAATAAAATAGGGTTAATAACCAAAATTTGTAATTCAAAAACTCAGTGACAAGATAACAAATATTTCAATTAAAAATTAGACAAAATATCTTAATGGATATTTCTCAAGGTGTATGAGTGGCCTACAAGTATATGAAAAAATGGCCAAATCACTAATCATCAGGGATATGCAAAGCAAAACCAGAATGAGATCTCACAATTTCATACCTTTGGAATGGCTATTATAAAACTGACAAAACATATGCTAGTGAGATGCGGGAAAAGAGAGGAACTGTTATACATTGTTGGAGGAAATGTAAGTTAGTATTGGTATTACCAAAAACAATGTGGATGTTCTTCAAAACCTAAAAATAGAAGGATTGTTGAATCTAACAATCTCACTGCAGTAAGAATATATCCAAAGGGAATGAAATCAACACGTCAAAGACAGACCTGCATTTGTTTGTTTATTGCACCGCTTTTTTACAATAGCCAGCATATGGAATCAAATTTACTGTCTGTCAATGAACAAATGGATAAAGAAAATATGGAATGCATTTAGAATGCAATTCTATTCAGCTATAAAAAGAATGAAATCCTGTCGTTTGTGACAATATTGATGTGCTTGATGGACATTATGTTAAATGAAATAAGTCAAGCACAGCAGGAAAGCAAATACCTCATGATCTCACTGCTATGTGGAATCTAAAATAGTTATTCTAATGATCCTTCAGAATATAAAAGTGGTTACTGAGGCTGGAAAGAGAATGGGGAAAGGTTGGTCAAGGTGCACAAAGCTACAGTCAGTAGGAGGAGTAACTTCTAGTGTTCTAATGCACAGTAGACTGAATATAGTTAATGGTAATTCATTGACTATCTAAAAAGAACTAGAAGAGAGGATTTTAAATAATAAATAATAATAAAATTTTAAGGTGACCATGTATGCCAATTACCCTTATTTATCCTTATTTGATCAATAACTCAATGTACACACGAATCAAAATGTCACATTATACCTTACACATATGTACAACTACTGTAGGTAGATCAAATTGATTTTAAAGATTAGTGGTTCTTATAACCAAAGACATAATGCCATGCTTACAATTCAGTTTAACATATAATTATTTTTTACTGTCAACCTTGTAATATTCAGGAAAGAATTTTCCAAAATTCCTTAATAATAAATGACATCAGATGAGAGAGTTAAATATATTAATTACCAAACCTATGTCCCAATAGGTTCTCATTCAATAAATCATGTTGAGACCAAATGATCTACGTTTTATTTAGCAACCCTCCTGGCTCTTCAGGCAAGTTAAAAATCACCATGAAAGCAGAGATCATTGTTTCTGACAAAATTGGAGTTTTCTAATGTTCTTTGTTTATGCTAAAAGTTTGTGAATCACAGTATTCATTATCTTACATATGCAAATTTATGCACACTTGATTGCCTGCTCCTGTTCATGAGTGACAGTTGTGTTAAAATGCTACCATCTATAAATATATCCTTAACTTGGACTTAAGAATAATGCGAGTTCCAAGAAGTTAATGTGTGTAAGGATTGCATAGACTAGCTGTGGAAATGCAAAATTGTTTTCTACCACGTAAGCTGTCTTTGAAGGAACCCAAGAATTCACATTTGAAATAAACATTTCTGCTAATTCTGATGCAAGTACTATAAAGATTACATATTGAGAGATCCCACCATGGTGAACTGATAAGTAAAAGCCACAGGAACTTCAGAGAACCACGTCATAGTGGAATAGTCACTTTAAAACTAAGTCAACAATACAGAAACCATTTATTGGAGATTTCCAATTAGTTGCCAACATAACAGAATTTTATTTAAATGATGTGTGGATGTTAAAGTTAATAATTGAAATTATTTTGAGATACAATATTAAGAAAATAATCAAGAACAGAACTTCGAGGTTATTTAATAAAAACAAAACTTGTGGAACTTTTGTAGTAACTTGTGTAAATTTTTACCTAAGATTCAAGAAAAACAAAAATAAAGTTTAACGCGTAATTTACACAATTACTTCACATGTGTATCATTAACTCCATGGAGAAATTGTGTTGGTCTTCCTACAAAAAATCTTGAAATTTTCCTACAAAAAAATCTTGAATTCAAATTCATAGTAGGTAAAATAGTTTTCATTACTATGTACAACCACAAAAGAGGACTTAGATTTATATGAGAATATTTATGCTTCTGATCCTTTTTTCAACAAAAAGTTATGCACATATTTTAGGGCAGTTGGATTACTATGTTTCTCACTAATGAATTTAGTGAAATTTTGCATGAATGTGTCATAATATTTCTGAATCTCATTAAATAGTGCATTTGCAGAATTGATTCTAGAACTATAGCCACCATCTATCTCAGTTGTGATGATCTTGAAATATGCTTAATGTATTTCACTTGACCAAATTTGTATTCCAACTTATTTTATTATTTTAGTTATTTATTTATTTATTTTTTGCAAGGCTAGCACTCTACCAACTGAGCTATATCCCCAGTCCCCAACTTATTTTAAATGTTAAATCTTAGACCTCAGATTTATCACCATGGTTATTTCAAAATTTGAAATTGATGTAATTGATGAATTAAATTGTCAGTGTTTCAAACAATAAACAAATATATTAACCATGTAAAGTGTTTTATAGGTGTGTAATCATTGCAATTTAAACTAGATTTATCCACGTGATCAGTTTTATTTTTAATTTCAGAAAAAACATATTCAATTTAATGAAGAATAACAATAGCTCTTTGTCATAAAAGTATTACCACATTGGAATTGACAAGTTTTTGGCAATTTGGTTAAGCAAAGTTAATGTGCCTCTGAATGTATGAGTGCATGTGTGTGTGTGGCATGTGTGTGTGTACGCTTAACGAATGTATGCATATACTTACATGTTTTAATTAGAATATCAGATTTTTACAAGTAGTTAAATTTCTCTGCATAAGCAAGCTAGATTTCTATTATGATTAGAAACATTGTTAATTCAATCATAAATCATCTATTTGGATTAGCCAAATAATTATTTCAGAGAGAAATATATTCCTCTTTTCCCAAGTTGGCTTTTATTATCAAAATTATGTGTGGATAAGTAATGCCTTAATGTAAATAAAGAGAAATGATGCACAGTTCCAGACTAAGTTTAGGAGGAGGCTTTTCTTCTGACCCCAAAATCAGAAGGACAGGTAGGCATTTCAGTATTTTAAAATCCAGAATTTTATTTAATCATGATAAATAAGGAATTCTGAACTTCATTTTAGTTTACCTGAACATACAAATTTAGCACAGTTTTCAAAGTATCCCATCCCAATTCCCTTTTTACATGCCATAGTCATAGCCAAATGTTCTCCTTTTTTAAAGAAAATACCCACATTGTCTTTATATTACTTTATTTATATTACATTGCAATTGTTTTAATATGAGAATTAATGAATTAATAACAATAATTTTTTTAAAAAAGCAAATTTGTGAGAATTTAAGACAAAAATGCTATTGATCTAACAATTGTAAATTGACAGTGATTATTACAATTATTAAAGTGTGGTATAAACATTGTTTAAAAAATTTGTAGATCTGTGCTACATCTACTATAACAAAATGGAATTAATAGGTATGGATTCAGTTCTAGGAGATCATCTTAGATACTTATTTGTCTAGGGGATATGTGAAATATCTGTAAGCTATTTAAATTTGTCATCTCAATCAAAGTCAGGTTTCAGGAAAGTGACTCGGCAGGCTGTAAACACATGGACACACTTGCGACTGTCCTATTATGGAAAGCTGAAAGGTAATTATAAATCACAGAGGTAGCAGTGGCTTGAAGGGGTCAGGTTAGAAAGACAAGGAGAAAAATTATGGTCTAATTTAAAAAAAAGGAAAACTAGGCTGTGTGTTTAAACCCAATTGAGTTATTTAATGAGTAGATTTATTGAAAGGATAGTACCCTGTCATACCACTTCAGCATATTGAATAGCTCAAGGGGAAAATGTTGCAAGGAAGCTTTAATTAATTTCCTTCATCTCATCCTCTCTTAACACTGAACAAGGCTTTGTCACATGCATCCTGTGAATTCCAAGGACAGAGTAAAAGCCATTTTAAAGCAGTCATATCCCAATAAGGTTGTTAAGAGACAATTTCCAAGTCCTTCATTAAAGTTAATGCATTTAACACTAATGCCATTCAAAATCCATATTACAGTCCAGCAATTTCATAAAATATTGATTGCTTTGGTGTGTCTATATATACCAACATTATATTTTTAACTAATCTAGTGAGGCAAAAGTCCAGATTATTCAATTCCAGCTTGTGAAAGATTGCAACTGCTGTCATAGCTTGAAATGGCAATATCTCAAGCTATTGGATGCATCAGCCACTATATCTAAAATTGAGTACCAGCCTTAAAGCTTTTGTATTTTATCTAGATTTTTTTCCTCTCAGGGTCACACAAAGGGATAGGAGATTAATGAGGTGACATATTAAAAAGTTTTATGAATAATAAATATTATCCCTGTTTTTCTGTGGAGAAATGGAGTCATGTGTAGGTTAAGTAACCATTAAAACTGTTATCCTTTAAAAGGATCCATTTATGCTGCATTTAACTTCATTCCCAGCACTTATTCCCCTCTACTATTCTTAAGTTGTCACTTTGAGTGCCAAAGGTGGGGTGAGGGTAGGTACCATTATAAAAACATGCAAATTTTGAATTACTTAAGCTAACTTTTCAAATACACATCAATATATCAAGTTTAATGCTCAAAGAACAGGTTTTTGTGCACCCTTCACCAAAAGCTCACTTTACTGAGATTTTCTTTAATGTAACAGAGTGGAGAAAAAAGGATAGGTTTGTAAAATAGCAGATTTCCCCTTATATTAATTTGCTTTTCCAAACCTCTGCTAATACATGCTCACCTGTGAAGGCATTGCAGAAAGAACTTCAAGGTGACCATTGGAGAATAATTGGACAGCATCTCCCTACCAATAGCCCCTGAGACTGATTTTAACATAATGATTTTAACATAATTTTAAATCACTTACTTTTGTTACTTTTCTCTCTCTAGATAGATGAACGTTTTCATAAAATGTAGCCATCTGCAGCTTCATAGCATGAACTTTACAGTCTTTCAGAGACCTCAATAGATTATTTTTTGATTGAGTATTTTCAACTTTTTCTTCAAAAGAGACTTCTTATCAGTATGTGATCAGGTTCAAACACCATGAAATTAATCCAAATTATGCTTAATAGCAAAACTTACATCAATTATCATGTCACTCCCCTCTTTTGCCATCAACAGTTGAATAAGTTTCCAACATTAAATTTCTATCACTCTCTAATTTTCACCTCTATGAGGTTTTCTCCTTCCATCTGCCTCATGAATGTGATGATTATTATAGGTTGTTCTTTCTAGCTTGTATTCACTCCTCGTTCTGCATCAGCTATTTGATCTCCATACATGATTTCATTTGGAATATCTGCAACCCTTTCAGGTTAGACTCAAATCCATCTGCTGATATTAGTTTCAAACCACGAATAGAGTGGGAATAAAACTAGGCAAAAACGTCACACATGTGAGGGGTAAGTTTACTCCAATTGGCTTGAAATAGCCCTAGTGGAACAGGAAGACAATATAATGGACTGGCACTAGTTGGTCAACTGGAACAAGTTTGTTGGATAAATCTGACTATCTGAAAGGAATACACCCTCATAGAAAAGCTTGAAGAAACCAAAAATATAAGCACATGATTTCAACAAAGAGGTTTTCTGAAATTTGCAAGAGCACTGATTAGAGAAAGCAAAAGAAAATCTCAGTACCATGCATAACCATGACTAGACTATTTTTCATTATAGCATTTCTGTGTTAAATTTAGACTATCCATGAGTTTGGTATATCAATCAAGGAAATATGAGGTCAAAATGTTAAAGATTATTCTGGTTGGTGTGACTCTAGAGACTCAAGAGAAGCAAAAGAAAATATTTCTCATGTCAATCATTCTGATGAACATGACATATTAATTTGCTTTTTTCCTGACTTCAAAGTTAATCACTCTTTTATATGTTTTTTATTATCTGAATACCTTTGATTGCAAAAGACCTGTTCAACCTTGCTCATTTTGACCAGAATGATTGGGTTTTTCTACCAATTTATTAAAATTCTTTGAAGATTTTTTTCTTCCTTCTCCCTTCTTCTTCTCCATCTCCGTCTCCTTCTCCCTTTTTTTGGTATGGAAACCAGGACCTTTCATGCTAGGCAAGTGCTGTACCACAAGCTACATACCCAGGCTTTTTAAAAATTTGATTTTAAGGTAGGATTTTGCTACATTTGCTTAACTGCCCAGGCTGATTTCAAATTTGTGGTCTTCCTGTCTCAGCCTCCTGGGTAGCTAGGATTACAGGGTTGACATCACATCTGGCTCAAAGAGCCCTGCTTTTTCAGCTAATTCTCTTAATCTTTCTGTATAAAAATTATCAAAAAAAATTGCTACACTACAAAGAAGATAATTTTGATAAAAAGTGTAGAGTCATGTTCAAAGACATTTGAAGTAACTAAAATTAATGAAGAGAATAACAAAAATACAGAAAAGTTGCACAATTATTGAATTAGAAATTGAACTCAATTGAAAAATTTCAGTCAAGGACTCTGAAACACTATAAAATTCATGTTACAAAACTACAAATGCCTACATTTTGTGAGAATATTCATCTGTTAGTGGAGAGAGAAATGTAACAAGAGTGAGCCATGGTAAAATGTCTCTGAGACACTCCCTTAAAATCAACCTCCACACCTGTTAGCTAGATATTATACCACACCCTAACCAAAGTTCTTAAATAGTTCATACATGCGTTTGTAAATATATGGACTGTAAATATATTTTCTCATTCAAAATCTGCCTTTTGAAACTCTTAATGGTCTATTTAATGAGGAGAACATTTCTTTGAAAGTGTTCTCTGAGTGTGAGAAATAGTTTACAGCCACCAGAATAACGAACACAGAAGCACTAAGGGAGCCACGTTGGAAAGTACAAGGAGAATGGAGTAATGCAAATTGGTCTACTTCTTGGGGAAAGTTTAAACATTGTACTAAAACCAAACAATTTTATTTCATGTGATCCAAGAGTGCAACCCTTAGATTACTGGCCCACACAGATCAATCTGTATACATGTTTGCCTGAAAGTATGAACAGAACTATTAGCATCAGCACTGTAGATAAGAGTCAAATCTTGGACTCAACATAAATGACCATAAGCAGTAGAACAAATGCACAATGAACGATATGGAATAAACCATGTCTACACATGGAAGTTCGAAATCTGAACATAATTTTTTTTCTTTTGTAGGTAAATTTTTCTTTTTCTTTTTTTCTTTTTTTTGTGGCTCTAGAGTCTTCATGCTAGAACTACAAATCTTTCCTCTATTTAACTATTTTCTCAGTTTATTCTTTTTGCTGCTTGTAATGTTCAATAGATTTGCTTTTCTTTTACTTTCTCCTTTTGTGCTTCCTGAGGACACTTTTTGTTGACTTCCATATCTCATCATTTCTCATGTGAAAGCTTCTACTTCATTTTTTTTTCTGTTATAAAAATTTATCAAAGCAATCATTTGAATTTTAGAGGTTTGGTTTAGTAAGGTAAAAGACTAAAAACAAAAAACCAAACCAAAACAAAAAAAACCTGAAAACATTAAAACCATGTAAATCCATTTTCAATCTTCCAAGTAGAACCTAAATTAAATAAATCCTCTACTATTTTAGGTAAGAGACTGCTTTTCTAAATCAGAAAAGTTGATTTCTAAGCTATACTCTTACCTCACTGCCTTCTAACCTTAAGAACAAAATATCACTAATAGTGACTCTTCTTGAAGTTGGCAGGTGATATCCTGGAAGACTGTATGCAGACTCTGAGCCAAAGCAGAGTCTTGGATATGTAATGTGACCACACACTTCAGTATCCAATTAGGATACTTTTGAAAGTAAAAGGGGTGCTTTTAATTATGTGAGAGTAAAAAATGCTGGGCATGGTAGCACAGGTCTATACTCCCAGCTATTCAGGAAGCTGAGGTAGGAGGACTGCTTGAGCCCAGGAGTTGGAGGCCAACCTGGGCAATTCCCCAACCCATTTCCAAAATACAAGAGACATATGGCTACCTACTGATAAGGCACCGTAGGAAACCCATTCCCAAGTATGCCCTGTCCTGGAAATCAAAAGTTTGACTGGCACAAAGCACCCTGGGACCCGTGGTTAGCATCATTTAAAGTAAGTAGTCTAGGGCTGGAATCTGACATGAAGGTTTCCCGCTTCCATGGGACACTTAACCAGATACAGGACACAAGAGCTGAGGTGAAATTTCAATGGATATTAATTCTGGGGTACAGTGTCTCTCCCCAACAGGTCTAGCTTCCACAGATGTGAAACTAGAGGAAGGCATTGGTCTGTGGCTCTGTTTCTCCTGGATGCTGCCTCTGTCTCCCCACAGCTGCTAGTTTTTTGGGGGATTTTGGGCAAGGTGTTGTTCCCACTCAACTTCAACCAACTTGTATAGCTCCATGGTGGCCTGGGCATCTTCCACAGAGGAATGTCCATCTTTCCCGATCTGTATGTCTTGATGTAGCAGCCGCTTGGTGAGGCGCTTCAGAGACACGGTGGCATTCTCCTGGCAATTGACTTTCCAGTTGAGGAGGGGTTATTTGAGAGATGTCTCCGGTGAAGGACTTGGGTTGAAAGTATTGCAGAGCCTTGAAGTCATTGTGGATGGCATGCCCCACCACAATCTTCCCCAAGATTATCTTTAAGATCTGGCTCCAAGCAATCTTAAAGGGTGTAGCATTCTCCATGCGCTTCTTGCAGATTCCGCTCCATTTGGTTTGGTAGTACACAATGTGGCAGGGGGGAAAAATGTACTCATCATAAAGCACATCTCCATCATAGTTGACAATGCTACATCGAGCCATGGAACTAACATGCCCTTTGGGTCCTCTGCCCACCATCTCACAGTCAAGTGCCACCATCTTCCCTGGAAATTTCTGGGATGCTCCAGAGCACTTATTTTCTAAGTGACCTCTGGTGGAATTCTGTGTTGCATTGTTCTGAGGAGGGTTCTTCTTCTGGGGGGCCTTCTTCTGGGAGTGAGTTGAGTGAGTCTTAATCTTTGGAAGGGCACTCTGGAACTCCTCCAGCAATCTACTTTAGCTGCAACAGAATTAGCCTTTGAAGGGACAGGGGTCAGCCAAGGCACTGCAGCTTTCTTATCCAGGGACAACCCTGACCCAGTGTTGGATGCAGGTGTCTTCTTTTTAGAAAGGGGAGGGATCTTCCAAATGTCATCCACTCTGACACTTTCTCCATTCTTTGGAGGTTCTGAGTGCAACTTAGTCACCTTGCTAGGGGTCTGCTTCTTTTTATTGAGAAAGCCCTTCTGTTCCAAGAGCCAGCACTACTTAATAAACTTTCAATGCTTGCCATTCCCTTCTAATGCCTTTTTGGGTGGAGATTTCCCAAAATCCAGATTCAGGAGTATGGTAGACAGGAGGGCAGTGGATGATCGGAGAGCAGTTGAGAAGAGTGACTCATGGATAGGAAGAGGATGAGGGACTCTCTCTCTGACGAATCTCACTGTCCAACATGAGAAGGTCTGCAGAAAACCCTGGGGAAGAAAGTGATCCTGGTAGCTGCATCCATAGGCATCCAAGATGGGCCCCACCACTTCTACTTCTTAGTACAACATATTTTCAAAGAAAACCATTTTACATCATATCTGCTATAGTATAGAAAAACAGAGGAGTACTACTTTATTATAATTTCTCATGCAATAATTTTGACATATTATACAAATATCTGTGGACATGTCTTAAGATTATTATCAGACTATTATTTCTAGAGTGCTATTTGCTGATCATTTTGATACAGAAGGATTGAAAGAGGGCTGAGGAAGTGGGGTTCTTGGACTTGGGCACATTTTCACACAACACATACTTTCCCACTCTCCCCCTCAGTCATGAAACTACATCCCTGTCCTGTGTTCTTCCTCTTCCTGTGTTTCTACACTAAAATTATATATTTTATAATGCTTTATTTTTGTTTGTTTCTTATTAGGTTATAGATGAGTTTTTCTTAATTTTTTTCAAAAATTGTTTATTTGGGGTGTACTCATGATTGACAATAACATTAAGTCAATGAGAAGAAGTATTAAAACACCTTATTTTCACTAATGCATTGAACCGTATTCAGGCAAGAGGGCCTTACAAGAGATTCAAGGTAAGAGAGGACATAGCTTTTCATATTAAGAGGACTCTTTCTTGTGTCAAATAAAAGGGATTTCTACTAGTGAGAAGACAAAGTTTAATATTGAGGTGTTGATTACAGGGAGATACAAATTTGCATAAACATATATATGTATGTGTATATATATACATATATATGCATGTATATATACATATATATGCATGTATATATAGATATCCATATATATATATATATACAGTTGTTACTAATGCACATGTGAATGTGTCAATATTCAAATTATCAAATGAAAGAAAATGGCATTTCTAGCCTGTGATTCCTATAGATCATATTAATTTCTTCATGGCAGCTGCACGGCTAATTTGGTTTTGTATTATGAATTAATTAATTTATTTATTCCTCAAAAAAATTGTAAGTGACTCTAATGTGTGAGACTAGTACATTTAGCAAAAGAAAAAAAATGTTGACCTCTCCTAAGTTTTAGTACATGAAGAAAGAAAAGCAACCCTCATAAAAGCAAGTGGAAGAACATATAATACAGAGGCTATGATTCAGACAAAAATTGATAACAATCATAAGATGAATTAAGGACATAATGATGAATGGAAACCTAAGAAAGAGAAAAAGAATACATCAATCATTCACTTACTCCTTGCTTAAAAAATATTTATTCAGTACATACTATATGCAAAATAATGCAATGACTAGTAGGTAAATGCTTTCTGTTTAGTTGGAAGTTCAAGAGTGAACATAGAGCCTGTGGCAGATATACATAGGAAAGTTTTCTAATCACATAAAATGAACCATGACAGAATTTCAGTACAGGGAATAGTTTACAGAAGGTGGAAATGGTTAATGATACCTAAAATACAAAAATTTGATGAAGTAAGAAAAGTAATTTTTCCATTACATTTGGTAATCATGCAGTGATTGCAACATTGCTTAAAGTTACTCAACCAAGAAAGATGAATTTAAACAGAAATGAAGAGTCTTAAGTTAGGAAACTCTGAATAAAAAGAGGCACAATAGAGAGATTGTTACTTCATGACAAATACAAAAGACTAAATACAGTAAATAATCACAGAAGTTCACAGAATTAACATGTTGCTGTTAATTGTTACTTAATGTGGAAAAAATTATTTTAATATGTGAAGAGAAAGGAGTAACTGATAAAAGAATTAAAATTATAGATAGGAAAATATCCTAAAATTAGAGCAGCATTTTAGTACTGACAGAGACAGGAGAAGATACAGACTGCAATGCAGAGACTGTGAACATGTTTCCAAAAGAAACGAGCACTTATCCTTTGGAACTGAGGGCAAGGAAGCTTTTGGTTTACTTTTTAAAAGAAAATGTATTCAGTTGACAAACAATGCCTCTGCATTGTATGTCTTCCAGACTGGATGATTCTAATGAAGTATAAGGTAAGGTCAACAGCAAAAAAAAAGAAAAAAAAAAAAAAGTATAACACTGACAGAGATGCTATTTCATATTCATGACAACTTGGAATAGCTAATCCAAACAATCCTTTAAAGTATGAGAAATTTGAATGACAAGTTAGTTGAAATGATTGATGAGGATTTAATAGCGAACTCTGGTCAAGAAAAAAGGTACTGAATCAAAATAAATGAGTTTTAAACTGATCATGCTATTTATGTATTTTATGACTTAGAGTTTCAGATTACTCATCCATAAAATTAGAGTATAATAATTTGCATGCCTATAATATGGATATGAAGATACAATGGAATAACATAGATAAAATGACACATTACCTCAATAAGTATTAGTTATTCTTTTTTATTAGTCAGGGGATCTATGAAGACAGGAAAGGAGAGAAGAGGGATTGATGGAGTGGAAAACATCAGTGGGTCAATAAACATGTTATGTATAATTTTATATGAGATAGGCTGATAAAACCAAAAGGAAAACCTGCCTTGGTAAGACAAAAAAGATGGAAATAAGTATCTGTTGTTTAAGGTATGACAAAATAATGCCTGAAATCAAATTTTAAAAAATAATAAAAAATTTATGACAGAGTAAAAAAAAAATATTTTTTCGAAGATTCTCGTGCATTTAGAGTGTTGTCACTTTACATTTCTTATTCGTTCTTCAGTCTTTTCCTACACTTTACCTTCATCCCCTGCGTTGCTTTTCAATGATAGCTTATAAAAGCATCACAGTATGAAATTCCAAGGAAACTTTCTGATCTCCAATTTTATTTGAACTAACAACAACATTTTCTAAGTCTCATTCCTTTATATAAAAAAAAAAACCACATCAATTTATTGGCGTCTGAATTTATGTTCTCTCCTTACAGCTCTTCTGGAGACTTGGCTGTTTCATATACATCTCCTAAGCAAGTCCTACCTCTTCCCCAGTGATTCTAAATCCTGAATTTGAGTCTCTTCAGTGTATGGTTGACATTGACATTGGTGAAGTAGAAGACAACTTTGGAAACACTGTAGGTAAAAACCAAGGAGATCCCAAATCTCTATTCTGAATAAATTCAATATTTAGAGTTGTTTCACATCTTTCTTGAAAGAAGATTCTTTTTTTCCTCCGCTCACTAGCTGCTTGAGCCAGTAAGATCAACTACTTACCTTCATGGTTTCCTCTTTCCCATGGGAAATAGAATCAACTTCACTTTCTTCTGTAGATCTTTCCATTGTCTCCAAATCAGTCATAATTGAGGACCTCTAAATGAGTCACAGGTATTTTTCTGGAACTCCATGGTTCTGATCTTATGGAATTAATCATTGTAGGAGCTTAGCTTTGTGACCAGATCCTCTACCATAGTACAAAACTCAGAGTGTGCCCTATCTCAGGATACTTTTCTTTCCATACACATGGGTTAACCAAGTACATCCCACAAAGCTCTGCCTCCTGGGTGTGTAACACATCACCCGTGTCCTGGAGAGTCAGCCCAGGTTCAGAGAGAAGCAAAGATCATTCATCATTCCACTTCTCATAATGGCAACACAGCATCCCAATTTATTAGACATTAGTAAATCTCTGAAAAAATCTCTGAACAACTGGTTGTAGGGATCATTTCGTGATTCCTCAGGGTATTCTTGTTTAAGATACTTCTAGTATCAACAGATCTGCTGGATTATATGCACAACTTATAATGTCAGTTTGATGCAGAACTCTTTCTTGCTCAATGCTCCACATAAAACTAGAAACCTTCTAAGGACTTCATGAAAAATCATAGCTGTATCCATAAGCACTCCAAAAACACATTTAACTCCATTAAATGTTACTTCTCTTTTTCTTAAAGTTGCCAGTTTCAAAAAGTAAAAGACTAACTTTTAAATTCAGGGAAGCTCCTGAGGCAGACCACTAGACCATATAAACTCACCTATATTCACATAACTCAAAAATTTGGCAATTCAGTGAATATTTAAAATGTTTATCTTATCCTCTGGTTTACCTGGGTCTTACCAGGGAAAAGTCATATAATTTACTCTATCTCTACTCCAATGACCATGATATTATTGATTTAGTGGTTCAACATGATATTCTGTGAAATGACAAGATGATCCAGGTCCTTGTGAACTACATTATAACAAGGATCAGGAAAGTCAGTATAGTTCTACAACAAAAGGTTGGAAAATTGAGTGTTGGAAGTAGGAAATATCTTTTAAATAGCTCTCGCATTGACTCACTGAGAAATTTGTTTCTGTCACTACACACTTCGAAAGATCAGGAATCCTGATCATAGGAAAGCTATTTTCACAATGGGTATTTAAAACAATCTGCTACCTTGCTAGGTTGGAATCTCTGACTATTGCACCAGCAGGCAAAGAAGGAGATGATTGTGGGTAGAATCAATATCTGATTTCCATTGAGCAGGGTGTGTCTGACATAGGTTATTTCCAGATTCATGGAGGAATATTTTGGTGTTTCTATGTCATACAATGACCCTTGGGTGAGTAAATCTTAAATAACTGTTGATAGAAGTCAAATATAAATATAAATTTTTATTCTGAAACCACCTGAATCAATAGGGACTCTGTTTTACTAAACTTTTTTAAAGTCTTTTGCAAAGATTGAAGTTTATAACTCCTTTTGAAGAATTTATTTATTTTCCTAAAGAAAAAAATCTTGGTTTCATTTAGAGCAATAACTATATACTATAAAAAGGTCTATATGCTGGTTAATTGGAATGAAGGGTAAACTACAGATCCAATTAATGCAACAGTCCTAGTAACTTGGTTCTTACTCATTGCCTCCAGAGAGGCTACCATGGCTGTGGTGACTGTATCTCATTTCTGAATATCACAAGCTCCTCAGGGTCACCATAGAACCAGGCACAGGTGATAAGCATGACTGCTATTGGACTGCCCTGGACATGAACTGAAATAACTCCAGCATCTAGGTTAACTGGATTGGACTCATGTCCAGTTGGAAACTTATACCCATTCAGTGACCTAGTTCAGATGAATTATTTTCCCACAAAGATTTAGGTTAATAAGGGATGGAAAGTAAGGTAGAACTATAAAGACCTCTTCTCTCTTCCCCCAAGAAATACATCTGTTCTCTGTAGTGCTGAGCTTCTCAATGACCAAGCATTCATGTCTGTTTTCTGTGAAACTATGCTCAGCACCACATTGTATATCCTAGTCCTCCTTTCCCACGCTGTTAATTTCATCTGATTATAATCCAACCAATAAGAATTTAGCATTTAAGAATGACCTCATGCTTTGCTTTCTAGGAAACCAAGATCAAAACGCAACATGTATAGGACAGATAGATAAGATAAAATTTAAAGCATGATAAAAGACGATTTAAGCTTTTAAAATCATATGAGGCACAAGTCATGCCTTAAATTACTCACACTAAATCTTACAACATCATTGAAATGAAGCAGCATCCAATGAAGCAGAACTGAGTCTTTACTGAAGAAAAGGAACTTACAAATTATATTTTCCAAACACAGCTTTTTTTTTTCCCAGTGTGAACAGATGCAACAAATTAATTTTTCTCCTTGTGGAACAATGAAAATAGTGCAAATGACCTGTCAGTTATGACCTTTAAAATGATATTGGCCTTTTAATCTCATAATGGTTAAAATGCAGTAAAATGTGGCAGAACTTAAACTGTACTTGAAATCCCTCACAAGAACCTATAAAGCAAGAATTAAACAGAATAATACCAGGTTGTTCACTGCAATCTTGCAGAGGAAATGCAGGAGTGTGAGGGTGGTAGTTAATTTTTTTTCATATCCAGACAAGAAATGTGTATTCGTGAAAATCTTCCTACTCTACACTCAATTACAGGGTTACATCATATTCAGCCACATCATACTCAATTTATCCTTACATTATAATGAGCTAGAAGAAAATGATAGTGTGATATTGAAACATTTGGAACAGTGAAAAGTTCATGCTGTTTAAAGGAAACCTTATATTACAATGAAGTTTATGAAGTTTATGCAGCAATGCTAATGGGAAAGGTCAATAAAAGCCTCTTTATAATAAAATTACAGAATAAATGTGTATTATAAATTTTTTTGCCTTAATGCTTTAGCAGAAAACTACCCACAATGATCTCTCCTTTAAGAAAACATATATGGGCTGCGGTTGTGGCTCATTATTAGAGCACTTACCTGGCATGCGTGAGGCACTGAGTTTGATCCTCTGCACCACATTAAAATAATTAAAAAAGAAAGTTATTGTGTCCATCTATAACTAAAAATATTTTCAAAAAGAACACATCTATTTTATGTGATTAGCAACCCCAACTTGAAATCTGTATTACTGTGCGAGTCTCCAAACGTGTTTCTAAGTCCATTACAAAGACAGAGATGCCCTATACTACCTCTTGGAGCTACTGACTCTTCATGTGGCACCATGCCCAAACTTGAGTTTCTGATCAAGTTCTCAGTCACTTGGAAGAGAGAATTGTATCCAAGATGGAAAATGCTAACAATTTCTTGTTCTCAGTCCTTATAGTAACCACAAATTCTGTCCTTAGCCTAACTGACATTTTTCATAGATGGTATAATCAACAAATCAGGAGTTTTTTAAGAGGTGGCTTTAGAAATTCTTGGGTAAATGAGAGTCAATGAGAACTCTGAAGTCAATGAGATATACTGTATTTAACCCTTCTGAATGGAAAAGTAGGTAGGGTCAACTCAATTTAAACCTTAGCAATGTTAGAGAGTGATAAGAAAATAGACAAACACGACATTTTCTGGGGTTGCCAACTGTGAAGGAGATCTACTAATAGAAAAATCTAATGTTATATCAATTAACTTCTTTACCCTTTGAGAAGATGACAAAATGAAACTTAGGTCAACACTCACATAAACAGAAAATGTCCTTGAAATCAATTAGCAGGTTTTGCTGGCTCCTGTTTGCATCTTGGGCATGCATACTTCCCAATTTCAAGCTGAAGATTCAAAAGGAAACTGATTTTTACACCACCTTAACAGAAAAGAGGAGCCACTGGGTACACTTCTATTTAATCCCCAAACATTTCTAACAAGAATGAATGGTTATTAGTTTAAGTTTCAGTAGTCATTGTGGTATCTAAGAAAAATATATCCAATAAATAAAAATAAAAATTAACAGAAAACAGTAACAGTGATCATATTAAAAATATTTTCTTAATGTGGTAAGTCTAATTAGAAAAACAAGAGCTAATAGTAATAGTAATAATAATAATAATATTAAAAAGAGGATCACATGAAAACAGAAGGGGCATCATTAACATAGAGAAAAAGGGTCAGAGGAGGACAAAGGGAGGTATTGGGGAGTAAAATTGATCAAATTATGTTATTTGCTCTACAAATATTCCAGAATGAAACCCACTATTCTGTATAATTGATATGTACCAATTAAAACATAACTTTCAAACATAACTAAATATTTGGAACTATTTCTTTGTATGTTACTTCCTAATTTTGTAAGTACAATTGCCTTCTTTCTGAAGCTTTTTATTTATCAGTAATGAATAAATGAAATATGACTAGCAATACCAAATAAGTACAATGCAACAATGTACTTCAATCTCTTATAATATTCACAGAGTAAATGCCATAGTAGTTTTATTAATTGAAAAACTACTTATCCACATTATCCTTAAGTCAATTTTCAACAGTGTTTAAATTTATGAACTTGAATCAGGATTATATGTTTAATTATTAGTGCTGAGAATAGAAAACACAGCCTTGAATATGGTAGGGAAGCACTCTACATACAGCTGATCTACAATCCCAGACCTGAATCAGGATATTTAGCTGTCGAGCTAGGACAGTTTACATATTTCAGGATGCTCATTGCTTACATAAGATATCCCTCACACCTCCACCATGTTACACTGAGAATTGCAATTAAAATATTCTGCTTAAGGATTCCTTTCACATAATCTTCCTGTTTTCCTCCAAAAAAGCAATTACTTCTATTGTAATCTTTTATTTCATTTAATTCAGTATATATTTTATTCATCTTTTATAAAAAATATTTGATGTTTCATTTTCAAAAGATTGTGTATATTGTCAATTTTCTCCATGCTTTCCAAGAAAAACAAACATTTGAATCATCATCTGACCAACTCCCAGAAAGACCTCATTGTCAATCAATAGATCATAACATTTTTATGCCAAAGTCTAGATAGTATTTTATATCTAATTTCATTTTTACATATATTTTGTGGACTGTGAGTATGATTATAAGAAGAAATGAGGACTTTGCTATTAAATTAATTTTAGAAATGTCATCATTCTTAAATCAATCCATAAATGCAATCCAACCCAATCTCTTTTGACACTACAGAAGACTATTATTTTTTTCAAAAACTGAAAAATGAATGCATCTAAATGGTTTATGGAAACTCAAGTGATCTAGAGAAGCTCAAACAATTTTGAAATAGAAAATAAAGTTGGAAGACTTACAGTACGTTTTTGTTATTTTAGAAGTCAGTTTCAAGACAGAATACATCTACCCTACTCAAATAGATGAAGGATTTATGGAAGTGTAGAAATTTAGAACAATAGAACAGAAGATCAAGAAATACATCTAATCATAGGTGGTTAACTAACTTTCAACAGAAATACCTAAGTAATGTAGAAAGGGATGCTTTTAAAACAAAAGTTGTTGGAACAAGAAGATGCACCTATAGGGGGAATAAAGATAAGTGACCTTATCCCTTATTTTCACCAAAATAAAATTAGCACAGAATAGATCATATACCTAAGCAGTAAGAATAAGAAAGGTAAACAACTTTCTAAATAAGATAAGCCATAACCAAAATTGTATTTAATGGTGGAACACTAAAATGCCTCTCCTCTTATGAGTAGGCACAGAAGAATTTTTCCACTTTTACTACAACTCAAGAATGAACTAGAGTACTGGGTGTAGCTCAATGCTACTGTCTGCCTACTCTGCATGAAGCTCTGGTCTCAATTCCATCACAGCAAAAAAAAAAAAAAAAAAAAAAAAAAAAAAAAAAAAAAAAAAAGAAAAAAAAAAGAAGGAAAAACAAATTGATAAAAGTAGGAAAGGAAAATAAAAGTTATATACATTGGTTAGGAATAATAGTATCTATGGAGACAACATCCAATTTTTGTTTTAGAATTCTGAAGTTTAATGAAAGAAGAAAATACCATATTTAGAATCTTATCTTCTCTATAAATAAGTTCAAATAAGAAGTGTGTAAATTATACAGACATTTTTCCAGTACAAACATGAAGGAAAAGATAGATCAGAATCTTTAGTCGTCTTGGATTAAAAAGAAAAAGATAATAAATTCTTTATTTTCCAATCTAAATTAATAAAATTCCTATTGTTCTTAGCAAATGTGATTTCTGCCTTATGAAATTCTATTTAAGGTACACAATTTCCTTTATTTATGTACAAGAGCATTATGTTGAAAATTAATGTCTGTCATGTAGGTCATTGTAAATAGCATAATACTGAACATATTCACAATAAATTAGTGTGTTTTAAAGATAAAAATAAAGAAAATCTTCAGAGAGATGTCTTTCAATTTATTTAATTTTATAGTTTTGAACAATTATTTAAGCTACAATACTTATTTAAGATGGAAACTCACAAAAGGCTATGAATGATCAATTATGTTATATTTTTAAACGAGAGACACTGTAAGTAAATTAGATAAAACAAAGAACCTGAGAACAAGGATAAGGGAGGAAGCAATATTAATTTACATTTTCAAGTGATCATAAAAATTAAATCTCATTTTAAAAAATAGACTGTAAATTAGAAAATTGATTAGAGCATTCAATAATTTTCTGCAGCAAGGGGGAAAGTCCTTTAAACACTTATAAAATGCACACATTACCTAACACTAGAATTGTCCTAATGATTTGAGATAGTTAGTTTTTAAGAAAAACATGACTCATCAGAACAAGCAACAGGCCCCTAACTCCAACCCTGCAGATGAACACTGAGCACCGAACCCACCTGCCACCCTCCAGCCCCCTTCTCACCACCATACTGACTCTGTGTACCCTCACTGGGGCTCGCCAGCTTTGTTGGAGGCTGCTGCAGGCATTTTGAGTTATTCCTGAGGGCATGGCCACCATCATTGGAAGGGCAGCTCCCTTCATGAGATACCTACAGGAGACTGAAGGCCCTTTGACAGGTGCCTCTATTTACTCACTTATATCCTGCACCCTTCCTCATCCTCTTCCTTCACCACTAGAAATACAATAAATAATAATCAAACTCATCCTATTTATTACAATAATGTCTTTATAGGGGCTCTCTGGTTCAGGGTTGCATTTTCTCTGTGTTGGGTGCTATTAATATTGATCTCCCCATTAAAGGAGAGGTACTGGAAAACTTCAGGGTCACAATAAGCCTACAGGGGGGAAACTTCAGTACCTCAGATCTTCACTGCTAGAGGGGAATACACAGAAACAATATGAAAAAACAGGGAAAGAATTGTCCTTAACAAACAAAGATGCTATTTTGATAGAATCCAATGACAGCATGGCAGTAGAAAGACAGAAAGAATTTAGATTCTGCATAATTAAAATGATCCATGAAACAAAAGATGAGATAAGAGAGCAAATTCAGGCAATGCATGAACATGCCAATAAACCGTTAATAAGCAAATGCAGGTAACAAAGGAACACTTCAATAAAGAGAGAGATTCTGAAAAAAAAAAATAATTGAAATGAAAGAAAAAATAAGCCAAATTAAAAACTCAATAGAAAGCATCACCAACAGAATAGATTTTATGGAAGATAGAATCTCAGACAATGAAGACAAAATATTCAATCATGAAAATAAAGTTGAACAAACTGAGAAGATGTTAAGAATCATGAATTAGCCTCCAAGAATTATGGGGTATCATGAAAAGACCAAATTTAAGAATTATTGGGAATGACAAAGGCACAGAAATACAAACCAAAGAAATGAACAACCTGTTCAATGAAATAATATCAGAAAATTTCCCAAACCTGAAAAATGATATGGAAAAATAAATTACAAGAGGTTTACAGAACACCAGGTGCACAAAATTACAACAGATCCACACCAAGGCACATTATAATGAAAATCTCACATACAAAATAGGATTTTAAAGGCTGCTAGAGAAAAAGCATCAGATTACTTATAAGGGGAAACCAATACAGATATCTCAGGCAAGACCCTAAAAGCAAGAAGGGCCTGGAACAATATATTTCAAGCTCTGAAAGAACATGGATGCCAACCAAGAGTCCTATACTCAGCAAAACTAACTTTCAGATTTGATGATGAAATAAAATCTTTCCATGATAAACAAAAGTTAAAAGAATTTACAAATAGAAAGCCTATGCTACAGAATATTCTCAACAAAATATTTCATGAGGAGGAAGTGAAAAAAAAAAAAAAAAACAAACAATACAAGTCAGCAAAGGGAGGAACTACCCTAAAGGAAAAGCCAATCAAAGGAGAAACCAAGTCAAGTTAAAAACCAAAAATAAGACAAAATGACCAGGAATACAAATCATATCACAATAATAACCCTGAATGTTAATTACCTAAACACATGAATTGAAAGACAGACTGGCAGATTGGATTAAAAAGAAAGACCCAACAATATGCTACTTTCAAGAGACTTGTCTCATAGAAAAAGACATCCAAAGATTAAAGGTGAAATAATGGGGAAAAACATACCATGCAAATGAACTCAGTAATAAAGCAGGGATCTCCATCCTCCTATCAGATAAAGTGGACTTCAAACCTAAGTTAGTCAGAAGGAATAAAGAAGGACATTTCATACTGCATAAAGGAAGAATAAATCAGAAAGACATAATAATTTTAAATATTTATGCTCCAAACAATGGAGTATATATGTACAACAACAACCAAAAAAACCCTTCTCAATTTTAAAACTCAAATACACCAAAACACAATAATAGTGGGAGACTTTAACACACTTCTCTCACCACTGGATAGATCCTCCAAACAAAAACTGAACAAAGATACTGTAGAACTAAATAATACAATCAATGATATAGACTTAATGGACATGTACAGAGTATTTCATTCATCGCTGAGCAAATATACTTTCTTCTCAGCATCTCATGAATCCTTCTCCAGAATAGACCATATGCTATGCCACAAAAAAGCCATTAGTAAATACAAAAAAATAGAGATACCACCTTGAACCCTATCAGACCACACTGTAATGCAATTAGAAATCAAAAATAAGATAACAAACAAAAACTACTCCTATAACTGGAAACTAAATAATATGCTATTGAATGATGCAATGCTAACAGAAGATATCAGGGAAAAATAAAAAAAAATTCTTAGAGATAAATGAGAATAACAACACACCACATCAAAATCTCTGGGACCCTCTGAAAGCAGTACTAAGAGAAAGTTCATTACATTAGCTCATACATTAAAAAAAGTAAAACATCAACAACTAAATGACCTATGATTACATCTCAAAGCCCTAGAAAAAGAAAAACAGATCAACACCAAAAGTAGTAGAAGACAGGAAATAATTAAAATCAGAGCTGAAATCAATGAAATTGAAACAAGAGAAGCAATTCAAAAAATTGACAAAACAAAAAGTTTGTTCTTTGAAAAAGTAAACAAAATTGATAAACCCTTAGCCACACTAATGAAGATAAGGAAAGAGAAAACTCAAATTACTAGAATTCATGACGAAAAAGGAAAGATCATGACAGACACCATTGAAATACATAACATAATTAGAAGCTACTTGGGAAATCTATACTCCAACAAGATAGAAAATATTGAAGAAATTGACAAATTTTTAGAGACATAGGATCCTCGCAAACTGAATCAGGAAGACACACAATTTAAACAGATCAATTTCAAGCAATGAAATAGAGGAATCCATCAAAAGTGTACTAACCAAGAAAAGCCCAGGACCAGATGGATTCTCAGCCAATAGCAATACTCCTCAAAGTATTCCACGAAACAGAAAAGGAGGGAACCCTTCCAAACTTATTCTATGAGGTTAGTATCACTCTGATATCAAAACCAGACAAAGACTCATCAAGGAAAGAAAACTTTAGAATAATATCTAAATGATCATAGATGCAAAAATCCCTAACAAAATACTGGCAAATTGCATACAAAAACATATGAAAAAGATAGTGCACCATAATCAAGTGGGGTTTATCCAGAGATGCAAGGTTGGTTCAACACCCAGAAATCAATAAAAGTAATTCATCATGGCAATAGACTTACAGTTAAAAATCATATGATTATTTCAACAGATGCTGAGAAAGCATTTGATAAAACATAGCACCCATCATGCTCAAAACACTAGAAAAAATAGGAATGGTAGGAACAATACCTCAACATTGTAAATGCTATCTATGCTAAGCCAGTGGCCAACAAAATTCTTAATGGAGAAAAACTGAAAGCATTCCCTCTAAAAACTGGAACAAGATAGGGATGTCATCTTTCACCACTTCTATTCAACATCGTCCTTGAAACACTAGCCAGAGCAATTAGACAGACCAAAGAAATTAGATGGATACAAATAGGAAAAGAAGAATTCAACTATCCCTATTTGCCAATGACATGATTCTATATTTAGAGGATCCAAAAAATTCCACCAGAAAACTTTTAGAACTAATAAAGGAATTCAGCAAGGTAGCAGGATATAAAATCAATATGCATAAATCTAATGCATTTTTATCAATAAGCGATGAATCCTCAGAAAGAGAATTTAGGAAAACTACCCCATTCACAATAGCCTCAAAAAAAAAAAAAAAAAAAAAAAAACTTGGGAATCAATCTAACAAAAGAGGTGAAAACCTCTACAATGAAAACTACAGAACACTTAAGAAAGAAATTAAAGAAAACCTTAGAAGATGAAAAGATCTCCCATGTTCTTGGATAGGCAGAATTAATATTGTCAAAATGGCCATACTACCAAAAGTGCTATACAGATTCAATGCAATTCCAATTAAAATCTCAGTGACATTCCTCATAGAAAGAGAGAAAGTAATCATGAACTTCATCTGGATGAAGAAATCTCGAATAGCCAAAACAATCCTGAGCAGGAAAAGTGAAGCAGGAGGTATCACAATACCAGACCTTAAACTATAATACAGAGCAATAGTAACAAAAATGGCATGGTATCGGCGTCAAAATAGACAGGCAGATCAATGGTACAGGATAGAACACACAGAGACAAACCCACATAAATACAGTCACCTCATATGTCGGGGTCTTAAGCCCCTTTGCTCTTCTCAACCAGCAACAAGAGAAGGGGACACTCCCCAACAAGGTCAGATCAGGATAGGTAGGGCCAAATGACCCTCTGGGCAGAGGACAATCAGATGTGTCAGGTAGACCAGTCACAGCAGGAACTCATTTATTGAGGAAGTCACATAGCTTTTTTTTTTTTTTTGGGCGAGAACCAATCAGCTTAAAGGTCAGCAAGGCATGGGAGGTTCACGTAGGCGAGAGTCCCATAGGACTATATGGCAAGCACAAGCTGATCACATTCTCAGAACTGTTGTTAACCAATCCCTGATGGTGGTGCGATTCATTGTCACCAACCCTTGAAACCGCCTTTGAGGCCCTGATCCTGCTCACCCACCAGGAAGTAAGGAGTCAGCCTGAGTTAGTTAACGTGTCATTAGTCCCAACACTCATACTAGACAAAGGTGTCAAAAACATACAATGGAGAGAGATAGCCTGGTCAACAAATGATGCTGGCAAAATTGGAAATCCATATGCAGCATAATGAAGTTAAACCTCTCACCCTGCACAAAAATCAACTCACAATGGATCAAAAATTTAGGAATTAGACCAGAGACCCTGTACCAATTAGAAGACAAAGTTGGCTCAAATCTTTATCATGTTGGCTTAGGACCAGACTTCCTTAACAAGACTCCCAAAGCACATGGAATCAAAGAAAGATCAATAAATGGAATGGACTCAAACTAAAAAGCTTTTTCTCAGCCCAGGATACAATCAATAATGTGAAAAGAGAGCCTGCAGAGTGGGAGAAAATCTTTTCCACACTCACTTCAGACAGAGTACTTATCTCCAAAATTTATAAAAAACTAACAAAACTTTACACCAAAAATGCAAAGAACCCAATCAATAAATGGGCCAAGGAATTGGACAGACACATTACAGAAGAACACATACAGGTGATTAATAAATATATGAAAAAGTGTTCAACATCTCTTGTAATTATAGAAATACAAATTAAAACAGCTCTCAGATTTCATCTTACTCCAATTAGGATGGCTATTATCAAAACACAAACAATAATAGATGTTGGCATGAATGTGGGGAAAAAGGCACACTCTTATATTGATGGTGGAGTTGCAAATTGGGGTAGCCACTCTGGAAAGCAGTATTAAGAATCCTCAGAAAACTTGAAATGGACCCATCTTTTGACCCAGTTATCCCACTCCTTGGTTTATACCCAAAGGACATAAAATCAGTATACTACAGTAACACAGCCACATCAATGTTTATAGCAGCTCAATTCACAATAGCTAGGTTGTGGAATCAACCTAGATACCTTTCAACAAATGAATGGATAAAGAAACAGTAGTATGTATACATAATGGAATATTATTCAGCCATAAAGAAGAATAATATTATGGCATTTGCAAATAAATGGATGGAATTGGAGAATATCATGCTAAGTGAAATAAGCCCATCCCCAAAAACCAAAGGCCGAATGTTTTCCCTGATAAATGGATGATGATACTTAATGGGGGTAGGAGGGTGGGGAGTGAGAAAAGAATGGAGGAACTTTAGATTACATAGAAGGAAATGAGAGGAAGGGGGGTATGAAAAATGGTGGAATGAGACAGACATCATTACCCTGTATACATGTATGATTACACAAATGGTATGAATCTATATCTTGTACAACCATAGAAATGAAATGATGTATACCATTTGTGTATAATGAATCAAAATACAGTCTGTAAAATATTTTAAAAAATAAAAATAAATAAATAAATAAAATGATGTTAAAAATAAATGAACAAGTAATAAAGATATTTCAAGATGTTTTAACATAAAGTTATTTGTAAGGCACAGTTTTTAAAAATTAAAAATTGTATTCAATAAAATAACATTATAAATATTTGAAATAACAACTTTTTTACTTTATATATTTTAATTTTATTGAATATTTTCACATTAATTTTTAGTATTTTTAATTTTATTGTTAAAGAATGCTTAACATGAGATCTACTACCTCAACAGATTGTTAGATATATAGTAGTTTATTACTTATAATGGGAAGAATACTGTACAGTTGAACTCTAGAGATTATCCATCTTGCTTGATCAAAACCTTACATCTATTGATAATTCCCTATTTTCCCCTTCCATTATTCTTTTGTAATAACTACTTTAATTCTATGAAGTTGAACATTTTAGATACTTTACATAATGGGGATAATATGACAAGTCTTTTTGTGACTGATTTCACTTAAGAGCATATCCTCAAAGTTCATCCTTATTGTTGCATATTGCAGAAGCTTCTGTTTTTTTAAGGATGAATAGTATTCCACTGTATGGACATACCACATTTTCTTCATCCAGTAATTAGTTGACTAGTAAGGTTAGGTTGTTTCTACATCTTGGGTATTATGAATAATTTTTCATTTACTATAGGAATGCTAATATTTCTTCAAGATCTTCATTTTAGTTCTTTGGACAAATAGAGGAAGTATTGTTGGATTGTATGGCAGTTCTATATTCTATTTTTAAGGACCCTCTAATACTGTTTTCCGAAGAGTTTGCACTATTTTACATTCCCACCAACAATGTAAACTTGTTCGACTTTCTCTACATCTTTGCCAATACTTGATGTCTTTTAGCTTCTGATGAAAACCATTCTAACAGGTGTGAGATTATGACATATACTTTAGATTTGTTTTTCCCTGATGATTGGTGTTGAGCATTTTTCTCATATCTATTGGTCATTAATGTGTTCTTTGGAGAAATGTCTCTTCCAAACCTTAGGCAATTTTTAATTGGGTTATTAAAATGATTTGAACATTCACTTTGTCAAATGAATTTTAGCTCCAGGTTAAAGACTACCACATATTATTTTATATCAAAGTACTCTAAAATATAATTTATTACTAACTCTGCTATGAAAATTATTTGTAACTAAATTATCTTGCTTTTGAGGATTATTATAGTATACACATGCTAGAATTTCATCCTGAAAATGAAAACCCAGTCAAGGTTGTAATTTCCTCCTCTGCTAAAAAGAAAAGCACTTACAAGTTAGGAACTGCTATGAATTGATAGCACCTATTTGTGAGAGTTTTACAGATGTTAGGTGTCAGTGTAGATAGTGATTCAAAGGAGAAGAAGCACATGAAGGACATATCAGAAGAGTAAGTATAAGCCACAGTCAAAAGGAATGAAGGGCTATTAGTGTGGACCAATGTCACCAAAGACGAGGTTTGGTTTTTTCACAAGGTTGCTGAAGAATGATGATCCCTGAAGGTTAAAGATTTCAGGATTAAGCCAAATATGCACTGCAGTACAGATTTTACACACCGTGTGCTGTTTATGTGTGACTGAGAAAGAACACGGAGAGTTTGTTCTAACTCTGATATTCCCATCCATCCTAATTAGGAGACATCTTAGAATCTTTGTGTCATCTCTTAGGAATATACATACTGTGACCTCGACAGCTAGGGACTAACTGAGGAAGAAACAGGTCTGAAAGGCGAAGATTTCCCCTGAGACCTAACATTTTTGAAACAAATTGGGCTTTTGACACATATTCAGTCTCCAGATCTCAGAAGATAGTTAAAATCAGTGATCTCAGTATGGCTGGGGAAAACAATTACCCAAGATTGACTCAGAATCCAAAAGTTTGTTGAGACATTTTTCATAAGCCTCCTGGGTGAAATTATTTATTTATTTATTTCATATCAATGTTTGCGGATTTTGCCCAGTTTTTAAAATTTGTGAAGTAGACACAAGTACTTTTTCATGAAATCACATATTTTTCTACAGAGATTTAAATACAAATGAAAAAATTCTATCCAAGATTTAAAAAATGTAAGATTTACATCAAATCCAAATAGTCTTTAGTATATGGAATGCATTATATTTGTAATATATTTTGAATTTCTTATTCTTGATAGATTTTTGTTTTATTTCACTGACCTCACACTACAAGCTTATCAGTATTTTTTTTCCATCTGATTAAAGAAAGGAATAATGATTTTTTTGAAAAACAGTAGAGTTTTTGTTGTGTATATATGTTCCCCATTCTTCAAGAAAGTAATTTGCTCTTGTCTACTCACATTACATATTGAGATTTAAGTTCAAACTG
This sequence comes from Sciurus vulgaris, assembly GCF_902686455.1. Classification (NCBI taxonomy): domain Eukaryota; kingdom Metazoa; phylum Chordata; class Mammalia; order Rodentia; family Sciuridae; genus Sciurus; species Sciurus vulgaris. The sequence continues at coordinate 148,111,990 of NC_136466.1, forward strand.
GCTAAATATCATTTAGAATAAATATTTAACATGAGATTTCCAATAGGCTTTTTGTGTGTGAGTGTGCTGAAATATTTTCATGGCAAGGTATTTATTTGGAACAAGGAAATTTGGCTATAAAATGAATAAAACATCACATGATGTTTATAATATAGTATCTAATAAACTTAAATTCAATTTTTGCAATATAGATGAGTTAGTTGGCATACAAAAATGTGGTCATATATTTCTTTCTGACTTAGTCATAATCACCCAAGTGTATCTTCCCATAAAAATAAGTAACTACTGGCCATTTTCCCTCTGTTCCTATTGACCAGGTCCCTGGTGGTGAGCGCAGTGGCCAGCACAAGGCTGAGCCAATGCTCCATTGGGGAATGAAAGGGAGGACAGAACTCAGGGGAAGTCTGTGACTCAGTCTGTGACTGAGAACTTTCAGGTACTGTGATAACTTTCAGGATTGAGATAGATATTGATATTGATATTGATATTGATATTGGCTTGATATTCTTGAAAGTAGAACAACTTCATACTAAATAATACAGCTTGTGAACTTACTGTTACATATATGAGAAAGATTGGAACTTTCTTATTTGTTCTAGTGATTGTCACATTTAAAAAGTGGAAAGGCATTATATTGTAATTAATAGGGACATCGACTTGGGACCAGGCTAATTTCATTAAAATAACATGTCTGTCTCAAATTGACTGTGCTTCCCTGGGCAAGTTATTAACTTCTCTGGGTCTTTATTCCTCTCTATAAAATGGAGATCACATTTGTTGTTTAGGTTAAATAAGCAAATGCACACAGAACACTTAGAATGTGGGCTAGCCTGAATTACAACATCTAGTGTGTTTACAATTAGTCTATGGTTCTATCCAATGAAAAAAAATTTACTTCAAAATATGACATATTAAACTTCTAAGGAGCATTTTATAAGAATTAGAATGCACAATAAAAAACACAAAGGAAATTCTTAATAAAAAATATTTACTTTTATTTCCCCAACATACTTTCTGCATGTATGCCTTTCCCCCTTAATTAATTCAATCCACAGCTAATGAATTCTACCACCAGTTAATCTACTTCACTCAAAAATCTGCTGCTGATATTGTCCTCTCAAATTTCATTTCAGATGTTCCCTCTTTTATTCTAAAGCTTAAGAAAATCCCCTGATATGAATTATCATGTCTTCATCTTAATTCACATAGTAATTATCACCTCTGTTAGAGCAAAGTTTGTAATCCGCTTTCTTTGTCCTCACCTAGATATAGGTAACAGCTTTATTCATGAGCTTTGAGTTGACTATCATATGCACTTTTTAAATGTTAGAAACATCTTTTTTAAAAAAATAAATCTAATTGTTTCACCATATTTGATATATCTTAATATTCCATATGCAATTATAACTATTTCAATGGTGAGGTACTGGAAATTCATATGTAAGTTTCCCAATATTTTATTTGTACATATCAAAATTAATATATTAGTACTTTTTAATGCACATATATGTATATTCATTATCTGTTCAACTTTAAACAAAAGATGAAACTAAATGCATGTATAATTTAAATAAAATGTATAATTATCAAACCAGTATCAAGAACATTTACATAACTATATTATTTATCATATACTTTAATAAAATTTTTACTAATACCTTTACATGAACAACAAAAATTTTAACACAATTTCTAATACTACAAGATATAGCTCTTTTTCTAATCCAATTTTGCTTCATTCAATAATTATATTAATAAATAGTTTACTTTGGTGATCAGAAACATTGCCCTCTTTTGACTTATTCTTGTTTTAATTTTTAAGAAGATAAATTCTGAATGTCTTTTTAAAAATTAGTTTTTTGTAGTTACACAGTAGAATGTATTTTGACATTTCATAGATACATGGAATATTACTTCACATTCTTGTGGTTGTACATGATGTGGAGTTGTACTTGTATTCCTATATGAACATAGGAAATTTATGCCCAATTCATTGTATTGTCTTTCCCTTCCCGTACCCCTTCCCTTCCCCAAACTACCTCCTGCCCAATCTGGTGACATTCTGTCTTTCTGAATAAATGCACTATGGTGAACTTATCATAGTTTCTGATATTCCACAGAAGAAAGTCTGACTCAGACTTTCTTTTTATCATAAATATTTTTATGATAAAATTTTTTATCATAAATATTTAATCTCATTACCTTATCATCATAGAACTATTTCAAATGGAAAGATCATCCACAGGGCAAAGTTCCATGTTAACATAAAATTTAAAACAGAGTGAAAAATAATATGTCGCTTTCCTCCTTATCTTGGTATTTTTGTTTACACATCATTGCTTTATTCTGTTGAAATTTAAAAGCTTCCTTGTCTATTTACAGGGAAATTTTAGTGAAATATTTTCCATTTCAAAGTCTGTTCCTTTATAGAAGATCACCTGAGCCACTTGTCCCCGTCCCTATTTGTATAGGTATGTGCATTTTATAAAACCCCAGACTTCTGTTTGGACAAATCATGATAAGATTTTTCCCCACTAAGTACAAACATGGGCCACATTATTTGAAGGAATTTTTGCCAATTCTCAGATATTTCAATCTGAATTCATGGGTAACTTGTTCTAGGACCTGTGAGACTGGGCCCACTTTTACATGAGCAGTGACTTGCTCCATTGGGTAACAGACATTTCAAATACAATGAGTAATAAAATTAATATTTTAGACACAAATTTAATAAATGACATTCTTAATAAGTGCTTGAGGACTTTGAAAAATATTTAGAATGAAGTTTGTTAATACACGAAACACAATTCATGATGGTTTTTATTAAGTGAATAGCTGATGTATCACAGTAATGCTGCTTAGTATTTTAATCTTGGAAGAATTATCTTCCACTAAATAAAGATTAACCCTGATATATTTATGACACAATCCGTATCTTTTTCCACAGCAATGTTTTACCATATAAAGTTCAGTATATTTTAATAATAGAATGATTGTTAGAATAATAGTCATTATCAGAATTAAATTATTATTACAAGGAGCTAAGTAATTGAACTCCAATCATTTTCACATTGTGTCCTACTCAAGGATTTTAACTAATGAGAGTCACTTAGTGATATATCCCTCTTTACCTACCTATCTACCTACATATATATGTATATAGTTTACCAAGAAAGAGTCTAGTATTTAGAAAAACATCAACGTATAATACTTATTGAGTCCACGGTGTGGTAGACTTGAGGTAGTAGTAAAAACAATATATTTTGGTAACTTGCATTTATATAAATTTGACATATTTAGGTCAAAATGTGAATTATATTTAATTTATGCAAAAAATGATTTATTTTAGCACTCAGGGCAGGTTCTCTTCTGAACTGTGTAATTTCTATAAATTTACAAAAGACATCAGTCTTAAAATAATGGATCTCAGAGTTCTATACTTTGTAATGAAATTAAAAAGCCTTTGGTAAAGACATTTTATTGTTTTGTTTGTAAAACAAACTCAATTTCAAAGAATTAATAATAAATGACATAATCTACCCAAGATTTCAGGTTAAATTAAGCAAAAATTAAAAAAAGTAGAAGAAGAAAAAGTAAGAGATTACTCTTTAAATCTGAAAATCAAGATTATCAGTTACTTTAAAGAAAACAACCTGATGAAAAATAAGAGTGCTTAGGTCTTTTCTCCGACTTCCTTAGAAAGGGATCGTCATCATTTTAAGAGAGTTGTTCCAGGCATTTCCCTTTTTACTGAAACAAGAAGCTATTCTCATTTTTTTTTTTTTTTTACCTGATTTTTGCAGTTCTAGGATCTGGAGTAATCAAAGTCATTCACCAGAGTGACCGTGCACTGTAACAAGGCCATCTACAGCAGCAGTCTGTCAAAGGCAGAATCATTTTTTAATGTAGAGAAGGCAGGAAGAAATAAAATGAAATGTCTGCCCTTTAACATTTCAGAACAGGGAAACTGATTTAGCTGCTCTGTTCCAGTTAAATGTAATAGATGTATTTTTGTACATGTTCAAGCTGCAGAGCTTCTGATGGACACTTCTTATAAAAAATCCATATAAATAGTGCATTTTCTCCTTCTCAACTTATTTTGTTTGGAGTGGCAGCTGCCTCAAGTTAATGAGATTCTGACTATATTTTCTGGATCAGGTGTTAGTTCAATAAGATGAATAAACAGCATGAAAACTTAGTTTGATATATGAAAAATAACAACCCCTTTATTCATTCATTCATTCACTTTAACTTCTGTCCTTGGATTTCTATTTCATAACTAGTGAACTCTACTTCCCTAGGCATGAATCAGGGGAACTATAGATTTTTTTTAGTATATAACATAAAATTTATTCTAGTTTTTCATGTATAGTGATGGCTGTCATTATTATAGACTTCCTCTGTTGAAATATCTATCTAATCCTTTCCAATGTTAATTAGAAACATTTTAAAAGTAATTGTTAGATATTTTATGTTAAATTACTTGTCACTACTAATTAAGATAAATATATTATTTCTCTGCATACCTACTAATATTTTGCTTGTACTGTGGTAGGCAGAAAAATGGTCTCCCATAAAACAGTCAGGTCTTAAACCCAATCTCTGAAACTTGTGGATGTATATTCTATATTGCAAAATAAAGTGAGGGCCTTTGTGAAGGGGGTTGAATTAAGATATTTTCCTGTAATATACTATTGTGCCCTAAATGCCATTAAATGCATCCCCTCTAAACAGGACACATGGGAGGTTTTACATACAGAGAAGAAAAGGTGATGTGAAGACAGACGAGAGATTTAAGAAAGCTGATCCTGAAGATTGCAGTGAGAGGGCCTTATGTGATGGAAAGCTGACCCCAGAAACTGGAAGAGCTAAGAAATGTATTCTCTAGGAGAGGGACTTGTACCCACCACTGTGAATCTAGTACAGTGACACTGACTTCATACATGGAGGACTGAGAAAGAATAAATGCAATAAATTGTGGTTGTTTCAAGATGTCAATTTAGTGCCTTTGTTAATGGCAGCATCCAGAAACTAAGGACACTACTACAAAATTTTTATCAATCAAGTTTCAAGCAAAGAGACAAAGAATAAACATATACACACATTTTAAACACACACATACACATCCCTAAAAACTAGTGTATGCACATTGGAAAATTGCCAGGTTCTTCTAAGAACCACTAAATATATATCTATTCTATGATCCAACAATTTTATTCCTAACTGTATGTATACCTGTAGCAGCAAAAAAACTGCATATGTACGTGTGTGTGTGTGTGTGTATGTAGAAAAGAGGGACAGACAGACAGACAGAAACAAAGGGAGTGTCCAGGAACAAAACATACTTAAGGCACACTCTCAGTGATCCATCTCTTACAACTAGGCCCCATCACCTGAAGTCTACACCACATCTCAGCAGTACCACAGCTGGGGACCTAGCCTTCAATTCGTTGAAGCCTTTGGGGGATATTCCAAACTGGTAGCACTGATGTTTGATTAAACAATTGAGGACTACAGTCTACCCAAGTTAACAAATGTAACTGAATATCTATTTGGGGCCTGAATAGTAATCCATTGAGTATATATGCTATTTTCTTTTTTATTCATTCATCTTAGGTTGACTGCATAACTTGGCTTTAGTATCATCATGAACATGGCCATGAGACATCTCATGAATGCACTAATTTCAAATATTTTGAATAACTCATACATGGAATTGCTGGATCATATGTCAGCACTATTTTTAGTGTTTTGAAGAAACCTCATACTGTTTTTTGTAATGGATATACTAATTTATATTCTTACCCACAGCCACAAGTGTTCCCTTTCATCTATAGGCTTGCCAACTCTGGCTGTCTATCATTTGCAAAAACATGGATGGAATTACATAACCTTTTGCTAAACGAAATAAACCAATCACAGAAAGACAAATACTGAATATTTTTTATTACTGGTGGAAACTAAAACAAATGATTTCCTAGAAAAATAAAATAGAATGGTGTTTACCAGAGACTGAGAGAAAGGAATCTATAAGGATATTATGATCAAAGATTAAAAAGTCTCATGAAACAGGAAAAATAACTGTGATATTTTTAGCTCTATTGTGCAGCAGGATGAACATAGCTATAATTGAGTACTACACATTTCAATATTGTTTAAAAGACAAATCTCAAATGTTCTCTCATCAGAAAAAAACAGAAATATTTGAACATTTGAGAAGCTATAGGGGCTAACTGGTGTCATTTAATCATTCCATATAGTATTAAAAAGTTTTAACATCACTTTTTATCTCCCAAATATGTATAATAATAATTCATCAATATATAATTCAAAATAAGGGGGGAAATCTTGTGTTTGTAGCTTATTTGGGAGATAGTGTATTTATTTTAGCTTATTTGCTTAAGCAAAGGAAAATTATTTCCTAACTGTTCTTGAGGACAGAAATTCACGATGAAGATATCAGCAGATTGGTTTCTCCTTAGGACCTTTTCCTTGCCTTAAAAATGCTTACCTTCCCACTGTCTTCTCATATGTCTTTTTCCCTAACTGTTCATCACTGTGTCTCTCTGAATATGTCTATCTTCTGTTTATGTAAGAATACTGTCAGTTTTTGATACTATAACAAATATGAAAAATCAACTTATTTAAAAATAAAAGGTTTATTTTGACTCAAGGTTTGGCAGGATCCAGTCTATGACTGGATTGACACGGTGCTTTTAGCACTCTTGTATTGGGAAAGGCATGTCATGGCTTGAGATATAGAGTTGAACCACTCCAGTCATGACCAGGAAGTGAAGGATAGAAAGAGAAAGGGGCAGACTCCCAGAATTTGCTGGGAGTGCTTGTTTCCAAAAATCTGAAGTCTTTCCACTAGGCCCCATCTCTTTAAGGTTCTACCACTTCGCAATATCACCAGGCTGGGAATCATACATTTAACCCACTGAATATTTGCAGGACATTTAAGATCTAACTATAGCAGACACCAATCAGATTAGATTGAGGCTCACCCCGATGACTTGGTTTTCACTTAATTACTACTTTAAAGGCCCTATCTTCAAACAAGTCACATTTTAAGTAACTTTTAAAAGGACTTTAATCTATAAATTTGGGGTTTTAATCTATCAGTTTTGGGGCAACACTATTCTGTCCATAACAAAACAATCTTGCCATTGAAGTATCCTGAACTAAAACATACACAGTAGTGATATTTTTTAAAAAATAGACAAGTCTTCAACTTGATGTATTATTAATCTTAAGTATGTTTTTCTCTGCTATCATTGTTTTGTTTTGTTTTGTTGTAGGGCTGATGCTAGAATGAAAGAATGGATTTTACAATTTTAAGTCACTTATATGTTCTACAATAAATAAAAAAAAACAACTCTTCTATTTTCTAAATTCTCAAATAATGGAAGTCAACAGTCTTTGAGAATTCGTTATAATTAATGTTAGGGTCATTTTTATCTCTCCTGTAGATATGTATATTATAGATTTTATATTTAATTTTTATAAATGTTTGTACATTTAAATTTTATTTTTCTGTAATCAATTTATTGATGTGAAGTCTTAATTTCAAAACAATTTTTCAGGTGTAAATTTGGATAACTTTCTCATATAAAATCTTCTGACTGGAGTTTTTAAAAATAATGTTATGTGTTTTTTTCAATGGATGGGTTTTGCCAATGACTTGTATAATTTGTCTTCTCAGTGAATATATCTCTTGTCTTTTCAGTGAATATATCTCTTGACTTAATCTTCCTTTTCATGGCTTATTTTCTCTATCTTATTTGTTTTAATCCCTTTTTTCCTCCATGTGGAGTATTTTTAGAAAAAAAAAAATTGCAACGTGTTTGGTTTTTTTCTCTGGGGGCAGGGGTACCAGGGATTGAACTCGGAGGCACTCCACCACTGAGCCACATCTCCAGACCTATTTTGTATTTTATTTAAAGACAGGGACTCACTGAGTTGCTGCTTACCACCTCAATTTTCTGAGGCAAAATTGGCTTTGAACTCACTATCCTCCTGCCTCAGCCTCCAGAGCCGCTGGGATTGTAGACATGGGCCACTCCACCTGGTGCAATGTGTTTATATTAAAGCCAAACATTGATAAGTTTGATAATTTGATTTGTTAATGGATTGCTCCATTAACAAATCCTTTACTTTAAAATTCACGTGTGGCATACTCCTTTTAAACTATCGTACATAAAAGAAGCATATTATAACTTTTCATATACATTCAAAAATATCCTCTAAATCATATTTTTCAATAGGATTTCAATAATGTGCTCTTCCTTAGCAAAATATATCTATATAACTTCCTTTTAAATTTATAATCATTATTTGTTTTTAAATGATATATATGTACATTTCCTATTTTGTACATTAATACTCAAATCAATTTTTTGCCATAAATAAGGATGTGTTAGAATTATTTGCACACATTATTTTAGTGTACTTCTACGGATTTGTAAGTGCATTTAAATGTTGACAGATATATAACAATGAAGATTCACCATTGAAACTGGGGGAAAAGTTATTCCTTTATCTTCTTTCTAGAATATCCAGAGTTTTTTTTTTTTCTGTTTTTATTGGTTTTAGCTGCAGATGTCATTATAGGAGCTGTTTGTAAAATATCACGTACACATTAGCTGAAAATATATATTGTTTCAACCAACCCAAGTTTAGTGTGATATTTTTCATGCCTTTATTGTACCCATGTAAATAATTATGGATATTTCAGTAGAATGAATGTTATTCATACTTTGAACATATTATAGATTGAAATGTAAAATGTAAATTAAATGAGTTTTAATATTTTTAAGTATTTTAATAAAACCAAATTTTATTATTATACATAACTTCCTTATTTTTATTATTAATTGTTTGCTTGTGTTGCTGTGTCATGCTTTTCCTGTTGAAATTGTTTATTTTCTATTTTTCCTGTTGAAATTGTTTATTTTCTATTTTTTCTCCTAGAATATTTACTTCATACAATTGTATGTTTATTAATCAGAGCTTATGATATTGTGATTTTCATATGTTTCTTTTTTATTGTGATGTTTATCAATATACAACAAAACCATTTTTGTCATTTTCACCACAAAACCTATTGTAACTAAAATTCAAATTGAAAATCTTACCTTGATTTTGTTTAAAATTTCCAGTTGTATCTCTGAAGAGCTAATTATTTCTATAATGTTTATATTTTATTTTTGATGTGTCTATAGTAAATGATATAGGTGTATATTTTTAAACAGCCAATCTAAGAATATGTATCATTTAATACACATGGTAAATCAATTTGTATGTATTTTAATCCATGACATACTTTGTTTCTAATTTCTGTATTTTTTATTTTTTTTATTTTTGCATTTTTCTTATATACTTTAAAAGATAATCTAGAATTATTATATGTTTTATATACATAATTTCTAACTTTCTCTAGATCTCTACTCATCTAATTTAAATAACCACATTTAAAATTAAAAGCAATTTTAACAGCAACATAAATACAATTTTACATTTATATCACTGATAAAACAAAAAATAATACTATTCTAACTTCTCCTGTAACATACAATAGTATTTAAGATAAATGTTTTCATTCTCTCTTTTTTCCAAATCCCAAGGATTGCTCATATCATCTATATTTTTTTGTTTGTAAGTTCATAGTGTATGTAAACAAAATGAGGAATTAGTTCTGAAGATCAATTATACAACATGGTGGCTATAATTAATAATAGCATATCAACTTTTTCAAAATATCTAAAAGAGCGAATTTTAAATGTTCTTACTGCACAGAATTATGCATGTGATGTGATAGATGTTAATTATCTCAATTGATCATTCTACAATGTAGGTATGTGTGAAAACATCACAATGTACCCCATAAGTACATACAATTATTATTTGTTCAATTTAAAAATTTGAAAACCTTTAAATGGTCATCACTGCTAAAATTGCTGAATAAGTTATAACACATATAAATATTGAAATACTGGACACTTTCTACATATGAGTATATATTCTTCCATTTACATATGAGTATGTGTTCTTGATATCCAGGATTATTTCTCAATTGAGAAAGGCAGATTTCAGAGTACTGCATCTAACTCAATTCTTGCTGTAAAGAAACAAACAATAAATCTATCTACACATAAGTGACTGTGGGTTTATGGTTTTTTAGAGATTGATAGAAGGTCTTCTTTCAGATTCACGAAGGAAGAGGAAGTCAGTTACAAAATAGACAATATTCATTGCCTAAAAAAATGCTAGGAAATGTTTTATTATTTTTATGCTTAAAGTCAACAAGTATTGTTTTATAATACAAATATTTAAAGAGTATTTAAATTATATTACCTTCTAAAAATGTTGTCAACAAACTGTTAATATTGACTATATTTAACATTCTTACAAATTTATTCCATGTATCACTTTTGTCCTATGTGAATTTGTTTTCAGTATTGCTGAGACAAACTATGTGATTACTTTTCTTTTTCAGCAAGAAATGGGCATATACTTCATTTCTGAGCCATTTTATTTTTTCAATAATAGTATTTTATCTTTATATCTATATTATATTAGACATAGAAATGATTTTACAATGTCATTTTATTTTAATATTCACATATGATGTAGGTTTTCTGTATAAATTTATAATAGTGATTAGTGTTTATCAATAAAAATACAATTTAAGTGGCTTCCTATCATTTACATTCTATCAATTTTTTTCCACACACCAAATACAGGTCAGTTTATGTTCTTTCCAATTTTGATTATAACTATGCATTTGAGTCTGGATCATCTTTCCTGTGGAATGGGAAAGAGGAATCATTGCTACAATAAGGATAGTGTATTGAGTAAAGATCAGCTTCTGCTTCTAGTATCAACATCCTCTAAAGAAGTTACTTGATTTCATCTCTTTGGAGAGAGATATCCTTGCTAACTTTTCTGGAGCCAACACCCTAGAGAAATGAAATGGTAACTGGGACAGCATTAATAAAATTTATACTTGACTATTAGAAATCTTTCTGTTTCCACATAATGTTTCTTGCTCTAATGCATTTGGCAAATTGTGCTTTGATATTTCACCATTTTGAAATTCATACATGTTGCCTATTTTGTACTTTGGAAGTTTCAAATTATAGTTATATTCTGCAGAAAATCTTATTTTCCTGTCTTTCCATCCTCCAGAAATAACTCAATAGTCTATTTTTTACAAGGAATCCTCATGGATTTTTAGAACCTCCAAGTCTTTAATTGGCATATTTATTTTGTCATTATTTAATAGTATGAGTGTAATTTTATAAGAAGAAGAGTTTATCATATGACCTTAGTTAATCACCTTAAAGAGCACACTTCCACATTATTTCATATGGATACAGTCACTGAGGAGAGAGAAGAAACAATCAGCAACTTAGGTGTAACTTCACGTATATGATTACAATTCTCTGAATTAACTTTGGAATTACATAAATATTAGTTGAAATGAATCCCTATTATAAGTAACTGCATATTCTTAAATGTGACTATTTTAACTTTATTATGATTAATTTTAATATAATAGCATACTAGTTTCCTGGAATCCAGTTTTCCATTAGCTAAAATTAAGGGCAAGATTAACACATCCATATCAAAAGTGCTTTTATAAAATTAAGCAAGAAACAACCCACCAATAGAGCAAATATGGATTTGACTAGTGACAAGGTAATTTGGTTTCAAATAAATCCAATTCAGATATTTCCTAGAATTTACACTGAATGTAGATTAGTAATCTCATCAAGACTATAACTTGAATTCAGAACCTAATTATATTTTTTGCAATTTATAGTAATATGAATGAAAATTCATTTTTTGAGAGAAGTTATGCATTTCCAGATTCCCAATTCTGAAATAACGCAGTGAAAAACACTGTTTAAAAATGTGTCCTCATTTTACTACTTGATTTAAAAGTACACAGAAATAGATAATCAGATTTGATAATGGTACATCAACACCAAATAAGTCAATAAAAGTAATAGCAATCACTGCAACAAATTAATTATTTATGGTTGCCCGGTGATCTGCTGTGAACATTACATTAATAATTTCTCTTAATTTTATAGCAAATCACAAAAGTTACTAGTGATTATATTTACCTTTTTAATGAAAAAGTTATTATAGGAAAGAGTTATTTGATGTCACATAGTAGAAAGTGGCTACTTGTCTGATAACTAGAGCCACTAGAATCCTCTTCACAGATAATCCTCCTTGTCTGATAGTTCTACTCAAAGTCATAAAGAACTTATAACTCAATTTAGTAGTGAATATTAAAAACATAGGCCCACTGAACGAAATGTAAATACATCATGTTAGTATATCCTATGACTTAAAGAAAGATACCATTGTAATATAGAATCCTCCACTTGAAAGAGGCATTTATATACTTCAGTTTGTTCAAATTCTCTCTTAGGATTTGCAACAGTATTTCACTATTTCACCAATTGAAGTTAAAAATTTCAAGATAAGATTATTTCTAGGGCTGGGGGCATACTTTTGTGTTAGCATGTGTACTTACCATGTTTTGAGTTCTGGGTTCAAACCTCAGCAACAACAAAAAATAAATAAAATCTAAAAATTTAAGACATAATCTTCTTCCATTATATTTTCTATAAACATTAGAGTTCACTAGGAAAGCATTATTTTGTTTTTTATTAGATTTTCAGACAATTTACAAATTCTTTTTTAAAATATTTTTGCTATAGTACTTTAATTTTCCAAGGAAGTCACCCATAAATTGTGAAAATTTTACTTGTCTAATAATTAGACTTCTCATATAATTGTGCTTATCAAATTATATATACTAATCCATAACTGTTAGGCATTAGATCAAATGCTGAGATGAAAAAAAAGCCTCATAATGCTTATAATTTAATGTGAAAACAGGTATCTGTCAAATAATCATTAAAAGTATTATTCCAAATTGTGGAAGGACTCATTAAAAATGCCTTAGGAGTCATAACAACATAATGCAAGCAATATGGGATGAAAAGTTTAAATTTCAGACAGAAGCTGAAGGGAACTGGAAATATTAGGGAAGAACACTGCACATAATCTGCACAAGTTTGAAAACTCCAGACGTGAAAGAACCCATACACATCTGGGGGCCTGTGGCCCTGGGCCTGGGGCACAGCGCACAGAAGGGATGAAATGAAAAAGAGTACCATCTATCACTGCGTAAGAAATCACTCCCAAAGTAGTGGCTTCAAACAATAATTGTACCTTTTCTAACAGTTTCTTGGGGCTAGGAACTGGTGTGCCTTAGTTGAGCGGTTTTGTCTTAAAGTCTGTCCTTAGATTGCAGTCAAACTCTTGATTGATTGTGGCAAGGGCCACATACAAAGTCACAAGTTTGGGTCCCAGGGTGGAGTAAATCTATTTAAAGCCCATTCATATTGCTCCAGCATACCTCAGTCTTTTACTCAATATGCCTCATAGCATACTGCCTGGCTTCCCCCAAAGTGAGCTAATCCAAGGAAGAGTGAGAAAACTCACACAAGATACAAGCCAGCCTTTTTATATAGCTCAGTCTTGGAAATGAAAACCCATTCTTTCTTCCCCACTCTGTATGTTAGAAGGTATTCCACAAGTACAGTCCCCATCAAGCCCCATCCCCACATCTATACACTCAATAAATAATTCTGATCTTCTGAAACGCACCTTCTCTTATTTGTTTTTCTAGGGTGCCCACACGTTGTGATTGAACCCTGAAAGCTCTCAGGTAGGAACATGCAGAGAGTGTCTTGCAAAATGCACACATTGTGTCCTTCCTGCCTCCCCGTGAGGACTTTTCTTGTCAGCTGGTGTACTGCCTCTTTTGTGGGTTCTACTTGTACATCCTGAAACTGTGGGAGCTGATATCCCATGGTTCAGTTTTGAACAATAGGTTCAAACAGTTTATTGATAAATTTATTTATCCCCATTTTTATTTGATATGGACTTTTTTTTTTTTTTTTTTTTTGTGGTACTGGGGATTGAACAACCTTGTGCTTGTGAGGCAAGCATCTACCAACTGAGCTATCTCCCCAGTCCTTGATATGAATTATTAAGTATTCCATAATGTATCCTGCTTTGTGTAAGCCTTTCTATAATTCACTCTTACTCTCCCAGCTTCCCAGTTCGATGTGTTTCATTGAACTTTTAAAGTCATAGGACAAAGGGAAGTCATCAATCAACTCACATCAATTACATTGGTGAGCATATCAGGTAGGCAGGCTACAGAAAAGCAGGAAAATCTCTTGATAGATTTTAGGTATTATAACATTCCCATCTTTAGGGTCAATGTCAGCAGAATCAAGAGATCTGCAGGCATAACAATAGATTTCAAGAATTTTATCTAGTAGTGATGAGGATGTTAGGTCAGATTCAGAAGTTGATTGCAAATGGCTTTTAAAAGGGACTAAATACAGCCCAGGCTACCTTTGGTTTTTTATCTGCAACATGCCATCTCTCCATAATCAGAACTTCTGTTCAGCCAAGTTTAAGCAGTCTTCAGGATCTTGAATTTAGATGCAGCTTCTTCAGAGAATTTCAGTTCACACATGCAATTTGGATGAAGTGCAGGTGGAAAGTGTAAAGATATATAAGAACTAAGGCACTTGAACAGTATGACAGCAAAAATAATTGTAAGGACTATGAAATCAGTTGGATTTTTTTGAACATTTAAACATAAATATGTGCTGTTTATAGTAATTTTTTTCCACAAAAACTTTAATTTAAAAAAAAGTGACTTTCAGAAAATTGAAAGTTCACTTTCATAAATTCTTTACCTGGTGTCTCTAAATGTAAGTATTTTGCTGTTTCCTTTTCTTCTCACTGTCTCTATAAATATATGCACACATACAATGGTACATATTTTGATTATGTACTTACAAATAATTTGAAATTAAATTTTAAATACTTCACACTTAGTTTATCATATATCTTTAAAAACTCTTTTTAACTTCAACATAATATTAGTTTATCATATATCTCTTTTTAAAAAACACTTTCTTTTTAACTTCAACATAATATTCACACAAAAATTTAACACTGATAAGCAAAAATATTACTTGGTCTGTACGTAATGTAGTTGATATACCACATTCCCACAAATATTCAGCTAAACATATTTTATAATTGTTTTACTAGTTTGTATTTAAAATAATGCTATTGTACTTTTTATACCTTTATTTTATTTATTTATATTTATATGATACTGAGGATCAAGCTCAGTGCCTCACACATACTTGACAAGCACTTGACCACTGAGCCATAGCTCCAATCCCCTTACTTGTCCGCCCCCCCCAGGGGGCAGGTACTAGGGATTGAACTCAGGCACACTCAACCTCTGAACCACATTCCCAGCCCTATTTTGTATTTTATTTAGAGACAGAGTCTCACTAAGTTGCTTAGTGCCTCGCTGTTGCTGAGGCTGTCTTTGAACTTGTGATCCTCCTGCCTCAGTCACCAGAGTTGCTGCAATTACAGGCATGTGCCACTGGTCTCAGTTTAATTGCATTTCTTATAGACAACATAGAATTGGATCTCTACATTCTGACAATTGTCATCTTTAGAAAGTTTTACTTAGGGCATTCATATCTAATGTGATTATCAAAACAACTGGAATAAAACTTTACCAACTTATTAGCTGTTCTCTATACATTTTATCTATTCTAGTTTTTGTTCCTGTTCTGCTTTCCTTTGTATTAAGTGAACTAGGATAAGAAAGTTCATGTCATTTTACCTCTTTCATTGACATTACACATATTTTTATGAATTTTTAGTGAATTATCTAGGATTTAAAATGTCATTACCTCTTTAAATAGTGCCTCTGTAATTAATCAGATTTTACCTTCAAGGATGTTATTCTATTTAACTTGCAGTTTGCATAGTAAAAACTGGTTGATTCTCTAAGGCCAATATTGTCACATGTCTTCTTACACGTGTTTTATGGTGGAAATAGAGAAGTATCTGGGTCAAAGATTTTGACCTTTCCATGGGGCTGGTGTTCCCTCCCTCTGGTCTGCCTTCAAATGAGCACTTTTAGTGATTTTTTTCAGACCTTGTGTTTGACAGGCTAGAGAGGTTCATGCAGAAAGAACTGGCAGAACACACAGACTCTGAACTCAGCAGCCTCCATGTGCTTCTCAAGGTCCTTCCAGGACAATGGTCCTTTTCCAGTTTTTCACATTTCTTGCTAAACTTGTTTTCAAGTGTCTGGCTCTATGTACCAAATATGTTTTGTTTTAAGAATGTATTTTTTTCTGTTTTCAACAGTGCTATTGCCCTGTGTGGAATATTAATGTATGTCCTAGATGTCATATTCTAAGAAACACAACTTCACTCCTGACAAATTTTAAATTCCTAAGTATGTATTGATTCCTAGAAGTTCCATATGGTAGTAAATGTTGTACTGAAAATATTTTGCATAAAAATTATTTGTAATAACATGCACTTAGAATAATGTCAACAAGATTTTAATGTAGGAATTTGGTGAGAATTGGAACAAAAAAGTATATAGTAAATTCCATACAACATGGCATAGCTTTAAAAATATACCTATGGATGATTGCTTTTATCATAAAATTGTTCCATGATGAGATGTATTCCACTACTGAAATACCTGGAAATTAACATGTAATTGGAAAGTATAAAACAAATTGCATATTCTCATTGTACAGTACACTTTATAATAAATGGTCAAGGATGGGGTTTACCCTTAAAATTATAGGAAAATTATTATGTATTTTGACTCTCATATTTTGAATAATAGTTTATGTTAGTCTCAAAGTCCTAAATGTTTTTAAATGACTACAATTTTTCCAGTGCCAAACTCTTAGAAAAATAATTGTTTTGTAACTCATTCGTCATTCACAGTATGCCAAACATATAGACATGACACCATTGAAGTAAAAAGCATCATGTTTTTTCTAGTGCAAGGTTTTTTTCATTAACTTTCATTGACCTAGGATTATGTATTTTTAAGTTCAAAAATTAATATTTGGAAAGTAAAAAAGAGTATATTGTTTGTTGTTGATTGTATTATCACCACATAGTTTCTGCTATGGAATGACTATTACTGTATAATAGTCACTAAATATAATAAAAGTCAGAAGTTTAAATATAATATTAATTAAAGAACTCCATTCCAAATTTAGTTTAATATTTATTATATGAAAATACTGAACATAAGACATACATAAATAAATGTTTTGTAAAAGTTATCAACAGGTTTCATTTGAGAAAAGGGAGCATACCATCATATTGTTTATCTTTGGTAGTTTATTATCTAAATTTCTTATTTGAAGCTTTCTGGCTATTGGTTCCTTCCATGCAAATGATATAAAAATTTCAGAATTCTCTTATGGTTTAGATATGAGGGGGTCCCCCAAAAGCTCATGTGAGAAAATGTGAGAAAGTTTAAAGTTGAAATGTTTGGGTTATGAGAGCTTTATCAGTGTGTTAGTCCCCTGACAGGGGTTAACTGAGTGGTAGGCAGGTGAGGTTTGGCTGGAGGAAGTGAGCCACTGGGGGAGCTTTTGGATACATATTTTGTAGTCTCTCTTGACTTCCTGGTGCCATGTCTTGAGCTGCTTTCTTCCATCACGCTCTTCTGCCATTATTCTCTTTCTTACCTCAGGCCCTAAAGAATGAAGGTGTCCATCTGCAGACTAAGACCTCTGAAACCATGAGCCCCCAAATTTTTCTTCTCCTAATTGGTTTTGTCAGGTTGTTTGGTCACAGTAGTGAAAAAACTGACCAAAACATATACCAAGACAAGTTTAGTCATATAGTTTAAGTCTCCTTTATTTTCCATATTCAATGTAAGATAAGAAATATTCAGATATGGACTACACTTAAAGCCACGAATACTGGCACATGTCTTTAATCCCAGTGACTTCAGAGGCTAAGGTAGGCGGATCACAAGTTTGAGGGCAGCCTCAGCAACTCAGTGAGACATTATCTCAAAATACACATAAAAAGGGCTGAAGATATAGTTTGTAGTAAAGCACTTCTGAGATCAATCCCCAGTACCCCCCAAAATAAAATAAATAGATTATATTGCCTTTGATGATTGATAACATGTCAAACACAATGGTGTTCACAAACCTAGCTTATTTAACCCATTTTCTGTTTTTGTTTTTTTTTTTTTCTGTTTTTCTAATCATCCTCTATATTTTTAATCATTTTCTGTTTAAGGTATACAGTGTAGTCAGCTTCCAACAATGTAATGAAAGCCAGTCACAGGCAGGAACTTTGGAAAATAGTTCAAAGAATGGTTATACTCCATGGACAAGCATTTCATGTTCTGCCAATTTATCCCTTCTTTCCTTCTTTGTGCAAGAAAAATTACACATTGTCAGAACATCATCTCTATTCTGTGAAAGGAAGAGGACCCACATGCTAAGGATGGCTGAGTAGGAAGACTGAATGTACCTGGGTCTGTGACGGTATCAGGGAGAAGCTATATGGGCCTCAAAATTCCTCTGCAATTTTTATTGCCTTATTTGTCAGTCTGTTATTCAGACAATTTGCATTTTTGCTTTGGAATCTATATCTTAGCTGACATTAATGGGGACCCTCCATGTCTCAGTGATCCTAGGTGAATTTGAAATTTTGTTGGATTTACATAGTAGCCATAAGTTTGAACTTTATACCTTAATCTCTACAGGCACAAAGGACAATCATTGAAAATGATGGACGTATTCTACTATATTATTACCTACCTTCGAAGGAAATTTTTTGTCTTCTTTTTTATGATAATGATAAATTTTATGATAATGAAATTTTTTGTCTTCTTTTTAATGATAAATCACTTATGTGATAGACAAAGAAGTACAAGTTTTGGTCCATACTTAACAGAATCTTACAAAAACAGTAAGAGAGGGGGGATGAGGGAGAGAAACTTGGTAAAGGATGTGTGGCCTTTCATGTTTTCTAACTTTGCACTCTGCTTCTGAAACAGAAGCATAATAGGACAATGTATTCAAAAGTACACAACATTTATACTTATTCAATGTGCTTTCCTTGAGAAGAAAAAATTCACATATTGGTGTGGATACTGAAAAAAAAATCTCTCAAAACCTTGTGATGTTTCTTGGTTATTTAAATACACACTAACATAGGTGCTTCTATGAAGGGGTTTTGCAGCTGAAATTAAGGTCACTATGCATTGACAGAATAGGGAAATTGTCCTGGACTCTCCAGATGGATCTAATTTAATCACATGCCCTTAAAACTCAAAGACCTATACAGAATATTGACTTAGAGATGAGAATATGAAATCAGAGAGATTTTTAAATTTTTTTTTTTTTATTTTTACAGACTGCATTTTGATTCATTGTACAGAAATGAGGTACGACTTTTCGTTTCTATGGTTGTGCATGATGTAGATTTGAAGCATAAAACAGACTTGACTCCCTCTTGTTGACTTGAAGCTGGAGGAATGGGTCCAGGAGGAGGCTTCTAGATTCCAACAATTCCCCATCTCTGGCAACAACCAGCAAGATAATAGGTATCTTATCCCTGCAACCACAAGAAAGTGAATTTTCTCAACACCCGTAATCTTGGAAGCAGAGGCTCCCGTAGGGCTTCCAGAAGGAAGATAGCCCACAATTTTGATTTTGGCCTGTGAGGACTTGGGGGAGCTAGATTGCATACCTATACAAGTATGAAATGATGTTTACATGATTCAAACCCCTTAATTTGTGGTAATTTGTTATGGCAACCTTAGTAAACTAATACACATAGTAATATGAAAGAGTCTGTTAGGGAATTTGAAAGTGTTCTCAAACTTTAGTTTTTTAAGTTCATTTTTGTTAAGATATAATACATAAATCAGCATCAGAACCCTAAAAAATTACTGCTAAGAATAAATACAGGTTAGTAGAGGGAGGGAAAATGAAGTCTTATGGGACAGAATCAGAATAGACAGAGTGAGCCACAGAGGATGCTACTTGGTAAGCAGGCTCCCATTTGGAGTTTGACCAAAAATGTAGTTCATTGGTACAGCACTTGTCTTGAATGAAAGAGGTCTTGGATTGACTCTCAGCACCACAACAGCAAGTAGAAAAAAGAAAAATAAATGTCATAAATCTACAATAATTCAGAGTTTTCACTGGTGCCAATTTTCAATAAATCTTGTAGGAGTCAATACAACTTTGAAAAAAAGATTGATTTTACTAACCTTTTATATTCTAACTTTCTGATTTAACCTATAATGAAATGAGTTGATGTGAAAAATATACAGAACTTATATATTTTAAGTTTTTGCATGTAAATGGATAGGTAGATAAAGATTGTACAAACTCACATATTCATTCTTATTATTATAATGAAGTATTATTCTTTTTGTGGCAAAAACTTAGTGCTAGGGACCAAATATTTGTCTTCTTAAAGGTCATTTTCTAAAATCCTAATTCCTAATGTGGTGGTATTTGTAGGGGGAGCATTTGGGAATTAATTAGGTCATGAAGGTGGAGTTCTTCTCTTGTCATGTGATGATACAAGAAGTCAGCTATCTGCAACTCATCAGAGGACCTTAGCAATATCTGACAATGCTGGCATCCTGGTCATGGACTTCAGCCTCCTCAACAGTGAAAAATAAACGTGTGGTTTAAATCATTCAATCTGTGGAAACTTGTTAGAGCAGCCCAAACTGACTGTAACATATAGATTGTACACATTCCTATTAGTGTTCCTAATAACTGTTTAGTTAAATAACCATTATGTTTAATCATTTATGTACACAAATTTACCTACAATGCTATTATACAGTGCACATTTTAAATGTATTTCAATTGTTTTGATAAATAAATAAATAAATAAATAAACTGAGGAATTATTAAATTTCTGCTCTAAATACATTATTAGGTGATCAAATAGTAGGCATCACAAACTATAGCTAACAATACAAAATATGTGATCTTGCACACATAATGTGAAAATATTTTGAATAAAGGGTCAGTGTTTTATTTATCTTAGTTACTCAAGCAAATAAAAGGATATCTAGTGCATAAGATGTACAAAACATTGAAGTTAATATATGTTAATTATTGATATATATTTATATAATATGTATTATATATGTATATAATATATATGGTTAATATATGTTAATTAACACTGGAGTTAATATATGCTAATATTTTTAAATTTTAATTCAAAATATAAGGATAATATGATATAATCCTATTATAAATAATATATAATATATAATAAATAATATATATAATATATAATATAATCATTCTGCCATTTTGACTAAAAATTTAAAATGACACTATGAATAATCAAAATTAAGTTTAATTCCTAATTTTTTGACTTCTTTAATTTTCTGAAAAATATTGCATTACCAATAACCACGTAGCAGGTAATATTCAGCATCTGACTTTAAGAGTTTCTTGGACACATTATAATGTTTGCCAAATACATACAGGAATGATCTCTTTTAGAGATTTACTCAGTGTCCAACAAAATATGAGGAAGAAGTACTTAACTAAAGGTAAGTCATTTGTCTTTTATCTACTTGCTTGCTAGAGAAAATCAGCAAATTCAGTCAAGAGCCAATGTCTTGTGAAAATATTTATTATTCTTAAATTGGAAGTAATAGAATATTTAATTAAATTATTTAATGGGGAAAGTTTTGCTTTCACATTGTGTTTTTAAAATAAAAATGTATCCAAATGTGAATTTTAAAGTTCGGGGAAAATGCAAAAGAGAAAAGAAAAAGGAGTTGAACCTTTTGAATTGAACAATGAAGGAATACTTTTCAGATAGTGGCAGCAGAAGATGCAGCTTTCAGAGCTGTGTAAACTCAGGGAATATTTGAACAATGATAAGTATTAAGCAAAGCTGCCACGGAAAATTTTTATAGAGAGTAACGACAGGAATGAGTTCAAGCACTTAGTAAGAGCAAAACACAGTTCTGAGTATATTGCCAAAAGCATATTTTATTTTAAACTAGACTATGAAGCTAAGGGAAGATAGTTGCAAAGAAATGACCATGCTTCCATATTAGAACAATCACAACAGTAGTGACAATGTGAATGGTCATAAGAAAGAGCAAAATTTCAGCATCTAAACTGATAAATAATGAGCACCTGCACAAAGTCAATAATAATGGCAATAAGGAGGAGGAAAGATGTTAGAAAAAGACTTGAGACATGGGGTTGATAAGAGCATCTGACTTCTTTGAAATGAGGAAGAGAAACAACCAAAAAAAATTTAGAAATTACCCAATTTACAGGAAACTTAAACTCTCAATATATATTTGTAATAACAATGAATAGCTATGAAAGAAATTTTACTTAGACCTACATTTTCAGAGTTAACCTAAATATTTACTAAAGAAGTTTACTACAAATTATACTTTCTTATATTTTATTTCTCACAACTCAAAAGAAGTAATTTTATATTTCATGTAGTGTTAGCATGTGTCATGAGGAATATGAAGTGCAAAATATTTTCTTGATAAGACTTTTTCTAATATATTGACTATTTCAAAGTATGATTTGTAACATTAAATAATAAACAAAAATGTGGTTAATTCTAAAAGGCGCTATGAATGCAAATGTGCAATCAATACAATCTAATTAGATTAAGGAAACAAAAATAACAGAATGTTTGCCACATATATTACCTACTGATTTGAAGTAGCAGTAATCCCTATAAAAGCTATCATGGAATGCACTTGAAAAAGCTTTTCTATCATCTTACAGAAAGAATGATAAGACATTATGTTTTCCACCAGAATTGAAATCATTTCCAGATGAGAGTGCATAAGACTAAGAATTTTGTTTTTTGTAAGTAGTCAATAAATGTGGATGGGTGGGCATTGATTTGTTTTAAAAATTATTGAAACATCAGTTTTGATGATTTTCTATATTAGATTTTTGTAATTAAAATTGCACACAGAAGGCTGAAAAATAATCATGATCCCAAGAGCAATTTAATCTATTTTTATATAGAGATCAGAACTGATGGGGACTATCTGAGAAAAGTCTACCAATACAGGAATTACTGAAATCTAACAGTGGCGGAATGTTCTAATTCTAGTACACCAAAGTGATCTGTTACCGGAGAAGCTAAATTCCCTGCAGAATTCTTCACACAGGAAGAACTGTACAGGACTGGTAGTTTAACTGCCATTGTGACACAATCAGCTGCATAATTTACAGTGCCAGTTCAAAATGAAATGCAGAGCTCCTTGTTCAAAAATTACTAAGAATTTTGAAGAGAGTAACAGCAAAGCATTAAGCCAAGTACAAGGTCATCGTGGCTACACAGATCAAGCAACCAAGAAGCTGTTGTGACCTAAATATAAATTTTTAAAGGGACTGAGACTTTGGTAATCACACAGTTCTCTGGCTGAGGTTGTTGCATGTGTCCATTCACAGTTAACAATTTGGTCAATACCAAGTTTCAAAATCAAAATGCATGGTAAATGAATGAACCAGACATGAGGGATTGATTCAAGGTCAAAGTTTTAGTGGTGGAAATGGTAAATTGGAAATTAGAATTTGTTAAGTTATAAAATGAGGAATGCTACTGAAAAAGTTTCAATATCTATGCCAATTGATTATATTGTTTCAATTATAAGTTACTTTATTTTCATGGATGAATCTTTCAATTTCCCCATGAACACTTGTGATGTCTGGGCAGGAAAATGCAATATCTTTAAAGTTTTGTGATTAAACAAATAAATTATAAAATAACTGAACTAAAAATTACAGTTTAAGCATCTTGTTCTCAGTAGTAATTGACAGTACGAAAAAAAATGCTGAATCTGAAAAAAGGGATAAAATAATACTTAATGCAAAATACAGATTTACATGGTAAGATATAAAATTTTCTGCTGTGGAGATGAGTATGTCCATCTACTAAGTACTACTACTACTAATAAATCTTTACAAAGGACTTTCCCAGCACAAATAAAAGTTCTAATGACTCTGCATGTATTTATTGCTCCTCGTGTATGAATGAGAATATAGAACAAGAAAATCTGTGTGAAAAGTTAGTCTCAATCAGTTTAAGATTAATTGTAAATCAGTAAAGTTCAGGCTTTGATATATATAAAATGATTCTTTGAACAACTTATTTTTGTTAGTATGATTCTATACAATTTTGTTTTAGTGTAAGTTTGTTTTTAGGACAAATAATCTCCTAAATTTGATTAGAGAGGAAAGAGCTTGCATTTCAGGAAATGGATAATATTGGTGTACTATTTCAGCACTCACCAAGAGGACACTTATGATAAGTTTTTCCAAACAGAAAAAGGTGATTTCAAATCTGAACCTAAGTTCTCATTTTTGTTTGTTTATTTGTCTAGAAAAAATGTTTTTTTGATTTAAGAATTTTATGAGAATTCTGCTTTTAAGAGATTTAAAATGCCAAAAACTGAAAACTTGACATTAATTTTTGTTTAAATGTTATGCTATGTTGTATTTAAAAATTCAGGTTTCCTTGTATAATGACATTAAAGATGGGTTTTTCATAAACTTAAGTCCCTTAAAATGACTCTACATTTAATCTCTCTGGTAGCTGGACAGTGATCAGTAAACATAAAAATATGAGACCTTTTATTTATAATAAAAGTGTTGAATGTTCTGTGCCCTCTTACTCTTTCTCCTGTGGCCTCTCCAGAAGTCACTGAAATGCATTATTCATTTGCTTCTGTTGTTATTTAAGTCTCCTAAAATAATCTTAAAACTAACATCAAAGATTTATAAGGAAATAATTTAGTAGGACTCATTAGAAGGGAAATAGAAGTATTGAAAAGGGGGAAAATTACAGTTAGAAAATAGGATGTAAATTCAAACAATCTCAGAAATCAGTATATTTGTTAATTTCTTTAGAGAATTTTTCTTGATATATATTTAAGATAGGTTTTTTTGTTAATACACTGTGAGTATGCATTTGTGTGTGTGTGTGTGTGTGTGTGTCTGTGTGTGTAGTGTGTAGAAACACATAGATATATTTGTGTGTGTGAATGGGGTATTGGGGATTAAACCCAGGACTGTGCACATAGTACATAAACACTCTATCTTGGAGCTACGTTCCCAACTTGGACATACTATATTAAGATTCATGGTGCTATTTTTGGAATATGATGAAATATTTCGTCATATATCAGAGGTGACTGAGATTAAAAGTGAATAGGAGATCAAGCACTCCATTTTATATTGGGTTCTTATAAAGTTTGCATCTTTATTCCCCAGGCTTTTCATTGATTTGAACCACTACGAAGAGTTGCATTATTTGTGAAGTTGATTTAACCTTTTGCTGAGAAATAGCAATTGTGTTATCTTAAGTCATAATCAGAGCCGCTTGATGTAGCAGTAACTTTAAGCAGCTTAATTTAAAACCCTTAACTTGTTGGTGACTAGGAAGAGGAGAAGAAAATATCTGCAGAGAACGTGAATAATTAAGGTACTGCTAAAGAAATATGTTTCTTTTCCTCTTCAATTGTATATGATAGGCTCATTTCAAGCTATGCGTGGAAGCCTTCAATGAAAGTGCTCATTTATTAATAAACTTTTTTATTTGTTATTTAGAATCTTCCATTGCCATTCAGGTCAAACTACAGAACATTCAATGATGTATTCATAAGATAAAAGCTAAGTGCTAGGTTAGGATTACAAGAAATTTATTCATGAAAGAAATTAGAGATAAGTGATGAATATTTTCACATAAACAAATGGTATTGTGTAATAAAAGGTAAATGCTAAGGTATAAATCTGCACCAAGCTCTGCTTTGGATGTTTAAAATGAGCATATAAATCTTCCCTTTGAGTTTCAAGTAGTGGAGACCTAAACTGTACAGTGAATGTGAGTAAAAATTAATCAGATAAGTAAATGTATGAGGTCAAAATAGGAAGAGGCAGCCTACAGGAGTGCAATGTAAGGTGTATATGGTAAAGATCCTATAGAAATGCATTGATGTGTGAGGAAAAGAACTAGGGAAGATACGGAGCTGTAGACAGGGGAACAATTCCATCCACCCTTGAGGATATAATGCTGAGTGATGACTCTGCACTTTACCTTCCTCATTGGAAAATGCTCACTTCTTTGTAACATTCTTCATCAGTACAATGTACATGAAATGTGAGACAGGATTAAAGGAGATGAAATACAAAAACAATGGTTTTCTTTGGTTAAAAAGCAAAATCCATTCTTTCATCAAACTAATTATCCATAGACATATTTATTATTCAATTAATTTCTACACATTCATGTTATGCTCTAGTTAAACTTGCACCAAGTGCCTTTAAGCTGGAACTCAAACAACAATTGTTGGACTTTTTTGTTAGCAATGTTTACCTAACACTTCATAATAAATTAGACATCCACTTATGAGTTTCTTATTCAGAATATTTGGGTCCAGTTAGCTTGGTTTCAACACATAGACTTGCTACTATAATGTATACAATATATATATATTTTTAGCTACTTGATGTTTAATGTTAATCAAAGATACTAAGAAAAAAACTTTTTAAGGGGCTACATTTAACATATAGCCCTATCTTTTAAGGTTTAGAGAAGTAGACGTAATTAGAAGTTATTAACAAATTTCGGTGTTCATCATAAAACATTCCCAAGACACTACTATGGCTTTTCTGGGCTTAGAGTAATGGAGGGTGAGGGCAGGACCACCACCTCTAATCTAAAGACTATCCCCCACTGAGTAGCAAAGACATTGGGACAGAGGCATGAAGAGGATACTGATGGTCACCCTTCTTGAGATTAACAGTCTATTTTACCTATGGCTGTCCCTATCACTGAGTCACCTAGGAGGAAAAGAGAAGAAATGCAAATAGAATTGACTGCTGTGGTTAAAGAGGGCAGAGGAGAATGGCCAAGCACCTGCAAGGAATTCTCTTACAGAGGCATGTGCATCCGGGCTTCATGCATCCACCAGCCAGGAGAGCTCACAAAACACTAAATGGAATAATTCACAAAGTTAGAAAAACTATCTGTGTCATAGAGACGGACTACACAGCTTTTCTAAGTAAGGCTTTAGAGTACATCAAAATTAGTATAAATAGCACATTTCAGCTAAGATGGAAAGGCAGAGTTAAGAGAAATTAGTGGGAGTGTGGGAGAAGAACTAATGGATCATGGGGACCAAACGCTCCACAAACAAGCATGACCAGGGGAAAAAGAAATCCCCTGACAGCTGCAGAAAAAGCATGTAATCAAAAACTTTTATAGTTTTTTGCAAGAAAACTAACATGAAAAACATAGGGAGAAAACCCCCCAAATATTATATTCTAATTCAAGTTACAGAAAATTTCCCTTAAAGATTTAAAGAGAAAATAATTTCAGTAAACACAAACTCAAAATTGAAAAGGAAAATTATAGAAAGCTCATGGAGAATAAAGCAAACATCACACTGAACTAATAAATGATTAGAAATGGCAAGGAAGAGAATAGACACAGCTGAAAATGGAATTGCTGACAAAAAGCAAAGTACAAACTTACAAAATGATAGAGTTTGAAAAAATAGGAGTAGGATAACAGATAATGAGGACAGAAAATATCATCCAATTTAAAGATAATTGGTATTTCCGGGACCTTACCAGTGAGAAGAGAAAGAATTTAAAATAACATATTTTTCTCAAAGGAAATTCATAAAAGAAGGTATGACTCAATTTGAAGCCTATAAGAATGCACTCAAAATTGATACAGATAATTCACACTGAGACACATCCATTTTAAGTTGCAGAACTTTGAGTATAAAAAAAGAATTTAAGCAACCAAGCAAAAAGAACCACTTCGCTTTCACAGGAGGGAATTCAAGCTGGGCCCAGATCCCTTGTGATTGCCAATCAGTGCCAGAAGATTAAAGAACTATCAGAAAAAAATTTCAGATAAATAAAATATGACTCTTCATTCTACTAAATCAAGATGTTGTTCACCTGTAAAAATAGAACATATACATTGTCAAATATGAAAAGGTAAGAAAATACATAACACCAATTGGTCTTTCCTGACAACAAAAATCCAACTAAATAAAAGATAGAGAGGCAACCACAGGATGACTGTGATATTTCAGCTCAGAAGACAGTGGGATCATTTTGGAAAAGTTGGGAAGGAAAGGGTAAAGAAAAAAAATTGTACCAAGCTCTTATTTTTTAATTTATTTTACTGAATAAGGACATAATTCAACATCCACAAAGATGTAGAAACCAGACAAGGGCAAACTGCTTTCATAAGTATTAAAAACAAAGCAAAGGCCCAAGCATGTGCACTATAGAGGAAGACTGAGAGATGTAAAGCTTTTGCTACTTTTGAATTGCTAGTCACACAGTAATGGGAAATACAAGAAATATTCTGGCATTTTTTGCATGTATTTCAAATGCTGGAAAAATTTTTAAACCAGATAAAGAAGTAATGTATTTCCTAGAGTCATTTCAATTGGATTTATATAGTGAAGGAATTTTAATCTATTTAAAATATAATTTATATTAAACATCTGTGGAATTTAAAGCTATAGGAGAAAAGTTTTGAGTAACATATGATTGAAATTAGGAGATAATGGGTGGAGATGTGGGAGGAAATTTAGGAGAGCTAATTCTCTGATCTTTCAAAGAAGGGTAAAAATGGAGTCAATTCCAATTCAAATGATGTTGCTTTTTATATTAAAAAAAGATAATGTTCCAAACTCTTAAAGTTTTTTCTATAATCTACTTTCAGTTTGAAGAAATTCTTGTGATGAATAAATTTGTATCTGAAATTCATCACACTTTTCATTATTATTTCAGCTTTCGTACTTTCAAATTCAAGTAAGTATACTGTATTAATGGAGTGTGCAACTTTGACCAACTTCTCAAGACAGCACAAGCAAAATAAAAGCATATGTGAATACATAGTTGGGGAGGTTATTTCAAGGAACTTCACAGTGAGGACTGGGAGGAGGAAACAGAAGTAGGGGAGATCAAAAAAGGAAGGCATATTATTTTGTCTACCACTCTTGTTATTGATTGCATGACTAAAGGACAACTTGATATGTAGCTAATGAAGTATGTATCAGAATCAGGGGGATGAAAACAGTGCATTGGTTAATGAGATCCCATTCTATATTTTTCAAAGTTCAACTTCACAACACACCAAATGTCTATTTTTGGGGAATGTATAGACAAGGCAGTCAGGTTGTAGTCAAGTTACCTTCCCTGGATTTCCTGGGCCTGGTGATGGGGTACAGAGGGACTGGGGAGTTCCTGGGGATATTCTTTGTAGATAGAAAGAGTAAATTCCAACCATGTGTTGATGCATCCCTGTAATCCCTGTGGCTTGGAATGTGGAGTCAGGAGGATCTCGAGCTCAAAGTCTGCCTCAGCAAAAGTGAGCCACTATGCAATTCAGTGAGATCCTGTCTTTATTAAATACAAAATAGGGCTAGGGATGAGGTTCAACAGTCAAGTGCCCTTGAGTTCGATCCCCAGTAAAATGCACTCCCCCTTGCCAAGAAAAAAACACCCAGTAAAGTCCTAAGGAAATTGAATAAATTGATATAGTCACCTTATAATCATAGTAGATTCCATATTGTCAATGCAGGAGTGACTTGATGGAAACCAAGAGACGTATGATATGAACTTGAACTTGGAATAAGGTTCATTTACATTGCTGAACAAGTTCATTCAATGCTGGCTAGAATAAGAGAGAACAAAAGAATATCTGAAATTGTGTGAGGTAGGATCCTCTTATCCTTGCAATATTTCTACTTTTTGTATTTAAAAAATGAATCCTCCATATTACAGAAAAAAAAAAAAAAAAACCATTACTTATTTTCCAAGAGGGCAGGTACAAGTTCATGGAGATTCCTTAAAGGTAGTATATACTGACAACATCCTTGAAGATAATCAAGCAAGAAAGTTAGAGAAAGAGCAATGGGTCAGCTACTGTTGTTAACTGGGTAATCTGAGTGACTTATGTATGCAGTATACCCAGACTTTCCATCAATGAGCCTAACCCTGAGTGCACCTTTTTCTTTATAGAGTTGACTTCTGAACAGAATGCTTCACTTTCTAGTCCAGTGGGTTGTATATTGTTTGTGATAGGTTGCTCTGGTCCCATGATCACTTGATATGTTAGAGTCAGCCCAGAAGCCAGCAGTATGCGAGAGGTTTTGTTAAAATTGATAGTCATTTACTACCACATAATCCAAGACCTTCCCCAGTGACAGCAGCCTTCATGAATGCTTTCTAGTTAGGAGTTGATTAAGGTACCTCATGTATTAAGGTTCCTCTTGGGTTTCCCAACAGCACTGGATCTAATGGATTATATGACTCTGTGGATATAAAGCTCTCAGTGCAGCCTTAAGCAGGTACAGAGCCATCTTGGGTACTGGTTACTTCTGAGTTATTCATTAAACAAGTCAGAGCAGTATGCCCAGTGTGGGAAGACTCTAAACTATGACACTCTCTACATCTTGGATAACACAAACTTAAAGTGCCATTTTCTTATTAGACATGTGATCATGCAGTGCTTTATTGGAACTTTAAAAGTATCACTCAGTAGCATATTCTTGAGACACATGATTTAGCCCCATTCTTAAACAACCCTATATCTTTCCATGGATTTGATGACCCTTGCCAGTTCCTGTTTATCACATTCAATTAGTATTAATACCATCAATATTGTACCAGATAGATGGTTCACAGAATTTCAAGAATGATCAAGTTTCTCTAATGGGGACCAAGAAATGTAAAGTATTGTTCAAATGACATAAATAATAAATAAATTGGATCATATTTATGGGTTTAAAAAAGAAGTCATACACCCAGTTAATAGAGGTATATGTAATGCCAGTAGTCATGCTGATCTGCTCCATTGAAGAGGTCACATTCTATCATGTAGAATTGAAATGTCCATTCATTAAATTTTTGGAAGTTCAGTATCATTAATCATGACCTATCCATTTAAAAAAATAGAAATTCAATTAATTTAGACTTTGAAGATAGTACTAATCGCTACAGTTCCTACTGGAACACACTATTACAAATTTCAGGGAAGGGAATTTTCAATGGCTAATACTAGACCTTTTCTAAAACAATGACACATATTCCAAAGCTCAAAGAACTTAGAAAATGCTTGCAATATTCTGCCAGTTGAGAAGTTCATCTATCTAAATCCTCTACATAGAAACTAGAGAAATAATCACAAAGTATGGTTTTATACCCATTTGACAACCTTTGTGGTGATCTTGGGTCAAAATTACTATTGTCATTGGGTCTCCATAAACCCCCACTCTATTCAAGTTTCTATCAGCTTCAGGTGCCTGGTATCTATGTAAGTTTAGACACCTTGTCCAATGACACTCTTAATAGACTGAATGTCTTCCCTTGGTATGTAGCTCTCTCAAAATTACTCATATCATTTTTGGGAAAGGACCACTGGATATTTTCTAATTCTTGATAAGAGAAATGATCATCTTCTTATTCAGATTAATCTGCTACACAATTTTTTCCTGAAAATGAAATCCATTCTACTCAAGAAGGGTTGGGGCAACTTTTGCTACATGGAAGGTTCAAGAGAACAAGGGGAGTCCACGATTACCCACCTTATGTTTTGAGGTCATACTCTTTGTATATCAGATTCCTCATTTGAACACAACTTGTCTATCAGGACTGCACATGCACTCCCATTTGCAATGACATCACCTTCAAAATTAGATCTGGCCTGTATTTTAGTATAGTCTGCCAAGTGTCTACATGAGATTGAATCAGTTTCAAATCTGCCATGAAACATTTCTGGCTTCCACAGCATGCATAGTGGACATTTTGCTATCCTGATCCTATCATTTTCTTTTCCAAGCTCCAATGCTGTTAACCATACATATCTAACTCCATATGTCCTAAAATTGTTATTGCTCTTATACTGTACAAGTTCTGCAGCTACTGAAGCTCAGATCTATGCTTTCTACCATTTGCCTCCCAAACATGGAAAATGTCAGATGCCAAGAAACTCAGCAACTGCCCAGATCTTTTCAGTTTAAAAGGATGAAAGTGGATGAATATTTTAGCAAGGGTCTTAAACTCTGACAGCTAAGAACCTCACCCTTTCTTCTCCAGAACATGTTAGTTTTGGGAAAATAATGGCATCTGAGATGGTACTATCAATAGGACAGAGCTTACTTCCCATCTACACTGCCCTTAAAGGATAACAAGAGAGAGAATTAGTACTTGCAATGCTTTTGTATGTCAGCAATAATCACAACCACATAGATCATAAGAGAGGAGTTTGTTATTTTTTCAGGAGAGTTTTTAGTATCATTTTTATGTAGTTATATTTGCCCTGTAGAGAATAAACTCATATGCTTTCAGATATTCCTTAGAACCTTATGCTGTGCTGGTTATGCTGGGAGAATAAATTTCCACCAGGTTTCATTAGTCCATTTTCCTTAGAACCTGAAAGTTGGCCATATTTTATCAATATTGTAGGTTACTTGGACTTCTTATATTCACCATGTTTGACTTGCAGAGTATTTGGAGCTAAAGACTATCAAGAATAAAATCAAAAAGTGTGGTGGCACATGCCTGTAATCTCAGTAATTCAGGAAGGTGAGACAGGAAGAACCTCAAGTTTGAGGCCAGCTTTGGCAACTTAATGAGATCATGTCTCAAAATTAAAACAAAACAAACAAACAAACAAACAAAAACGGTGGGGAGAGTGAGTGGTGGGGTAGGGATTTAACTCAGTGGTCAAGTGCCCCTGGGTTGAATCCCTAATACCTCCCCCGACAAAAAGAATAGGATCAAAGAATAAAATTACAGAGTTCTAGAGAAAGATAGGGCTCAAGGGTAAGTGCTAGTAAAGGAAATAAGTTATCTAAAGACATTTTTTGTTCTCTACACTTTTTTGTTTATTTGGTTTTTATTCCCTTGAATTCTAAGCATCACGTCTGAATATGGGCCTACAAAACTGTAAAGTAATTTCTATCTGTACATATTTTTTTATTCTTGACCTTTCATATAAGGGAAACCTAATAATATATATTCATTTTATGACTGGCCTCTCTCATTTTTTACAATGTTTTCAATGTTTGCCCATATTATATCAGGTATCTGTACTTCAGATCATTATCAAGTTTTAGTCCATTGCATAGATTTACTACATTTAAAAACTCTATTAGTATTTGATGAACATTTGTGTCAGCCCAATATTTTGAATAGTAAGAATAATATGGGTACAAACATTCACATGCAATTTTTTTTTTATGTTGACGTGTTTTTAGTTCTCTTGGTTATATATTTTTGAGTGGAATTGTGGGATTATATGATGACTTTTAGGGCTGAGGGTAGTGCAACATATCAGGGATAGTAGTAAAATAACATGGGGTTTCTTCATGAATGATATAGTGTCAAAAACCACCAAGAGGATGGGTGCCTGTATCTGTGAATACACTAAAAACCATTCAATTGTACACTTCAGATGTATGAATTCATACAAATTATCTCTCACTAAAGCAGTTAAAAATGTTAAAAAAATTAAAAAGTCATCTGGGCCTGGATTTTGTAGGCAGTATTCACCATATAGTTCTTTATATTGGAGCACAGAAGATAAACAGACACTCTAAGTATCAGAAAGAAAGGAAGAATGCACAAAAATGGGGATTTATCAAAATTACACACAGGTCAATTTGAATGAATTCCCACTGACATGTTGACTGAATGAGTATCAGAATAACTAATGACAGTAATTCATTGGATGAAACAAGTATCATTCACACAGATACTAATAAATGAATGAATGCATTGACTATTTGATGAAGAACAGTATTTTTAGGTAATTAAAAAATCTTTCCCAAAATATTTAACTTCGAAGTGGTAAAGAGTAACTTTATAGTGGAAAAACTAATCACATAATACTATTTTATTCAAAAAATCAAATGACCACCACCTAACAAGATGTATTAAGTAGAATGAAGCATAATACTCATGGAATTCCTGTCAAAGATGAATAAACGATTCAGTAAATGAATGAACAAC
This sequence comes from Sciurus vulgaris, assembly GCF_902686455.1. Taxonomy (NCBI): domain Eukaryota; kingdom Metazoa; phylum Chordata; class Mammalia; order Rodentia; family Sciuridae; genus Sciurus; species Sciurus vulgaris. The sequence continues at coordinate 148,145,997 of NC_136466.1, forward strand.
AGATAAATTCAAAATTGAACTGATAAAGAAAACTAAAGTGTCTTCTGAAAAGTAACGTGCCTGAAATTTTCCAAAATGCAAAGATAATAAAATTCATGGGATGACTGAGGAATGTTTTTAAATTAAATCATATTAAAAACATGCCACCAAAGCAATACCTGATTTTGAATCACATTCTTTTGCTATCAATTGTATGAATTAGGGTTCAACTGGAAAATTTCAATTGGTCTGAGAACGAGATTTTAATTCAATGCCCATTCCAGTTTTGGTGATTTGGATGGTAATATTAAGGTTACTGAGTATAAACCCTATGTTGTGAGAAATGCTAAGTGTTCAGAGGGTGGTAGACCATTCAATGCACAACATATTTTCATATGATTTATGAAAAAGTGCTTTATAACGTCCTATCAATTTCTGCACCAGTTAATAAGGGTGACACTCTAGAAAAATAATCAATATAAATACAGTTATAGATATGAATAACAAATATTTAGAGAGGGGAGTGTGTGTGTATGTAAGTCTAGCTTATTTGATCAGGGATCAACAGCAATGTGGAATCATGAGGACAGGACACAGGAAGGACATTGAAAACTCTTTAGATGGTAGCTAAAGCTGCTTCTAAGAGATGCTTCCATATTCTTCTCAATTCCTTTCAAATGATTGGATCGCGCGAAACTAGAACACTGATACCATTATTGTTTTTTCTAATTCAAAGTCAAGACAGTGTATGTGTCAATCACATGTGCAAAATATCTACACAGAAATACCTAGTTAAACATTTGATAAATAACTGGTGACTGTAGCATAGTTAAGTTGGCACTTAAAACTAACCATAAAAGTTGGTTATCATTTGCTTATTTATTGATTTATTATTTCTTTCTTTGTTTTTTTTTTCCATTTTGAGATTTTTGTGTTCTTTATATGTTCTTATTATTTATCTCCTATTAGAAGAGTAGTTGACAATATTTTCTTCCATTACGTAGACTCTCTTCATGCTTTTCTTTTTCTTTGATGTGTAGAAGCTATTAAATTTAATGCCATCTAACTTATAGATTCTAGAAATGCAAATGGCAAACAAATATGTGAAAAATGTTCAACGTACCTAGTGATTAGGAAAGTGCAAATCTAAACTACACTGGAATTTTATCTCACTTCATTTAAAATAGCAATCATCAAGAATACAAATAATAAATAATTGCTGACAAGGTTGTGGGAGAAAAGTTATACTCATGCACTGTTAGTGGAACTGTGAGTTAGTACAACCATTTTGGGAAGTAGTATGAAGTATCCTTAAAAGACTAGGAAAGGTATCACCATATGATCCAGTTATCTCACTCATTGGTACTAAAAGAACAAAATTCAGCATACTGTAGTGGTAAAGGCACATCCATGTTTAGAGCAGCACAAATCAAATCCGTCCAGATGTCTTCCACACATGAACAGATACAGAAAATGTGATGTATACACATAGTGGAGTTTTATTCAGCCTTGAAGAAGATTGAAATTATGTCATTTCCTGGTAAATGGATGGAAATGGAGAACATCATGTTAAGTGAAATAAGTCAGATTAATAAAGTCAAGAGTGGAATGTTTTCTGTCATTTATGGAAGTTATAGTAAAATAAGGAGAAAAAGGGAGAAAATCACATGAAAATACAAGGGATATCAGAGGAATAGAGGAAGGACATAGAGGGGAGGAAAGAGAAAGTACTTGCCTGCAAGAGAAAAAATTACATTCTATGCATGTGTGATTATGTCAAAATGAACCCCACTATTATGTCTAACTATAGCACACTAGCAAAAACTTTTTAAAAAGTGCATTATCTTTAAGAAACAGTAGCAAAGAACTGGAACATGTTAAAAATGTATTTAAGCAGATTATCATAGCTGAAGCATATGTCAATTTATTAAATAAAAATCAAGTGCAGGTTTTCTTTTCATCAAAATTCTAGATATCAGTCATTTAGTGATAAATTAGGAAAGAATATTTGGAAAGTACCATACATAAAATCTATGCAGGCCTGCATAGTGCACACACACACACACACACATGCCCACACATAAACACATCTTTATTTATTTTAAATAAAAAAATTGAATAAAAAAAGATGAGTAGTTTTGAAGTTGATGGTTTCTTTAGTTTTGAAATTTTAGTTTGAGTTACTTTTAATACTTTCACAAAAATATCTATAAATTACATGTTGGTTGCCATTGACATAATAATTTATCACCTCAGCTTCATACAACTAAGAACATAAAGTATATCTGTGGGCAGAATTGTGTCCAACATAAAGGTCTGTCGAATTCCTAAATGCTAGTGCTTAATGATTATGACCTTATTTGGAAATAAAATGACTGTAGTTTCAAGTAACTTAAAATAGAGACCTATTGGATCATTGTGGGCCCTAAATTAAATGACAGGTGTCTTTATAAGGAGAAAAAACAAAAATGTTGAGGAGGAGTATAGAAAGCTCTGTGAATAGTGAAGACAGTTTGGAGTGTTATAACCACAGGTCAAGGAACACCAAGGATTGCCTGAGAGACTAGAAAGAGGCATATTAATCAATCAATAAATCAATAAATAAAATACCAAGGATACTCTAAAGGGAGGATCATGGTCCTGCTGACAACTTATTTCAGACTTCAGCCTGCAGAACTGCAAGAAATAATTTTTTTTTTTTTTTTTTTTACTTTTTGACTTTTTATGTCATCCAGTTTATGGGACTATATTATGAGAGCCCCAGGAAACTAACACAAACATTGTATGTAATACATTTGCAAGTGATATTTGACATCTTATTATATGTTTGGGCAGATGCCAGATCTGATTTGTGATTTATGGTTTTGCATCTGTGGCCAGAAACATGACATGAGGTTTATACAACAAAAACAACAAGCATTGGATAAATGAGCAGTTTCTTTTCTCAAGAGAGACAATTAGGAACTGGTCTCAAACAGGGATACAGGTGGAGAATATACAATAGCTATGAAAGAAGAGTGAACTAAAAGCATTTTATTTTAATCTCATTTTTAAAATTCCCTGGCAAATCCCCCAAAGAACTAAAGAATAGTATAAAACTTTTGCTTTTATATGATAGAGAAATAATCACAGCTGGATAAAACAATTGAATTTTACCCATCCCAAATGGGAAAATTAACCAAAATTGTACTATGTTTATTTTCACAAATACACGCATTCTCAAAGATTTATATGTATTTCAATGGAGTTAAGTGTCTTAATTTGCATGATCCCTTAAAATTAGAGCTAAAATACCAAGAATTATAGAAGGTTGTGGGTAAAGTGGTATTCTGTTGGGACCTATGTATTTGCAGAAGAAAAGCAAATAGTTGAAAAATAAAAACAAGGTAGCAAACCATTTCCATGTTTTCTACCATATGCTGAAAGTTCCCCAGTGAAATCTGAATTAAATTAGGGTTAACAAAGTGATGACTAGACAACCAGTCCTTGACTTTTGAGTAGAGGCATGAACCAGAAACTGTTCAAGGGCTCTCAGCACAGGAGTTTTCTTTCTACACTTCCCTTCGTACCTCTGGGCTGAAAACCTACAAACTGGAATTATTTAAACACCTTTGCTTTTTGTGATCCTTATGAGTTCTTCTAGTGGGGGAATGTCAGGTAGAATGTAGAAGACAGAAAAACAGGAAAAATGTTATTTTACTGTTTCTTTCAGCAAATGACAGTAGCAATTCCAGAATGGCAAAAAAAAAAAAAAAAAAAAAAAAAAAAGAAGTCCTCTCTAGACTTTCTGGCATGGAATACTTGGAGTATCTAAGAGAGTGTTATGCAAAGGTGAGGCACAGAGGAAAGTGGACTAAAGAGACAAATTTGATTGCATGCAATTCATATTTTATTAAGCTATTATAAACATGTGATTTCAATAAGTAATGGATGGAAGCAGCTCTGAAAGTTTTTAAAATCTGTGAAAGGGACCTCCTGATTTTTGCACAGCAGCAAGAGATCAGTAATAGAAGAGAATGCTTGCACCTCTCTCCCCTTTCCATCCTTAGTCATCCCATCACCCCTGTAATCAATTGCTAACTATATGAATCTCCACACTTTAATATTACACGGTTTCCCTTTATCTGATTTGACACTGATTTAATCAAGCAAGAGGCTTTGTGATGACTCATACCAACCAAATGTATGCTGGTTTTCTTTTTTCCAAACAATCTATTGATGAATTTGAAGCTTGGTTCCAACCCAAAACATTCCTAGTTATCACAATCATTGAAATCTCTTCCAAGATTCAAAAGATAATTTAGATAATATGTAATGATAAGGAAAATGCTATGAATGCACATGGTTTCTATGCATAAAAAGTTTTTATGTTTTAATTAGTAAAGGTAAATACATGTTGAAAGGATAATCAAAGAAAAACAAAGGAAAAAGAAAATAATGTTTCTCCACTCTATCATAGAATTTATAGATATATCTTTTCTATAAATAGGTGGAATTTGAACAATGAAAAGTAAGTGTTCATTGAAGTTCTTACTTGATGTTCAGAGAATATAAGAATGAGCCAGAAAATCATGACATAACAAAATATAAAAAGCCAGTGCAGAGAACAAATGCCCACCATGTGAGAAAATGTGTGAAGTCAGTAAGTAATGAGGGTGATTATAAAAGAGATGATCATAGAATGAATCATAGACATTAAAAATAAGGTCTATCTAAAAGCATTATTAGTATTTTAAATAATTAAATGAACAAAATAAAATCCTAAAAGAGTCAAAATTACAATGCTCTAAAACTTTTTGAAATAAAGACTATTTGAATGCATAGAGTGAAGGGGATCATAGAAGTCTAAGAAATAATGACATACAGCATTCATATCTAACATTTCAAATTTAAACATATTTTAGTAAAGATGTTAAAATTCAAGTAAAAAGAAAGAATACTAGGATCAGGCAGGGGAGGATTCACACTTCCTAATAGTGTGAAATATCAAGTTGAATTTGACTTCCTCAAAGTAATGTTCAATGCAGGAAGAGAATTTGATCAGTGTCTAAAATACACTAACAGGAAGAAAATGTGATGCAGGAATTTTGTAATTTGAAAAGGCATACGACAATTAAAAAGAAAATACTAAAGTGTAAAGGTACAGTATGAACAAAATTATGCCACTTATGCATAACAAGGTATGAATTTCCTGAGGGAGAAGGGTAGATGGTGACAAACAAAAGCTGAAATTGGATTTACAGGAGTAGACACCTGTTCCCTCCAATCCCCAATCTAGACCAAATGTAATAAAATGAGTTTTTACTTAATGACAGAGAAACATAAGTGAGGTGGCCACAAACATCAGGAGCAAAAGCAACAAGCTCAGTTTTCTTGGGTTTTTAGAGTCAATAAAGTAGACTCTTTGCCCGTATATTAAAAAGGTATTTTTTCCAAATTTCAATGCTTTCCATACTTCCAGAGTTTTGAGACTCAAGTCACTAAACACCATTCAGAAATAACAGTAAATAGTATGAGTGTCCTCCGTGAGATTATTTATGGGCAGTATGGACCCTGATTCCCAATTAAACCACCAAAATCTAGTCTACATTTTATTCCAAAAACTCAGTGGTGGAAATGGAAATTCTGTACATCCATTCCCTGTACCCCTTCTTTATTTTCATCTACCCATCTATATATCTATATCTATATTAGTATGTCTATATCCATATTGATACTAATGTTAATATAGACATTAATATAGAGTTATTTTAACACTGACTTATTTTCTGCAGGATATATTCCTCATTATTTAGCTGCTGTCTCCAATGCTGGAGTTGGACTCTTGATTCCCATTTTATAGATGCAGAAACTTCAACTCTATTAGGTTAAATAAATTTATTCTAAGATACACAGAAATTTACTTATGTAGGTGATATTACAGCCAAGTCTCTGTTGAACCTCCCTACCAGCTCTCATTTTCTTTGCAAAATGCATGTATTGGCAATTAAATATGACATATTATTACATCATTTCAGAGAACAAGACCCAAGATTCAAAATTTAAAATAGTTTCTGCCAATTTCTACCCTTACTTCTTCAATGACTGAAATCAAAGAATTTGTTAATCAGGATCATGCCTTGAAATAATCTACTCTTCTTTTTGAGATCTTTTACTCATATTGGTGTAGATATATTGTGTCCTAAAATAAATCATATCAATAACAGTGCTTCCCAACATCATAGACAGAGTTGTAAAGTAAAAGTACTACTTTTCAGAGACTATTATTCAATATTCAAGAGAATGGTAAAGTATTATTTCAAGAGGTCCACCAAGTATATGATAATCTAATCCTTGGGTTCAAAATTCATTCACCAAGGTGAGGATGTGATGAATCCCCTTATCTCATACATTTATAACTGTTGGTAGGAAAACAGTGGCATGAAAATAATAGTTTATTAAAATATAAGTAATTATGCTTTTAAGGAAATGTATCTTGCTATTATACTTTTAGTCTAAGTATATTAATATTGGGCATTCATTTGGGTAAATATTAATTTAATAAATTTTACCTTTACTCCATGTACAAACAGAGAAACAACATGTATCCCATTTGTTTACAATAAAAAAACAAATAAATTTTAAATGAATCACCCATACTGTAGTTTCTAAGTGCTTATAGAAAAAGTATAGTCCCATTATAATATTTTATTACCTCATATTATACTATTGGAGCAGACAAATAGTTTCAATAAGAAAGCAAATGGCAAGCATAATTTATAAATTAAAAAAAAACAACTTAATATAAATAAGTCAAGATATTGCTATCAGTGACACTAAAAAATTCCTTCTGAAAATGGCATATAAACATATTTATGCACACATATCTGATGTAGATATATATATGTATATATGCATACATATATATATATATATATATATATATATATATACACACACAATCTATTTGAAATAAACCCACTGCGGATGAAAATTTGTGAAGCAATTAAAATTTTAAGTCATATTTTAAGACTCTGATGACTGAATGAACATAGTTATTAGTTCTCTACCAAGAAAAATATGGTCTATTTAAAAATAAATGTCCATCATGTTACACATTTTCACTTTAAGACAATAAGAATGAAAATGTATTTCTGGAAGAGCTCACAGTTCAATGGACAGATGTCTCTATTCAACACGATTTCAACCATGCTTTGAGACATGTTCAGCTAGCTAACAAAAACATTCTATCTATGAGCAGAAGAGAAATGCAGACCTCTCCTTAAAGAAAAATAAGAAGATATATATTTTTGTCCAGAAATGTTTATTAAATGAAGAAATAAACTATATAATATGTTTGTGTTCTGACTATCATTTTGAGCATATATAATAGTAGAAAGATAAATAACTCACAAATATCAAAAATATGTCCTAAAATTTCTAGCATACGTCTATTTTATTTAAATTCAGAGAGATTAAACAGTTAATATAAACAGGTATATATGGTTTTTAATTCATGAGATTTTCATGGAAGTGCACAAATATTATCTCCATTTATTATTCTTTGAACATATTATAATCCTATCCCAGGAAAGAGAAATGACTTGAAGAATAATCAACATAATGTGAAGGAAACTGGCAAATAAATTTCTGAGCTTGTTAGTAGTGTCCATTTTTTTGTTGGACTCTAAATGTTGTAATTATTATATTAAGTCCAAGGAAATAGTTGTAGTTGTGAACAAATATTTCACACATTTCAATTTAAACTTCACATTTCTGATAGTTTTCCATCATAACCACATTTCTCTTTTTGATGCTGAAAGATTTTCACTTTCCTTTCTCCTGTTTTTGCTTTCATAGCTGGAGTTCATTAATCTAAGCACATAATTATTATAAAAACAAAATATCACATAATTAGATTATATACTTTTCTGAGCACATCTAATTCATTTTAGTCCTATTGAATGTTACATATTACATGAAGTAAAGGAAAAAGTTACAAAAATATACAAGCAATGGACTTGGAATTCCTCTCTTATGACAATTTAGGATATTTTCTTTTTTAAAATAGTGTATAAGAAAATAGCATGTGTAATGTTTATTTATATAGGAATGTGTAAAATAATAAAAGATGAATCCACTGCCTATTTTAAGAAATAGATTGTACTGCCTAATTAAAGATACAGAATCTACATTTCTGCCTAACCCTTCCTCAGAACACTTCTTCCAGGAAAAATATGTTCTTTCTTTCTTTCTCTTTACAATTAAAAGGAATAAGGATTGTCTCTGAATGCTAAATTTTGGAACTTTATGACATTGGAAACTTGTTTTTCATTCAGTGTTACATTTCTAAAAGTCAAACTTCATTTTAAGTCAACAGCCAACATTATATTATACTGATAGGCAAAAACTGATAGCATTCTCTCTATTTCCTAGAAAAAAATAAGGACTTCCATTTTCATTTTATTTAACATAGCTCCGGAACTCCTAGACAGAGTAATCAGGCAAGAGAAAGAAATAAAGTCATCCAATTAAAAAGATGTCAAATTATCAGTGTTTGAAGATGAAATGATCTTATATAAATAAAACTCCAAAACATATACTGAAAAATTACTAGAACAAATAAAATGATGGGCAAAATAGTAAGATGAAAATCAACACACAAAGCTAGTATTGTTGCTATATGCAATAGTAAATTGTCTGAAATAGAAATGAAGAAAGCAATCCCATTTACAATTGCTCCAAAAGAGATAAAAGAACTATACAATGAAATTATAAATCAGGATGAAAGAAATTGAATTACAAAGAAAGAAAGGAGAAAGTCCTGTGTTCATAAAATATTGTTAAAAAATCCATATTACTCAAAGCAATCTACAGGTTCAATGTGACTCCTGTGCAAGTACCAATTACATTCTTCACCGAAGTAGAAAAATAAAATTAAAAAAAAAAAATCAAAAACTTATATAGAACTGCAACTAATCCTGAACAGCCAAAGCCCTCTTGGGCAAAAGGAGCAAAGTTGGAGGCCTTATATCACCTGAATTCAAAATATGCTGCAAACCTGTAGCAATCAAAGTTGCATGATATTGGCATAAAAAATAGACATATAGACCAATGGAAGAGAACAGAAAGCCTAAAAGTAAACAAGTGCATTTGCAGCCAACTGATTTTCCACAAAGGTGCCAAGAACGTGCATTAGAGATAAGGCAGTCTTTTCAATAAATGACACTTGAAATAATGGGCATTCACATGCAGAATATTGAAACTAGATTCTTATTTCTCACAAGTTTCAAAAATCAAATCAAAATGTATTAGCATCTTACATGGATATAGGATCTTTAATGATGAAAGTACTAGAAGAAAACAGATGAAGTGCTTCAGGATATGGAATAGGCAAAGATTTTTCAGAGAAGACCCCCGAAACACAAGAAACAAAACCAAAAATAAACAAATGGTCTTACACCAAACTGAAAAGCTTCAGCAACAGCTATGGAAGCAATTGACAGAGTGAAGAAACAACCTGAAGATAGGGAAATTATATTTGCAAACTATCATCTGACTAGGGGCTGATATTCAGAATATAAGTGATACTCCAAAAATAAAGTAGTGAATAAATATACCAAAACAAAACAAACAAACAAACAAAAAAGCTGCTAAGTTTCAAAAGGGAAATAGAGCTTAATAAATCTTTCTCAAAAGAAAACATACAAATAGCTAATGGGTACATGAAAAATTGCTCATCACTAATCATCAGGAAAATGCAAATTGAAACCACAATGGGGTGGCATCTCACTCCTGTAAGAGTGACCCTGTTGAAAATAGCAATATGTAACAAGTGCTGACAAGGATGTGGGTAAAGCAAATCCTTGACAATTTTTGGTGGACGTGTTAGTTTTTATATCGACCATGGAAAACCATACAGAGTTTCCTCCAAAGATTAAGGACAGAATTACTGTATGATCCAGCATCCAACTACTGAGTAGCCATCCAAATGAAATGAAATCAGTATGTTTATTTCAATACTTCTCACCAAGAAAAGGAAACATGTCTATCAAGTGATAAATGGATAAGGAAAATATGGTAGATGGACACAATGGCCTAATGTTCAGTCATAATATAAAAATAAAACTCTGTCATTTGTGATAACATGAATGGAACTAGAGGTCATTATATTACATGAAATAAGTCAGGTCCAGGAAAACAAGAACTGCATGATCTCACTCATGTATGACTCTAAAAATGTTTATCTCATGGGAGTTGATAATAGAGTGGTGATTAACAGAGGCCCAGAAGAGTGTGCAGATGAGAACAGGTTGCTGAATGTGTATTATTACATTCAGATAAGAGCAAGAAATTCAGGTGTGCTATTATACAGTAAAGTGACTATAAGTAACAGAAATGTATCTATATATTTCAAAAAGCTAGAAGAAAGGATTTTGAAAATTTTTACCATAAAGAAATCGTAAATTTTTAGGGAGATAAGTACATTTATTCAGATTAAAACATTATGCAATGTATATACATTGAAATGTTACATGATTTCATTTTATGTTTTCATGTATAAGTTAAATATAAATAAGTAACCAAATATTGAATAAATTTATACTTTATTTTATTTGTCACTCTTTTATAGGACTTTAATCATCAACTATATTAGGAGGAATATAGTTTTCTAGTTTTAGACTTTAATCATCAACTATATTCTTCATTTTTGGGTAAATGGATAATTAGGCCTCTCTAAATCTTATTGTATATATTTGTAAATGAAAATATGCAAGTGCTTCTTTAGGATAAATATGAACCTATGTTTATGCATGCAGCACATGAGTTATTTTGTATCCTATAGACTAAAAATTGGATATTTTATGTGTAGTATATTTAGAATAGAAAATTTATAGTATACTATTATTCTTCCATTTTTATCCTTGGCATTTATGCTTTCCTAAGGTTTATTGATCTTTTAACTAATCATTATATTTAATGATTTAGTCTAATTTATGCTTTTTAAATTATTGGATTTTGTTCAATAGCTTATATGATTGATGAACTAGTTGTTTTTAAGATGTTGACTTATTTTTCAAAAAGAATACAGTATTTTAAAAAACTTTTCGTTTTAATTAGAATACAGTATTTTTAAATGTATTTTGTAATATATCTACCATTACACTTTAAAAGTAGTCACAAAGACATTTTGAAAGGAAAACTTAAAATTAACTGAATTCAGAAAAGAATAGAAGTGAGAATAAGTAAGAGAAATCTCTATTTCTGAGGAAAAATTACCACCATAAATAAATCATTGTGATAGTGGTATGTGAAAAAATATCAAAGGGATAAAATTTGAAAGTTTATAATTAAGCATGTTAATTGAGCAATGCTTAAAAACATGTACTTTTATCTTGAACATAATAAAATATCATGAGGAGATAAAAGTTCTTTTCTAGTTTTAGACTTTCCTGCTTACAGTGGAAAAATCACCACAAATGAACATTTTCTTTCTTTCCACTAATTATGAATAGCAATAATTGAAACCACTAATTTTCAGGATTTTCCAAAGATATTTTTCAAATGATAAACAATGAGATTAATGAGGATTTTTTTTCTATTTTAACATTACTTTTAGAAAAAAATCCACTGTTAAGTTAGAGAAAAGAGTTAAGTTAATGTATATTATTTTGTTCATATTTTTATATATTCATCCATAAAAAACAGCAGACTTTGTTCCAGATGGTGAGGCTTTCATAGGTATTGGGTCCCAGGAAGGAACTCTCATGATGGATTAATGATTTTCCTATGGGATACCTTAGCTATCATGGAAGTTTGTCCCTCTTCCCTCATTTCCACACATGCCCATTTGCTTTTCTGCTTTCTGTCATGAGTTAAAGCAGCACAAGGCCTTTTCCGATAGCCAAAAACATTTGAATACCCTGTTCCTGGTCATTTAGAACCAGCAGCAAAACAAATCCTCTTTCATTACAAATTATCCGGCCTTAGGCATTTTATTACAGAAGCAGAAAATAGACTAAGACAGACCTATTACACCAACTCTAGTAAGAAAGCTGCTGTCTTTTTGATGTCGAAAAAGATTCATAGATCAATGAAAGAGAATGGAAAACTCAGAAACAGACCCACAGAAATGTGCAAATTTTTAACAGAGGTGCCGAAACAATCTAATCAAGAAAAGAAAGCATTTTCCATTATTGATACTAGAGCATTTTGTCATGCTTTGGCAAAAACAAACAAAAAATCGAACTTTGATCGAAGTGTATACCTTGTACAAAATTAACTCAAAATTGATTATGGAGTTAAAGATTTAATATAAAATTATGAAACCTTTAGTAGATATTTGGGAGAAAATCTTTGAAATCATAAAATACATTAAAATTATAAATTAGCCTTCATCAGCATTCAAATTATTTTGCTCTATATAGCACAAGGTAAACTTCAAAATGGGAGAGATGTTTACAACTATGAATTTGATGAAGGTCTAGTACATACAAAATATAAAATCTTTCAGATTTTAATTAAAAATTTAAAGTTAAGTGATAATAAGCTGCACAATTAGAAATTAGACAAAAGACAATAAGAGACATTTTACCTAAGGAGATATATAGACAGAAAACAAATATACAAAAAAGATGTTTAACAACTTTAGGGAAATGCAAATTAAAACCAAAATGAGATATGATTACCCACATTATAATAACCAAAATAATCAGTAAAATCATAACACCAGATGCTGGCAATGATGTATAGAAAACTGAATCCCTCATAAATTGCTAGTAGGAATTCAAAGTAATACAGTCACTATGGAAATCAATGTAGCAGTCCCTTAAGAAAAAATGTGCAATTATATTTATGATACAGCAATTGCAACTTCTCAGAATTTGTCCTAGAGAAATGTAAAGTTATATTCACACAAAACCTAGGCATGAATGATCAGTTTTTTTGTAACAGCCCAAAACTGAAAGTTTCCTAGATATTCTTTACTAGGTCAATAGCTCAACATGTGCGTAACATCCTTCCACACAATGGACTATTGCTCAGCAATAAGAAGGAATGAAATATTGATAAACACAACCACCTACAAGGTAATTATGCTGATTGAGGCAAAAAGGAAAGTGTAGAACATTGAGTGACAAACAAATTTCCAAAGGTTCACACGCCATTGCATCTTGTTTATATTATTCCTAAAATGATAAAATATGTAGAACTGAAGAACACATAACTATTTTTCAAGGGTTAATAAAGAATCTGGAGTGTCTTAACAGGGCAACATGACTCTTAGAATTATTCTCCATTAAATTAAAAATACAAGTATACTAGTTGTGGTCCAATAATATAGTCTTATAAGATGTCAATAGCAAGAAAAATTGGGTAATGGAGATGCGATATCCTTCTGTATTATTTCTTGTGACTGCTTGTGAGTCTATAGTTTCCTCGAAATAAAATTTCATTTAAAAGCAAATTGCAATTTTGAATCCTAACTAAGATATTGCCTGGCTGTTGACAACACAGAACAAGGTTCTGGTCAGTTTGATGTCTGGGTTATCAACCTCTAGGCTAAAATGATCAGCTTTAGTTAGGCTTGTTTCTGACCTCCTTTGAGCACTATCTTAAGAAAATTTGCAATTATTAATTCTTTCTTTATCCCTTTGGAGAACCTGGGAGTTATCTCTTTGAAATTTAATCTTCATGGAAGCTAGAACCTAGTTTTGTGGAACAGCAATATCCTAATGTCTTCCCTGGGCACTTTCTCCAAGTATAAAATGACCTCTTGTCAGGAAGTTGAGAAAAAGTTGAATTTTGTTTTGGGTGAGGTCAATTAGAAAACAAACAGCCTGTAATTTCTCATCTCAACTCTTAAAAACTCTCCAGTCCTTATTTCAATGGTTTTAAGTTCAGAGCTATGACTTCTCTTCCTCCATTGCAGTCATATTGAATAAAACAGTTAGCCAGTGCAATTTTTGTTTGGAAAATATGAATAAACAGTGTTCATTGGGCATGTGAAGGTAATCACTAGCATGAGACAAGATAGGAAGTACACACATGCATACCACACACAATGCCTGAAAGTCAGCAAATCTTTACAAAATGAACATTTTCCAAAAGCCTGACAATCCTGTTGATATTGTTTATTTGTTTTTAGTGGATTACTGAGAAAGGAGATTAATCAAACTATGTCATATGCATGCACACATATGTCACAATGAAACCCAATATTATGTATACGTATAATGCACTGATAAAATATTTAAAAAAAGAAAGCTAGAAAGTAATAAGGTTTAGTCTGGCCTCTAACTCTTATCTACTTATAAAAATATGAATTAAAGGTGAGAACAAACAAAAATACAGTTTCAAAATCTAAGAATATGGAAATGTTATGTGTTCATCACTCAGATCTTCCACAATGAACTTAAAGCAAGAAAATTAGTATGTAAATTAATGAAAATAAATTTATTTTAAAAAATTTTAAAAAGGGAAAAAGAAAATCATAAAATTTCAGTGCAGACTTATTATTAGAGGGACTTACTGAATTTAGCAGAATTAGACAGAATAAGTATGATTTGAAATTGATGAGGACAAAAGCCCCGTATGTGCTTTATAATACACTCAATATAAACTCTAGATATGAATAGTGAGGATAAAAACTGTTTTATAAGTATGTAGAGATTTTTTTTTTCCAGTTGAGTATATCCTTCAACCTATCTCCAGGGGTTTTTGAATTGTGACTTTGAACCCAGAGGAGGGAAATTAACTGATGTTTTATTACACCATATTTTCAGAACCACAATAATACAAATGTTTATTGATTTTGAATTTTTTGGGAGGGCACCAGGGATTGAACTCAGGGGAACTTAACCACTGAGCCACATCCCCAGTCCTATTTTGTATTTTATTTAGAAACAGGGTCTCACTGAGTTGCTTAGAGCTTTGCTTTTTGCTGAGGCTGGCTTTCCATTAGCCAACCTACTGCCTCAGCCTCCCTGGCTGCTGGGATTACAGGGGTGTGCCACTGAATCCTGCTTCATTTTGAATTTTGAGTCAATCTTTAGACCAAGGAAAGAATTTGCTATGCTTAAAGAATGAAATTCCAAGAGCTGTGAAAATTTAAAAAATAGAAATAAATAAACTAGAATTAATACAAAGTAAAATGAAGAGAAAATTTAGTTAGGAAAGGGGGGAATTAATAAAAATATAAAATATGAAAACCAAATTAAAGGATAATAAAAATCAATTGAAGTTTATAGTTTATGTTGAAGATAATAAATACAAGCAATGCAGTAAAACAACTGTCAAACATAGACATAGAGGAAAGGATTTAAGCAAGTGAAAATGCATCGATATCTTGGGATTAATAAAAGTTGCCAACTTTTGGTAAACCAAGAAAATAACAAATGATATTATCTATTGTTCTGGAGGAAAAATAGTTAACATGCAATTTTAAAGAATTTCTTTGGACATTAAACCTGGAAATGATAGAGTGGTATGACATTCTTAATTTTCTTTACAAAAACTTCAAAACCATATGATTTTTTTAAAAAAATACATGCACATTCTATTTGACAAAAACAAATATTTCAAACATAAAATTCTATTTGCTTAACATTGATAGTGTTTTATAATAGAGGATGCATATTAGAAAGGAAGCTATTTGCTAAACTAGAACCACATATATAAATATTTTTTCAAATATTTTTTAATGTGTGAAATTATGTTATTTTTCCTTGCTTCATACTGCTGTGATTGCAAGTATCACCCACCCAAGGTGCTTTACTTCCTCCTGGTTACTTGGCTAAAAACTGAATCTGTTAGCAATCACACATAATGTGAATTACAGTAAATAAAATAATTGGCCTTCAATTAGACTAAATTTCCACCAAGCAGAATGTGCCCTAATGAGATCTTTATGGTCTAATAGTCATACTATCAACTCAAGTATGCCTTTAATTTAATTAATTGTAGTTTTACTTAGAAAACATTTGTTTTGTAAAATAATACGATTTCATAAAAACAGCAACAAAAAAAGAATTGCATTCCACTGGGAATAAATAATCGAGAGTAGGATTTTGTATGCAAAGTATAATAATACGCATTTCTAATATTTGAAGTCAAGAATCATAAACATGGCTTTACTTTTCAAAACAAACTCACTATTGATATTTAAGCATGAATGCTTGTGAAATAAATTATCCAATAATTCTATTTTTAGGCTTAAATGCCCTAGTTCTTTTGGTAATAGAGTATAAGTCACTGGAGTTTCATTTTTTTTTCCCCCAGGAGAGAGTGGCTGGTACCTTCAGGTCTATCCCAGAAATCTTGAGTTACACATTCTGAAATAAATATCTGGATTTTCTTTCAGTTCATGTCCACTGTTTTCTTATTTACCTCTGATGTGATTTCTTTTCACATCTTGAGACCATATTACATACTTTGATAAATGATTTATTACAAATTAAAAGACATAATTTTCCTTCATAGGTTTGATTAATTTTTATACTTTATTGAACACAAAATGGAGAATAAGTGAAAATAATAATAATTGATTGCTTACTTTGTTCTAAGTCAATAGAAATTGTCATTCCAGGTAAAGATATCTTTGTTTAGTTTCATTTCAAAAGTGAAAATAAAATGATCAAGAAAATAAACTTTGTGAAGCATTTTCTTTTATAAAATTTAGAAATGTAAGATGTAACAGAATACAATGTTTTCTTATTATAAAAAATATTCACAAAGTATAACAATTTTTTTCAAGTAGCTAACTTTGATGCCTCACAAGAGTCATGAAAATTTCATAATTGGTGAGAAAGAAGGTATTTAATTTTCCTAAAGGATAATTCATACTATCACCATTTACATGTTTTACTTCAGATTTATAATGCATTTAATATATATGTATAATGTTGTTTGAATATATTCTTAAATTATGTATTCATTATTTTGAAGAAATGTTAAATTTCATTATCATGTTTATAAATTTAAAATGTTATTTAATGACATTTTTATTCCAAGAAAATAAAAACGTGACACATTTATATATATATTAATTTTTAATTATTTTTATAGTTAATTCATCAAATGTGAATAACTGTGATTATAAGTTTTCAATAATAAGAAAATGAGAATGTTTAAGTTACATGAACTTGGGCTGATGATATATTCAAAATTATTTTTAATTTTCCTAATATTGCTTCTAGATATCATTTATTAGCTCATGTCTTTTAAGAATAATGTAGAATTTTCAAATATAATACATGCAAACTTAAAATTGCACATGTATTCCTATTTTATCAGTGTACTTCTTTTATGAAGTTCAATAAACCCAAATATCAAAATTGTACTGATATGCAAAAAGTCAACAATGAAAGTAATAATATTTAACTTCCTGAAGATTGAGATATTCTGAAAACCATATTCTTATTTAAATTAATTGAGTCGACTGAAATTATAGTGTTACATTTTGTTAATTTAAATCTAGGTTATCAAAGTACCACTTGTTTTCTCTACTTATTTCCTTTTTTCTTTTGCTTTTTATTAAATTCATTTTTATTGTAAACAAATGGGGTACATCTTGTTTCTCTGTACATGAAGTGGAGGAATACCATTTGTGTAATCATACATTTACCTTGGGTAATAGTTTTTGATTCATTGTTATTCCCCCCCTCACCCCTCCCACCCCTCTTATCCCTCTATAGAGTCCCTCCTTCCTCCATCCTTGATCCCTTCCCACCCCATATATGTGTCATCATCCACTTATCAGTGAGATCATTCCTCCTTTGGTTTTCTCATATTGGCTTATCTCACTTAGCATGATATTCTCGAACTGCATCCATTTGCCTGCAAATGCCATAATTTTATTAGTCTTTATGGCTGAGTAATATTCCATGATATATATATACCACAGTTTCTTTATCCATTCATCAATTCAGGGGCATCTAGGTTGGTTCCACAATCTGGTCATTGTGAATTGAGCAGCTATGAAGATTGTTGTGGCTATATCTCTGTAGTATGCTGATTTTAAGTCCTTTGGGTATAGGCCGAGGAGTAGGATAGCTGGGTTAAATGGTGGTTCCATTCCAAGTTTTCTAAGGAATCTCCACTGCTTTCCAGAGTGGCTACACTAATTTGCAACCCCACCAGCAATGTATGAGTGTACCTTGTTCCCTACATCCTCCCCAACACCTATTGTTGCTTGTATTCTTGATAATCACCATTCTAATTGGGGTGAGATGGAATCTTAGAGTAGTTTTGATTTGCATTTCTCTTATTACTAAAGATGTTGAACTTTTTTTTATATGTTTGTTGATTGCTTGTACATCTTCTTCTGTGAAGTGTCTGTTCATTTCCTTAGCCCATTTGTTGATTGGGTTATTTGTATTCTTTGTATAGAGTTTTTTGAGTTCTTTATATATTCTGGAAATTAGCACTCTATTTGAAGTATGAGTGGCAAAGATTTTCTCCCACTCTGTAAGCTCTCTCTTTGCACTATTGATAATTTCCTTTGCTGAGAGAAAGCTTTTTAGTTTGAATCTATCCCAGTTATTAATTCTTGCTTTTATTTCTTGTGCTATGGGAGTCCTGCTAAGGAAGTCTGATCCTAAGTCAACAAGTTGAGGATTTGGACCTACTTTTTCTTCTATAAGATGCAAGGTCTCTCGTCTGATTTCAAGGTCCTTGATCCATTGTGAGTTGACTTTTGTGCAGGGTGAGAGACAGGGGTTTAGTTTCATTGTGTTGCATATGGATTTCCAGTTTTCCCAGCACTGTTTGTTGAAGAGGCTATCTTATCTGCATTGCATATTTTTGGCACCTTTGGCTAGTATGAGAAAATTGTATTTATGTGGGTTTGTGTCTATGTCCTCTATTCTGTATCATTGATTTTCCTGTCTATTTTGGTGCCAATACCATGCCGTTTTTGTTACTATTGCTTTGTAGTATAGTTGAAGGTCTGATATTGCAATACCCCCTGAATCACTCTTCCTGCTAAGGATTGCTTTAGCTATTCTGGTTTTCTTATTCTTCCAGATGAATTTCATGATTGCCTGCTCTATTTCTGTAAGGTACATCATTGGAATTTTAAATGGAATTGCATTGAATCTGTATAGCACTTTTTGTAGTATGGCTATTTTGACAATATTAGTTCTGCCTATCCAAGAACGTGGGAGATCTTTCCATCTTCTAAGGTTTTCTTTAATTTCTTTCTTTAGTGTTCTGTAGTCCTCATTGTAGAGGTCTTTCACCTCTTTTGTGAGATTGATTCCCAAGTATTTTATTTTATTTTTTTTTTGAGGTGATTGTGAATGGGGTAGTTTTCCTAACTTCCCTTTCTGAAGATTCATCGCTTATGTATAAAAATGCATTGGATTTATGAGCATTGATCTTCTAACCTGCTACTTTACTGAATTCACTTATGAGTTCTAAAAGTTTTCTGGTGGAATTTTCTGGTTCCTCTAAATATACACTCATGTCATCAGCAAATAGGGATAGTTTGAGTTTTTCTTTACCTATTTGTATCCCTTTAATTTCCTCAGTCTGTCTAATTGCTCTGGCTAGCGTTTTGAGGATGATGTTGAATAGAAGTGGTGAAAGAGGGCATACCTGCCTTGTTCCAGTTTTCAGGGGGACTGCTTTCAGTTTTTCACCATTTAGAATGATATTGGCCATGGACTTTGTTTCTACTTATTTCTGTTAGGTCTTTTTATATCTCTTTTAAAGCATAACAACTCTCATTTTTCAGGCATCTTATTTTTAACCTCATGCAATCATTTTGTTGAAAAACCTAGGTCCTTTTTTCCATAGACTGTTCCTTTTCTGGATTTTGTTGATCTCTCTCTTTTGTGTGTTAACATTTCTTCTAACCTGTAAATGTATTGTAAGTTGAACATCTTATCTAAGATTCATCTTTGGATATGTGTGTCCAAAATTATTAAAAAGGAGTAAGTAGATAGGTTATAAGAAAGATAGATAAAGATGGAAAGATGCTTTTTGCTGATCCTGCACAAAAGAAAACATACTATAAAAGTTTTCCTCCAATTTGCCTTAATGACAATGATTTTTATCAAAAATACACAATATATAGGTGACCCAAGATGCCAGACTAGAGGGTGACTGCATCTCCTGTTGCTCTAGAACCCAGGATTCAAGAAGGAGAGGCATTGAGAGACTCAGACTAAAATAGAGCCACGGAGTGAGTATCCCCCACCAGGTGAAGCTTGGCCTGGGTGGCAGGCCGGATAGGGACAGCTTATCAGATTAGGACAGGGCAGCCAGGGACTTCTCCAAGCTGCCCTGCTCCCTCCAGTGGCAGGCTCCTTTCATGGCCAGCTTCTCAGAGCAGATCACCCAGTGAGAGCCTTTCCGCACAGAGCCAGCTCCAAGCCCTGGAACCAGTAGCGGGCTAGGGGCAGCTTTCTTCGGAAGCACTGCATTATCAAGTTCCTCCAAGACTTCAGGCTACTGATGGCTGGGAAGTGATACACTGGAAGTCTACAGGGACACTATAAGCCAATAGAGGAAATCTGCAATATATCAGAGTCCCACTGACATCTGACCAATATGAGAAAACAAGAAAGAAAATGCCAAAAAAAACCCCAGATACTATATCAATAAAACCCAATGACAGCACAGCAGGAGAAATGACAGAAAGGGAGTTTAGAATGTACATAATTAAAACAATCAGAGAAGCAAACGAGGAGATGAAAGAGCAAATGCAGGCATTGAAGGAGGAGATGAAAGAGCAAATGCAGGCATTAAATGATCACACCAATCAACAGTTAAAAGAGCAAATACAGGAAGCAAGAGATCATTTCAATAAAGAGTTAGAGATACTGAAAAAAAAAAAAAAAACAGACATCCTTGAAATGAAGAAAACAATAAACCAAGTTAAAAACTCCATAGAAAGCATAACCAATAGAATAGAACACCTGGAAGACAGAACCTCAGATATTGAAGAAAAATATTTAATCTTGAAAACAAAGTTGACCAAACTGAGAAGATGGTAAGAAATCATGAACTGAATCTACAAGAATTATGGGATATCATGAAAAGGCCAAATTTTAGAATTATTGGGATTGAGGAAGGCACAGAGAAACAAACCAAAGGAATGAACAATCTATTCAATGAAATAATATCAGACAATTTCCCAAATCTGAAGAATGAAATGGAAAACCAAGTACAAGAGGCTTATAGGACTCCAAATATACAAAATTACAACAGACCCACACCAAGGCACATTATTATGAAAATACCTAACATACAAAATAAAGACAGAATTTTAAAGGCCGCGAGAGAAATGAATCAAATTATAATCAAGGGGAAACCAAGAAGAATATCAGCAGATTTTTCAGTCCAGACCCTAAAAGTTAGAAGGGCCTGGAACAACATTTACCAAGCCCTGAAAGAAAACGGATGCCAACCAAGAATCTTATACCCAGCAAAACTTACTTTCAGATTTGACGATGAAATAAGATCCTTCCATGATAAACAAAAGCTAAAGGAATTTACAAAAAGAAAGCCGACATTACAGAACATTCTCACCAGAATATTCCATGAGGAAGAGGTGAAAAATAATGATGCAAATCAGCAACGGAAGGAACTAGCCTAAAGGAATAGCCAAATAAAGGAGAAACCAAATCATATCAAAAAACAAAAATGAGTCAAATGACTGGGAATACAAATCATATCACAATAATAACCCTGAATGTTAATGGCCTGAACTCATCAATCAAACGACATAGAATGGCAGATTGGATTAAAAAGAAAAATCCAACAATTTGCTGCCTGCAAGAGACTCACCTCATAGAAAAAGATACCCATAGACTAAAGGTGAAAGGATGGGAAAAAACATACCATGCACACGGACACAGCAAAAGAGCTGGAGTGTCCATCCTCATTTCAGATAATGTGGACTTCAAGCCAAAAGTAGTCAGAAGGGATAAAGAAGGACATTACATACTGCTTAAGGGAAGCATAAATCAGCAAGACATAACAATCATAAACATCTATGCCCTGATCATTGGCTCATCCCTGTACGTCAAACAAATCCTTCTCAATGCCAGAAATCAAATAGACCACAACACAATAATACTAGGTGATTTTAACACACCTCTCTCACTGCTGGATAGATCTTCTAAACAAAAATTGAATAAAGAAACCATAGATCTCAATAACACAATCAACAATTTAGACTTAACCGACTTATATAGAATATACCATCCAACAAAGAATGAAAACACTTCTTCTCAGCAGCACAAGGATCCTTCTCTAAAATAGACCATGTCTTATGCCACAAAGCTACTGTTAGCAAATACAAGAAGTCAGAGATACTTCCTTGTATTCTATCAGATCATAATGGATTGAAATTAGAAATAAATGACAGAATTAAAAGCAGAAACTTCTCCAATACCTGGAGATTAAATAATACACTATTATATGATGAACAGATAACAGAAGACATCAAGAGGGAAATAAAAAAATTCTTAGAAGTAAACGAAAACAAAGACACATCATATCAAAATCTCTGGGACACTATGAAAGCAGTATTTAGAGGAAGATTTATTTCATGGGGCGCATTCAACAAAAGAAGTAGAAATCAACAAATAAATGACTTAACACTACAGCTCTAAGCCCTAGAAAAAGAAGAGCAGACCAACACCAAAAGTAGTAGAAGACAGGAAATAGTTTAAAATCAGAGCTGAAATCAATGAAATCGAAACAAAAGTAACAATTGGAAAAATTAACGAAATAAATAGTTGGTTCTTTGAAAAAATAAACAAAATTGATAAACCCTTAGCTACACTAACAAAGGGAAAGAGGGAGAAAACTCAAATTACTAAAATTCGGAATGAACAAGGAAGTATCACACCAGACCTGACTGAAATACAAAACATAATTAGAAGCTATTTTGAAAATCTATACTCCAACAAAACAGAAAACCTCGAAGACATCAACAAGTTTATAGAGACATATGAATTACCTAAACTGAACGAGGAGGACATACACAACTTAAATAAATCAATTTTAAGCAATGAAATAGAAGAGGTCATCAAAAGCCTACCAACTAAGAAAAGTCCGGGACCAGATGGGTTCTCAGCCGAGTTCTACAAATCCTTTAAAGAAGAGCTCATTCCAATATTTCTCAAAGTATTCCATAAAATAGAAGAGGAGGGAACCCTCCCAAACTCATTCTATGAAGCCAATATCACCCTGATACCTAAACCAGACAGAGACACATAGAGGAAAGAAAATTTCAGACCAATATCCTTAATGAACATTGACGCAAAAATTCTCAACAAAATTTTAGCAAATCGCATACAAAAATATATTAAAAAGATAGTGTACCACAACCAAGTGGGTTTTATCCCAGGGATGCAAGGTTGGTTCAACATCCGGAAATCAATAAATGTCATTCACCATATCAACAGATTAAAAGTTAAGAATCACATGATTATTTCAATAGATGCAGAAAGCATTTGATAAAATACAGCATCCCTTCATGCTCAAAACTCTAGAAAAAATGGGGGTAGTGGGAACATTCCTTAACATTGTAAAGGCCATCTACACTAAGCCCATGGCCAATATCATTCTAAATGGTGAAAAACTGAAAGTATTCCCCCTAAAAATAGGAACAAGGCAGGGATGCCCTCTTTCACCACTTCTATTCAACATCGTCCTTGAAACTCTAGCCAGAGCAATTAGACAAACCAAAGAAATTAAAGGGATACGAATTGGAAAAGAAGAACTCAAACTATCCCTGTTCACTGATGACATGATTATATATTTAGAGGAACCTGGAAATTCCACCAGAAAACTCTTAGAACTCATAAGTGAATTCAGTAAAGTAGCAGGTTACAAGATCAATGCTCATAAATCCAATGCATTTTTATACGTAAGTGATGAATCTTCAGAAAGAGAAGTTAGGAAAACTACCCCATTCACAATAGCATGGAAACAAATAAAATACTTGGGAATCAATCTCACAAAAGAGGTGAAAGTCCTCTACAATGAGAACTACAGAACACTAAAGAAAGAAATCAAAGAAAACCTTAGAACATGGAAAGATCTCCCATGTTCTTGGATAGGCAGAATTAATATTGTCAAAATGGCCATACTACCCAAAGTGCTATACAGATTCAATGCAATTCCAATTAAAATCCCAATGGTGTATCTTACAGAAATAGAGTAAGCAATTATGAAATTCATCTGGAAGAATAAGAAACCCAGAAATATACATTTTTTAATCTGAGACCTTGGGAAGTATCCTGTATTCATAACGTAGATTGGTATTTAATCATAATCAATTTGGTTAATATTATACCATCCATTTAATTCCTTGTAGCATTTAAATGAGATTGCTAGGAGAAAAGAGAAAGAGAGAGAAATAAAAGGAAGAAAAAAAGAAGTGGGAGAAGTGAGGGAAGGAGAGAAAAAACAGAAAAGGGGAAGGGAGTGAGGAAGGAAGGAAGGTTAGTTGGATCAAAGAAAGACAAGGAAGTTTGAGAATAAATGGAAAAGAACAGGTTAAGTCAAGGTAATTGTCTAGGCCTAAATTTCACAACATAGTTCCTAAGTTAAAAACCACTAACTTCATGTGTTTTCCTCATATCACATTTCTTAAAGATGGTGCTTGGAACTGAAATCTTCAAAACTTCTACCAGATCTGTAGTAAACTATACACACACAGTCCCCACGTAGAGGGATGTCTCTTGTCAATGCATTATCTTGTCCATCTTATGCTGGGTAAGAACTGTAGATTAATATTTTTATCCTTTAATATTGTTATTGCCTTTAACAAAATACCAGAAGGGACTTTACACAAACCATAATAAGAGGTGAAGTCTGTGTTAGCTGTTTGATCAAACATGTTTGGTACAAACTGTCTAGGGATATCAAAACAATTAGTGATACCTGAAATTCAATCTGAGATAGCATTCACATTCAAAGATTTGAATGCAGGTAGGGTCAGAGACCAAATATTATATTTTGATTTGTTTTGAAGTGGCCATCTGCCCATATCAAAAGCTACTGCAACAATTTGGCAGACAGCTTAAAGATAAAATAACTAATAGGCATTTCAGTGTTGCTTAGAAAAAGTAATGTTCACAGCATGTGGTATTTCACCAAGTTGCCATCCAAAAGTGTTCATGATTTATACATTGTCAAATATTTCAGATATCACAAGAAACTTTTAAAAAATCTTTTAAATGTATATTTCAAATTTAATATTAATGTTCATCATACTTATGTTCACATACATAAAATAAAATATTGTAGACAATTGCATGATATAATAATTATGATGATGCATGCAGAGTCTGTATCTTGACATGTTTATAGTACTGCTTTTGAATAAAAGTGACTACAAAGCAATCCATAGCTTTATTTATACTTTTGTACATATTTGTGTGTTATTCAATTGTATAATTTTTAAAGGTTTAAAACAGATTAATGCCACAAAGACCTACTTCAGTTGTGGGAGTTCAAGTGAGATAACATTTACCTTCACCCCTCTACATTTACCCCCTTCTCCTAAATATCCATCTTTGCCTTCCTCCCTAAGCTAGGTCCAGGATATGGGACCCTTTCCAATATCCTTTCTTAGAACAGTAGCTGTTGAAGTTGAAGACCATCAATGATGGTTCTTGGCTAGCCAGTTATGGGTAGGGGATGGTGATGACAGATGAACAGGAGCAAGGGCTGCCTTGACACCCAGAGCTTAGGAAAAACGTGCAGTGCAGAGTGGACCACCAGCTAAGCTCCATGGAGAAAGAGTTGCAGGCGAGCGGTAAGATGGGTGTGGGCCCAGCGACTATGAAGAGCTTCCAACTACATGATGCTTGGTGATACTCACAAACCAGATTGTGTTATCAAGATCAGAAAAAGTGTGGTCCTAGCTGAAGGTATCAGGTGACTGTGTCTGGCCTGGGCCCTAATACTGTAATTTTTTTTTTTTTTTTTTCCTTTCAGACTTCAAAATACAGGACAAAGTCTACTGGCAGCATATGGACTGAAAATGGGTGTCACATGGTGAACTCACTGAAGTCCCAGCTGTGTCCAAATCCATGGGGACTCTGAACTTCAAGCATTCCCTATTTGAAGGCATTTGTATCCTTTGCCAAAGTCCAACCCATCAACAAGCTCAAAGAGGATGATAGGTCAGGTCAAACTCTTTATATATATGACCCTGAAAGGCACATAGTGATAGGTACAGAGGAAATAATCCATCAGTCTTTTCTTTACAAATAACTAAAGCATGTAAGTGATAGCTTCTAAGAAGGGATAGACAACAGCTCTGAAAATTAAATACAATCCATTTGTGAAGATTTTCCCTGAAGGAAAGAAAAACAATGATGTAAAGTAAGAACTTGGAGACAGAGCCATATGGGTATTCTTAATGAAAGAGATTTATTCCTGAAACAAATACCTTCTGTTCATCTCCTAACCTCTACCCTCAGTGGGGAGGACCCTTCTCATTTTTCTCCCTATGCGGTTATGAAAGATACTCTGTCCTGAGAAATCACTGTTCCATCTCTCAACCTCAGTTCATAGGCTCATGGGAACAATTTTCCAAGCTATTTCGTTCTGACAATTTGCATATTATGCATGCTCTGATCCCACAGCAGTTGGTACAGCCTCAGGAGGTCTGTTCATATTTGCCTGCTGCCCTTGAGTCAAAAAGGAGAGCATCAATTTCTCAACCTGTATCTCAAGATAGGGCCCCACTAGGCCACGGTTTCAGAGAGCTAAAGTGTTCACCTGGCTGGGATTACAGCTTTTTCCAAGGTCCACTGAGCAGCAGGTACCTTCACCCAAAAGTTTCAGGCTCCTCCTCAGAAGTTCCACTGAAACTTTCCTGACACTCAGTAACTTACTTCTGCCAAAGTCTACCCCATAGACTCACAGACACCCCTCTCACCACCTTCCCAGTAAACGGAGACTTTTTCTTCAAAAATATACTGATTTCTTTATTGTGGCAGTCAGTATTAATGTGGTGACCTCCTTGGTAAAAAACGATTGTCATGGGTCCAAGGAAAATTATAAAGCTATATTAACTACATGTTAATATGTACTACATGTTCTGCTATTTATACAAAACAGCCTCACCTCTTTACTATCATCCACAATAATGATTTAGTTCCAAGTTGTGTTTATGCACTACAGATGAAATTTGGAAACAAAATTCAGTTGGTCTAATTAATCATTATTAGTTCACAATTAGATTTTGTTTCCTTGAATCCAGAAACTTATTTTTTTTTAGTTTTCATAATACCATATAGATAACTTTGACACAGTAAAATTTATAAACAACTTCTGATCTTAACATTAGTGATGTAAAAGCATACTTTTTAATTCAGTTCTTGCAGTTTTGGTAGTTTAAGATAATATTCGAGCTCTTAAGCATAGAATTAAACTGTATTGAGGATGACAAACTTTATATGAAATGGAAATTTCACTGTTCTGCCCACTAAAATATGTTTATTTTGAACATATGTATTTGTATCTTGTATTGTTAAATCTGCAACAATTTTGTTTTCCTTCTGCCAAAGACAATTAACAAAACATTTTCTGCAAAATAAAGGCAATATGCTAAAAGTAGAACAAAACAAAACAATGCAGTGTTAAAAAAATCCATTGATAAATTTGGCATTAGCCATTAGTAACTCAAACTTAATAATAGCAAAATTTATCAAAGTTATATGTTTTAGTCCTTATTATAGAATAGAAAGATATATTTTAAGATATAAAATTCAATTACAAATATTTTTAAAAGGTAATGAATTATTTGAATTACTTTTCTTTATTAAATGCTCATTTGAATTGTCAAAGACATTGAACATATTAAAACTTGGTGTATTTTAAAATTAATTAATTTTTAGAAAAATTTAGGTTTACAGCAATTGAGCAAAAATACAATTATCTCTTATGTTAGGTCCTTAGTATTTTTTGTTTGAACCATGAAATTTTCTGATTTAGTAAACTTCCTATTTTAATCTACCCATGGATAACACTGTCACAGTAATGTCACTGAATTAAAATTCTTACCTGTCATTTACTTCTTGTTATACACTAGAGTTGAAATATTTGGAAACATATCAATCTCTTGGTGAACCTCTCTGACTCCAAAAGGGAGTTAAAAACCTCACTGTCTTGAGGCATGCCTCTCACAGGGCACTCATGTGACCCTCCTGGAGAGCCCGCTAGAACACACACTGCTGAGCCAGTTTGTCAATCAGTGAGTCTGGTGGGTCTGGAGAGTTTCATTTCCAATAAGTCCCCAGGTGATGCTGACACTGCGGGTCCCAGTGCCAAACTGTGATTTCTGCTACGTTTCTACCTTCACATTTCTGATGAGAAGTCTGCTGTTCTATCCCTTGTAACAGTATTCCATCAGGGTAGTAAAAAAAAAAAAAAAAAAAAAAAAAACTTCAATGACTTAATAAAATTTCCATGATGCATTTAGTTCCCATATCTGAAGTCCTCAGTGTCTCTACTGAAAAAAAGACATTATTCTGCTCTTTTACTTCTTTTAGCCAGTATGTTTCAATCAGTGTTGTGTCTATAATGTTTTTATTAGGTTGTTCATTTTGCTTCTCACGGTCCATTCCTTTTGTAGGTACATATCACTTCATTATTGAATATAATTTACTGGGATTTCTAAAGAAAGAAAATAAGCCTATTAATTATTAATTAATTAATTTACTTCCAGGGATTTAACCTAAGGGGATTTAACCATGGAGCCTCATCCCCAGTTCCTCTTTTAATTTTTTTTTTTTTTTTAATTTTCAGATAGGGTCTCACTATATTGCTTAGGGTCTCTCTAAATTGCTTAGGCTGGCTTTGCAATCTTCCCAAGCCACTGGGATTAGAGACATGGCCACAACACCTGGCTAGAGGTAGAATTTTAAAATTTTACACATTTTATATATATGTGTATATATATATATCCTCATAGGCAAAATGATCACTTCAGGTACCAGCATGTGCTGCTTAATTTATGAGAAATCATATCTTTATAATTTTTAAAACACTTGAGTCTATAAATATGATTCTAGTTTAAAAAATAGTAGAATGTATCGCTTAGAAATATTTTTATTTAGAACTTGATTATAAGAAAAAACTGACCAACAGAAGTAGTAAGACAAATGGGAGGAAAATTTCAAAGTTTGTGTTGTAAGAGAAATCAAGAAAGAAGCAATGGTAAATTGAGATTGAAAGAAAAAAAAGAATGGGGAATGGAGTTGTGTTTATTTGGTCCCTGTTTTCATATACTACTTTGACAAGAAGCTATATTTTAAAATAAATTTTTAAATTAGCCCATGTGCCACATTCCCCTATGGAAAAAAAAAAAAAATTCTGTCTTCATGCTGTACATAATTATCTGAAAAAACTGTCTCAATCTCTCATAAGGGGAACTGGAGTATATGTCCAGTGGGACCAGGGGTTTCTCATCTAGAAAGAGAAACTTACTTAACTCCTCCTGTGGAAATTGTGATTTTATTTCCCAACAAAACATTAAAAAAAAAAAAAAAAACCCAATGGGTCCCACAATATCTCTGGATCCTGGGAAATCAGTTTGTTACCTAGCTTCTGTTTCAGTCAGCTTTTTTTACTGCCATGTCTAAAAGACCAGTATGGGGAGCCATCCTTGTCTAGCAGAATCGAAGTGGTTGAGCCATGGGACATAGAGGCCTAACTTCTAGGAATTAGCAACCATGGAGGGCTGTCCAGATCACAGGGGAGCATATGGGCTATGTGGGAGTGGGTCCCTCTCTGGTTCTATCATAGTTTCCCTAAGCAAATGGCTCCCCTAACTCCACCCCATCCTGTTCATCATGGAAGAAGCCCTTTCCTTCAGGACCCCTTTACTTGTATGGCTATAAATAAAGGAGAGTAGGGCTACTCCATGTTATTAGAGGCCAGATCTGGTATGTCCTGATCTGTCATGCCCATTCTCATTTTAAAAAAGTATTGGCTCTTGTGTGTTTATTGATCAGGTAAGTTTATGGGTAATTGATTGATTTATAGCCAACATCATCCTCCAGCAGTTAACCCTTTCTCATCCATGCAGGACATGGTAGAAACCCCCACAGACCAGACCAGAAGACATATAGAGGAGGAAAAGTTGATTTTGTAGCTCATGTTTTCAGAAGTCTCAATCCATAGGCCAAAGGCTCTGTTCCTCAGGGCTCGAAGTGAGGCAAAACATCATGGCGGAAGGTGGAGGGAATTGGCTCACCATGATGATCAGGAAACAGAGAGACTAAGCTCAGCTCACCAAATACATACCCCAAAGACACACCCCCAATGACTCACCTCTTCCAGCCACACCCTACCCACCTTCAGTTTTCACTGGGTTAATCCCAACAGGGGATTAATTAATTGATTGGGATAAGACTTTCATAACCCAATCGTTTCACTTCTGAATATTCTTACATTTTTTCCTATAATCTTTTGGGGACAACTCACAGCTAAAGCATAACAGTAGCTGACACTCCCAAGGTCATACATTGTATTTTGTGTCACAAGCAGTGCTCTGCTACTGAGATGAATCCCCACCCCTTTTTGTTTTATTTTGAGCAATCTTCCTAAATGTCCTAGGTTGACCTCAAACTTATGACCCTCTTGCCTCAACCTCCAAAAAGACTGGGAATACAAGTCTATGCTCCATGCCCAACAGGCTTTCTGGTTTTAACTAAGAAAAGAAAAAAAAAAAAAAAGTGAAAAGCAGATTGTCTTTCTGAGTTCAGAAGTACTTTCATGTTGCCACACATTTCCCTTGCTGGCAATGGCGAGATAGCCCAAGGTGACTTTTCATCTCTTTTATTATGGTAAATTGTATGTCACTTATCATTATAGTCATTTTTAATCACAAAGTTTAGTGACATTAAGTGCATTCAAATTGTTGTGCAACCATCACTATCACCCTTCTGCCAGATATTTTCCATGTTCCAAATTGAAACTCCCCCACTATCAAATCATAGTCCCCATTCCCCTTACTTCCAGTCTCTATTAACCCCATTCTACTTTCTGCCTCTGTTCATTTTACTATTCTAGGTACCTCACAGAAATGTGATTACATAGTATTTGTTCATCTGTAACTAGCATATTTTATCTAGCACAATGTCTAGGACAAGGTTAGCCTATGTCCTATCACGCATAAAAAATAATCTTATTTTAAGACTAAATAATATTCTATTTTATGTGTGTAACACATTGTGCTTTTTTTCATCTATCGGTGGGCATTTGAGTTGCTTCTACCTTTTGGCTATTGTGAATAATTCTGTTATAAACCTGTGTGGGAATACTAATTCAAATCTCTAATTTCAATTCTTTTGGGAGTATGTCCAGATGTGGCATAGCTGGATCATATGGCATTTCTTTGTTTAACTGTTGTAAGAACATCTGTACCATTTCCACGTCAACTACATCAATTTATATTCCTACTGGAAATACACAGAGGTTCAAATTTGTACATAGTTTAGCTTTGATTTTTTTTTTAAAGTAGCCATCATAATGGATATGAAAAACTATTTCATTGTGGTTTTGATTTGATTTAATTTTCTTTTTGTGTTTCCTTTTTCTGTCTGTTAATTTCTTCAGTAAGTACCATCTACTAATCTATGCTATATAATAATGAGATTGGTCCCCAAACTGTGCATAATAGCTAACACCACAGTAGGGCCCTTCTTTAGGTCACTGGTAGAAACAAAGGCAGATTCACCCCCTACAGTAGCTGCCACAAAGGATCTATCTTACAGGCCTCATAAGAACTTTTCTGGCAATAAAGCAAGCAGATTTTAATAACTCTTTAAGGTCAATTTATATACAACTACACTGATAATAGATTCATTAGTGACTTCTGTTTTGAGATACTAATAAAAGATGTTTTGTATTTTATTTCCAAATAGCAAGTGAACCTTACATTTTATTCTTTCCTTGGTCAATAAAATTTCTCATTAAATATTAACCATTTAGCTTGACTAATTAATAGTGTGATGTTTCTTGTCAAAATATTTCCTACATTAATTAACTTAAAGCACCAAAGTCTTGAATAGTCATACCATAGAAGAAATAAATATGATCATTACTTTTTCAAGCAAGCAATAGTTATTCTCTTTCAGAATATTGAAAATTGGAAGACAGGAGCCATGGTGCCTATAATCCTGGTGACTCAGGAGTCTGAGGCAGGAGAATCACAAGGTTGAGGCTAGCCTCCACAACTTAGTGAGACCCTGTTTCAAAAAAAAAAAAAAAAAAAAAAAGAGAGAGAACTAGGGATGTAGCTGGTAGAGTATCCTGGGTTCAATTCCCAGTACCACAAAAACAAAGAATATTAAATATGTGAAATATAAAGAATGTTTTTACCTTCTTACATTACATTATTATTAAGTCATCTTTTTTCCTTGATACTAGTTCTGCAAAATGCTCCATAAAATTCCTTAATATGGGCTGGGGAAATAGCTCAGTTGGTAGAGTGCCTGCCTCACAAGCACAAGGCCCTGGTTCAATCCCCAGCACCACTAAATAAATAAATAAACAAATAAATAAATAAATAATTCTTTAATATGGAAGAGAAAATCTCAGCAAGCATCTTCCTGTTGTAAAAAGTGTAAGCAGGGACCTAGGTTGGTGCTATCACTGGTTGGTAGCAGTAGCGAATCAAGCTGGTGGCTGAGTCAGGCCGCCTACATCACAGAGGTAAGCGGTGGGCAGATAACTGGCCCAGACAGCAGACCAAGGACAGAAGTAATAACTGAACGACCCCGCTAGACCCCTGCACCTAGGTCGGTGCCAGCATTGGTTGGTCCTAGTCGCAGAGCGAGCTGATGGACGAGTCAGGCCAGTTGCATCACGGAGGTAGCAGGTGGGCACCCAACCCGCCGGCCTTGTGGAACTGGGTGGCGGGTAGCCAACCCACCTAACCACCAGGTCAAAGAGAGGCACCATCACTGAACAACCCTGCCCGACCACCACGCCGAAGTTTGTTGCCATCACCGAGTTAGCCAGAGGCTTCTTTATAGGCTGGTGCAGGCATTTTGAATTACTCCTGATGGTGTGGCCATCATCATTGGAACAGCAATTCCCTTCCTGAGACACCTACAGGAGGCTAGAGGACCTTTGACAAGACACAGGAGCCAAGAAGAGGAGGAATTGAATTGAGAGACTCGGGATCAACTCAGAGCCACCAGGGAATATACCCCACCTGAAGGCCACCACCCCTAGAAGGCCAGCTTCCTAGTGGAGCACCACATTATCAAGTTCCTTCAAGACTTCAGGCTACAGAAGGCTAGAGGTGAGTTATTGGAAATCTACAGAGACAATATTAGTCAATACAAGATAACTGCAATATCCCAAAGTTTCACAATTAGAGGGGTAGATACATGAACAATATAGAAAACAAGGGAAGAAAATGTCCCGTAGAAGCCTAGATGGTATAGCAATAATATCCAATGACAGCATGGCAGAAAAAATGTCAGAAAGGGAGTTCAGAATGTACATGATCAAAACAATCAGGGAAGCAAACGAGGAGATGAAAGAGCAAATGCAGGCATTGAAGAATGAGATGAAAGAGCAAATGCAGGCATTGAATGATCGCACCAATCAACAATTAAAAGAGCAAATACAGAAAACGAAAAATCATTTCAATAAAGAGTTACAGATATTGAAAAAGAAAACAAAAAGAAATCCTTGAAATGAAAGAAAAATAAACCAAATTAAGAACTCCATAGAAAGCATAACCAATAGGATAGAACACCTGGAAGACA
Organism: Sciurus vulgaris; assembly: GCF_902686455.1. Lineage (NCBI taxonomy): Eukaryota > Metazoa > Chordata > Mammalia > Rodentia > Sciuridae > Sciurus > Sciurus vulgaris. The sequence goes on from NC_136466.1 coordinate 148,179,716, forward strand.
GAACCTCAAATATCGAAGACAAAATATTTATTCTTGAAAACAAAGTTGACCAAACTGAGAAGATGGTAAAAAAAACATGAACAGAATCTACAAGAACTATGGGATATCATGAAAAGGCCAAATTTAAGAATTATCAGGATTGAGGAAGGCACAGAGAAACAAACCAAAGGAATGAACAATCTATTCAATGAAATAATATCAGAAAATTTCCCAAATCTGAAGAATGAAATGGAAAATCAAGTACAAGAGGCTTATAGGACTCCAAATACACAAAATTACAATAGTCCCACATCAAGGTACATTATAATGAAAATACCTAACATACAAAATAAAGACAGAATTTTAAAGGCTGCGAGAGAAATGAATCAAATTACATTCAGGGGGAAACCAATACGGATATCAGCAGATTTTTCAGTCCAGACCCTAAAACCTAAAATGGCCTGGAGCAATATTTTTCAAGCTCTGAAAGAGAATGGATGCCTACCAAGAATCTTATACCCAGCAAAACTTATGTTCAGATTTGACGACGAAATAAAATCCTTCCATGACAAACAAAAGCTAAAAGAATTTACAAAAAGAAAGCCGGCATTACAGAATATTCTTAGCAAACTATTCCATGGGGAAGAGATGAAAAACAATAATGTAAATCAGTAAAGGGAGGAACTACCCTAAAGGAACAGCCAAATAAAGGAGAAATCAAGTCGTATCAAAAAAAAAAACAAAAAATGAGCCAAATGATCGAGAATACAAATCATATCTCAATAATAACCCTGAACGTTGATGGCCTGAACTCATCAATCAAACGACATAGACTGGCAGATTGGATTAAAAAGAAAGATCCAACAATTTACTGCCTGCAAGAGACTTATCTTATAGAAAGAGATACCCACAGACTAAAGGTGAAAGGATGGGAAAAAACATACTATCTACATGGACACAGCAAAAAAGCCGGAGTATTCATCCTCATATCAGATAATGTGGACTTCAAGCCAGAGTTAGTCAGAAGGGATAAAGAAGGACATTACATACTGCTTAAGGGAAGCATAAATCAGCAAGACATAACAATCATAAATATCTATGTCCCAAACAGTGGCTCATCCATATATGTCAAACAAATCCTTCTCAGTGCCAGAAATCAAATAGACCACAACACAATAATACTAGGTGATTTTGACACACCTCTCTCACCACTGGACAGATCCTCCAAACAAAAATAGAACAATGAAACCATAGATCTCAAAAACACAATCAATAATCTAGACTTAATGGACATTGATTGAACATACTTTCCAACAAAGAGCAAATACACTTTCTTCTCAGCAGCACATGGATCTTTCTCTAAAATAGACCATATATTATGCCACAAAGTTACTGTTAGCAAATATAAAAAGATAGAGACACTACCTTGTATTCTATCAGATCATAATGGATTGAAATTAGAAATAAATGACAGAGTAAAAAACAGAACCTACTCCAATACCTGGAGATTAAATAATACACTATTGTATGATGAATGGATAACAGAAGATATCAGGAAGAAATTTAAAAATTCTTAGAAGTAAATGAGAACAAAGAAACAACACATCAAAATCTCTGGGACACTATGAAAGCAGTTCTTAGAGGAATATTATTTCATGAAGCACATTCAATAGAAGAAGAAAAAAGCAACAAATAAATGACCTGACACTATGGCTCAAAGCCCTAGAAAAAGAACAGAGCAACACCAAAAGTAGTAGAAGACAGGAAATAGTTAAAATCAGAGCTAAAATCAACAAAATTAAAACAGAAGAAAAAATAGAAAAAATTGACAAAATAAATAGTTGGTTCTTTGAAAAAATAAGCAAAATTGATAAACCCTTAGCCACACTAACAAAGAGAAGAAAAAACCCAAATTACTAAAATTCAGAATGAACAAGGAAATATCACAACAGACACGATTGAAATACAAAACATAATTAGAAGCTATTGTGAAAATCTCTACTACAACAAAATAGAAAATCTAGAAGATATCAACAGCTTTCTAGAGATATATGAATTACCTAAACTGAACGAGGAGAACATATACAACCTAAATAAATCAATTTCAAGTAATGAAATAAAAGAAGTCATCAAAAGCCTACCAACAAAGAAAAGTCTAGAACCAGATTGGTTCTCAGCCAAGTTCTACAAATCCTTTAAAGAAGAGCTCATTCCAATATTTCTCAAAGTATTTCATGAAATAGAAGAGGAAGGAACCCTCCCAAACTCTTCTTATGAAGCCAATATCACCCTGATACCTAAACCAGACAGAGACACATCGAGGAAAGAAAGTTTCAGACCAATATCCTTAATGAACATTGATGCAAAAATTCTCAACAAAACTTTAGCAAATCGCATACAAAAATATATTAAAAAGATAGTGTACCACGATCAAGTGGGTTTTATCCCAGGGATGCAAGGTTGGTTCAACATCCGGAAATCAATAAATGTCATTCACCATATCAATGGACTTAAAGTCAAGAATCACATGATTATTTCAATAGATGCAGAAAAAGCATTTGATAAAATACAGCATCCCTTCATGTTCAAAACACTAGAAAAAATAAGGATAGTGGGAACATTCCTTAACATTGTGAAGGCCATCTATGCTAAGCCCATGGTGAATATCATTCTAAATGGAGAAAAACTGAAAGCATTCCTCCTAAAAACTGGAACAAGGCAGGAATGCCCTCTTTCTCCACTTCTATTCAACATTGTCCTTTAAACTCTAGCCAGAGCAACTAGACAGACCAAGGAAATTAAAGGGAAACAAATAGGAAAAGAAGAACTCAAACTATCCCTATTTGCTGATGACTTGATTATATATTTAGAGGAACCAGAAAATTCCACCAGAAAACTTTTAGAACTCATAAATGAATTCAGTAATGTAGCAGGATACATGATTAATGCTCATAAATCCAATGCATTTTTATACATAAGTGATGAATCTTCAGAAAGAGAAGTTAGGAAAACTACTCCATTCAAAATAGCTTCAAAAATAATAAAATACTTGGGAATCAATCTCACAAAAGAGGTGAAAGACCTCTACAATGAGAACTACAGAACACTAAAGAAAGAAATTAAAGAAAACCTTAGAAGATGGAAAGATCTCGCATGTTCTTGGATAGGCAGAACTAATATTGTCAAAATGGCCATACTACCAAAAGTACTATACAGATTCAATGCAATTCCAATTAAAATCCTAATGATGTGCCTTATAGAAATAGAGCAAGCAATCATGAAATTTCTCTGGAAGAATAAGAAACCCAGAATAGCTAAAGCAATCCTTAGTAGGAAGAGTGATTCAGGGGGTATCGCAATACCAGACCGTGAACTATGCTACAAAGCAATAGTAACAAAAATGACATGGTATTGGCACAAAAATAGACAGGTAGATCAATGGTACAGAATAGAGGACACAGACACGAACCCAAATAAATACAATTTTCTCATACTAGACAAAGGGGCCAAAAATATGCAATGCAGATAAGATAGCATCTTCAACAAATGGTACTGGGAAAACTGGAAATCCATATGCAACAGAATGAAACTATACCCCTATCTCTCACCCTGCACAAAACTCAACTCACAATGGTTCAAGGATCTTGGAATCAGACCAGAGACTCTGCATCTTATAGAAGAAAAAGTAGGTCCAAATCCTCAACTTGTTGGCTTAGGATCAGACTTCCTTAACAGGACTCCCATAGCACAAGAAATAAAAGCAAGAATCAATAAGTGGGATAGATTCAAACTAAATAGCTTTCTCTCAGCAAAGGACTATCAACGATGCAAAGAGAGAGTCTATAGAGTGGGAGAAAATCTTTGCCACTCATACTTCAGATAGAGCACTAATTTCCAGAATATATAAAGAACTCAAAAAACTCTACACAAAGAATACAAGTAACCCAATCAACAAACAGGCTAAGGATATGAACAGACACTTCACAGAAGAAGATGTACAAGCAATCAACAAACATATGAAAAAATGTTCAACATCTCTAGTAATAAGAGAAATGCAAATCAAAACCACCCTAAGATTCCATCTCACCCCAATTAGAATGGCGATTATCAAGAATACAAGCATGATATTCTCCCTTAAGCAGTATGAAATGACCTTCTTTATCCCTTCTGACTAACTTTGGCTAGGGATGGGGGGCAAGTATGGAGGAAGGAACTACTGTATAGAGGGTAAAGAGGGGTGGGAGGGGTGGGGGGAAGGGAAAAAATAACAGAATGAATCAAACAACATTACTCTATGTAAATTTATGATTACACAAATGGTATGCCTTTACACCATGTACAAACAGAGAAACAACATGTATCCCATTTGTTTACAATAAAAAAAAAAAAATTAAAAAAAAAAAAAGAATACAAGCAACAACAGGTGTTGGCGAGGATGTGGGGAAAAAGGTAAACTCATACATTGTTGATGGGGTTGCAAATTAGTGCAGCCCCTCTGGAAAGCAGTTTGGGGATTCCTTAGAAAACTTGGAATGGAACCACCATTTGACCCAGCTATCCCACTCCTTGGTTTATACCCAAAGGACTTAAAATCAGCATACTACAGAGATACAACCACAATATGTTCATAGCTGCTCAATTCACAATGACCAGATTGTGGAACCAACCTTGATGCCCGTGAATTGATGAATGGATAAAGAAACTGTGATATATATATATATATATATATATATATACATACCATGGAATATTACTCAGCCATAAAGAATAATAAAATCATGGCATTTGCAGGCAAATGGATGCAGTTGGAGAATATCATGCTAAGTGAGATAATACAATTTCAAAAAACAAAAGGTCGGATGATCTCACTGATAAGCAGATGATGACACATATAGGGGTTGGGAAAGGGGCAAGGATGGAAGAAGGAGGGACTCTACAGAGGGATAACAGGAGTGGGAGGGGTGGGGGGGAGGAAATAATATCATAATGAATCAATAACTATTACTCTAGGTGATATGTATGTAAAAATGTATGATTACACAAATTATGTTCCTCTACTTCATGTATAAACAGAGAAACAAGATGTACCCCATTTGTTTTCAATAAAAAGGAATTAAAAATAAGTGTAAGCAGGGGTTTACTGTAAGGAAATGAAACACATAGCTATTAACTTCTAGAATCCACAGTGGCCTTGTAAACGGAGCTCGAAGAGAGAAAATGAAATCAGGAAGACACTGCTTGTCTTCAGTCAAGGACTCTGGTATCTAGAAACGACCAAGAGATAATTTGTGCTTTGTTCTTTAAACATGGCTGTCATAACACAGACCATTGAACGCTTTGGTGGAACGTCAAATGTGTTGGAAGGTGTATGTAAGGAATATGAATATTGCCTGTGCTTTATGTTCTGTTTTTTTTACTAGCAAAACATATTTGCTAAAAATGTCTACACTTTAAACATGTATACCTCAGTTATGGAGTATTAGCCAAATTGTTTACATAAGTTACTTTTATACTTTAGGCTCTCCATGTATTTCCTGGTTGTTTTATTTTTGGCAGGGTGGTGGTACTGGAATTGAACCCAGGGATGCTGACCCACATCCCCAGTCCTTTTAATTTTTTTTATTTTAGACAGGATTTCAGTAAGCTGCCAAAGTTTGCTTTGAATTTGCAATCCTCCTGCCTCAGCATCCTGAGCCTCTGGGATTACAGGTGTATGAGTCTCCTATTTTTTTTTTTTTTTTAACTTTCAAATGGAATTTACAAAACTCACTTTATCATCTCATAGCACTGGCAACAAACCATCATCTACCTTTTAATATAGATTCCATTTTATTCTCATATTTTCTATTGGTGCTTTATACATAATGTTGGAATTTATTATATAGTCATACCTGCACAAATATAGATTTCATTTATTTTCAGGATAAGCAAATATATGTGGAAAACTAAAATTATCTTTTTGTCTCATTTGAGTTCTGTTCCTACAGAGGCCTAAAACATTTTAAACTTCTCTACGGCAATTTCTTTTTTTTAGAGTTAGAACCTACTTTTATTTTTTATTTTTTTATTTTTATTTTTTATTTTTTTATTGTAAACAAATGGGATACATGTTGTTTCTCTGTTTGTACACGGCGTAAAGGCATACCATTTGTGTAATCATAAATTTACATAGAGTAATGTTGTTTGATTCATTGTTATTTTTCCCTTCCCCCCACCCCTCCCACCCCTCTTTTCCCTCTATACAGTGCTTCCTTCCTCCATACTTGCCCCCCTCCCTATCCCTAACTCTAACCCTAACACTAACCCTTCCCTCCCCCCCATTATGTGTCATCATCCACTTATTAGCGATATCATTCGTCCTTTGGCTTTTTGAGATTGGCTTATCTCACTTAGCATGATATTCTCCAATTTCATCCATTTGCCAGCAAATGCCATAATTTTATCATTCTTTATGGCTGAGGGATAGTTTGAGTTCTTCTTTTCCAATTTGTATCCCTTTAATTTCTTTGGCTTGTCTAATTGCTCTGGCTAGAGTCTCAAGAACGATGTTGAATAGAAGTGGTGAAAGAGGGCATCCCTGCCTTGTTCCAGTTTTTAGGGGCAATGCTTTCAGTTTTTCACCATTTAGAATTATATTAGCCATGGGCTTAGCATAAATGGCCTTTACAATGTTAAGGCAATTTCTTAAATTCACCAATTATTGACAATATTTGAAAATCCATATATGTGTGACATGTGATTGAAAATCCATATATGTGTGATAAAGATTTGTCCTGGTTTGAAATTAAGTGGACGTTCTTTTAAACAGAAATGTTACAATATAATCATTTACATGATTCATTTGGGAAATCGTAGTAAATGATTAAGAACCATTTTAATTTCACTCAAATATCACAAATTTTATGATAACAGCAAATCTTGTTTTGCCAGAAATAGAAAAAGACAATATTGAACCCAATATAGATTTTCCATGCATGAATCTGGATTACCTAAAACCATATGAAGTTTTTCAAAAAACATTTTCATTGGTGAATTATAATCATACATAATAGTAGGATTCACTTTGATATATTTGTACCTGTCCACAGCATAATTTGGTCTATTTCATTCTTCTGTACCTCTCCTGCCCTTCTTGCTTCCTTCCACTGAATTCCAATCCTCTATTCTACTTATCCCCATTATATTTTTTCATGATATTCCTTTTTCACCTTTCTCTCTGTCTTCCACATATGAGAGAAAACATATGACCTTTGCCTTTCTGAGTGAATTATTTTACTTGACCCAATGGTTTCCAGTTCTATACCTTCTTCTGCACGTGACCTAATACCATTCTTCTTTATGGCTGAGTAAAACTCCATTCTGTATATAAACCACATTTTCTTTATTCATTCATCTATTGATTGACACCTATGTAAGCTGGTTCCATAACTTGGCTTTTGTGAATTGTTGCCATTAACATATGTATGTATTTTTCACTATAGTGTGCTATCTTTAATTCTTTTGGATGAATACCAAAGGGTCGTATAGGTGGGTCATACGGTGACTCCATTCCTAATGATCTCTAGACTGGTGGGTTGTATAGGTGGGTCATACGGTGACTCCATTCCTAATGATCTCTAGACTGGTGGGTTGTATAGGTGGGTCATACGGTGACTCCATTCCTAATGATCTCTAGACTGGTGGTACTAATGAACATTCCCATCAATAGTGTATATATATCCTTTTTCACCTGCATCCTTTTCAGCATTTATTAGTATTTATATTCTTGATGACTTCCATTTCTAATTGCTTATAAAATCACAATCACCGATCCTGTGGTGCAAGTTCAACCCAATGAAACACTTTGCCATGACTTTAGTTTTTACGTGAACTACAGTCACCAGTCAGATCTCACCAGCTCTTGCATGATGCCACAAGTACAGTGAGTTATCTTAATAATTAATTTTATTGTTATAAACATATCAACTGCACTTATCAGTGGGGTTCAGTATGATATTTCCACACGTGCATACAGTGTACATGGATGAAATCTGTACTCTTTTAACCACCCTTTCTCCTCTTCCAGACCCCTAGTATATGACTTTTCTGTTTTTTCAGTACAAACCCAACCTTTCCTTTGTTTCTCAGACATACCAGAGGCCACCCAGATCTCATCTTTTACAGGGAGATTCACCTCTATGTTTTGTTTGATTCTGACATTCATATATCAACACACACATACACTAAAGTAATTATAAGTTGTTAACACTTATTTATTGTTGTTAATCACATTGCATTTAATGTAAAAACTTATTCATTTTGATCTTATTTTATTGTGTTAAGCCTGCTCCTTGAACATTAGTTTTCTAGTAATTCTTATGGATAATTGCATGCTATCACAGTTTTTAGTTTTTCTGAAATGTGGTAAACTTCTGGTCTTCTCTCAAATTGTTATGCATCCAGAAATATTTATTTTGCAAAAAATCAAACAGACTTCTTATGCACCAAATGCAAAACTTAAGGATTTAAGTTGGATTACACAAAGGGACATATGCTTTTCTTTTCAAAGGAGAGTGAATTAAAAGGCTTATGATGATTTAGCAAAGGTTTTCTGAAGATCAAATGCTCCTTAAATGCTCCCACTTTAAAGTAGTAACTTCTAAATTAATTGGAAGCATACAAAGTGGTTCTAAGTTAATAACTAAAAATCAACTTCAAATTATTTAACTGGTTCCTTACTTTTTATTTTAACAAATTGCACAACCTGATATACTTTAAAAATTGAATTAATTATCCAGGTTAAATTCTTCCAAAGTAGAGAGAATACAATTCTATAGTCATTTGTGGTAACTGGAAAAATGACAGTATTAACATTAAAATAATGTTTTAAACAGCATTAAGATACAAGCATAATGTTTAACCAACATTTTTGTCAAAAATTACCATACATGTCTTTATATGAGTCCTGATTCAAGAATTTTGCATAGGATATTTATTTTTCTGGAAATGGATTCCCCCTCATAATTGTTTGGTTTACTACTTCAATTTCACTTTCTCAGGGAACCCTCCCATCAACAGCCCCAATACACTCTGAAAAGGTCTTGGTTGGTTTAATTTTTTTATTACTTATCCATTTTTAATTTACTGTCATTTATACTTTTATTTTCTGTAGTGTTTGTTGATTGCCTCTCTTACCTCTGTTAGACTTTAAGCTTTTCAAGTGTGGAGAGGTTAGTTTGCTACATTAGTTGATCTTGCCCCAAGAAATAGAACAGTGTTTAGAACATCACTGAAGCTCAGGACTTATGTATCAAGTACAAGAATCAATAGTCTTAGAGAAGTTTCAGGAAACTCTTGCTGTTCATGATCACAAAAAATACGTAATGTCTATGAAACAGGAATAAATGATCACATGGGAAGAACAGTCTGAAGCAAAAAGGTAATGAGTAAAGTTAAAAGTGAATTTGAATGTTAAAACAATCCTAGGAAAGTAAAACTACAATATAAAAATACTTCCACAATACAGGCCATACAACCAAAAGGAACTTTAATAAAATTTTAAATTTTAAAGCAATAATTCTTTTCTTTAGTTTAATTTCTGACTCAAAAGATGAAGTACAAGATATTATATTAAAAGACCAAATATTCAGGACCAATGTCAAGTGTCCCTAATCCCAGCTGTTCCAGAAGCTGAGGCAGAAGGATGGTAAGTTCCAGGCCAGACTGCTTCAAATTAAATTGCTTAGTGGTAGAACGCTTGCCTAGCATGTGTGAGACCCTAGGTTAATCCCAAATACCAAAACAAAACTAAAATTACAAGCCAAAAAATCAACTGATATAGAAGAATTAAAGCCAAACTACCAAAATATTTCACAAAAAATAAAAATACTTATATTCAAAGTGGGATATTTTAAAACATGGTAAACGATAAAATAAATATCAGCTGGTATTGGCAAATACTCTAGTATGCAATAATAGAGACATGTTAGTCACATGAAGTCACTGAATATTATATAAAATGCATGAAAATAGGAAAAAAATATTAAACACAAAAAGAGAAGTTAGTGTAAATGTAATAGGAGAAAAAACACTTTAACACAAGAATGTATTAGAAAGAGAAAAATAGGAAAATGGAATTATTAATCTCCAGGCTGATCTTCTATATCTACCATGTCAATCTATTATCTACCTGTCTCCTACACTTCTGACATACTTTGAACATTTTAAAGAAAATTAAAATACATTTTCAAAGTGTATAAATATTAAATTGTTAAACTACCTTTTCTTGCTACAATCTTATAAATTAGTAACTAACAGAAACTTTTTTAAATACCATAAAAATACTGTAAAGTACACATTTCTGAATATCTATATAAATAAAATTAAAGACAAGTTTTTAGCTTTCGTATATATATTTAAAAAAGTATGTACCTCAAATCTCAAGAAAGCCACATCAGAAAAATCTGCTTTCGATATCTGCAAAAGCAGCACCTATCAACCCCATGTGTATGTATGTTTTAAACAACAGAAGAGTAAGTCCCGTTCATTGGAAGATGTACTCTAGGACATTTGCAGCAGCATTATTTGTGAACCCAAACTGGAAACTGTCCAAATGTATGACTCAATTGGGCAACAGTCACAAGAGAATGAGTTATGTACAATATATATAATTCATAATTTCATTTGTATTAAGTACAAAAGAGACAACACTAATCTTTGGATGTAGAAGAGAGAAGAGTGGTTAACTGTAGTAGAGAATTTCTGGATCCGTGTCACTCTTATTTTTTAATCTGGTTCTGACTAAGCATGTATCTTATGATTGTGAAACCCGCTAAGTTGAATGCTTGTGATATGGACACAGATAAGATGTAATTCTTTTCAGATGTAATTCTTCCTAAAGAAAAAAAATTAAAAAGTACCAAGAGTTTAAAAATGTAACTCCTAGGTACTTTTTTAAATAAATAATGAAATAAAAGTAGAAAATTTTTAGTAAGTACATACTTTGCTAAGCAAAAACAAAAATAATTTTCTAAGACTTTTCATCTAAAAAAAATATAGGGACTATATGTTGAATTTATAACTTCATATTTTTCTACTTTTTCAGCATTCTAAACAGGCTATTAGCACCCCACCTAAGGACCAAGTGCACTATGTGGTATGGTGAGCCGCTTGCCACAAGAGCCCCCTCTGCCCCTCCTGTGACTGTGGCCTAGTGATGTTCAAACACCAATGAAGTCCCTTCATGCACTTTGCTTATGTTTTCTGTCCTGAATCCTACAAAATCTCCTGCCCAAGTGTCCACATTGTCTGGAGAACCAACTCCCATGATTCCTCCCATATCTCCCCTGAATGCCCTGAGATGGCTGTCCCTCTGGAAGAGATGAGTATAATAAACTTTCTTCCTGTGTCCTGTCTTGCAACTGCACCTGATTGACCACTGCAAGAAAAAACACAGAGACAAAAAAAAAAAAAAAAAAAAAAAAAAAAAGCACCAGAAAAGTCAGTGTGGTCAAATAAGTAAGTGATAAAACAAAAGCAAATTATTTAAGCAGCAGAAAATAGTGTCGCTTATACATATTAAAAAGCATTAATTCAAAATACTGTATAAGATCTTGTTGGATGTTTTCATGAAAATCTTTAATGAGAAATTCTTTTTGTTTTGATTCATTGTACACAAATGGGTATAACTTTTCATTTCTCTGATTGTACAAAAAGTAGTCATACCATTTGTGTAATCTTACACATACAAGAAATTCTGTATATCTACTAATACATACTGTTCAAAGCAAAAAGAAATTGCTGTGATGATTACATTTAGGATATGTAATTATGAGATAAAATTGTTTTTACTGAAATATATCTATTGATAAATAGATGGAAAGGAACACCATTCAGTGCAGTAAGAATGAAAACATTTTTGCCAAACTATCTCAACAAATTTTTTTGAGCATTTTAGTAGTTCTGGGATAAAATTTGGACATGATTTTGTGGTTATCAAAGGACGAATTGAACAACACAATAAAGTAACATTGAAATCTCATTAGTAAATAGCAGTTGCCATAAAGAAATATTTTGAATTTGATGAAGCTTAATTCAATGTTAAATAGAATTTAAAGAGTAATGCTCATTTAAACTAATTAAGAATATATATCTCAATTCATAAATGCTATAATATATTCTGGAATGTAGCCTAGAATTAGAATAATAAATATGAACAAAAGCTAAAATTAGGATACTTGACTATGTAGCTACTATAATGTATTATAAAACCATTTATTTTTGCTCTGGAATAGAAAATCAATTTTAATGATCGTGATAAAAATAAAACAATTAAATCAGAATGTATAGAAGTTTATGATTGCTGTGGTTTGGATCTGGAATATTTTCCCTAATCTCATGTGTTGAAGCCTTGGTCCTCGGTGCAGCAATGTCCAGAGGTGGGGCTTTGATTAGATGAGGAGAGCTCTGACCTCTTCAGTGGATTAATCCACTGAAATAGTTGAATAGACTACTGGGAGGTAGTGGAAACTGTGCACAGGTGAAAATGATTGGAGGCAATAAGACATTTTAGATGTACCTTTGGGGTTGACATCTTGTCCCTTATCCCTTCTTCTCTATGTCTGCTGCCTGATTGCCATGAGCTAAACACTTTTTCCTCTTCCATCATGTTCTCACTCACCTTAAACCCAAAGCAATAATCAGCAGATCATGGGTTGAATCCTCTGAAACTCTGAGTCAAAACAAATATTTCCTCCTTTAAGTTGCTTTTCTCAGGTATTTTTGTCATGTAAATAAAAGTTGAGTAACACAGCGACAATCAGTGGGAACAGAAAATAGACTAGTTTGGTGTTGTTAAAACATGGAATCTCTTATTCAGAGAATCTAAACACCAATTCTATCTCAGTGGGAGACAGCAAAGTATCTTTCTTAAGAGTGTACTTTGGCACCAAAATCTGGCTATAATAATTCAATGAGAAATTAATTCTCCTAGATTCATGGGAATTAGTACAAACAGATACTATACTATGTATATTCTTCAGAGTATATTAAGAGATTTCATTTTGTAAACACTGCATATTTTTCTAGTTTTTCTCTTATGCTAAGTGTAACCTTTAGTCACATAGAATTTTTTAGACCTATTTATATTTGAGATGCTTGGAGTTATCCTGTAGATAATATTGCTGGGGTTATCCTAATATAGTATATGGATACCTGGATCAGATTTCATAAAACAGTTGTAGAATATATGATGGGGCCATAGTAACAGGGTGCTAGTGTGAGAGTAAAAGTTTATCAAATCATTTTAAGGAAAAAAATGGAGTGACAAAATAATAACATTAAAATTCAAACAAAGGTCATTTTTTACGCATTAGAGTTTTTAAAAAGTTTTTATTGGTACATATTAATTATACAAAATAGTGTATTTCATTGCAGTATATTTGTAAATGCATACGAAATAATCTGATAGACTTCACTCATCAGAATCTCCCCTTGCCCAACTTTCTTTCCCCCCGAAACCCCTTCCTCTATCTTAATTGTCTCCTTTCTATTTCCATTAAATCTTCTTCCTTTTATCTCTCTAGCTCCTGCATATGAAAGAAAATATATACCACTTGTCTTTCTGAGTTTAGCTTATTTTGATTAATGTAACACCCTCCACTTCCCTTCATTTTCCTGGACATGACATAATTTTATTCTTTATTACTGAATAAATTCCATTGTGTATGTTACCACATTTTCTTTATCCATTCATCTATTGAAAGATACCTAGGCTGGTTCTGCAACTTGGCTATTGTGAATAGTCCTGCTATAAATATGGGTGTACATGTATCTCTAAACTATGTGTCTTTAATTTATTTGGATAGAAACTGAGGAGTGGTATAGTTGGATCTTTTGATAGCTCCATTTTTAGTTTTTGAATAACCTCCATAGTGTGTGGTGGGCGGAACTCAGGGCCCAGGGTTATGTCACTTGCATCCAAAGATGGCGACTGGCAGAGAGCAAACAGCATTCTGATTATGCATGGAGAAAGGCAGAAAGCGTTTACAATTGGCAGTATTATAATCAGTTCAGCTGCCTAGCACGTGGACAGATATACTTTACATGTATGCTCCAGGGAGTGATTGCTTGACCTTTAACAGGATTGGAAGGACATATATGATTACAATTGCTTATGCATGAGACTGCTTATATATTGAGGGTGTTATTTGAATAAAGGGGGAGCTGCTTCATGAACCTTTGAAGTGTACATGTCTTCTGTCCCGCTGGTCCGGCCGTAAGCGCCAGAAGCGGTAGTTTAAGGTAAGCAAAAAGAGCAAGAAGCCGGCCGAACTGCTTGGAGCAAGCCAGGCAAAGGGGCTGCGGTTTTCCTCCATAACCAGAGCTGCTTGAAGCAGCCCATTGGCAAACAGCAGCGGTCCACGGCAACAATGAGTCCCACAGTGGCTGTATTAACTTGCATTCCTGCCAATAGTATATACAGGTCCCTTTTTCCTACATCTTTTCCAGCATTTGAAATGTACTGTTCACTATTGTCATCTACTGTTATGATTTTGATAAGAGGTATCCCACAAAAACTCATGTGTGAGACAATACTAGAACATTCAGAGGTGAAATGATTGGATTTTGAGAGCCTGGACATAATCAGAGCATTAGTCCACTGATAGGGATTGACCAGGTAGTAAATGTAGTAGGGGTGTGGCAGGGGAAGGCAGGTCACCAGGGGCATGCTTTGAGGATATATATTTTGTCCCTGGTGAGGAAGTCTCACTCTGTTTCCTGGTGGCCATGTTCTGTGCAGCTTTTCTGTTGTTCAGTCACAACATTCTGTCTTACCATGGGCCTACAGCAATGGAGCCAGACATGGATGGACTGAAAATTCTGACACTGTGAACTGAAAAACAAACTTTTCCTCCCCTAATTGCTCTTGTCAGGTCTTTTGGTTATAGCAATGAAAAAGTTGATTAAAGCCTTCTTACTCCTATCTAAAACTTTTAATCCATTGATCAACCTTTCCCATGGTTATACTGAACACAGTATTTGTAATGGGTAGCTTCTGTTCATCAAACAATGATACTACATTTTTTTCTTTTATCAGTAAAATTGTTAATCTGTGTTAAACACAGGAAATTTAACTTAACAGCTTCCTATAGTTATCCATAGACATACAGTAGAGATCAAGTTTCAATAAAACTAAATATTATATAATTTATATAAACCATATTGAATTATGTAAACTATTTGAAAATATCTTTCTGATAGGTTGTGAAGTTAAAATTGAAATTATTTGTTATTTAGAAAGCAAATTTATTTTACACAAGACTTTTTTGTGAAAAAATATATATCTACTTTTACCTTCATGTTTGAAGGAATGGATTGAAACTCTTTGTATCAGAAAACATTCCTAAAATCAGGCATAATTTATTTCCTAATTACATGCACAGTAGATTATACAACTTTGCTTCAAGCACTCATTCTGATGTTTTCTAGTTTCATAATTCTAGGGAAAAAATACCTATCCTGTATTAGACTCAGCTGACTACTTCCATAGAAAGAAACATACCAATTTTTATATTTATAAAATTACACTCAGTTCTAATACTTCAACTTTTAATAAAGTCTAATACTTGAGAAGACAATTTATTTTCTTAGAGTAATTATACATTTTAAGTAAAACAAACCACATATTCTACACATAGAATAAATGATCAATGTGTTGCTATTCTTAATATTAATTTTAACATAGCATATTCACCTGATAATCCCATCCTAACAATCCATCAACAGTGCTCCTAGCCTGGAAGTATTATGATAGTTATTTCCACTAAAGTTAGAAGAAAATTCCACTTTAAATTCAGTATATGCTTTTGAAATCTATTTTTGATTCTTTTCTATTTAGCATCCTCTAATGCAGATGGAATTCTCCAAAGACAGGCAAGTCTGTTTTGCAGCATTTTGTGAGATTTTAATGTCGATACCTGACAGGACAGCAGAGCTTGTCCTCTCAGCATGCCATGGGCTTGTTTCCCATCCTTCTCGCTGCTCAGTGTGTGCTGTTTCCTGTGCATTATAAATCAGGTCCTGCATCATTTCTAAGGATATTTATTTCTGCACCTTTTGTATCAGCAAATCATCCTAAGTATAGATTGATTAGGTCCTTGGTTATTTTATATCTCGAAGACATTTCTTATCGATTGTAGCTCCACAAACCTAGATTTGTGCCCTTATCTCCCATCCCTGCTAAGGATCAGCGGGAGCAGTGGCCTGTAGTATATTCCTCTCAAAGGCAGAACTGCATTGGGGAGTTTTCTCCAGTATTTTCTGGAGATGGAATTTGGAGTTGAATTACGTTTTTTTAGTTGTTCTGGTTACATTCATAAAAAGAACTTAGAGATCTTCGTATGTATAAAATTACCCCAAACACTAATAATACTTGAACTTTGTCTGTAGGCTGTACCCTGTAGTTGTGGTTGTTTCTTTGGAATTTCAAGCTGGTGGGGAATCTCCTCCATCTTGTTCAGGAAGTAAAATCATGTACTTGTGCCATAGCAAATTTCTGCACTTAAATGTGCTCACAATGTATATGGGAAAGGTATTTTGATTATTCTACAATTCTAATTTTCTATTTTGACTTTTCAACTTATGGTGGCCCAAACTGTTAAGGATCCAAAGGTAAACCATGACCTTCTGTTCTCAGAAAGACAAATAATGCCATTATCTAAAGGAAGGCAGCTTTTAGTCAATCTATGCAATTTTTCTGAAAAGATATAATTGAAATGTTTCTAGGCCAGTCATGTCTATTATATGTATTATATGACATTGTGTAAGGAAAAAACAAAACAAAACAAAACAAAAAAAACAAACAAAAAAAACAAAAGTAAAGTGTCCTTTAGAATTTCACACTTCACTAACTAGCACTATAAAATGTCTTTGTAAGAGAAGATGATAAGTCTATTGTTGGTTTCAAAACAGTTCTTGGAGGGTAAGCATCATGAACTGTCACCAAATATGGTATCCATCTTATCTATTAACAGTCTAGGGAGAAATGTTTTCAGAATGCAGAAATTTAAAACTGAAATTCACTTCTTAAGTTTAGAGGTTTTAATAGACTGACTGTCACTGATAAGAAAATGATGGAACACACAATGTTTCTGCAATCTCATTAGTTGAATGTATTGTGTGAAGTTCAAGTTCCCAGTCCCCAGAATACTAACATATCCTAGAAACTGAAGAGGAGGAAAGCAACTTTTATTCTTTGAACTAGAGTGTTAAAATAATTTTCCTAGCATTGAGGTTTTTTACTTCTTTACAAGGCAATGAAAAGAAATATCATTATTATAGCATGATATCATCCTTCAAAATAGTCTATCTCCATTTGCCAGAGCTTCCTTTAATTCAAGTAAAGTTGGCAACTTCACTAGTTTCTTCATTAGAAAGAGGCAAGATAATATATGCAATCATCAGTGTCACAAGGGCACTCTTCACAAGTGTTTGCTTAAAACCTTTAATGCTGTGCAAATGTGACATTTAAGAAAAATTTATTTAGAGGAAACCAAAACAAATTTGTTGACCTTTATTTCTTATGCCCACAAACCATGATTTTCTATTGATCATTTATATTACTGTCAATATGTAAAATGTGATCTCAAAATAGAGAAAGGTCTGACTGTTAATGCAAACTATGCAAATCATAGATTTGGTTGATAGGTATATAGAAGTTTGGTGCAATATATTTAAGGTGATAAATTTTTTCTCCATAAAATTGTCTTTCACCCATTAATTTTTCCCTTCTTTCCAATTCAATAGAATAATTCAATGAACTAAGTCATTAAAAGTTTTTATATCTCTATTTTCAACTGAAATAAGAAATCATTAATTTATAAATTTCTAATAAAAGCAATTTTTAAAAACCTATTTTCCCCCCAGTAATATTACTTCTACTTTATTTTGTTTGATTTGGTTCCAGGAAAATCACTGAATTTCTCTAAGTTTCTGAGTATTCATAACTATTTAGATGTATAACTAGATACTTGTCAATGTCTTTTATAATCTTATGGTAATTTTAAAAGGATCAAAGAGGAGTAGGATAATTTCACAGCATGCATTGCATACATGTAGCAGTGAATAAAATCACTATTTTTAACCATGGCTCTGATTGCAACAGATACATGAAGTTTTAGTTTGGAGAGCAATGTATTTCCTGAAACAGATAGCAGTATATCCATACAAACCAGGAAAATAGAGTAACTTCAAAGGACATAATGATAACTGAGATATATGGACATTTTCTGTTCCCAGTTGATATACTGATGATTTACAGAATTCCTCACAAAATTCTTATAACATGTCTAGAAAATAGATAGCATAATCACCTTTCCTTTAATAGTAAAGAATCTGGAACTCAGTATGCTTGGGGAATATCTATACCCAAGGGAAAATAACCAGTGAACATGAATTCAGGATTAGAGAACCTAACTACAGATCTGATGCTTTTTATGCCTACAGCTAGGATTTTGGGAGAGAAAGAAAGAAAGAACGAAAGGAAGGAAGGAAGGAAGGAAGGAAGGAAGGAAGGAAGGAAGGAAGGAAGGAAGGAAGGAAGGAAGGAAGGAAGGAAGGAAGGAAGGAAGGAAAGGAAGGAAGGAAGGAAATTATGGATTTTAGAAGATAAATGGAAAGAACCATATATTATAGGCAAACCTTGTCTTTTCAGAAAACATCTGCTTCTTATAGTAGCTTTTAAAATTAGCTTCTTATACTAGCTTTTAATTGTTTCTTTCTTTTCAAATGACAAACCATTATTTCAGAAGTGGGAAATATATTAACAGTCTTATATTAGTGGTATGGTTAATGTAGCTTGATCCTCCACCAATGATTCTGGCAGGAAATAAAATGAAGATCTCCAAGGACACACAGGCGTGAAAGACTATTGTCACTGAAGTATGTTAACATGTTTTTAAGGGCTTTGGTTAAAATAGCTGAGAATGGGGCAAGAGTAGGATAAGTACAGCTTTTTTCCTAATGCTAGAGTCTTAGGAAGAGGGAGATTTCCAACTTTTTTGGCTCAAAGAAATGTTTTTATTGTTAATATCAGCATGCAAAACTTGAGAGGGATCACATTGAAATATGAATTTCTGTCTTTTCTAAAATGGAAGTATCTTCCAATCTGGGCTCTGAATTCTAGTGTGGCAAAGATCCATGGTTGCTGGACCACCTGCCGTCTTTAGGCAGGCCATGCACTTACAAGGTCCCCAAGCTACCATGCTCCACCCCAATCATCTTCATTCCCAATCTGGTGTTAAATAAATCATCTGAGTAGTTTACATTGTCCTTAATGCTGTTACTGAATACTTGTATTTTTCTTCCCAATAATCATTAGGGTCTTATGAAATGCCCTGAGTTCAACATAATAAAAAAGTTTTTATTGCCAATAGAAAAGAGAATGGATTAATTTGATTAATTTCCTTGGGATGTTTTGAAGCAAGCATCAAAGCATCACCATTTACCTCATGAAATTCTGATTTGGATGCTAAAATAAAGAAATTCTGATTCAACTTTCTCTCAAAGGACCATTGCAGAGTATTGTAACTTTGTGCTTAAGCAAAAACATGTCACAATTTTATTCTTTTCTTGAAAGACAAGTTTTTAGCATGAATATTATTTATGCTCTGGTTTCCATCAATAAAAAATAATTTCCCTTTATTGTGATTTCTTAAAATGAAGATTTTTAATTAAAATACTTTTGTACTACAAAGGAATCTTTTGTTAAATGAAAATTTCAAACTATTTAAATGTATTCAGATTGAACTTCCTGAATTATTATATGAGAGTTGGTTGTATAAAATTACCTAGTCTATGCAGTTCTGAAAAGAATCTTGCAGGTTAGCTCTATAATTAATTGTGCATTGTCTGAGCTAATTCAAAGTAAAAATAAATTATATTAAATTTATGAAATTTAACAGACATCATTTAGAAAATAATTTAGAGTTTTTAGAAAGTTGTATGGATAGAAAATAAAAAATGAGATATAGTTGTCTGTCTCCAAAATACTTGGTCTATTTCCCCCTCCCTTGTCCTCTCTGCTCCTGTAAACCCAAATACACACACAGTGCACATATATACTCAGAGGACTAAAACATAATACTTGAATAATGTTTGGACACAAAACAAAACAAACAAAAAATAAAGGGAAAAAGGAATAAATTAATGATATGATGTCATCTCCTAGGAATATTCTGTCATACTCACCTAGGCTGACTATTAAAATGGTATTTTTTAAATTATATCTAAGAAAACAATTTAATAAGAACTTTAACAATGTGTTCTCTGCTATGGTTTGACTACGTCTCCTCCAAATTTCAAGTGTTGCATTGAAATTAATTCACATTACATAATTTGGGAAGGTGAAATCTTTAAGAGTGAGCATGTCATTATGGTTCCTTCTGCATGAGTGGGATGAAGGTCCTCATAAGTAAGGCCTCACACTTAGGGGGCTTGATTAGCTGGTCCCTCTGCCATGCGTTGAGTGCAGCACTTTTGCCTCAGCACATGCAGCATATGGAACTATCATGGAGGCCAAGAGCAGCCCTTACAACAACTGAACAGGACAGTGTTTAGAACTTGGACTTCCCAGCCTCCAGAGCTGGGAGAAAATAAGTTGCAGTTTTTCTTTTACAATCTTCCAGTCTTGTATATTTTGTTATACCAGAATAAACAGACAAAGATATCCCTGAATTAAGATTTCAGTTTACAGACAACTGGAAATTGCTATATAGAATTTAGATAACCTTTATGCATAGAGCTATTCATCACAGCTTCTAATTCTGAAAGCCTAGAAACAGTATTTCAAATTTAGGAGACTGTGTTTCTTCTTACATCACAAAATGTGTTACCATGAGGGTACTGCAATGACATATATAATGACATATAGAATGTATAAAAAAGAAGGCATCAAAATATTTCATTTAATGTTAGAAAGACAAAAAAAGTGTAAGAAACTTCAAAACATGGGTGCTTATACGTATGCATATGTGTTTCCAAATTAAAAATTTGAAACTAAAGTGAACATAAAAACTTAAAGAAACAGAGTCAAAATGATCTTATTAAAAGTGAAAGTGAAAGGACTTACATTACTAGATATCAAAACATTAAATCATCATCCTTTAAAAATACAATTTTTTGTCATAACCGAAATAATCTACAATTTGCTATCCTCTACAAACCCTCTTACTTTCATTTTTTGTTTTTAAAATCTTTAGTTGTCATTATTTTATCTTATTTATGTCCAGTTTTTCCATGATGACATCATATTCCATATTTGATCAGAAACTACATTTTTAAAAACTATAAATGAGTGACCCGTACCAATAAAACACCTGCTCAACTCAGAGTTGAGGTAGTGCCATGACTTCTCCAGACCCTCTACTACCATGACAGTCAACATTTTTAGAACTGATGGTTTTGCAATTGCCTTCTGTCTCTGCCTTTTCTTCAAACTATCCCGACACTTTCCTTCCCTCTGCAAATTGTTACAATCCTCTTCCCTTGGCCTGATGTCTTAGTAAATTCTGGCTACTGTGACAGAATAATATAGACATTTATTTCCATAGTTGAAAAAAAGCAAACATTTATTTCTCACAGTTCTGAACACTGCGAAGTCCAAGATCAAGGCACTGTTGGTACATCTGGTGCCTTAATGATGACATTATTCCTAGTTTACAAATGTTTGTCTTCTGATTGTTTCCTTAGATGGTGAGAGAGGAGGAAAAAAAAAAAAAAGGACAATAAAAGACTCTCCTGCTTCTATGTGTAAAAGCACTAAAGCCTTAAAGACTGCTCCACCCTCATGACTGATTGCTTCCCATGGTCTTAATAAAATCCATCAGGGGCTCAACATCTGTATGTTGGGAGGATGAAAAATACCATTTTTAACATCAGACATACTATCAGGACATCTGAATGAATGAGTATATAAGTCACTACTTCAGAGTTGTAGAAGGTGGATCTAAAATACTTTATGTGGGCCACAAAATTCAAGTACGGATGCCAATTACTATATTTTCATTTTTTACTGATCTCTGAAAAGAAAAAAATTTAAAAAATCATTTTACTTACAGCATCATCATGTATAACGCTATACAAAAAAATGATCCCTTTATTATATCAAGAAATAGATTGCTATTAGTAGCCTGGAAATGTCCTTTCTTCAACCAAGAACCCCAGGTTCCCTCTTTAAAATCAGTCACTATCTTGGCTTCCAGCACTACAAATTTGTTTGCCCTGGTTTTGATCTTAAATAAATGGAGTATTATCCAAATTTGATTTACTACAACAAAACAGCTGAGGCAGTTTACGTGTAAAGAGAAAAATCTTATTATCTCGCCGTTTAAAAGATACAAAGTCCAAGATGGAGCAGCCACCATTACTTTAGCCCCCAGGGAGGGCTTCAGATGCAGACTGTGGTGGTAGGAGCTCATGTAGAGGCAAATGATCTCAAATAGGAGCGCTGAGAAAGAGAGAGTGTGGGGCTAGAATGGCTCTTTTTCTTAATCCTCTCAGCATAACTTCAGGGGCTGCTTGGGGACTACCAAGAAATTGCAATACTAGCTCTTCTGAAAGCACAACCCCAGTGCCATAAAGACATCTCGCTGGCCCCCACCTCCTAAAGTTTCCACCAACTCACAGTAACACCGCCCTAGACCAAAATATTGGTGGGACATTTAAGGGACATTCAAACTGCAAACTGTAAAAAATGGACTCAAAAAGTATGACTTAATTTATCTTTTTTTCTTATTTTGTTCAGTATTATCTTCTTAAAGTTCCAAATATGTATGTATACATATACATATATGTGTATTCCTTTGTGTTATTGCACATTATTTTATTCCAAGAAATATACTGTAATATTTGCAAGTTCTAATTTCAGTGAGAATTTGGGATGATAGTATATCTTATACTGATATCTTGAGGCATATATGTACATATATCTGATGGACATGAACTTAGAAATGAAATGGGCACATCAGAGAAAGTTCATATGCTTTGTCATTAAAAATTTTCAATGTGTTTTTTAGGATAACCAGTCAATCCACTTATTATTCAATATTGAATCAGAGGTGTACTTAATTGTACCTAATGAGGGGTTTATGTGTGTTACTTCGAGACAAGTGATACATAAGATATAGGAATGTTGCGATTGATTTCTTGAATATCCTCCTTGTAAAATCTTTGAGCAAGTTTTTTTTTTCATACATACATGCACACATTCACACCCACACACGTATGCATATGGACTCTTCAGCACATTAAAATGCTCTTCATACAACTATGAGTTATATTTATATGTGTTTATATCTAACTCCCTTTCTGTGACTTGCTTGATAGTTCTTTTAGTAGTATATTGAGAATAACTACATTTTATAACTTGAATGTAGTCTATTTTATATTGTATTATGTTATTTTATATACATACATAATATTACATATTATTTTATATACATTTATAACATTAAATATTATATTTTGCCTTATGCTTTACAAGTCCTATTTAGTAAAAAAAGTCCTAACCTCATGTCAAAAATATACCTTCCAAGATTATCTTCAAAAAGCTTCATTATGTTTCACATTTAGAAATGTAGCTCTCTTTGGAATAGCAGTGTAATTTTATATGGCTATATAATTTGTACAATTATGTTTATTGAAGTATCTTCCATTCTTCCTTTCCCTGCTCTGTTGCATCTAAAAGAAGACTTAAATTTATTTTGCCAACAGTATGTGTTTTCTGTTCCATTAATTTGGGCTTTTGTCTTCATTAGTACATTCCTTTGACCTTTTTCAACTTAAGTTTGATAATATTTTCATGAATCTTTGAAAACCATATTTTGACCAGAGGTTTTTTTTTTTTTTTTTTTTTTAACCTCCCCATGTGTGTAGAATCATGATCTTCAGCTTTCTAAGAATGATGGTGTACTTGGTCTTGGTGATTTTTTTTTTCCTTGTAAGACAGGGGTTTTAACTCAGGGGCACTTTACAGGGGCACTTTACTTCTGAGCTATATCCACAGTCCTTTCTATTTTTTTTTTTTTTAATTTTGAGAGAGGGTGTCAGAAGGTTGCTGAGGGTCTCACTAAGTTGTTGAGACTGGCCTCAAACATGCCATCTGCCTGTCTCAGCTTCCCGAGTTGCTGGGATCACAGGTTGCACCATGATGTTAGGTTTTGATAGTAACAAGTTCTAAAGGGACATCACACAAGGAAGGGGCTTCTTGGTTCTTCTTGGAACAGAAGGGCTCACCTGGCATTCAGAACAGTGACATTTGGATGAACTCCATCAGGTCTTTGAAAGGAACTTCAAAGAAAGTTCTGTAGACCTCCAAGTTTGGTAGCATTCCTATGCATTCTTCAATAGCTCTGAAGCAAGATCAGAACTTCACCTGACCTGAATAGATTCCTCTGAATTTTCTTTTTCTTTTTTTTTTTTTTTGCAAACCCGGGGCCTTGTGAGCACTCTACTGACTGAACTATCTCCCCAGCCCCTCTCTGAATTTTCTTAACTCAGAATGTGACAGTTTCTGATAGCTCACCTTCTTCTGCAGAACCTAAGTGAACTTCTTTCTGATGCATGATAGTCATGGTCTCTCCAGCCAGCATGGGGAGTGTGGGTGAAGGCAGAGTAGGGGTAGAGAGGGAAAATCTCAAATTTATTTCTTCCTTTTGTACTGTACATCAGCCCTAGGAGTAGTGACTGCCTTCTATCCTGGTGTTCTTACATTCTTTGTAGTTCTATTGATCTCTAACTATTCAATTCCTGTTTTCTCCATTTACCTGTTACTATGTAATAATTCTTTTTATAAATTTCCCCCATTCCAATTATTGTACAGTTCATCTTCTCATGGACCCTGACTTGATTTAGAGAAGGTGCCATGATTTGTAGAGGAAACAGGGTAAATGTATTATGGGTTGAATATAAGGTGTCTCCCTAAAGCTTCTATGTTAATGCAGAAATATTCAGAGGTGAAATGAGTATACTATGAGAACTGTAACTTGATTAGTCCATCCTAGTTTGAATGGACTGACTGTTAACTATAGACAAGTGGGGCATGACTGGAGAAAGTAGGTCACTGGGGGCATGCCCTGCAAGGGTCCATTTTTGCTCCATTCCCTTCCACTCTCTGTTTCCTGGCTGCCATGAAGTGAGAAATATTTCTCTGCCATGCCCTTCTGCCATGATGTTCTGCTTCACCTTGGGCCCAGAGAAATACTGCAAGCCCACCATGAACTAAATCTCTGAACCCACGAGTCAAAATAAACTTTCCTTCCCCTAGGTTGTTCTTGTCAGGTATTTTGGTCACAATAATACAAAGCTGACTAACACACATTAATACAACTAATTATGGGTTAAACTTGGGTCAAATATAAGACACACTGAAAAGTATAAATACCAACTGTAGAGTAAAAAATTCAATTATGAGAAGAAAACATGGGACAAATGATGACTATGAATCTCATGACTAATTTTTGAATAAAGAAAAAAGTTCCACATAATTAAGTGTAGCAACTATTACAACAAAA
This sequence comes from Sciurus vulgaris, assembly GCF_902686455.1. Taxonomy (NCBI): domain Eukaryota; kingdom Metazoa; phylum Chordata; class Mammalia; order Rodentia; family Sciuridae; genus Sciurus; species Sciurus vulgaris. The sequence goes on from NC_136466.1 coordinate 148,205,242, forward strand.
GTATAAAGTCACTTTTGAAAATTGTATGACATATTTGGTAACTTGGTCCTAGATGAATAAATTAGAAATTCATAAGAATGGAACTAATAGAAGTAAGTATAAATCAGGACAAGTTTAGAATAAAATGGTTGAAGTACCACCCAAATTCCAGGTGTGATGAATCATTCATGTGCTGAATATTTTGGTGGTATGATCTCCTGTGCATTTTCTTGGCATCTGACTTGACCATTGAGTTTTTTTAGGTCTTCCTTGAATATCCCTGCTCAGTTGTGAGGACTGGACTATGTCCCATCTTCTCCACAGCCAATCCCAAAGTCAACCGATCCACCAATCCTGGCCAGCTCCCACAAAACCAAAAACTAACTGTCCATCTGGCATTTGCAGTAACCAAATGTATGATTATAATCTAAAAGCCATATGAAGAAACCTACCAAAATGTGAAATTTATGGTTGAACTATACCTGTGAATCTGTCAGTTCTCAAAAGTTGTCAGAGTGCCAGCCAGTTTTCAAAGAAACAATTTTAGTAGTAATTCAAAATTTGTAAATTCATGAATGCATCCTTACAAGCCAGTAAAATTAAAAATATATATAGTTCTGGTTCTGTTTCACTTATGAAATCTCTTCCTAAAAAATTTAGCATGATAAATTAATTTAGTGTATTCCCAAGGCAATATCGAGGTTTTCTTTGTGAAATCCATAAAATAGAATTGAATATAAAAATCCCATGGATTTCTATTAACCAAAGAAGTTTTTACAATTCAAAAAATCCTCAGAGCTACACACTAATACATTGCAACACATGTTGTTTGTTTACTTTTTCCCATATAGCATCACACAAAACACTTGAAATTGATTGTGACTTCTATATTTCCCTTGTGTTATTTTGTCTGTCCAGTTTCACTTTATTTTTCCTTGACTGTCTATTGAATTCTGAATGTTAGGTAAATCTTACTGAAAAGTTATTTGAAAGTAATTTAGAAAGAATCTATCAATGCCATCTCCTGCTCCTAATTGTACAAAGACATTTTTGCCTCTTTATTTGATTGTAAGAAATGGATTAATAATATTTAAAATCTGCTTTTCAAATTCACTGCCTGGTCAAGTCATATATATACACACATATACATGTATACACATATAGTGCTTATAAGTATATGCATGTGTATGTATGTTTCCACATTCTTATTGGAAGAAAACGTTCATCCAAAAACCTGCCACTCAACTAGAAGTCACTTCATAAGTCACTTCTTTCTTCTTTTGACAGACTATTTATCCTACTATATAACAACCTCAAAGGCTGGCTTGTGGTGAATGATAGTATATTTCACAGGTCATGTAATTTGCAATTTGTCATTCTTCATTTTGCAGGAAATGGTACAAGGTGTCAACAACACATGAACAATTTATTAACATTTTTGCTGCCTTCCACTATGAACTGATTTTTCTTTTTAATTTTGGTGACAGGTCAAACAGCAAAACATTCTAATCAATTATAGTTTGTATAAAAGAAGATGTGTACTATGCTGTATGCAATGCCATATGCTGTGATGTCTCTAATTGGTGTACCTTTTTACTTTAGTGTAGGTGTTCTATAAAATCCCACTAAATAATTTACTTTTCATCATTCATTAAAATATTTGACAATTTTGTCAATGTTTGTACTAAATATCTAATAAATTAAAAACTAAATGCTTAAATAATTTAGCTAAGGAAAGTGACTATGGAATAATTTCAAATTTTGTGAATCTCATGAAAATATAATAGAAACCAAGAGCAACTATGTGTTACTAAATATGAACTTTTGTTATTTGTGAATATGTGTGCTGCCTTGCAAATCTGTTTGCCCAGACTCTCTCCTATTACCATGTATGTGATACTAACAAAAAGATTTCCATGCTAATTATATATTTCTCATTTAACATCACTTACAGAAGTAGAGGTGGCAGGTACACATGGCATACTATACTCTAACATGTGCCCAAGCTTAACAAATAGGACTTCTACCATTTCACTGTGAAGACTCTTGGCTGAAAAGTTCAGGAGAGTTTCGGGTTGTTCTTCACGGTGGATGCAGATTTTAGCTGGTCTGTGTTACTGACTTTGATCTGATTTTAGCACACAGTGCTGTGTACTTTGTTAAATTCCAAGATTTCTGTGTCCAATGATTCCAGTAGATTTTGTTGGCATCTTCTTTCAATGAAATTCCCTACCCAAAAAACAAAGAAGCAGAAAGATCGCCTAAAACGACTTTGCCATGCAAATAAATGCTGATTATCTTTAGAACTCATTGACACTATTATCTTTGTTTCTGTGCCTGTAACTAGATTCAAGTCTCAGCAAGTCCCCAAGGTTCATGTGTAACCCATGAGTTGGTATACTCCTCCACAAAAGGAACATCACCTACATCCTTTGTTTTCTTTTGTGCTCTGATTAGTGCACTAGTCCAGATCAAGGAGCTCATTTCAAGGCAAAAGAACTATGGTAATGTCTATGCTCATGGTACTATTCTTACTAGGTTTCCTAACATTCTAAAGTTGCTGACTTGGAATGGTGGCATGGTCATTTGAAGACTCTGGTTCAGAGTTAGCTAGGTAGCAATATCTTACAGAGCTTGGATAAGAATCTTCAAATGGTTCTTTGTGCTGAGTTGAAGTCCAACTTAATGTTTCTCCAATAGCCAGAACTCATGGGTGTAGGAATCAATGGTTAGAAATAGTAGTGGTACTGTTCATTATTACTTTTGATGACTCATTAGCAATATGATGCTTTCTGTTCCTATGTAAATTCCTGCTCTGCTGTCTTAGCTCCAGAAGAAGAAATGCTTCCGACAAGAGACACAAGAATGCTTCCATTATAATGTAAGTTAATATTGCTACTCAGCCACCTTGGGCTCCTCGTGTTTCTTAGAATGACTCTCAACAGGGAAAGTAAGGAATTACTTTGCTGGCTGGCATGAGTGATCCTTACTTCTAAGTGAAAATTGGAATAGTATGCCACATTAGAGGAAAGTATGTCTACAATAAACATGATACTAAGAGTTTGTTACTATTGCCATGAACTGAGATTAAAGTTAATGAAAAATTTCACCAGCACTATGCAGGCAGGACTATTCACCTCAAGAATAAAGGTTTGAGATATCCCTAAGTGTAGAGAAATAACCAGCTAAAGGTCTTAGTAAAGGCAAAGGGAATACAGAACATTCAGTGAACAACATGGTTATGAATACCATCTACTATCGCATGACTGGTTACAGAAATAAGGACTGCAGTTGTCCTAAGTATTTCCTGTTTATTTTGTTATGAATATATTTATGTTGGTGTATGAATACATATTTCAAAGATCTTCTTTGATCTCTTTCCTTTGTTATTTCCTTTCCATGAAACATAAAATGTATTGATTTTATACAATAGGTTTGGTTTTTGTTATTGTTGTTGTTGCTGTTGTTATTGGACACTTAACCCCAGTCCTTCACCTTTATATATATATATATATATATATATATATATTTTTTTTTTTTTTTTTTTTTTAGAGACAAGGTCTCATCAAGTTGTAGGGACTCGCTAAGTTGCTGAGGCTGGCTTTGAATTTGCAATCTTCCTGCCTCAACCTCTCAAACTGCTGGTATTATAGGCATGTGCCACTGTGCCCAGCTATAAATACTTTTTTATGTATCATTAATTTTACATAATATTTAACTTATGAATTGCACTGACAGTAGTAAACATCACTCAGAATCTTTTCAAGAGAATGGGTTGGTGCATTTTCAGTTGTATGCAGGATAATTATGTAATATAAGGTGGAATTTTGATGTTATATTGTCTTTATTAAGAGACTGTCTTAAAATTCATTTAGATGCCAAGTTCACAAGGGTGAAATTACAATGGTTTATTTTATTTGTCAACTTGACTGAGTAACAGAGAGCCCAGATATCAACCTCCATGTGCTTGTGATGGTGTTTCTGGATCAAATTAGCCTTTCCGTGTCTAGACTGAGTAAAATGGATTGTCCTTCTCTAAATGGGTTGTACCACATAGTCTATTAAGAGCTAAATAAAACAAAAGTTGAAAAGAGTTGGTTCTCTCTGCTTGACTATATGATCTGAGACATAGATCTTCTGCCATTTGGGTGTGAATTGCACCACCAGCATATCTTATTCTCAAGTTTTGGGACTGGGAATGGAAATTATTAATATAATTATATGTAATATATGATATTACAGTTTGTATATGGCAGATCATGGAACTTCTCAGCCTCAATAATCATGTTAAATCAACTTCTCATAATTAATTTATGTATGAATATGTAAATACAAAACACATATATACTTTTGTCCTTTCATTTTGGGTTCTGTGGAAAAGATTGAAAAGAATTACAGTGTAGGAATATAATAAACACACTTAACATACGATCTATTTCTAATTTCATTGAAGTTTTATCCAATGTTTCCAATAAATAAATTGAAATTCAATGATTATAAATGTAATTCAATATCACTTATAAGGAAAGAATCAGTTCTTCATGTATCTTTTTGAGTAAATCTCTAAGTGTCCTTCATATAATTTGTTATGTTTTGTTTCTCAAGCCCTTAAATTCTAAGCAGTCATTGTAATTTTGATTTCCTCTTAGACCAATTAAAGCTATTTAGGTGAGTTTTATTTGATAATTTCCTACTGGTTATTGTGATATTAAGCTTATTAATTTCTCAAGTTAACTGTACTGAGACCAGATATGATGGTCTCTGTTTAATATTGAGAATTGATTATAGTTTATTTAGTGCCTTGAGAATATCAATTTTGAGTGCTTTCTGGACATTTGGGAACTCTTTTCTTGCCTATTTGGCCAAGTTTACAAATTTCCACATAAAGCAATTAACTCAGTCTTGTTAATTATATTCTTCAAAATATATACCTTTTCTGATTTTACTATGGACTTATTCCATATCCTTTTAAGATATGAGTTAAAGATTTCGACTTTTTAGAAAACTATCTTTAGTATTATATTCTCATGGTACTAAAGTTGTTGTTGCTCATACTTTTATGTATCCTTGGTAGATTGTGCATTTATCATTATAAAAGAATTATTTATACTCAATGTGATTTCTCCTTGGATTTTCCAAATTTAATATTGATATTGCCTGTGCACCTATTTTTGGTTTGTTCTCTGGCTTGTGTCAAGAAATATTTTGTTCAGTACTGTGTCAGTAGAGATATCCTCAGTCAAACCAACCATTATTAGAAAGGAATGCAACCAAAGCTCTTAGGGTTTCAGAGAACAGTCATGTTCTCCCAAACAACTGAGGTGAAGGACTCAGTCAAGCCACATGGCCTACAGGGACAACCAGTCAGTATGTGACTGACCTAGATGTGGCAGCTCTCAACATTTTTGTTACCTGAAGTTTTGACATCTCCAGCTATGTGTAGGCAGGACTAACTGAAGAATTTGTTGGTTATAGTGCAATATGAAAATGCAGGGTCCCTTGTGCAAAAATAATTAAAAATTTCAAGATGGCAACAGCAGAGACTTAAGCCAAGTGCAATGTCCTTCTAAGAATGTGATGTTGTGTGGTAGCAATGAAAGCACACTCACTAAGAACTGGCTATGATTGGTTTTTAGGAGCAATGTCCCCATCTCCTAGGTGAGTCAATTCAGAAATAACTTGGGAGGAAGAAAAGCCTAAGACTTTATTTTTCTTCTAGTTGTTGATTTTCAGTATTTACACACAGTAGAGTAAAATCCATGGAGTCAAAGACAAAACTGAAGTATTCTAGTCATAATAACCCATGAGAGTCTTACGTACTTCTGATTGTATAGTGTACAAAATGATTCCTTTTTGTAAAACATCTCTAAATTAATGAATCAAAGCAAGTTAACAATCATAAAATTATACTTGAGAGTTAAATAAAATACTATTTGAGAGTGCATGAAATTTCTCTTCTTTTTTCTTATCTGTAATGTTACTGCTTTAACTCTCCATATTAACTTGAAAAGCAATTCCTTAATTATATAATTTGGGGTGTCTGTGTTGTTGTTTTATTGTTTGCGATACAATGATATCCTTAAAATTTATTAATTAAATTTTTTGTACCAGGGATTGAATCCATGGGCACTTAACTACTGGGTCACATCCCCAGTTCTTTTATTTTATATTTTATTTACAGACCAGGTCTCACCAAGTTCTAAGACCTTGCTAGGTTGCTGAGATGACTTTTTTAACTGATTATCCTCTTGCCTCAGCCTCTTGAGCTGCTGGGATTAAAGGTGTGTATTGCTGCATCCACTTAATTTGAGTGGTATTATAAAAATTTTTGTGTGTAGATGATGAGGAGGATGTAGGGGAATAAATATACATTATGCATGGCATTATTTGTGTTAAGACTAAATGCATGTAAAAACAGTTACAAAGTTTGCAAATTAATTATGTTTTTTATTTACTCATTCTGGAATGTTTGTTGATACAGTCTATTTAGAATCACTCATTGATAAATTAATCTTTTGTAATTTTGAGGCTAGAAACACTTTATTTTCACTCCTCAATTTAAGTATATTAATTTTAAAATCTAAATGCATCATAATTCAAAGTTAATTGCAGAGTCTTTTGTTAAATTATCTCAACTTATCCTACTCTTTGTATTTATAAGCTCTTTAACCTTGCATGTATTCATGTTATCAAACTAGCCTTAAAAGCTTATTACAAATGATAGCTTTTTCACTTAGATTAATCTGCTACTATGATACAAAGGGTGTTTTATTAAAAATTCATTTTCTTTTATCAGTACTTATATTAGTAATTTAAGTTTGGTCATAGAGTAATCAATTAAAGTAAAGCATGCTGTGTGAACACTAAACCTAACACATTAATTTAATCTATTTTGGCTACTCCTGCTGTCTCACAAATCATTTCTATGGTTACAAGGCATTTGTCAAAGTTTCTAATAGAAAAACATCCCTCGATGGCAAGGTCTTTACTAAATAAAGCTGAGATTTATGGATGATAAAAATATTTGGATTTAATTTCTATAAATTAAATGACACTTTTTAAATATCACATAATACCTCCAATAAAAACAAGCTAAATATATTAAAATCTTCTGTAAAATTATAGAGGAAAATAACTGTAGAAGGTTAATTATAAAAGGTATGCAAATGATTATAGAAGAAAACCATAAAATTTAATTAACTCAGATAGGCAAAAGAGTGCAGAGGCAAGTCATATCTTGGAGCTGACATAGGGTTGAGATCATGTCCAAATATCACCTTCATCTTAAGGGCAGATTATTTTCCATATTGTTAGTAAGCATTTCTTATATATTTTTGGAAAAATAAAATAAGGGACTTAACAAATTATGTTGTCTAAAAATTCTTAGGCATCTTTATTATAAAACCCTAAAATCGTAGCCTAAACCTGAATTTTAATAAATGTACTTGAGTTTAAGGAATTTAGTTTAACCTTATCATAGGTCCAGACTAGGCCCTTGACTTCTGGGAAAGTGATCTTCTTGTAGGTCATACCAGACAGAAGTTTCTTTGAGTTGGCTACTAACCACACTAGTTTAGATGCAAGATAATCAATTCCAAAAGATCAGTAGTGCAATCAGGTGGTTCACACAGTCCCATTCAAAACAGAGACTGAGATCAACCACGCGGGCAATTGCAGACCCAAGTACAACTAACTACTGAAATTTGGATGAACTTCTCTGGTGGGCTGTACTCTTCCAGATGCTGTTGCATAGAAATACCAGAAAAGTAATACCATCTGAATTAGCAGGACAGGAAAACAGAAGCTCTGCATTTGGTTCTTCTCAGACTCTGCCCTATAAGGGTCTTCTTTGGCTAACTTTCATCTATATATGTTTCCAGAAGTAAACCATAACCATGACAATAAAAATCATAGTGAGTTTTTTAGTCTTTTTAGCAAATCCCCTGAGCTTACAATCAAAGTGAATAGGAAAGATGGTCTGGTCTTGCTGGGAACTGACTTGACTTCTTGGAAGATGCCTAAATTCTTGCAGTAGAATATATTGCATGGATTAAAAATAAGAAATGAACTTTTTCTGGGTATGAAGAATAAAGAAAAATATATTTGCTAAAAAATTCCCTGTAAAAAATTGGATAATTATATGCATAAAAATTTGTATGTTAAAGTAACTGAAACCAATATCTTTAGTGTTCTGAATCATGTCATCTAAACTATTTCAACCTCATATCCACCTCTGGAAAACTAGTAGACTGGACTTTAAAATTCCTATTTTCTTGTGGGAGATGCTAATGTTTCACTCTATAATACATATAAGGCTCTGGAGTATACTTTTGGACTTCCTTTACATCTATTTTGTTCAACTTTTGTAAACTTCAGCTGAACTCTCCATGGCTAGCCTGGGAATCTATTCCAGAATTGCTATTAATATTTCACTTCTGACGGTAATCACAAGTCTTTCAGCTGCACTGTACTCTCACTGATTTTTGAGCTGGTTGAAATTTATGGTCATTGAGCAGCTCACAGCAAATATGGTTTCCTTCTATAATTACTTTAGGTATATGGTGAATAATTTAACTGGACTTTTCATTAGCATCTCAACTCTGTCTCTCATCTTCTGCCTAAGCATAAAACTCTCTAGTAATTTAGTATATATTTCAGAAATATCTTCTGATTTCTTAGTTAAAAGTTATTGTTTTTTTTTATTTTTTAACTTGAAAGCTTAATTGTTCTTGGTTTTAAGCACACTCCTAGACATCAAAGAGACATTTCTAACTATAATGTATCCATAAGAAGTCAATTGAACAGAAAAACAAAGAAAGTATTATAGACGTTTGTAATAAAGTGTGTGATTGGTTAAGTACAGAGTATATCAGGGTGATCCATATAACACAAGGACAACAGGAACATCAGGGACTATCCTTCAAAGAATATTCTATCTGCACATGATTCACTGGCAGGTTGAAATATCAAGTGATAGGAAGCAGTTTCAGTCAACTAAGCATATTTTGAGGAACACTTGACTTCTTTTTCCCCTGCAATGCACTTCTTTATTTTATACTCATTTATTTCTTCTTTTTGCAGTTTAAGAAATAGAACCCAATTTCCATGCATGCTTGACATAGCACTCTACCACTGAGCCACATCCCAACCCAAATTTCTTATTTTTGTTCTGAAGATATCATAATATCACCTTTTCTTCAACTTCATTAAGGTGTAAGTGAAACATGAAATTATACAGATTTTAAGCATACAACTTGATACTTTCATAAATGTAGCACTATGAAATGTTTACCACAATCAAGCTAACATACATATAACCTCATGAAGTTACTGTTTTAGATGACTTTCCTAACAAACTTTAAGTGTGCAATGTAGTGCTTTAAACAATATTCACCATGCTGTACAATAGGTCTCCAGAGCTTATTCTTCTTACATAGCTGAAATGTCTACAGTAATCAACTTGGTCCCATTTCCCACAGATTCTAAATCTGCATCCATTTTTAAGCCCCAAAATCATCTTCCTAAATGACTGCAGATATGGGTACCCTTTCAAGAATACCACTGCAAGTATTTTGAGGAAATAATGATACATTTTCAATCCTCTGACTTCTGGAATGATTTTCAGTTATGCATTCGTTCACTCACTAATTGTTTTGCAGAGATAAAATGTAATCTTTTAATACAATTAATTAAAGTTGACACCCAAGTTCTATTATTATTATCAACATATTTAATATGAGTTTTTGAAAATATATTTAATGCTAATTTTCACACTGTGACTTTTCTGATTCTTCTTTTAATTCAGATTGCTCATTTTTATCACCTTATTTCCTTCCCTTTTCCTTTTCTCTTACATGACTCTTCCCTCACTTCTGATTTTAGTCTTTCCTTATTCTTAAATTACATAGTCAGTGCTTTCAATTACTGATTCTATGATATAAACTCTTCAATCAATATCACTTACTTGACTTTGTTTAGCCATATGATCTGAATTCCCTGCTAGAACTCTTCCAACTTGATGTCAACTAGAAACAACATATTTAGCATACACACACACACACACACACACACACACACATAAATAATAATTTCTTTACTGACCTGGTTTTGTTTAATTTCTTTCCCAAAATACAAGAGTTGCTGATCTTTAACATGTTTCCTGTGTGTTTCGCATCTCACGCTTCTTTTCAGGAAATGTGACTATATGGAAAAAGTTCATTTAATATTGCAACAGCTTACATTCAAGTCATATTTAAACTATTGCAAACTTATCACAAGATAAAGAGGTTTCCATTTTTACCCAATTCACTTCTTATCAATTGTGGTTTAATGATGAGAGTATACTCAAGGAAGATGTTTATTCTCTAAATTTAGACTACAGGTTATTTAATGCTATTTAAAGACACATTATGATGCAGCTGCACAATCTTGTGGTATACATTATCTTTTGGTAGCTCAAATTTCAATATAAATATTGAAGCAAAATCCAAGCCTAGAACTTTATTTAAATGTACATTTATATCACATTATTTAACAGGTGTTTGATATGATCTTTGAATGATTATCTTGTTTCTTAGTCACATCAATGTGGGAATAGAAACAGCAAAGTCAAATGTTTTCTCAAGATTCCACTCCAATTTCTTTCGTTTTTTCTTTCTTTCTTTTGGGGGAGTGGGGACAGGGGCAGAGTAGTAGGAATGGGCTTCATTGTATTGAGTGAGAATAGAAAAGCATGTCAATATTCCAGATAGACAAGCTAGTGAGTTGTGAGCAGTTGAAGAACAAGTATATTACCCATAACCTACAATCTTCTGTTGAGATCCACTTCAATTTTGATTTATTTACCTATGTCAGTGTTTTGAGAGTGTGTTAGTCAGCTTTTTTGTCACTGTGACCAAAATACTTGATATAAACAACTTCGAAGAGGAAAAATTTATTTTGTCTCATAGTTTCAGAGGTTTTCATCCATGATTCATTAGCTCTATTGCCGTGACCTGTGGTGAGACAGGGCACCATGTTGTAGATGGTGTGATGGAGGAGAGCTGCTCACCTCATAGCAGTCAGAAAACAGAAAGAGAGGAAGGGACCAGGGACAAGATATTGTCCCAAGGGCATGCTCCAAGGACCCATTCCCTTCAAAAGGATTCTAGCACTTACAATTTCCACCACATCCCAGTAGTCCATTCAGATTATGAATTCATTAGTGGACTAATCTACTGGTGAGATTAGTGCCCTCACAATCCAATCACTTTCTATAGCCCCACCTCTGAACATTAGTGCCTTGGGAATCAAGTCTTCCACACATGAGCCCTTAAGGGAATTTCCAGATCCAAACTATACAAAAAAGTTGTGTTACTGATTTTTGAATATGGTAGTGTATGTTTTGATATGGTAAACCCTAATTCCATAATATTTGTGCTGATTCTGCTTCCCCGAATGAAACTTATTACACAGTTGTGGTGCTAGATTTGTGTGTCCCTATTTAAAAAAAAAAAAAAAAAAAACTAACCCATTTTACCTTATGTTTTAGAGTTTATTATTATTTTAATTGGACATAGTAATTGTATATATTTGTGATATTTTTATACCTATATGCATTGTGTGATGATCAAATAAGGGTACTTGCATACCCATTAGCTAAAATGTTTATCATTTCCTTTTGGTAAGAGCATTGACTATCCTTTCTAGTTATATTGAAATATACAGTTTAATATTGTTGATTGTAGTCACCCTACTATGCAGTAGAATACTTATTCCACCCAGTAGCAGTTTTGCTCCTGCTGATCAATCTCCCCTTGTTCCCACCTCCTGCCCCTAGTTCCCAGTCCCTGGCAACCATGATTCTAATTAGAATGTTTGTAAAATAGGTTTCTTGTTTTGGAGTTTTTTGTTTTGTTTTGATTTATTTATTTATTTTTTTTTTAGAATTTACCTTTTTCTGAGATCATGCAGTATTTGTGTTCTTGAATTTGGTAATATAATGTTCTCAAGAAGCAATTAGTAAATGTTTGAAAAGTAATAAGAGTAAAGCAGTAAGAATATGGCTATTAGATGTTGAAAATAAAGTGAATCATAATAGGTATGGAGGAATGTCTGCAACTGTTTGATTTGGATATAAGGTGTCCACCTCCTACCAACCTCTGCAATGCTCGTGGGTTAATGCATGAATATTCAGAAGCAAAATGATTAGGCTATGAGAGCTTTAATCTAATTTTTCCATCCTTTTAGAATGGATTAAATGGGTGGTAACTATAGGCAGGTGGAGCACAGTGGCAGGAAGTGGGTCACTGTGGGTGTGCACTGGAAGAATTCATCCTCCCTGAGGCTCCTTCCCATCCTCTCTGCTTTCTGGTCACCTTGAGGTAAACAGTAAACAGCTACCCTCCACTGCCACCTTCCACCATAATGTCCTGCCTTATCTCAGGCACAGAGCAATGAACTATGGACCAAACCTCTGAAACCATGAGCTTTTCCTTCTCTAAATTGTTCTTGTCATATATTTTGTTCACAGTGACAGAAATCTGAAAAACAGAAACACTTTTTAAATTAAATGAGTGGAATATAGACTAACTTGGTACTTTTTTCATGTGGAAAATAAAATATTTCTTATACTCAATTACTCTAGAAGAAGCAAAAAAAAAAAAAAAAATGAGTTCTCAAAGTAAAGGAAAGGCTCAGGGGGTAAAAAGGAAAAGATCATATTCAGGGCATTGTTGGCAAAATATCAAGGTAAACTCAAGAGTATAGACAGAGCAAAACTTTTTATCAATCATTTTATTTAAAACAACAACAAACAAACAAACAAAAAACCCAAGCTACATTATTACATTTTAAAATCACTTAGCTATTCAAAAGGACTCCAAGGATCATAAAGGTCATGAATCATGGTGCCCTGAATCATGGCCAAGAGTAGTCAGTAGTCTGTATCAAAAGATTTGTTGTCATGGCTTCTGCCTAAAAGAGAAAGCACTAGCAAGATTTATGCACAAGAAACTTTTGCAGTTTTCAGGAGGATTTCATAAACTGAAAGACCAACAATTTGCACTAACCCATCACCTTAGATTAAAAAGGAAAGAAACACTTTAAAATAAAAAGAGTCTTGGGACCATCCTAGGAAAGAGGTTGAGAAAACTGCTTAGCTAAGATTTGGTTCTTTCCTTTGTGAAAAGAAAAACAAACCAGAAAAAATAAAAACCCAAACAGAATGGATAATAAGATAAAACAAGAGCCCAGAAGCTTAATAAACAATACTGACAATAAGTATATCCAAGGATCAGAGCTTACTCCTAATTGTCTTTACCTTCTCTCAGTGCAAGGGAAATAGCGCTATGTGCTTCATTCTGTTTCAAACTGCTATGGAAAAGTGTCTGCTATGTGGTTTCTTACCCTCCTCCTCTCCTGCCTTTTAAAGTGAGTGTCTACTACAGATATTTTTTCAGTATTTCTGGTGATCTGAAACGTATTAACCAAAACGTTGTTCACATTCTAATCCACTGATACTATGAATATTACTTTTTAAGGTGAAAGTTGATATTTTTATGGTAGACAGAATGATTAAGTTGAGGTAGAGCTTATTTTGCATCACTGGGTATATTATAATAGCTGTCACATGTATTCTATGTGAAAGAAAAAGAGATGGACAAAGTAAGGGAATGTCAACATCCATCATAACCTGGAAGCAATAAGGAGTAAGTTCTCTCTCAGAGCTTCCAGCAGGAGCACACTCTTGCCATGATTCAGAATTCCTGTGTCCACAATAATAAAATAATGAGTTTATTTGGTTCTAAGTCACCAAGTTTGTGGAATATGTTACAGAAGTGTTATGGTTTAGATATGTGTATCCCATAAAACCTCATGTGTGAGACAATGAAAGAACATTCAGGAGTGAAAAACTGGGTTATGAGAATTGTAACTTGATCAGTGGATTAATGCACCAATATTGTTTAACTGAGTGGTAACTATAGGCAGGTATAGGGTATGTCTGGAGAAAGTAGGTCACTGGAGGGGTGTGACTTTGGGGTTTATATTTTGTACCTGGTGAATGGAGTTTTCTCTCCGCTTCTTGGTTGCTATGTCTGGAGCTACCTTCCTCTTAAACACCCATCTACCACAACATTCTGCCTCACTTTGGGCCCAGAGCTATAGAGTTGGCTGACCTTGAACAGAACCTGTGAAACTGTAAGCCCCAAATAAACTTTTCCTCTTCTTCATTGTTCTTATCATGTATTTTGGTCACAGTGACACAAAGCTGAGTAAAACAGGCAGTCACAGGAACTAGTACCTTATCTCACATTGAATATTAAAAATTAAAGCAGTGATTTCAGATGACTTGACTGTTTAAGTCACACATCTTTGGCCCTAATATTTTTTCCAAAGATCCATATGGAAGGCTTGATTTAGATCATTAAATTTTGGGCCTAGAACCTAAGTTTGTATTAACTGTTGGATAAATGTTTTAAGGCCTAGGGTATATTTTGCATATGGAAATTATGCAAATATTTAACCAGAGTGTGTCCTGTAGCAAATTAAAGATGGTCCCAAATTCTTTGCCACTCTTCCAATCTAAAAGGAAGTCAATTTTTCCTTCTTGTTAACTCTGACATTATCATTAGAATTGTTGGTTTCATATAAAATACTACCTTTTTATTACACAATTTCATGATGTTTAAGATTTTTTGTGACTTTTATTCTGCTTCAACTTCTTTTGGGAAAGTAAAGTTAATAAAAATCAAATAAGGACTTTTTTTTATAAATTTGCAGTAGAGTCATAGAGAAAGTAGGTGCATAATCCCTCGTGTACACACATGCACAAAGTGAAATGACAGACTATGTTAAAGGAGGAATCTGACATTCCAAAACTACACACTAAGCCTGGAGATGTGGCTCAGTGGTAGATAGAGCACTTACCTAGAAAGTGTGAGGTTCTGAGTTTACTCCTCATTTACTCCTCAGTACATCTTTGCCCATGAAAAAAGGAAAAAAGAAAAAAAAAAAAAAAAACAGAACTATGAAGTAAAAAAGAGGTTGACCCTAGTTATAGGGATCAGGAATCTTGTTGATTTGCTTTGGTTTTGTTAAGCTGAAAATGTGAAAATAATCCAAATTTATCTTGGATGAAAAGAGAGAAAATTACTTCTGAAAGGGGCATTTTGTTGAAAGGCCAATGGACTCACAAATCTGAAATAGGACCTCTGCCTCTGCACTGAGAAAGCAAGGGATGGTAGGATTCAGTTGGAAACCAGAGCAGTTCATGGACTCCAGACAGGTCTTTGGAGCACAAGTGAAAATTTTGTTAAACTTAAAAGAAATAAGAACCTGTAAGGATTTTAAAAACTAAAGGCAAAACACTGTGATTTAATCTGTGAAATGATAGTTTTTATCTTGGAGAAAATAATGATTAAAGCTGACCAAAGCATTGAGGTTATCAAAGTTCTTTCAATTTGGTCAGGTGACAACTGATGCTAGCAATTTAGATGAATGAGCTGGGTAGACAGAAGTCCCAAATCTAGAATTATTTAAATGGCAAGAGCAAACATTCTTGGTGACATTTTTTCAATAGAATTTGTGGAAGATTAAGATCACAAGAATATTTTCTATGATTTGTTTAGTGTCTTTACACTATTAATCTTCTTTAATGAAACTGGAGGATTTATTACCACAATATATTATTTGAATTTTCCTTTTTAATCCAGCTTAAATTTTAAATATACATTCCCTAAATATATACAAAATTATCAATTATCAGTTATCAAAATCACTAAAAATCTAATATTATACAAATAAATAATGATAAAAGTATACATTAAAATTAAACATTTTTCTGGAGATAAATAAAAAATATGTAATTAATTAAGCTAAAAATGTTTTTAATGTGACCAATATAATGTTATTTCACCAGTGATTAGAATAAATTTTAAATATAGTAACAAAAATTTTGGAAAATTTTACTGCCTGTCTTAACATGAATGTTGGAAAAAATGAATGCATTCATGATTACACTATAAATTCTGGTGATATTTTAAGCATATTTATGATAATAAGTGATTCAGTCTCAATTTTCTCTTACTTTAGAGAGGATATAAATTTAGTCATTTAGGTCACCTTAGGATAAAATTATTAAAAATAGAGACACTGTATATATACTAATATTTATAAAATTTGACCTCTATGATGTTTTTGTGCGTGATAATAACCCTTCCACTAGTTGTTGGAACATGGAACTTAAATATCCCACATTTAAAAATGTTTGAAATCTATCAAAATGACTGAATTGAAATATGTCCACATGGAACTGTCATGTAAAAACTATATTCTGATTGTCAGGTAGATTTAGTCTACTGTCTTTCCTAGTCCTATCTTACCTCTCTTTCTTTCATTCCCCTTTGCCTAATCTTCTGAATTTCTCTTCTTCCCTTCCTCCCCTTTGTTTTGGTTTAGCTTCCACATATCAGTGAAAACACACATGAACATAGTAATATATACACAAAAAACAAAAACAAATATACAGACACAAAACTAAAGTACTCTTAGGTGAAAGATTTGCTTTTTACATTAAAAAACAAAAATAGCTGACTTGTCTCTCTTTAAAAAATAATTTAAATTAAATCACAAAAATATTAAACATTTCTTCATGGATCCTGAACACAGAAACCAATACATACATTTTATTGTGTTGATCAAATTGCTTCAATTAAATAATCTTGCAGTGTGCCATGGTGACGCAAACCTGTAATATCAATGGCTCAGGAGATTGAAGCAGGAGGATCACAAGTTAAAAACCAGCCTCAGCAACATAGTAACTTAGAGAGACCTTGTCTCAAAATAAAATATAAAAAATCGACAGGGGATGTGACTCAGTGTTTAAGTACCACCAGGTTCTATCGCTGGTACAAAAAAACAAAAAAAACAAAAAACAACCTGTCAATATAACTAAGGGATCATTTAACAGCAAAAGTTATTAAGTACTACTTCATCTCCAATTAGTTTGTATAATAAGGATGTGACCTGTACTAGCTCACATTAATCAACTATGCATGAAAAGTTTGAGATGTACTCAAAATCAATTTTGGTGATGTTAAAAATCAGAAAAATTGATGTTATACTGTGTTTTAAATTTGAGAGTTCTCTAAAATAGCATGAATCATCATTATGATACAATTTTACCTATTCTAGAGAAAAATGTTAATTAGGGTGGAGAAGGTAGGAAAAAAATCTATTATCCCATTTAACCATTGCCATAAAAACAAATATAATGACTGCCCACATTGTTCCTAAAAATATATGGAACTTAAATTTGATGTGTAACCAAATGTAAAATTTATATAACAAACTTGCACTACATTTATGAAAGACAGTAATCATGATACATACATATATTCATTAGTTTAATTATAGGATATTTTAACTTTTTTTTATTCCATAAGATATTGGACCATTTTTTAATAAAGGAACTGCAGCTCTCTTACTCTCCCTGATTTGTGTATATTAGTGTCAGCAAAAGTCAGAATCTTTGCAATCAACCCAATTTACATACAAAAGCATATTTCCCACTGACAATTGAGTCTCCACTGGAAATGCAGCCAGGCATATGCATTAGGTCACCTGTGTTTGCTTCAAGTATGTTTTCTAATTTCTTAGAATCTTTGAACTTTAAGAAGAAAAAAATAAATTCTTGAGTTTTTTTTTTTTTTTAATGTTTCAAGGGAAAGTATACACTTCATTTATTCTCAGCTAATGCCCTCTCCTGCCCTTCCTTCTGAAATTATAAGTTAGTTTTAATAAAGAATAAAAAGAAATTACTCTCTGGAAGAATTTTAATTATTTCCAAATGCCTCTCTAACATATAAATGCTAAATTGTGTGACTTTTCCATTTATGGGCTGTGAGAAATAAACAGCTGGGATAAACAGCAGGCGTTTCAAGATATTTTATTTATTTCTCAGCAGAAGTTTGAGCATATGTCATAATGATGGCATTTACATCATAATATATGTTGCTTCTTACAGCTCTGCAAACCCATCAGAATCTGCACAAATGACTGTGGAACCGTAGAATAAGAAGAGCCCATCAAACAGGCTTCCATCTGCTTCGATTCCAAAAGTTCAACTTTTATTATAAACTAAGCTACTGAAAATCAAAGTTCTGAAAACGGAACTGCTTCCCTTAAATCCTAGTTTCAGTCTAACTTTTAGAATGAGCTCATATACTATAACATAGGCATCTACATTTTCTCTTACATTTTCCTTTCTTTTGCCTCTTTGCTTCCTGACATTTGATCAATGACATTTATCACTACAGAGAGACTATACACTGTTTAAGATCAAATGGTCAATATTCTGTTAACTCCATGTTGAGACCATTGTTTTGAGAACTCGACTCGATGAAAAAACAAAAAAAAGAGGGAAAAGGAGAATTTTTTTTAATAACTGTATCTTACCTTGTGCAATCAGGGCAGGTCAGAGAGAATTTCCCATATAGCAATATTTTTGTTTGGGCATGGACCAGAAAGAATGTAAGGTAGGATATATCTGTTGCCATAATATTTTAAAGAGGAGAAAGTAGGAAATCTATCTTTTCCAGTTCACAGAATTGTATTAAAGAAGTAACTGATTTTTTTTTTTTCATAAGTTGTCCCTTAGCTGTGTTCCTTTTGGACCCCTAGAAGATTGGCACACAAGAGGGCCCTGAGATTGTGCTGTAACACAGGATGTGACAAGATGAGACAAAGATTCTGAGTAGGACTTCTGCTACTCTTTTACAGATGGAAAAAAAAAAAAAAAAAAACAGCTTTCATATACTTCAAGGCTACAGAATGCAAACACAAGATGAATGCCTGTCTAGAAGTTTTCTAAACATGTCATGCAGTGGGTAGATGAGTCTGGTAAATAAGGAATTCTGTGCACCTTGCTTGAATGGGAACCAAGAGAGTAATAGGCAGATATTCTGGATAGACAACTGACTTTAGAAAGAGCCAAAGTAGGGTCAAGCAACAAGAGCATTAGAGCGAGTCCTGGAATTTTCAAAGGAAGATACAGACCCTGGCTTCCCTTGCTATTTCATTCATCAGTGGATTACCAAAGAAAACCAGCTAACTCCACAGTAGAAATTCACAGCAGTTCCCAGCCCAGACCTGCTGCTCTAATATAAAAGGGACCAAGGGGACCAGCCCAGTATCTTCAACTACCACATTCTTAGAATATTTAATATTCAGTCTTAATTGTACAAAAACAACCATTGGCATAGAACTAAAACACACACACACACACACACAAAAAAAAAAAAAAAAAAAAAAAAAAAACTTACATAGTGAATCTTAATCTGTGAACATTAGAAGAACCATAATTGAAAAGTAAAAAAAAGCTGGGCACAGTGGCACACATAATCCCAGGGGCTTGGGAGGCTGAGGGAGGAGGATTGATTGCAAGTTCATAGCCAGCCTCAACAGCGGTGAGGCACTAAGCAACTCAGCAAGACCCTGTCTCTAAATAAAATACAAAATAGGATGTGTCTCAGTGGTTGAGTATCCCTGAGTTCAATCCCTAGTACCCACCTCCCCCCAGAAAAGTTTAAAAAATAAAGTATTTTCAATAACTTCTAACAAAATGTAGTATTTCCATAAGTTTATAATATAAACAATAAAGCATACTTATAAGTTATATTTGTGATTTTTCATCATTTTCATAATATATTTCAGTTTTTGCTGATATCTCAAGTTATCTTTTACAACCATCACTACTTCTCAGGTAACATAATTGTAGTAGAATTGCTTCTACTGACTTCTGCTTCTCAATTCATTTAAGACTTCTAAAGTGCAGGAAGTACAATCAAAAAACAATACAATGAAATGGAATAAAAATAAAGCTTCTTTAAAGCCAAGGAAACACTCAAGAACATGAAGATAAAGCCTACAGAATGAAAGTAAATCTTTGCTGCCTACAACTCAGAGCATTAATGTCCACGATATACAAATAACTCAAAAAACTTAACACCAAAAAAAAAACACAAAAAACAAATAACCCAATCAATAAATGGGCAAAGGAACTGAAAAAGCACTTCAAAGAAGAAATATGAATGATCAAAAAATATTTGAAAAAATATTCAACAGTTTTAATAATTACAGAAATGCAAATTGTGACTACAGAGAGTCCATCTCACTCCAGTCAGAATGGCAATTAATGGAAAATACAAGTACAAATAAATGTCGGCGAGGATATGGGGGAAAAATACACTCATACAGTGCTGGCAGGACAGCAAACTAGTGAAACCACTCTGGAAAGCAATAGGGAGATTCCTCACAAAACTTGGAATGGAACCACTATTTGATCCAGTTATCCTACACCACAGTATATACCCAAAGGATATAAAATCAGCATACTACAGTGATGCAGCTATGTTAGTATTTATAGCAGCTCAATTCACAATAGCTAAGCTATAGAACCAACCTAGATGCCCTTCAACATATGAAAGTATAAATATAAATGTGATATATATATATAGATATATATATACACACACATACACACAACAGAATATTACTTAGCCATAAACAAGATTAAAATTATGGCATTTACCAGTAATGGATGGAACTGGAGACTATCATGTTAAATGAAATAAGCCAGTCCCAAAACACCAAAGGTCAAATGTTTTCTCTGATAATGTGGATGCTAATACACAATAAGAGGGGGAGAATAAAAGTTCATTGGATTAGACAAAGTGGAATGAAGAGAAAGGAGGGGAAATGAGAAGAGAAAAGTAAGTAGAATAAATAGGACATAACTTTCCCATGTTCATACATGAATCCACAACCAGTGAAATTCCACATCATGTACAAGAATGGGACCCTAATTAGATTGTTTTACTCCATGTGTATATAGTATGTAAAAATGGACTTTACTGCCATGTATATCTAACAAATAAAATAAAAATAATTATATCTACTATCATACCACTTTTTAATGTTTCAGAATTATTATCTCAAAAATGATCTTATTTTGTAATTCTTTACATTTTTGTTTTATTTATATATTTAAAAAAGCACCATTTAGAGACTGCATCCATCCCCATACTCCAGTGTGACACCATTGCACGAGGAGAAGGAAGGATGGATTATATAGAGGAAAAAGAGAGGTTGGGAGGGGGTGGAGAGAAGGAAAAATATCAGAATGAGACAAACACCATTACCCTGTGTACAGGTATGATCACACAAATGGTGTGACTCTACCTTGTGTACAACCAGAGAAACAACAGTTGTACCCCATTTGTGTACAATGAATCAAAATAAATTAAATATATATATGTATATATTTTATATATCCTAGATAAAAACTTCAAAAAAAAAGAAGAAGAAGAAAACTTACCTCCGAGTGACTTTGTTTTGGCTAATTACTGTACCATGGATGCTTAATGAAAGAGTTTGAACCTGAGATGCTGAGTTATTATTTATGCTTAAAGTTGTTTAAAGAGTCAAGCTCATAAAAACAGAGAGTTAAAAGGGTGGTCACAAGGGGTGGGAAAAGGCTTAAATGGGGAAATGTTGGTCAAAGTGTACAAAATTGCAGTTATAATGTAGGTAAATTTGGAGATGTCATGTAGAGCTTGGTGAGCATACTTAATGTGTATTTTCAATTCACTGCTGGATTTGGTCTCAAACGTTCTCACCACAAAGTAAAGTGACTACGTGAAGTAATGGACATATTAACTAGCTTGTATAGGCTTATCTAAACATCACAATACATAGTTTGACAATAGTAACTTTTATTTGCCAATTACACATCCATAAAGCTAAAAAAAAAAGAAAAAAATGTTGTTTTGTTTGTCCGTAGGAATATTTACTTACTTTCTCTGCTGTCAGCAGGATTGTAGCCCTGAATAAAATTAAATCATTAAGTCAGTTATATAAAAAAAAAGAACCTATATTTTCTTTATATACTAGATTGCAGTGTGAATGGACTCACAGATATAGAGAGCAAATATATATTTTCCCGTCCAAAAGTATGCATCTTCACTTATGTGGACAATGCATACTCATGAAGGATGAACATATTCCTGTCCCATTAGGTAGCTCTTCACACCGATGCTCAATTCCTAATGTCACTGTAAAGATTATACACGATCTTCAAAAGAGTATAGGTAGAGTAAGATTTTTACACTTTTAATGATGACTGGTAAATGAATATACACAACAGATGCTGAATTACTCACAAATCTGCAAGGTATCATAGGTGGAAAACATTCCACTAAAATGAAACATTAAACTGATCTTTACATCACCTTGTCACATTTTGAAAAAATTCTTTACTCTGTTACATACAGAGTACTTTTATTAAGCATTATAATCTTCTTTCTAAAATAATTTATGTCTAAATTTGGCAAATGAATGCAATTTGTAAGCTTATTTTACTGATTAAAATGTGCATTAGTAGGAATTTGCCTTCTGTAAGCAACATCTGAATATATTTATAAATGATAATTATATTCAAAAATAATCCCCATTGCTCCTAGGTATTAATGATTATATGGTATATAACTAATGCAAAGTGCAACCAAATGTGTATTGGATTAATCTGAAACCTTTCAATCCCTGCTATTGTTGAGGATCTTTTGTGAATATTTATGTCATTGCATATTAACTAAGTAATACTTATCTCAAGAACAAAATTTTTAATGCAAACATATTAAAATCTATACTTATTTATTTAAAGCTTACTTTTCTAGAGGACATTGTCACCAAATGTCTTACATGGCTGTTTAGTCTCCCTATTAATCTACCTCACTGAGGTTGTAACATCTAAAGATAATATTTGAATAAAAGTGCTTTATTTCCTGACTTAAAACCCATATTTGTCAAAGAAAAAAATGTTAGATATAAATTATTTTATGAGAATAATCACTGGAAATTTTTTCCACAAAAGGACAGACATGTGACATACAAATATTGGGACTATCACAAAATTGGAAATTTGGGGAAAAAGAATCAATCAACTTTTGCATATGTAGTATACTTGGGACAGATGTCACAGTCATTAAAAACTCTGCACCCTTGACTTGATGAGTTTAGAACCCCTTTCCCTCCACTAGCTGTTCCATCTGAATAGTTGCTTGACCCCTGCCTAATTTACCTCCTCAGTTACCTAAAGATTACAGTGTACATCTCATAAGACACTGATGTTGTAAGGAAATCAGTCTGGCATATTGCACAAGATAGGAAAGTTTAGACACTAAAATCTGACCTTCACAATGGATGTATTTTGTCCTATAATCTTCACTGGTAATGTACCCAAATCCTATGACCAACATATAATAGATATTAAATAAATACTTGATAACACAAATAGCATAAAATAACAAAATTTAATTTAAGCTACGCAATATGATTTTTCTTCTGAAATATTTTATTTAATGTATCTCAAATCTAATCCATAAAACAAGTCACAGTACATGTGATTTCCCAAACAGATGGATTCTGGGTGTGAAGGAAACGGATATAAGGAAAAAGTATTTGTCCCTACGTTGCTGAACTTTTATCTCAGTATCCAAATGAAATGTATGGTAGCATCTTCTACTTGCCGCACCGTGGAAACATTTCATTTACCTAAAAACAAACCAAACTAATGATCTATCTAATATCCTCACAAAGATCACCTTTTATATGTTAGTTTTATTTTACAATCTTGGCAAACAACTTGAGGATATTCATACAAGTGGAGAGTTTTGCAGAGATTTTGGAAGTACTGTGCTCAATAGGGATAAGTTTAAGTGGGAGAGTTAGAAAGAAAAACAGAAGATTCCATGAATGGCAATTATTCCCTCTGTGCCTGAGTACATATGTCCCATGGGGCAATAACATGCTCAATTATTGTCAAATAACTAATGAAATCACAATTTTATTTATTTATATTAATTCAAAAGTTAGTGTAACTGTAGACTTCAAGGACTATAATTTGTGTAAAATGTTACTAATTTCAATTATCAGAACCATATTGACAAAGAGAGAATGGTAATCTCTTAAGTGCCCAGGGTTGCTAACTCCAGCTCTTGCAATACTTAAGGTTATTTTTAGCAATATGTATTCATCATTGAAAGAGATCACCAATATGATAGGGAAGAGTCTTCTTAAATCTCAAAATTCAAATGAACTAAATTATTTAAGATCCATGTTAACATTATTACCATGAATTCCCATTACAATATGTACATAGAAAAACATAAATATTGTATCTATTCCTTACAATGTCTGTGGAGGAATAGATAACAATACCAGTGTTCTTTACTTGGGAGATGTTAGAGAAAGGTTTGATATCTGTATATTTTTAATAATGGATTGTGTTACAAAATACTTTTAGGCAAACTTATATTCCCAGTACCTAAGGAAATTAACCTAGATGGGTATAACTTTAGTAATTTATTATTAACATCTGAGTGGTATCTGTATACCAGGACAGAACTTCTCAAAGCATCCTGAACATAAGAGTCCCTTGTTAAAGCCCATATTCCGATCAAGGTTGGAAGTAGAGAGTGTCATGTTTAAAACAATGCGAGACCACTGCGAGGACCACATTTGAAGTAGCAAGCTGTAAAGCAGCATACTGAACACTGAGGCAAGATTCGATAAAATCGTTTCCTCATTTCAGAGAGTTCCTGAGCTAGAAGGAAATTAGCACATAGTCGTGCTCATTCCTCTGAAATGAAAAGAGTCAACAACACTTTAAATACAAAACAATCTCAAGTAGGAATAAAGCACAAAGTCTACTGGTGTTAATTCAAGAACTAACTTTCTTTTTCAAATCGTAAAATATCTGCTTAAGTTATGTAAACCTGTATGAATAATATATCTACTTAAACCCCTAACAGAAACAAAAACAATAAATAAAAAGTATGTCTAGTAGGAAGGCATGGGGAGTGGTAGGTCTTTCTGCCCATGTAGGAGTCTGAAATCTATGACCAGATTCACCCTATTATCTCTTTTTGTATAGTTCACATGCTAAGAATGGTTTTTACACTTTATCATGGTTCAAAAACATTTAAAAATATTTCTCAACACATTAAAGTCATAAAATCTTCAGTATCCATAAAGACATTTGGTATGCAGCCATGGTAATTTATTTATATATTGTTTATGGCTATTGTTATGGTCTGAATGTTTGTATTGTCCCAAAATTCACATACTGAAATCTAGTCCCCAATGTGGTGGTCTTAGAGATGGGTTTTTGGAGATGATTAGGCAATGAGGATGGAATATTTACAAATGAGATCAGTGGTCTTAAAAAAAAAAATGATCTAGGGGGTTTTTAAGGAGGACACTACCGGAAGGTGCCACCTTGTAAGAAGGCAGTCAGAAAGTGCCATCTATTAGCTGGGAAACTTGAAACCTGCTGGCATCTTGAATTTGCACTTCCCAATCTCCAGAGGTATGAGAAATAACTCTCTGTTATTAACCATTCATTTCTGTTAATAAACCACTGATTTCATTTTTTTTTTTTTTAATAGCAGCTCAGACTAAGACAGCTGCCTACATGTGATAGCAGTGGAGTTGAATAGTGGTAACAAAGACTTCATGACCCAGGAGCATAAAACTTCTATTTTATGTAAATTTTATAAACGTATGGAAACCTAATAGCAAAATTAGTTGTGTATGCATTCATTTTTTTCTAGTACAATAGTCATTTTTTTTTTTAAAGAAGTTACTTTTGAGTTAGATAAAGACCAGAGGACTTGAAGGCAAGAATCAGGTCATTGAGATTTTAGATAAGCAATTCCAATTATATTCAATGAGAAATTCACACTTCAAAAGTTTCTGTGATCCTTTCCTGACTCAACTTTTTTTAATATTTTATTTATTTAAATTTATACTTTGTTTATTTGTTTGTGCTTTATCTGGTCAACTCCATAATGTTTTATTAAAAAATTAAAAATTTGATAGTATTAAAACTTCTTCACACATGACATTCATTTCTATGAATTTCATTTTCTTGTTTTAAAATTTTTAACAATCTTAGCTTTAAAAAGTTGTTTCCATGGCAAATTTGGGAGTTTTGATAGGTTATTTGTGTAGTCATCTGATTAAATCTAGTGAAGGTTTATTGCTACAATAAAATAATGCTTAATACAAACTTCAAATTTTAATTAAAAAAATCTAGATCTAGATATAAAATGCGTTAACATAGTTACAATTTTTAAAATTTATTTGTTTTTTATTTTTACAGACTGCATTTTGATTTAGTTGCAATTTTTAATTAAAATACATAGTGAAGATTCATGAAGGAAACCTAAATATATTTAAATAGTCAGCTTAGAGATAGAATTACTTGGGCTTGAGAACACTAACTTTCTCTAGGAAAAGTAAAATAAATGAAAATGTTGAGCCATAATGCTAACTGCATTTAGTATTTAATATAAAAAAGCAAAATAATGTGAATTCAATGAACGATCAAAAGAATCCATGTGTTATTGGAAAATTTCTCATATAAAAACGATCTCATAGTGGATTAAGTAAATAATTTAATGGAACAAAAAAATATTCCAAACCTTCATATTCTTTAGGAAGGTGCTATATGTGCTCTGCCTTAGGCTGTAATTCCCAGTACTTACTAGCTAGGTAATTTAGTCAAAAGATGTTGTCTTCCAGTCTCGAAGCATGTGTATGAGTTGTTCTGTTGGTTTCTGTGTGTATGTGTACATGTTCCAATGTACATAAAATCTGAAAATTAACTATTATATGTAATACATAATTATTAATTCTCAAGATAGTTTGTATTTAACAAAATAATTCATGAAATATAATTAACATTATCTTAACAATAAATTCTTGATAAACATTAAGCATTTGTTACCATTATCAATTTTATGGGCTCATACTTTTTGGGCAACAAAGCTTTAAGAAACAACAATTTCGAATGTCTTCAAAAATTTTATATAAACATATAAATATGAATATTTATATATTGTACATATACATCTATACATTGATAGTGAGTCAGAGACAGAGAGACAAAGAGAAACACGTTTAGAGAGAGAGAGATGGAGAGTATGCTGTATGTTAGATCTCTGGAATTTATTTCTCTTGTTTATATAACTGAAGTGTTAATCACATTGAACAACAATTCTGATCTATTCATTACTCAAATAAGTCATAAACAGTTGACTTCTTGTATCCAGAGTCAACTACAGATCAAAAGTATTTGGGAAAAAATTTTATCTGTATTGAACATATATTGTTTTACTCTTCCTTACTCCCGAGATAACACAACTTAACAACTATTTATGTAGTACTTTTATTGTGTCAGGTATTAAAAATAACCAATATATAAATTAAAGAATGCAGGAGGCTATGCATAAATTATATACAATTAGTACTCCATTTCATGTGAGATTTGAGCATCCGTATATTTTAATATCCAGGAACAAATTTGTCATGGATACAGAAGGAAGACTATATTTCCATTTCATTAGCTAAATAAAATAAGAGTGTAACCAGATTTTTCAGCGGCATTCTATGGCTTGAATTTTTCAACAAAATCAGGACGCTAACTATATGAACCACTCTTTTCCAGAAAGAGGTAATATAGCAATGATCAAAGCAGAAATGTTGCTGCTTTTATGGAAAACATATCATAGTAAATAAAACAGAAATATATAAATGAGATAATTATACATATATTACATGTATATATATCTGTAATAAATGAGGTAATAACACACATATTATTTATACTGCAAGATAGAGGGAAAAGATCATAACTGGAGAAGAACCAATTTATGAGTAAATTGCTTGAAATGTAGGAGAAGCATTTGCCTGAGTGTGGAGCACAAGTGTCTGGCGCCAAGGTATCAACAGGGGTAAGGACAAGATTAAATGATGCATATCACTAGTGGCTAGAAGAGATCAGGAGGCAGGAAACAGAGCTCAGAATCAGTCCATCACTTCTGTGAGCACAGAAAAAGGCGAGGACCTGGAATGAAGACTTGAGACGACAAGGCTTGGAGGTGAGAAGCAGGGTAGCTGAGGCTCCTAGGAGGAGCGGCCACTGTGCCGGGGTTTCTGAGAAGCAGACAAAGATCAGGATAATTTGTCTTTGGCTCCAGACAGTGTGTGTGTTCGGGGTATCTTGGTAATGGCAGTTTCAACAGAAGAGTGGCATCAAACAGACTCTGTATGTCTTAAAAAAAGAATCAGAAATGAGTATATGTGAAAACAACTCTCAACAACTGTCAAGGACTTTGCTGTGAAATGTGTAAAGCAACAGACATGAGCTAAGAAGCACTGTGGCTTAGGGAAGGCTAGTCTATAAAGGAGAAGCAGCATTTAAATATACTAATGGAATATTGATTACAAACACAGGAATGTATTACTAGGGAACAATGAAGTGTGGGCTTCCAAAACAAGTAGAGACTGACCTTTGTTATACTTTAACAAGACAGAAAAAGGAATATTGTTGATACACAGGAAAGAGGATACATTTATTTACACAAATAATTCCTGAATGTTTGTCATTTATTTTTACTTTTTTAAAAAATCAGACCATCTATGAGGAAGAGAGCAAGGAGAGAGAACACCATGGGAATTTGAAATGTGTGAATGCAAAGTTTTACTTTAGGTAATGGATACTCAAAACAGGTGTTTTTAGAACAGGTTTGAGGTTTTATGTCATGAATTCAAAGCTAACCTAGTATGCGCAGTTACATGCTTCCCCACTAAGATTCAGATACTTGAAGTAGGTGGTTATGAATGTTTAATGATGCTCTCAAGATTTCCAACAATGTAGAATAAAGGTAGAAAGACGAAGAGTTGACTTTGTATTGAAAAGCAAGCCTTTAAGAAAAGAGAAAGTAAAAGAAGTATTTCAATCAAAGATGTCACTGGTGTTGGGTGGCCAAATGGCAAACAAGGAGACCATATGGTATTCCAGAGTGCAATAAGTTATATCAACACAGGTCCCTAAAGACAGGTGGCAGGAACAGCAAAAATGCCCACAGATCATTGCGGATGTGAGTTTGTGGCAGATAGGTCTCAGACTCAGCTTGACACTGGCAAGGGGTCTCTTTTGCCCTTCTGCTTTCCAGTTCCCCCTTAGTGCTGACCTACAGAACCTAACCAACAGAAAGTTAGCAAGGACATTTGGGAGACCAAGTTGGCAAACTCCTAGTGCCAGTATCAGAGCAAAAATATGTAAAGGTTTCAATGGACACATTCTGATATTTCCTTTGTGTTTAAACAGTAGTTAACTCCTGAATATAACAAAGTCCTGAGTACAATGATTTCAATGGTTTTTCACAATGCATACTTAATTTCCTCATCTAAGACACTGAAAAAGGAAAAACAGGAGTACTAGAAAAACTTGCCTCGGTGACTTTTATCTAGTCATATACCTTGTGGATAAATAATCCAATTATTTAAACCCTGATTTGTGCTGTTCTTAATACATGGAATAAGTTCTATTACTGCTTTATGTATGTTGTGATCTATCAAACCAAAGGACAAGACAGTTCCTTGTAATCTCTGGAGAACAGAGATCAACAAATCTGTTCTCAGTTAGTTATCCAAGTTGCTTTCCTACTTATGGGACCCTCACAAACAATAATCTTTTATTTTTTGCTTCTTCATTCTTTGTGTCTAATAAGATAATTTTCTGGTTTTTTTGGACTCTGGTGCTTATCATTTATTATGTCATGTAAATACTGTACCTCATTTGCCAGGTGAAACTCTTTTCTTCCTGTGAGTGACTAATACCAGGTCCTGAACCCTTTTACCCCAATTACCTTATGTCATTATGACCAGATGATAAACCACTAAGGTCTAAAAAAGCATTCAATAACTTCAGCACATAAGTCCTCAGTTATAGTCCTAAAGAGATACAACATTCTTTAACAATCTTCTACAAATTCTATAATGATATTAAAATCAGTAAATCATTTTTCCTATGCAGGAAAGCATTAATTTAGTTTTAAGATGATATAATTCTCAAAACTGTATTCCTTATAGTCACCAGAAAAATGGAAATGTGAATAAATGATATTATTATA
Source organism: Sciurus vulgaris (assembly GCF_902686455.1). Lineage (NCBI taxonomy): Eukaryota > Metazoa > Chordata > Mammalia > Rodentia > Sciuridae > Sciurus > Sciurus vulgaris. The sequence goes on from NC_136466.1 coordinate 148,235,238, forward strand.
GTTTGGATATTAATTGTTCCCCAAAGGTTCATGTGTTAATGACATACTCCACAGCTACTGGGAAGTAGTGAAAACTTTAAGAGTTGGGGTCTGGTAGGAGGTATTGTAGTCATTGGGTGTAAGAGATATTGGTACTCTAGTCTCTCCTTCTCTTTCATGCACTGGCCATGATGTAAGCAGTTTGCTCCATCATATGCCTTCTGTCATAATGTCCTGCCACTAGTCAAAAGCAATAAGGCTTGTCAGTCATGGACCAAAGCCTATAATCTGTGAGCCAAAATAAAACCTTTTGTCTTCAAAACATTATTTATCTCAGGTATTTTGACACAGTAATGGAGAGTTGAGTAATACAGATGTTTTTGTGTATTAAAAATAAAAATAGCTTTGGAACTTGTAGTTTCAAACAAATTACCCCCAATGACAATGACATTCTTTCAAAACAAAAATAATAACATGATTATTATCCAACATCACACTTAGTAAAGACCACATAGCCACTTGTGTAGGTACCAACAATGAGGCAGTATCTTGATACAATCATGTCTAAGTCTGTTTCTTCAAATCAAGTCCTTTTCTAATAAAATTGATATCATCAGGGGCCCTCAACTGAGCAGATTTGTAACAGTGGTCCACTTCACCTTTTGACTATAGCTCTGAGGCTTATTTTTAAAAGGGACAAATTTTGCTTGCTCTCTTCTGCCTCCCCCCACCCCTCGTTTCCTAACCTGGGGCCAAGATACAAGATCACCCTGAGCTAACTGTGCTCCACAGGAAGGAGATATCTACCAGAGGATCTAGGAAGTGAATATCTCCCAAATTAACAAGTGAATGTTAAGGCACTATCAGGGCACCCTGGGACACCTGTCAGGGCACACTTGGAATGCAGTCTTTGAAAAGCTCCTTTAAAAACCCCCTCTTCCTCCTGATGGGCAGAATGACAGTCTTTGGGACAGGAGTCCCCTGTGTTTCTCCTTTGCTAGCAAAGCATTAAATCTTTTTCCTTTTTCTCAAAACTGTGTCCTCATTATTGAATTGGTATTGGGGACAAGGACCGAGCCTTTGGCAACAGTTTCAGTGTGTACACTCATGATGTTTTCTAGACAAAAGAATTTACAAAATTACAAAAGACCATATAAACTTGTAATAAAAATATGTGTTCAGAAGAGCTGATACTCTGCTGAATGCCATAGTCATTGGTCAAGGTGCAGCAGAAAACTAAGTTTCTTTAAACAATCTTGTGACAGCATTAGGTTGTCATGGCATTAGTTACCCAGCCGAGAACAGTAGCATGCTGACCATGCTGTCCATTTTGGGAGGTTCTGGCAACAATTGTCCCCTTTTCCTCCAGCATTCTCTCCTATCCATATTTTGGTCAACCAGGCCTCTTGCTGGCCCCTTAACTGTACCCATGTTTAAATCCCGTACTTCCTTTTAGTGCTTTTCAGTATTTTTCTCTCTGACAGAGGTGCTTCTCTGATTCATATTCTTCCCCAGTATTATTCACATTTATACTTATGGTTATTCCCAGAAAATTCACATAATTTTTTTTGCCAAAGCAACATTTGAATTAGCTAATACTATGCTCTTCTGAGAACTTGTGTGTAGACCCATCATTGAACCAATCACGTGGCTCTCAGATGACTAATTATAATACATTCTATTAAACACTGAAATATGTATAATTAATTTGTGTATCATACTTGAAGTATATTCACACTGATTTTGCCCTCTTGATTTTATCTTGTTTTCACTATCAAATAGCACTTTTTATTTTCTACTTTTGAAGTTTTGATGAGTTCTTTGGTCTACTTTTGAAAAAAGAAAAAAGGTTTTCTATTTTTAAATATTAGCTATTACTAATACACTATCTACAGTCCAAGTTTTTAAAAATAACTCATAATTAGCTTTAAGTCTGTAAATCTAATACTTCATTCAGATATGTCACTAATATTGACTTGACTATCACTTTTTTGATAACCATGAATAATTAATGCTTATGTTTTCCTGGCCTACTCTATCACAGATATTTTATATATTCAATCCAACCATTTGCCATGCAATGACTCCAATAATGTACTATTCAACAGGCAGTGTTTTAGCAAAGTTTATTTTGGATTCTTAAAATTCTTTTCAACCTTCCCCTTTTTTATGATTCAAATTCTCAGGGGATCGTATCCATTAAAATGAAACTGATCTTCAATTAGCAAGAAGAACATATGTATGCTCTTCATTAAAATCCCCAGGTATCATGAGTAGCAGTTCATTTTGGGTTTTCAGATAATTAAAGCCTCATACACATTTTCTGATACTCCATCTGGCATTAGAGTGTATTCAACTACAGACCGCTTGAGTTAGCAGACTTTTGAAATGCTTTATAACAAACATTAATATTGGAAACAACTTTGCTTTGCTATTGTGTGGATGAGTGCTTTATTTTAACCTAAATATCTTCATGACCAGGAAAAAATGGTGGATCTAATCTTTTGTGTAGTGTTGGTAGATTGACAAATAGAAGACTTTTGAAAGTTTTTATTTAAACAGATCATTTAATGGGAGCATAAAATAAAGTTTGCATATTTATTTCAAAAACCATTATTTCTATTCCTCTCCTAGTGACTATGCTCCCCATCTTCATAGTCATCAAAATCCATGTGTGCATAGTCATCAAAAAATGTCTTTTGTATGTGTATGTACAACACAAAAGCCATGACAATGTAATACTTCTTGATTAATATCTAGTACATCATTGACAGTTATCATTGATAATCAATAAATATTTGTTGAAATATTATGTGTCTATTCCTAAACATTTTGAAATTTAGGATAATTTTATTATTTGACCTAGTTTCTAATTATGTTATTAAATGTATTAAAAATATTCCTTATAATTAAGAATGTACTTCATAATTATAAACTCTTCCTAGAAATAGGAGTCATGGATTTTTAAGCTGAGGGAGAATTTTTCTTCATAAACAGATTTGTTTCATATGTTGTATTTTTAATATGTACATCTAATCATGAATTATTTTGAAAACAAATTTACCTAACATTTAATAACCTCCCATCCAATATTAAGTACCAACATCTAATGAATCATTACAAGCAGTTAACTAAGGCCTCCTTCTCTTGAGGTGGAAGACGAAGAACTTAATAGTAATGAATGTCTATATATAACCTGAAGGAAAATAAAAAAGTCAAACTTTTAGTGAATGCTAGTCTTAGGACAATGGTTATACTGGATGTGGGAGTTAGCCACATTCACATCAAAGAATCAAAGAATCCATGCTTGTGCATTGTGGTCTATAGGCTTCTCATGCTCAAATCCTTCAATTGAGCAGGGATATGTGTGCCAGGGCATGACTCTTGATACTCTTCCTCCCCCATCATTGGTGAATATGCAACCACAGTCAAAGATTACAGAAAGAAAATCAGTTGACAGAACAGTCAGTCCACTTTGTGCTGTTTTAACAGAATACTAAGAGAATTCATTTATGATGAACAGAAATTAATTCATTCATTGTTCTGAAGGCTCCCAAGTATAAGATTAAGGCGCTGGCACCGAGGGAGGAATTTATTATTATTATTTTTTTTTCTATGTTAATTGGTGGTAGAAGGTAAAAGATCAAGAGAAGGTAAAAGAGAGAGAGAGGAAAAATGGAGCTAAATTGGTTCCTTCCACACCTACTCTCTAGTGCATTAATTCATCCGCTCAACTCCCATAGTTTAACAACCTCTCAATAGACCCCACCTTCCAACGTAGTTGCTTTGAGGATCAAGTTTCCAAACCTATGTCTTTGAGGAATATATGTAAGCCAGAACAAATAGTGAATTGGAATGAAATATAGCAAGTATTTGCATAAATTCAGATTTTTTTTGCTTGAATTAAAGGCAATCTAGTTATTATAGTTGCAAAAAAGGCTGACCATGCTGCTGTCATTTTCAAAATTAGTTTTGAAATACATAGAAACATGAATGCTGCTTCCAAGTAAAGCTACAGTTGGCGTGGACTATAGTCCGAAACATGCCTGCTTGGTGATACGAACTAACAGCTCACAACACACCAATGCTTTAGGAATGCAACTGATATTCAGGTTTTTTTTATTGGTGCATTATAATTATGCATGATGTTGGGATTCATTATGCCATACATGCACATAACATAATTTGCTCAGTCTCGTTCTCCAATACGTTCCCTTTCCCTCCCTTCCTCCCTCACCCTGATCTACTTGCTCTACTTTAACAAAAATACGTTTACATCAGGAAAAATAAGTTGAGATAATTATAAAATATGTACAATTTTAGAAGTTTAACTGCATAAATATACTAATGATATTTATCATTTACTAAATATTTCCAATGAACTAAACACTAACTTAAAATATTGCATATATTCCTTATTTTAATTATATTTCATAATCTAGCGGAAAGTGAGTCTCCTTCTTCCTTTTTCTGATGACAATCTAAGGACTTAAAGCCTTTATTCTGACAAGGAATGGAGAAAAGATTTACAAAAGTTTTTTTTTTTTTTTTTAATATGAAGAGCTGTACACTTAACCACTATTAATATACAAAGCAGCAGACAAATGTAGTTGTGTGTGTTTGAGTGTGTGTGTGTGTGTGTGTGTGTGTTCTGCAGTGCTCTGGGTTTCCTGATCAGTATTCATTGCCCAGAAATTTACCACTTAAAAAGTTTTGCTCAGAGGAATGAATCTGGCCATGCCTGGCATACTATAATCCATTTCATCAGCTTTTTGTGGACAGGTTTAGTGTGTAATTCTTGTTCTCCTCTCTTTCCCATATGTCTTTTGGATCACAAGGTTCCCAGTAGTGGAATAGCCCTTTATCTTCTGCTGCAAACTTTTAGGGTCAGTGAAAAATTGGTTCCTTTCCTGTTGCCTGATTGAAAGGGGTATGAATTCAAATCACCTCCTAGTTTAAATTGGCTTTTCTTTTATGGAGTCCTCCCTCACATATTTGTCCTGTTTGATGACTGAGATTTTTCATTGCTAAGTGCTTTCACTTACTTCAGAGGGAGAGCACTATCTAAGTGCAAAATGTTACAATTAATATTAAAATGAGAATCACAGGGTTTAAGAAGACTTTAAAAGAAGCACAAGGAATTGCAGAAGAAAAGCAGCATGTGGCTCTTTGTATTTTACAGATATGCTTTTTACAAGGTGGACATGGTTTCTCAATGTGTAGTTTTTAGAAGAAAAACCAAAGAGCTTCATTTGCAAACATGCAATATGAAGAATTCAGAAATATTAAAAAGGCACACTACAGGAAAGATATTTTTCATCTGACACATTTTAAATTTAAATAGACAAAAATTTTACTTTGCTTTATTTTATAGCTTTTATAACTGATCAAACCTATACTTGACTATAACTATTATATAGTTTTGAATCCTAAGAAATGTTTCATTGTTTCTTAAATGCAGCAATGATACTGAATGAGTCAGTGAGAAAAACACCAACATAATGACAACTATTTCATAATGCCCTGAAAATAGTAAAAATAGTTCTCATTTAATTCTGAGTTCTGTTTTTGTTCAATATGGAAATAAGTTCCTACTTTATGAATACAAAAGAAATGTGAGTGCTGTTTTGAATAATTCAAAGATTACATAATGAAATTATATTTTATTCAAACTTATGTTTAGTGTTTGAATTTGGTCAACTAGTACAATAATGATAATACGGTTCTTTAGAAGAAGACATGAATAAATCATGCTCACTACAACATATTTTCCTAAAGCAATTACAGCCCATGATTTTATGGTATAAATATTAATAAAATATCTTCCTTTAAAATGTAAGATAAATTCAATTTCATTATGCATCTCTCTTTCTTCATCTGCTTGTGTATCTGTGCTTATATAAAAATAACTATTGTTATTTTATCTAGCTCTTCCTTCAAGCAAAATGGAGCACTTGATCCACGACATCTGAGAAAAAATTATAATTGGTTATAAAGAAATGTCAAACAAAATTGTACATTCTACAACATACATTTTAGTGTGATGGTTTAATTTCAATATAATCAAAATATGTTGACAATCTATATTGTTTCATATAGCATTATTCTATAATATACCATATAATACAGCATTAACTATATATGTTTCACATAAACATGGCATGTTCTATGGAATATTTTTAAACTAGAAAACTTTCATAAAATTTAATCCAGATGCAATTTATCTAAAAACTATAGACCCTTATCAGCATGTACATGGTACTTGAGAAATCTCTATTATTAAACGTTGCTAAATAACCATTATCTGCAATTCATTTGCCTTTCCTCAATATGCTACCATAGAGAGTCAATGTCCTTTCCCTTTGTCTTGTCACTTCTCCAAAAATTTACACTTCTTTGTAAAAGATGCAAGAATTCAAAGCCACTCCTTTAAGAATGATGCATTTTCTGGTATGAGATACAGATGATTGATACATGAAAGAGAGATGATAATAGATAAATAGAGAGATAGACAAGAAAGTAATACAGAGATTCTGTCTGAAGTCCATTCCAATGAAAAACCTGGGAGAGCAAAAACATAATAGTTCTTCTTTCAGTATCATCTGTTTACTGTTCAGTGCAGATGTCTATTTTTTTAAATCTTATTCCAAATAGGGATGCATCATTTAAAATTATCAGTGAAGGCAATTCATCTATTGGCTTAGAAAACATGGACTCAGATATACATGTGTGTGCGTGCGCACACACACACACATATCTTGTTTATGATTAATCAGATTAAAATTATTTCCTACTTTCTGTTTCTGTTTTCTGAGAAAGTCTTCAGGAAGGAATTATGTCACTTTTAAGACAAATGAGAATTTAATAAATCAGATTATTTTAGACATGTTCTTCTGTTGAGAATGTGTCATATAAGTGTATATACACAAATTTATAAAAGAAAATTTATCAAAATTTACTTTTTGTAGTGCTTTGATTTTTTTGACATTGTGTACATACACACAAATTCACACATATATAGTACATATCCTTCAGCTATGCAATAACTGTTTAGAATTTACTTATCAAGTGACTTGAATAAACTAGTTTCCCATTATGCAGTAAACCATCATTTTTCATCCACGTTTTACCACCCAAAATGTATCTTCAACTTAATTTTTATTGTTATAATTAGTTATAACACTTCAGTTGTTCATACAATACATAGAAAAACTTATTGGACAGCTGTAGAAACTTTAAAAAAATGGTATCTTATGTATGTATGTTTACATACATTTATTCACTAATTGATACGCAAACTGTTCCTGTAATGTTATCCATGGCAAAGACAGGGGAAGAGAGAATCAGAACAGGTTTTAGTATTGTAGCTCATAAACATTAGTTACACTGAAAGAAGAGGACATGTAATAAAAATTCTAATGTTTTTTCCTTGTAAATTTGCCAGATGTTGAGTCACATAATATGGGAGGTTTAAAATTAATTATTCAAATCATTTCTCCGTCATTTTATTCTCCAGTGTCGTACAGAGTTGCAGTTGATAAATACAAATGGATAAATGTCATTTCCTGAATGTAAACTTAAGACCCTTGATTAAATATATAGAAGGAGAAGTGAAAAGGAAAACAATGTGTGCTCTGGAGGGTTTATGCAGACGGTATTCTTGAAGCATGTGTAATATTTATTGACTTAGTAAGACGTTACAATTTAAAATAGATGCCATAATATTTTAAACTTAACTCTGTGTGTCACAGTGCAATCAGCTATAATATTGAGGCCATGAAAATAACATAACAATCTATCTCACACTTAAACATCAGTGCTGATCAGAATAAGAAATACTAATATTTTATATTACTTAGTGATGAACATTAATTTCAGATTACATTTCATATTGTATATAAAAATTAAATTGTTATAAAATAATAATTAAGAAACAACTTAGTACATCATTTTAGGATATTTTCCTTAATCTTCTGTATGGCATGTTAAAGTATTTACAAGAAGATATTTTAAATATCCTTTCCTATATGAATTTTGCCCTTTATTTTGAATTTTCCCCATAATGTTTTAAAAACGACAGGGAAAGTTGTTGGACAAATTAAAATGATTCTATAATTATCCCTCTTCACTTATTAATTTCCTTAAAATGCATATACCTCACTGTTTCTGTTCCTTTACCTATAAGTTAGAGAGACTACTACCTGACTTTAGATAATTCATTCTTTTAATAAGTGAATAAAATATTGGAAAATTCATTAAAGAATGAGAATGATAGTAAGATGCCAAATTTAGCATACTAAAGATACACTACCCATCAAAATATGGTAACTGAAAATAAATGCAAAAGTTACTTATCCTTGAAAAGTAGTTGGCAGAGTAATCACTGCTTTAATCTACATTAACATAATTCCAGACATGTCCTAGCAAATGTACTTCAAAATCTCTCCAAAGCATGAACATAAATATTGTACATTTTAAAAATTAAGTTTAGGTTGAAAAAATTATTCCCATGTAGTCTGTAACAGGCAGTCATTTGTTGGTACAAAATATTCCCAAAATTTATTGTAATTTGTAGCACATTTTAAAACTAGAGTTGTGAATAGGAAAGACTAGCATATTACATTTTGATAACCAGATAGATTAATAACAGTTCCTTTAGTGTAGGTCTTATTTATATGGATATAAAATGTTACTAAGATAGTCATTTGTTTTTATAAATATATTATAACAGTATGTCTTCAGTTGTCTAAGTTAAAAAGTTTAATTAATACCTGGACATTATGATTAAAACATCAAACACTACATATGCTATGTTTTCACACCACATACAGGACTAAGACATGGACTATGTGAAAATTGTAGCTATAGACAATGTTCTGGTCATAAGAGTTTATTGAACATCCCTTGAAAAGTTTAACTGAGTCATCTGTTTTGTGTAAAAGACCAGTCAACATTTATCTTTCACAACTTGTGAATAAAATATATTCCAAGAAAAATATATATCCAATTTTGGCTTTATAATTAGCATATCCTGAAATTCCACAATGTCAAATCATTATTTTAAAATAGTGACTTCTGCATTAAATGTACTTATCAAAAACTACAGGTTGTTTCTGGGGAGTATGTCAGTTTTATTTACATTGCAGTCTTGAGAAGCAAACATTAGATAAAATATAAATTTCCCAGCTTATTTTTGAGTTTCAGATATATCAAAAGGAATTATGTGTGTAATAACAGATGCTAGAATTCTGAGAGGGTGCTTACCTGGAATTAATGTACCAATTTTGCAAAATTTGTAGTAAATATGGACCTTTGAAAGAGCTTAGGGTGATACAGTGGCACATGCCTATAATCCTAGCAACTTGGGAGCCTGAGAGAGGAGGATCACAAGTTTGAGGACAACCACATCCTCAGCAATTTTGCAAAATCCTGTCTTGAATTAAATTTTTCAAAAATGACTGGAGATTAGCTTAGTAATAAAAGTTTCAATCTCAGTATAAATATAAATAAATAAATAAATAATTGAAAGAGTTCAGGGTAGAGATTAGAAAAGATGAGTGTTATGCTTTGCATATGAAGTATCCTCTAAAAGCTCCTGTGTTAATACAGAATATGAAATGATTAAATTATATAGCCACAACCTAATCAGGGAATTAATCTATTTTGTGGATTAATGCTTTGAAAAGACTAACATTCTGGGTGGTAACTGCAGGTAGGGCATGGCTAGAATTAGTAGGTCTTTGGGTGTGTGCCCTGGGGAATTTATCTTGTTGCCCCAGCTCCTGTCTCTCAGCTTCCCAACTGCCTTAAGTAGAGCAGCTTTTCTCCACCATGCCCTTCCATCATGATGTTTTGTCTTGCCTTGGTACCAGAACATGGAATTCATCATTCATGGTGCTATGTTTGGATGTGAGGTGTCCCCCAAAAGCTCACTGTGAGACAATGCAGAGGAGAAATTATTGAGTTGTGAGAATCTTAACCCAATCAGTGAATTAATACCCCAGTAGGGATTAACTGAGTGGTAACTGAAGTGGTAAGATATGACTGGAGAAGGTGGGGATTTGGGGGGGTGTGACTTTGGAGTATATATTTGTATCTGGCAAGTGGAGACCTCTCTCTGCCTCCTGATCACCAATTGAGTAACTTCCACCTGCCACACTCTCCTGCCATGTTGTCAGCCTCACCTTGAGGCCTGAGGAGTGGAGTCAACTATTGATTGAGACCTCTGACACTGTGAGCCCTCAAATAAACTTGTCCTCCTCTACAGTTGTTCTGGTCAGGTCCTTTAGACACATCAGTGAAAAAGCTGACTACAACACTTGAATTGAACTTCTGAAGCTATGAACTAAAATAAAATTTTCCTCCACTAAGTTGTTCTAGTCCAGTAATTTTGTCACTGTGATGCACAGCTAACAAACATAATGGGAAAGTGAGTCTGGTTGACCTTTATAAATTTTTTTCATTAAAATTATACATTACTTAGTGTTGGTAGAAAGGACGATACATGTGCCAAGAAATTCTATTTTCTTAAAGCCTTATTATTTACTGAGTATCTAGAAAGGACAGAAATTACCTAAGAGTAAATTCTAGAATGAAATTGCAAATAGCTCCTGATTTATAGTAGTTTGATCTACAACTGTTTAAAAAATGTATGATGATGCAAAAACAATATGTACTCACATTTTAAATATTGATAGTTTCCTAGGATAGCAATGTACAGTACAGTATTCTCTTGTGACTCTGGAATGTGCCCATGAGCTGTTGCTCCTAATCAGCAAGGTAAAGAACTAATGTTGTACAGTGTACTATACTGCTAAACTATGAAAAATGATGAGCTGTGATTATTAAATGTATTTAATGAGAGTTTCAACTTTCCATTTCATAATCTGAGCAACATCTGTATACTTACAGAGGCTATGATAATTGTGACATTGCTCTATTTCTCTCTCTCCCTCTTAGCTTTCTCCTAAATTTAATTATTTATTTATATATTTATTTACTGTTTTTTGGCATCTAGGGAATGGGGTAAAATTTATTTTTTTCTCAATTTTATTATAAGAAGCAGCATTTTTACTTTGAAATATTACCAAAGTCAAAAACATCCTGTCATGCCTTTACTAATGGTTAATATGAAGTCATCATTCTAGTTTGAACAATAATGATATCAGGGATCCTTATGTGTCTAGATCATTAGGTAAGTGGTCTTAGTAGTCTTTATATGTTTGTATTTTCAATGATATATGTGACTTACATAGGCATTGAGAATATAATGATGGTGCCTAAAATAATACCATTTTTATTATAATATGACTGCTTTTGGTCCCTTAATCATTTCTCCATGCAACACAGAAAACAAGGAAAAGGGGACAGAATGACTTTTCTTCTTCGGGAAATGATGAAGAATTTAAAAACGTCACTTTCACTCATGTACTCTTAAGAGGAATTTAGTCGTATTACCTAGAAAGACAGAGAATGTGATGCTAAGCTAGAGAGGAAAGTGCATGTTTCAGGACCGGTTGCTGACATTCCCTCAGCCCATCATTTAAGAGTCTTAATTTCAGGCTAGGGTCATAGCTTGGTGGTAGGGTGCTTGCCTAGCATGTGTGAGGCCCTGGGTTAATGATCTCCATCACCACATACACACAAAAAATATTAATGTAATGTGGTGGCCCTTCACTCCACTGTTAACTACAAACTCCTAGTTCTCAAACTGGAAGGAAGTAAAGACGACAGTAATTGATTCAGGACCTTTTTTTCCATTCTTTGGAATCACTAAGATCTTTCTGTGAATGAGCCAGTCATTTCCTAGATGGCTGCTTTCCTTGAACTCTTGTCCTGGACTCTACTTTGGAAACCACTCTTAATATTTGTTTTCTTCACTTAGTCATTCTGCCTCGGGAATTGTAAATCCAGTTATCATGTTTTAAACAAATGATATAAACATTCCCATGTTCTTTGGATTCAAATATAAATCCCTTCTCTACTCATACTCTTAGCAATTATTCCATTTCCAAGGGCATAATACCACTTATGTGCTGAGCATGTTTAGACTTATATCTCCACATTACATAATTTCCTAAACTCAGCAGATCTTACAGCATCTTGAATTGGCTTTCTTAATTAATACTTTAAAGTGAGTGATGGGGTCTAAAATTTCAGTAACATATATCTCCTAATCTTACCCCAGTTTTGTTACATGTAGATAACCATTCTTTGTGGTCACAAGGAAAACCCTGTCCTTGAAGATGCTCAATCCAAAATCATGTGAGTTTGTCTTGACCCACAATCCGATACGAAAATAAATCAGAGAAATTCTTTCAAAATATGCTGCGGATTTCTTTTCATCTGTTCTGAACATTGTTCGACAGTTTCTCTTTCACATTCAGTAAATGACATTGTCTCTACTGTGTGATCTAAAGAACCCCACAGGATACATCATTTCCTCCACTCTCTGACATCCCTATCTCTTACTACTCAACCATGGTTCTCTGTTGTAGACACACAACCTCTTTGTTGATTTGAGAACATGGGTTAGGTGTACTCCCAGCCTGGGGGCATTTTTATGTTTTTTTATCTTGTACTTTCTGAACAAATATTCATATAGCTAATTCTCACATTTCAAAAATTTGTTCAAATGTCAAGTTCTTATTGAGTCATTTTCTACTGATGCATCCATTTAAAATTGCAAATCTTTACTTTCTGCTGTCATTCTTGGTTCCCTTCACCTGTTCTTTTTTCCTAGTGTAATTTCATCTTCTAATATCCTACTCAATTCAGTTATTTATTATGGTGATCATTTATTTTCTTATTGTCTCTCTACAATGGTAGTTCCACTGGACAATAACAAAACTTAGTTGTGTGGTCTCAGTACAGAAAAGTGGCTGGAAAAAAATTTTTCTTGGTCTAGGAAGTTCAGAAAATGGAGTTTTTTGTTTGACTGTCCCTATTACAGTCTGCATTATGTACCATTAACAAATTTATTCTCGTATGTCAGGCACAGCCATTATCCAAAATGGCAATGCAAGGTTCCAGTTCTACATGTAAGCTCTCTGAAGAATTGTCCTCTGAAACCGGTTCAGGGGTACTTCTCATCATGGTCTGGCAATATATTGACTCTGGTGTCTCTAGCTCCACCCACTATTAAGTTCCACCTGCTAATAATGTTGAAGTATGGGCTTAGTAGTATGAATTTCATTGTTTTCTAGTTCCACCTACCAGTATTTCTCTTATGAATATTTTTCATTTATTAGTAATGATAAAATTTGTATTGAGGGGTATGCCTTTATTGAGGGCTATCAAGTCTGAGAAGAAAATGCTTCCATTACAAGAATTGAGTCTTAGGTTTTAAAAAACCATTAATACTTTATTATGATATATTGCTTCCTATCCCATCCATGTTTCATATAAAACTCCAAACATAGCTGATCTCTAGACATAATTATAAGTACTCGTTTCTTTGCTCTTTGCCCACCTTGATGTTATTAGCTATTAGTGCACATCTCATTTTAGTCAGATTTTTCTTTCATGGATGATCTCAATAGGCATTTCATGTTAACCTGTATTTTAAATATTTTCACTTCTAAAATAAAAATGATATTTAAAAAGCAGTATTTATAATAAGATTTATAATAAGATCATTTAAATTTATTAAAACTTTTTATTATTTGAAGTATAGATGAAGTTGGTTTTTCCAAACTCTTAAAATATGGTTCTCTTAACTCTCAGTATTTCCTGCACTCCAGCTAAGTTATACCTTGCTAAGTTCAGCCAACAACAAATAACATATATTTTTAATAATATCTTCCCTCAGAGCTATAGACTTAATATATAGTCCAACTGGTCTGAATTCTATGCCATTAAAAGTGACAGAATTATCTAGTAATTTCACTCTTCAGAGCATTCATTTCCATTTCCTAGACTCAAATATGTTTCCTCCTTGCTGCTACCTGACAGCAATGAAAATGTTGCATATTTTAGGTTGTAGCAAAGCACACCTTTGTATTAAGACGTGTAAGAAAATAAATCTTTAAACAAAAAAATAAAGATACGAATTTCATTTAACAATTGTTACTTTTGTAACCTAAAAATCACTATTATTTATATTTTACTTTTATACTAAAATTTTAGATTTTCCTAGAATTAAAGGGTAATGCAGAAAATATTCTATACAATAAAAATAAATAGCAACCAGTTCCCATCATTCATACTTGGCATCATTGACATTTTGTCATATCTCACCAACTCATTTTTCAATGAATAAAATTTATGAGAAGCAGCACTTGATTTCTTTGTGGTCATATACTATACTTTTTCCAAAGTTTTTGGATGTGTTTTAATTGCTTCATATATTTAAATGCATACCATTTATGAGTTTGATTATTTCCCTCATACTCTGATAACCAACCAAGAGTTAAAAAATAATTGATTGTCATTTTCCTCTTCATTCTTTCCATGAGAAAGTGAGTGCATTTTCATGTACTTCTGTGCCAACTACATCACTTTTTCATAAATTGCCAGTTTGCATCTATTGCTTGTTGAATTACAGGACCTTTTAAAATTCATTTATGAGTCCCACTAATAGGAATCAATTCATTATCTATGATATGTATTGTAAATATTTGTTTATTTCAAAAAATTATATTTCACAGGTTTTTTTTTCATTTTTTGTTCAGATAAAATGTTGTGTAATCAAAATTACTCATTTCAATTTTTATGACTATTTGGTTTTGTTATACAAAAATTAAGTATATGTGTGTATATGCAAATATATGTTTATGTCCATCTATAGATACTCTATTTAAATCAATTCATTTTGTATTTAATCCTTAACATGGAAGAACTTTTAAGGGCAATGAGTAAAAAGAAATAATAATACCTGATTGATGACAGCTCATAGCTGGCTACTTGCTCTCAGAAAGGGAGTGTCAATATTCTACACATTAAAAGCACAAAGAAAATCAAATTAGGCCTTTTTGTGACATGAATAGACACTAGCAATAAAAACACATAACTAATAATTTCTATGTAATAAACACAGTTCTTTGGTTCATATGTACATTTCTATGATATTTGGATTGTAGACATCAGCATGAGTGAGATGTGAATTCAAAGTTTTTTCCTCCAGATGACAATCTGTTTTATCAACCTCTTAACACGTATTATCTGCCAACTCAGAATGCAAACTGATATGCACATGATCAGTAACAAATTAAGAGTTAAATTGTACTAAGAAGCTAATGCAAGCACCTAATATAAATCCAATACTAAGTAACCGACAAATAATCTATGAATTCCAAGGTAAACCTGAAAAAGAAAAATCAACTTTGGTAATAACATCTTAATTCATTATTCATTTCTATTTTAAAAATCACTACAGAATACCAGAATGTCCAAATATCTTTGGAAATGGACTGATACTTACATTACTTGCTATGTTAAAATTTATGAAGAGAGCATAAAATGTGTGTTAAGGAAAGAAAAACGGCGAAATAATTCCCAGTTTTCTTTTAGTTTTTGCTTCAGAAACAAGCATAGTGTATTACAGGCAATGTTTCTGTTAGCTTGAGGAAGGAAAGACCTAGGATCCTTGCAGAGAATTTTATATTATTTATCTCTTACTAAGTAGAACTGTTTAACAGATAAAAAGTTTTGTTTTGTTTTTTTTTAAAGTAAGTTATTGAGACATCTTAAAAGAGATTGAATAGGCAGTTAAAAGATTAAACAGGAACATGTATATCCTGATTCATTATTTTAGATTTTATTCAAAATTAAAATTAAAATTATTATATTTTTTTTGAAAACAGATTTATTGATTTTTAAACATCAGTCATTTAAATGTTTTTTCATTTAAATAAATTCACACGAAGAGAGAGAAATAAAAAAGTGATGATAGTGACCAACAAGAATAATAATTACGTTCATCTTAATGTGTGTGTGTGTGTGTTTGTGTGTGTGTGTGTTTGTGTGTGTGTGTGTGTGTGTGTGCTTGTGTGGTTTCTTTTAAAAGCTATACATAAAAAGTTTTTTTCCTTCTACATTTACACAGAACTTTTACATACATTTTCAGTCCTAGTTTTGAAAGCTTTAAAGAGAAAGAAACTCAATTTGTAGTCCAACACACAGGGAGAATTTCTAGAATAAATAATCTAAAAGATTTTTTTGCATTTTCCAAAATTAATTTTTTGATTTGTAGATGAATGACCCTGTACTTAGAAGAGCCAAAAAACTCCACAAGACAGCTGGAGTTAATAAACAAATTTAACAAAGTAGCAGTTTACAAAATGAACATACAAAAATTCATAGCTTTCCTGTATACCAATAATAAATCTGCTGAGAAAGAAATCCAAAAAACAACCCTATTAATAATAGACTCAAATCAAATCAAATACCTAGAAGTAAATCTAATCAAAAGGTGAAAGACTTCTACAATAAAAATTGTGAAACTTAACCTCTTTCAGCAGGAAGCAGCAATGGAGATGCACCAGAAGATCTCAGAAAGGACTACTTCCAAATTAAGAAGTGAATTACAACTCCAACAGAGTACACTTGGAATGCAGTCACTGAATTACCTCCTTAAAATCCCCCCATTCCTGCTGATGGGCAGAACCACAACCTCTGGGACAGGAAATCACCCGTGTTTCTCCTTTGATAGCAAAGCAATAAACCTTCTCTTCCTTCTTTCTCCTTGTCTTAAAAAAAGTAAAAATGTAGAACACTGAACAAAGTGAAAAAGACACAAGAAGATAAAAAGACCTCCCAGACTCATGGAGAGGTAGAAATAATATTGTTAAAATGGCCATACTACAAAAGCAAAATACACATTCAAGGTAACCAATGACAGTCTTCACATGACTAGGAAAAAAATTCCTAAAGTTCCTTTGGAAGAATAAAGGACCCAGAATATTAAAGCAATTTTAAGCAAAAAAAAAGAAAAAAAGCAAAAGCAAAAACAGTACTGTAGGCATCACAGTACCTGACTTCAGAGCTATAGTAACAAAAACTGCATTTAGTAGCATAAAAACAGACCAGTGGTACAGAATAACAGACACAGAGATAAATCCACATATTTATAGTCATCTGATCTTTCACAGAGTTACTGAAAACATACATTGGAGAAAGAAAGTCTTTTTAACAAATGATGCTGAGAAAACTGGTAATTCATATGTAGAAGAATGAGACTAGACCCTTATCTCATCCTGCACAAAAATCAACTCAAAATGAAGTTTGAGTTTTGAGACCTAAAAATTATATCAGAAACTATGTGTAATGTACAAAGCTGCTCTCCCCACCCTTTCAGTTGCAACCATTTTCCCGCCTCCCAACTACTGTCAGTCTGTGAACATCCTAGCTAGCTATTGGTTCATCAGTCAGCTTGCAAGTATCCTTCTCCATTATTGGTTCCCTGTTAGCCCAGCGGGATTTTTAAAGAAGCTTTACCGCCATCTTCTCTCTTGCTTTTCTCTCCCCCCCCCCCCCGACTCACTTTCTTTCTCCTCCTCCTCCTCGCTTTCATACTCTTTCTTGCACCCGCCCTTTCTCTTTCCCTTTCTTTTCCTCTCATTTTCTCTCTTACCCTGCAGGGAGACACTCTGTTTGCTTAATAAACTCCCTTACGTGATTTCCCGTGTCCTATGTGGGTTTTGTGGGTTTCCTTACACTATGCAACTCCTAGAAAAAGGCCTAGGGTCAACACTACAGCATACAGGCACAGGAAACAACTTTCTCAATAGGACCCTGAAAACTCAGAAAATAATGCTAAGTGTTGATAATGCGATTGTTTCCAAAACCTCAGTCCTTGTCCCTGATTCCAATCCAATAATGAGCACGTGGTTTTGAGATAAAGGGAAAAGGTTTATTGCTTTGTTATCAAAAGAGAAAAACAAGTGACTCCTGTCCCAAAGACTGTGTTTTTGCCCATGAGCAGGAACAGGGGGATTTTAAAGAGGTAATTCAATGACTACATTCCAAGTGTACTCTGTTGGAGTTGTAATTCTCTTGTTAATTTGGAAATAGCCCTTTCTGAGATCTTCTGGTACCATCCCCAAAGTCCGGATGACTTAATTCCTCTGGAGGGTGTGTACTCAAGGACAGGTAAATCTGCCTAGGATGGGAAGAAAGGTAATCGTGTTTCCCCTAAGATTGGAGAAAGGGAGAGTTTAGGGAGCAAGGGTTATAGGCAAAGCATAAAATGGACCACTATTATAGGATGGCATCAAATTAATAAGCTTTTGCTCAGCAAAGGAAACATTGGAAATGTGAATAGAAAACCCACAGAAGGTGAGAAAATCTTTTCTAGCTACATTTCTAACAGAGTATTAATACCTAGAATACTTAAAGAACTCAAAAAACTTTACAACAAAATAATCAAAAACCCAATTAATATATAGGCAAACTAATTAAACAGACACTTCTCAAAAGGATAAGTACAAATGGCAAAGGAGCATCCAAAAAAAATGTTCAGCAACATTAGCAATTAAGGAATGCCAATCAAAACTACACCAGGATTTCATCTCACTCCATTCAGAATGGCAGTCATCAAGAATACAAATAATAATAAATGCTGCAGAGGATGTAGAGAAAAAGGAACACTTTTGCACTATTGGTGGGATTGCAAATTAGTACAAACACTAAGGAAATCAATTAGGCATGGAATCACCAGATATATATCACTCCTTGATATGTATGCTGAAGAAATAAATTCATCTTACTGTAGTGATACATACTGAAATTTATAGCAGCACAATTCACTATAGCCATCCTATGAATCCAGTCTAGGTGTCCATCAATGGATGACCAGATAAATAAAATAGGTTATATATACACAATAGAGTTTCATTCAGTCATTTAAAAAAAAGAATGAAATGATGAAATTTGCAGAAAAAAGGGAAGCTGGGACTATTACATTAAGTGAAATAAGCCATACTCAGAAGGTGAAGGGTTATATGTGTTCTCTCATATGTGGAAGCTACAGAGAAAAAAGAAAAGAAAGTTGAGGGGGTGTCTTAGGAAAAGCAAAGGGAGATCAGTAGAATAGAGGAAAGGGACTGTGGGTGAGAGAAGAGGAAAGAGGGTGAAGTGTTGGGGAGTAATATTTGCCAAGTTATATTGTTATATGCATGTACTAATATGTAACAATAAATACCACTATTATGTACAACTATAATGCAACAATAACAAAAGTGGAGACTAGTGCTGTGGCCACACCTGTAAACCCAGTGACTCAGGAGGCTGAAGCTGAGGAGGATCACAAATTAGAGGCCAGCCTCAGCAATTTAGCAAGCCTAAGCAATATAGTGAGACCTTATCTCAAAATAAAATAATATAAAGGCCTGGGATGTATTTCAGATTTTAAGGACCCCTGGGTTCAATCCCTAGTACCAAAAATAAATAAATAAATAAATAAATAAATAAATAAATAAATAAATAAATAAATAAAATTTAATTTTCATTATTTTTAAAAATAAAATAGCAAAAATCTCATTATTTTTTTAACTAACTGTATTCAGATTTTCTTTAGAAATGTCATATGAAGTTGTAAATATATACTCATGATAATTTATCCTTAAATGAATTGTTTCAGCGTATAAAGATGATGCATTGGTCAAGTATATTTTTAGAGTTAGAAGCTTTATGTTTATCAGCTATATAATTAATTTAGCAATACATTTTGTAATGATTAAAGCCATACATGTTAATTATCATCCAAATATTGACCAAAATAATTACTATGTACTTTCATATAATTTTAATGTTTCTCTTCTGATAATTCTTGATTTTTTCTTTTTAAAATTAAGCCCAAAATTCAGTATATAAATATATTAAGGTGTAATTTATACCTAAAATTTATTTGCATTGTCTTTAATGGTGTTATGGCTTGGGTGTGAAGTGTCCACCAAAAGTTTACCTGTGAGACAGTGCAAGAAGGTTCTGAGGAGAAATGATTGGGTTTAAGGAATCTTAATCTAATCAGGAAATGATCCCTGATGGGAATAACTGAGTGGTAACTGGAGGTAGGTAGGGTGTGGTTGGAGGGAATGGTTTATAGGGGGCTATGATGTATATATTTTTGTATCTGGAGAGCGTAGTCTCTCTCTCTCTTTCTCTCTCTCTCTCTCTCTGCTTCCACTTCCTGACAATGTGAGCTGCTTCCCTCTGCCACACTCTTCCACCATGATCTTCTGCCTCACCTCGCCCTGAGGAATGGAGCGGGCCTTCTGTGGACTAAGATCTCTTAAATGGTGAGACCTCAAATAAACTTCTCCTCCTCTACAGTTGTGATGGTCAGGTCATTTAATCATGGCACTGAAATAGCTCACTAAAACAAATGGCCACCAGACAACATCGATTTGCCTTTCTATTTTATCAAAGGAAGAATAACAGAAATAATTAAGTTTTTCTTGGTATTATCACAAGAGTAGCTAACTCTAAATATTTTGAGAGTGCTAGTGTTTATCAAACTTATCATCAAAACAGAAAACCAGTTTTCTTGTATCAATTTTGTGGAAGCAAATATACAAAACTAAAGTATATATTTCAATGATTTTATAACTTCAAGAATTAAAAATAAACCCATTCAAGATCAAGCACAAGAACCTGGTACAGTAATTGTCTATCTATCATCTAAGTATCATCTATCTGTCTAATCTATGTATGTAACTATCTTCTTTAACACCTTCATCAAGCGGAGGCAATATGATGCATATCTGTGACAATAATGTAAAGTTTTTTCATGCTATGTTCTTGATCTAAAGAACATACTCAAGTGCATATCTGCCTATAATTTGCTCAAATTAAAAAGAGTATTTTGTACTCTTATATTTTTGCTAATAGTTATAAATATAACACATCATCTAGAGTATTCAGTCTTGTACCACATAAATGCAAATTGGGCACTGTCCTTTATCAATTTCTATGGGAAACTATGTCTCTAATATATGTTTTACCTGTCACAATCCAAATTCCACTACAATTGAAACATGAGACAATGACAAGAACCTAAATATGGGGATTTCTTTGAATACCTACTGGATTTCATGCAACAGATCTGCAAATCATATTCAACATGTTCCTCTCATTTTATCCTTCTTATTTGTATTGTTGAACTTTTCTGTTTGGGGAAGCTGTAGCTCTAACATTGAAAAAGAATTTCTTGATTTTTGTATTCTCATCCTAAGGAATTCCAAAATAACTCTCTAATCATGGAAGCATCCATTGTACTGTGACTTTTACTAATTGTCTATGTAAAGCCTTGAGAGTTATTAAGAATTTATCCCTATCAATTATAATCTTTTAGAAGGTAATAAATGCAAATAGAGTTCTGAGACTAAAATTGGCAAAGTTTCAAAGATCTTTAAGCATTGATGCTCCAAGGTATTGCTATTGCTTTTAATTATAGTGAGATCAGCACAGTCTGGGTTCATCACTCTTTTTTTAAAATTTCATAAAGCCTTGATATGTCATTCTATCTTTAAGAATAGCATTATAGTCCTAGGTAAATAATCTGTAAATAAGACAAATATTGCTAGAGTCTGGCATCCGTTCTTCAACATCTTCCTAGAACAACTTCTGCATGAACAAACTCTGAAGAGCTAATCTCTGAAACCACGTCAGAGAGAGCCATCATTTAAACTCCGGTACAAAGCACCTTATCAGATAATACCAACAATCATCACGTCGGTAAACTTGAAGTGCTTGAAGTCCTTGTGTTGATTTTTACCATATAGAGCCATGAGCAATTCTCAAATCGCTTAAAGGTTGTTGAGATCAGTGAACTTGAGTTGAAGATTCATGGAAATATTTCATAAGCAAATAGTTAACAAGAAGTAAATAGGTTCCATTTTAGATGCAGAAATAAGATCCAAATAACTGGAGTGTCTTACTATCACACTTTAATAGGCATACATGCAGGAAGCCATCCATGATGTCTGATATGAGAACCAAGTGTAGTTCGAGCCATTACCAGGAAAATCTTGCCTTAGTAATGCACACTTGGATAACTGTTCGAGAACATGTGAGTCATGTGGTTATCTTGCATTAGCTCACAGCTCAAGGACAAATACACAAACATCAGATATGGGAGTGAACTGCTAGAGCTAAATGGCTTGCTTACCTCCACCCCATCCCTTTTAATCTGTACTGCTATAAATAAAGCAAGCGGGGCTCCTTCCTCAGTTAGAGCCAGACACTTCTGAACGACTCAATTGGGCATGGCCCTCCTCTTAAGATAATTCAGTCTTCTGTCTTTATTTCTGATAAATAAATTTTATACCTTTTATTTCACTGCCAGTCTTTCTCTGCGAAAGGAACCCTTTCCCTCGCCCATGCGGGACATGTGTCAAGACAT
The DNA here is from genome assembly GCF_902686455.1 of Sciurus vulgaris. Lineage (NCBI taxonomy): Eukaryota > Metazoa > Chordata > Mammalia > Rodentia > Sciuridae > Sciurus > Sciurus vulgaris. The sequence continues at coordinate 148,257,559 of NC_136466.1, forward strand.
ACATATTTACTTTTTCCTAGGTATTTTATATTCCTTTGATTAGTTTAATGTTTAGCACTATTCATACATATCTATTACCTCTTTGCTTTTAAAATTGATACATATTCCTGGCATGAATCAATAACTGTTTGAAACATCCTCAAGTTTTAGCCAAAGAATAATCAAACTCTTGCGTCTGAGCACATTTTGCTATGGGAGCCACCTAGCTTCCCTTGATACAAGTTTAAGAATCAGTTGATATCCTGTGTAATTTAATTCAATCCCTAAGTAAATTTTTACATGACAATCTTCATGAAAATTTAGACATTTAGGAATCCAAAACTCTCAACCATACAACAGGCATTCTAACTTACTGTGTACTCTCCTCTAGCCTTTCCAATTTATTCTTTATAAGAGGTGCACACAAAAGAATGATACAATAAGACAGAGTTCTGAGAATGACAAGAAACTTAGAAAAAAACCACCAAAGACACAGAACTCCTTAACCATAAGAGCTCATTAAATCAGAAATTAGTTCTGAATAGGCCAACAGAGATGTAATAGGGACTTACCAAGAAGAAGCATGTGCTGTTTAAGGGTACAATACTGTGTTTACATCTCTATAGACCTTTGGGGTTGTTTATCTTCCTAAAGAGATCTGAGGTGCACAAATGCAGATACAATCATAAACACCAGGTAGAAGATGTATCTGTGGGCTCTTCAGATTGGAGATAATTTCTTTTCTTGGAATAGGTCTTGACTTAGGAAATGAAATCATGGGCACTTAACATCTCTCCTAGTATTTTCTGCATTGTCTTGTTCAAATGTGTATTCTCCAGAGTCTTTGCTTTTCTGCAGCTGCTGTCCTGTGAAATGACCCAAAACAGATGCTCTAAGTAACGGAACAGGAAAACCTGACATCCATGGAGATTGAAACAAATGCTATCAAATAATTAACATATGATCATAATGCTTCCTATCAAATGAAGAAGTGGATGCCGATGTTTTATCTAGCCTTCAGCTTACATTGAAGAATAAAAACAGAGGATGATTGGCATTAAAAATCAAGTCCGTCCACACACACAGCTTAATGTCTTTACTACCTCAATCTTACTATTTACTTTCTCAAATTAATATGGCTATATGAACCTAGAAAACCTTCCTTCAGAATGGCATTGTACTTAATTTTCATTGTTTCAGAAATCTCCTGAAAGTATCTAACCACTAAAAATAGATGGTGACACTGGACTCACTGACCATAAGACTTGCTTCTAAGCCTTGACCTTGAAACTCTTGACCCTTTGAAAACCTCATCCTGAAGAATTCTTAAATGAGACTCAATTTCAAAATTATTATACCTATCTGCATCTCCTTCAGAGACACTACTGATTCTGTCAAAAACATTTCTTCATGATTGTGGTAAGAATTAAACTCCACTCTGCTTTTAATCAACAGATTGTTTTGCTGATATCACTGGGAAGTCAATATGTGACCCTTTGAAATTTCTGATGGATAAAAGTACAAAATATGATAGCAATTAGAACTTGGATACCAATAAATTACTTGAACAATTATGGGACAAAAGTGAGACAACTGAAAGCATAAACTTTTCTTCTGAGAACTTTTACCAGGTGAAACTTTTGCATCATCACACACTGTACATGTATTAGAAAAGAAATGCTTTTTCAAATACATTAGCTTAGAAATTATAGTGCTTACCTATAAATCATATACACATATAAATGCATTTATTTTTATATTATAGTATATTTTCATTAGATTCAAAGTACCTGACTGAATGAGCTAGGGTGGTGGGGTTGATTGAACTTCCCATGCAAATTGTTACATTATCACTACTCACTTTCATCTGTCTGCAACAGCAAAATATGATGAAGTATTCCATGCATGCATTAATAGTTTGAGAGTATGCATATATTCTGTTGAGTTCTTCACTTTTATTCCCAGAGTAATAAGATCTACAAGGATAAATGGCCCATCCAAATCAAATGAAATATCATTTACAAAGCTTTCTTTTGCATCATATCTTAAAAAATATAGAACTTCTGAAGAGAAGCATACCTTTAAAGAAATGTGAAATCAAGTACTACATATATTATGTAATTATCAGTTGAAAAGTATAAGTAAATTCATTGTCTGAACTTTTAGAAGACTGCTATTTTACTATGCCTTTGGACTTAAATGCCTAAAGATGATTATAATTTTTAAAATTTTTATTTAAAAAGGTTATGAAATTTTTAAAGTTCATAAAATATTCAACATAATGTACACATGATTTTTTGGATTTTTATGTTATTTAGATGTGTACAAAAAAGAAAAAAAAAACAGGAGGCAGATATTCCATAAATATGAAAAAATAAACTTTTTCCCCATTTTGTAAATTAACTTGATTTTTTTTATGTCTGTTTGCAAATATGAGAGATTCTTACAATAGGAGCTTTTCCTGATTTATTTTGTATATTCTTAGGTGTTCCAGCAAGGTGAAAGACTGAGAAAAGCAGATGGAAAACAGCAGGTGCACAGGTTTTGGTGCGAGAAACTCAATTCACGATGATGACACTATTACTGTTCAAGATAGAAACAATGAAATGTAATTGAAGGTGAATAAGCAATAGAAATGCAATAAATCAAAGTAAATGAATAGTAGCTGAATCTGAGGAAGAAAAAGAGTTGTTAGTGTATCTCATTTATATGTAACTACTTTCTTAAACATAAAATGGAAACATCCCTTTTTAATTAAAATTAATTGTATTTCCTCATTAATAGGTATTCTTCATTCTTATCTTAGATATAAGCATCATTCCAAAGACTTCCACTTGAAAAGCGATATCACATTTCAAAAGTTTTGGAATCGTTACTTCAAAAGAGCTATTGAATTATGTTTTTCTTAACCAATAATGGTACTGCAGTTGAGAACTGAAAGACAAATTCTGTTCTTCTGATCTTCCTAAGCACAATATTTATCATGCTTTCTCTATATCCCATCTGGAAATATAAATCATATTAAGTATCTCTAATCACAGTTTGTATGACCACAGATAACTACAATTTCCTCTTATCTTCCCTACAAGAAATGAAGAACACTTGTTCACCATCTCCATATCATGTTCCTTAATGTACTTGGTGACCCAGATGGTGTAATTCATTCCTTTTCACCTTACTTATTTCATGTGTATTCCCAGTCTCTTAAATAGTTTTTCCTACCCTTTGAAGCCAATTTCTTTTCAATTTCAGGACATATAATTAGATATAGCACTACAGTCAGGATTTATGCTTTGTCGAAAATAAGTTTTATTCATTCTTTCAAATGGCCTATTCCATATTGGGAGATTCATTTTGAACAAAATACTACATATTCAACTCATCACATATTTTGATATTTTATTTTTTCAATTCTTAACCAAATGGGGCGAATTCTTCCTTTTGTCTACATTAAGCTTTTGCATGAAAGTAAAATAGCAGGCAAGGAGAGACATCATTGGAAAAAACATCCACGTTAGGGGGATTGCTTCCTTTATAGACCTGAAAATGTCTAAAAACAAACAGACAACAGTTTAAAATATGACAGGTAAGCATGGCTATCAGACTGTTTTTTTTTTTTTTTTTTTTTTTTTTTTTTTTTTTTTTTTTTTTTAATACAGATGGAGGGTGAGCTGTGGAGTTGAGAAGACATGAGCATGATAGTTTAACAAGGAATGTTTCTTTGGTCAGATGAAGTCCTTAGGGAAAATGCTTTTCTGATTAAGTTTAGCAATGAATCAAAAAGTCCAGGATCCTTTGAGGAGGATAGAAGTCTGACTAAATTTTGGTCAAACTAACTAAAAGTTAGTTGTGAGCATCTGATAAGCAGAAAGGCACTGCTTAAATTAAACCCATTAAATTACAGAACATGTGTTGCCAGGTAAGTCATGAGAACAGTTAAATTAGACTTTATAGAATTAATTATCAGCTTCTGCATAGTTGACATTTACTAATATCTTTAAATTTATGATACATAACATTTCATGTTTCAATATACTATCTTATTTGTAATTTTATTATAAAATATATGATCTATATATTGTGAAGTCTATTTCAGCAAGATTCTAATAGTTATGAAATAGAACTTAAGTGGATAGTGGAAAAAATGCATACATATAGAGTAATTAAGTTCTTTCTGCAAGTTAACTACATGTATACAAAGAATGCATACTTTGAAAGCATACTTACATAATCCATTTACAATAAAATATGAAAGGTAGTTATATGAAGAAAATATCTTAGTGAAAATATGGTATATCCCTGCCTTCATTATTTTTTAGCCATGAATTTCAGCTAATACCAATCTCTCCATATTTGGGGTGAATAATATGTGATCACCTGTAAGATGAGTATGTGTCCTGCTATCATAAGAGTTAAATGACTCTTATCTACTTCGGAGGGGACATTTGTAGTTTAAAATTATTAGATGCCAAATATTTTTTTAATGCATAGGATTAACTAGCATACAAATAATTGGTATAAAATTTTAAAATCCAGAGATTTTCTAGAATATCAGAACCCTCAAAATTAAGATGCAATTTCCATTGACACATTTTCTTTCAATTCACCATCAAAATTTAAATGGTAATGTTGAAGGTGGTACATATTTAAAGAAGCATATCCTTGCCAAGTCAATTTTAGCTTTTAGAAGGTTAATTGGTTATGTAGCTAAAATTTATAAAAGGAAATCAGGGCAAAAACCTCTGTTTCAACATTCAACCACTTTTTACAAAAGCTATGAAATATTCTTACATATCTTAGAGATAAAAATGATGGGATAGGGTTGCAAAATTTTAATTGAAAATTCAGACATTTCCAGATATTTTTCTGGTTCCCCTATTGTAATTCTGTTCTATTGAAAGAAAAACATAAAGAGGCAGTAAGCTATATCTCAAGATTATTCTGCACTTGATTTATTCATCCATTGTTAAAATAATATGCTTTTTCATGAATATGTTTTGATAGCTTTTTTTTTTGTATTACATTCCATTCTGCTTCTTAGAAATAGAAAACTTAATTGAAAAGCAGCACTAATGAGCTGTCTGGCACTTGCATTTGAATGATTTTTTTTTTTTTAGCTTTATCTAAAATAGGATCAGTGTGGGCACTGAGGTATTTAATGTAGCCTACTAGGCACAGCAGGCCTCTACACCACTTAGATTTCAAAAGATTAACCGTAGGGTAATGCAAATGTATAATAGACTGTGGCAGTGTTCAACAATCCAGTTAAAAGAACACTCTGTATTTGGTGACATAGATCACAATACATTAATAAGTAAAAAAAAATTATTTATTTATATATCATTTGTCTGTTAGGAGAATGGGCAATGAAGGAAAACAAGCCACATTTATGTTTTACTTTCTTACAAATCATTTAACTGGTTTTAAAGGACACACTGACTCAGAAACAAATCAGCTATTTCATTTTCTTGGTTTGAGGTCAATTTTTAAAATTTCAAGATATATTAAGTAGATATTTAGGGCTCAAAAATTCATGATACATTCAGAAAATTTAAAGGTTTAGGGTTTTATTGGACAGTGTCAGTTTAATTAAATAATTTTTATATTGGCCTTCTGCAGTGCAAAACTCTTATCAGAAATCATCTTATTTTTTTTGGTCCTCGGATTGTATTTTATGACATGTTTGAAGTGTAATATTTATTGAAATTCTATTTCTTTCTATTTAAATGTTGGTTATTTTATATCAAATCTTTGGAGTTTGTCTACAGGATATTTTCACAATGGTCAGTGAACATAATGTTGAAAAGAGCAAAGTTAGGATTCCATGAGAAATCCTACCATGATAAAATGAAGATCCAAAGTAATATAGAAAGCTATCATCCAGTTCATAACCAAGGTTCAGAGGCTCCAGACTGATTATCTAAGCTTAAAAACAAAATCTGGGAAAGAGTACAAATTCCAGAAACCACAGATTAATGTTAATTCATAATATATCAAAATGTTTATAATTGAAAGTTCGTGTAATGATGAGTTATCTTTAAATTTTAAAAAACTACTTTTCCTGCTAGCAACATATCATAATGTTATTTTTATCATAAATGTAATATAGTTTTATTGCTCAAAAGTTGGCAAATAGAAAAGTGTAAACTATTGATTATCTCCTTGAAACATATCAATACAGAAATTATTTTTAAAGATGTTTTATTTATTTACTTTTAAGTGTTCATTTCTAACTCACATGCATACAATTCACATTATTGTCATGTTATTATATTATTACATATCACTCTTTAATATTTTTGTCTCGTGTATTTTGCCTGGTGATAATTTTCATATGACAGTATATTTTTATATTTCCTGACTAATTAATCAGGCAGACTCTGTTTTGTCACTTTCTTTTCTTACAGCCTCTCCCAAGTGAGTATTTCAGAAAACTTCTAGGTCTACTCTATTTCAAGTGTTATTTTCCAGGTTGCTTGGCCTTTTATATGTTTCTCCCACTTCTCATGATTCTCTAATTTCCAGGATAGATGACACTTCACAGATAAATTTAAATTCTTGCCAGCATTACAATGTCATACCACTCTTGGTTTTCATGGTGAAAATACTTTTCAACCATGTATTTTTAGATATTATTTCTCCAGGTTTCTGTGTCTGCTATGGCTGAGTAGCTTGTGCTGCAGGACTTAATAAACTAAGCAATAGTGTCTTCCCATGCATAAGAGATTTGTTTCTTAAGCCTAGGAGGTCAGTCTTGGGTTCTGGACCTCTGTTAGGAAACTCTGGGTAACACTCCATAATATTTAGGATCTCCTTTCATCATGGAAGACTTTCTTTTGGAATATTAGCTTTGCTCTCTCAATAGTAGCTCTCATTTTGTGCCAGAAACTTGTGTGGCATGTGTATGTGTGTGATCTTTTTCCAATATGACAATATGACAAAACTACTTGCAATAACAAGAGCTCTTTTATGTGTTAGTTTCATCAGTTTTCAGTATACTTTTCACTATCAGGTGTTGACTAGCAACATTTTTATATTTGGGTATCTAAGATACCCCAATTAAAAAGATGATATGTTATTAATAAAATATATTTGTAAAGATTTATTTTCACATAATGTGAAAAACCAGTTTCTTCTTATATGTATAGAAATGCCTAAAATAATCAAAGAGGCATTCAGACTCAGTTTAGATGATACATATAACTACTTACCAAGTTAAAATCATTTTTTGTCTTGGTGTTCTATTTTCCATTAATTTTAGTATAATACTTTGAAAGTTCTGTGCCATTAAATAATATTCATTTAGAGAAAAATGAAAGAGCATAAAAATTCATTATCATGATATATTTTAGCTCATTATTTAGCAATAATTGTGGGCTGAAATTCACATACATATACACACAATTCAAAATATTTGATTTCTTATTTAATAATTTCTGGAGGTAGTAATTATTATTAGTTGCATGTTAATGTAAATAAAATTGGCATAATTTATATTTTTATATACATGGTGTCAGTATCATATCATCATCTTTGTAATCCCATCTATTTACAGTTACTAGATAATATTTTGAATAGCAATTATAATTCCAAATGTGCTGAGTTTTACAATAGCAAAAACTTTTGAAATATATTCTTTCAATTTTCATGACCATAGATTCTTCCTTTAGGATAAGATCTGGAAGATCTTCATATTATCAAATTAACTTGAAAAATTAATGATTTTGGTATCATAAGGATATGTAAAACTTCCCTAATTAATTTATATTTCTGAATCACTTGTGAAAAAATAAATATTTACTGGCATTTGTATTGACTGATTTTATTGTTCTTTTTAAATATAAGGGTTAGTATGTATTTATATTGAATTCTTTGAATATAAAATTAGATTTTTTTCTTCTTTGAAAACTTTCTATATACTTTTGTCATTTTTTTTCTGAGATAAGTTTGACTAATCTCCTTTTAGGGAAAGATGTTAAATTTTATTGACTGATATTTTAGTATTAAATGATAAAAATTATCCATATTATTTCAATACAATATCTTTATGATATATTGGTTTTTTTCCAGATTTAAATTATACCAGCAACACTAGGATGCATCCTATAACAGGGAGTACGGAGGTTTTTTTAATATTTCTGATGGTCTTTACTCCCAAAGATCTCAATGAGTTGTTGGTTTGATTTAGCTATCTGCTCTTCATTTTGAGGGTTGTTATCTCTTCACTGCAAGTATTTTCTTTATTTTGGATTACCCATTGAATATCTCTTATTACAGGGGCTTAGTAAATTAATATATCACAGTTCCATGGTTGGTTATGGCTTCAACTCCTTAAATGACTTTGAAATTGCCCATAGTCGATTGTTATCTGAAATGGAGAGTAAATGAGTGATTTTAGTGTTTATTATATTACTACTTCCAAAAACAGGACGGAGTCATTCAAGGTATTATTAAGACTGGTTTCCCATACCCCTGCCTTTTCCTCTATATTGAAAATATTTTTACTTCCTGAAATGATATCTCTTAGTTCTCCAACCCTACCTGTATTTAAAAACAGTTGAGGGGGATGTAGATTAGTCCAGCCAATATGGAAATCAGAATGGCAGTTCCTTCAAAAACTGAAAGTAAAACTACAGTGTGATCCAGGGATATCTCTTTGGTATTCACTTGAAAGCACTAAAAAATAAAGAAATAGAGTTGTTCAGAATAGTTCACTGTGGTAAATTTACACTGAACAGAAAACTTCTTATTTTAAAAATACTATTAGAAAAAGACATAAAACTATTAAAATAATATTTTATTTTTTCCTTAACATTTAGAAAACTGTAGCACTATAATAAATACATATTAAGTATCAAAAAAGTTCCTTCAATTTTCTTTCATGAGCATGTTCTATTTAAACTGCCAATTAAATTTATCTCCTTTCTTTTATGGCAAAGATCACACTCAATGTGCTTTTGCTAGCAACCTTCCTTTCTCTTTTTCTTACGTCAGGTTGTTACTTAGTGAATTATTCAAAGAATAAAAAGAGTGGCAGGAATTATTTCTATCTGTAAAGTTTTATCATTGATTCTCTTTATTCTTTAATTGATAATGACTTAGCATGATTTTTTGCTGGAGAGGAAGGGAAAAAGTAAACTACCCAGGAGATGGGCATGCATTCCTATGTATGTATGTATGTATGTATGTATGTATGTATGTATGTGTGTGTGTGTGTGTGTGTATTATGCATTAGTTATTTTTGGCCAGACTTATAGAGAATGATGTCCAACCTTCAATAACAGTGCTTGCTAGCTCCAGGTAAAGAGCAATACAACTCCTTGCCTCCAGTGAGTCATAGTCATTCTGCTACTAATTCCTCCTCATAGCACCTGTAACAGTATAAGAGGGAAGCAAGGAGACATTGTACTAACCAGAATTTTAATAAAATCTAAATTATCTCAAATTCAAAAACCTTTTGTAAAGTATCTGGCTGGAGGAATCAATGAGATACAATTTTTGTCCAGTGTAAGCATATAGGCTTGTGAGCTCTATAATCACAGATAATACATACAATAAAAAAAAAAGATAATACAAAAATTTGTGAAAGTATCATTAGAGTCTTGAAGATTGACAAAGGGCAGAGAATAAGAAATTAAATGGGCCCATGCACATGCAATTTCATAAGACAATTTTTTCTTGCAGTACTAGAGATTGAAAACAGGGGCATTCTACCAGTAAGCTACCTCCTGAGCATTTTTTACAACTTTATTTTGAGACAGGGTCTCACTAAATAACTCAGCAATCCTTCAGTAACTTGTAGTCCTTCAGCCTCTGTCTCCCAATTGCTCAGATGACAGGTATGCACTAACATTCCCAGCTGGAAGCAAACTTTGTGGAACATACTTTTGCTAAGTAAATGATTCATGAATTCTTCTAAGTAATTTTTCCCTTTAAAAAGGATATTCATTAGCTAATTGTGCCTTAAAGATAATGCAACATAAATTGATACAATGGAATAATTCCTTGGCGGGAATTCAGCAATAATGAATCAGACATGGCCCTTGCCACTATTAAATTGACAGACCTTGATACATATAAATTTAAAGGTTGAAGAAATTAGCTGCAATCCAGACTGGGAATGCATTTTTTGATATTTGGTAAATGAAGTCTAGACAAATCAATCATGAAGGGAAGTATTTCCTGTGCAGAGCTAGAAATTATTGCTCTTAATAACAGAATTCAGAAAGCCTGGATAACCCCACACATTTACTTTTGGAATATGACTCCTGGAGTGTTTAAATAAAGAAGGTTTCATTAATACTAACTAAAACTGTATGGCATTTGATCTTGTAAGATAGCTCCATTTTCTTATCACATAATACAAAGTGTTTCAAGGTCATATTTGTCACTTCATCTTTTGTCTGGAGCAATGAAACAATTGGAAGAAATCAAATGCTGTGTGAGATGGTACTCTGAAATCACAAAACAAAGCCTTTTTGATGGAATCACCACCACTGTTTAACCTCAAAATCTATTTGATAATAACTGTCTGATTATCTCATTTCATCCCCTTTATGATCTCATTCTAAATCATTGCCTTCCAAAATTGAATACTGTGTACTTGTACAAAGGTAAAATAAGCATTTCAATAAATGATGTAAGGGTGTCACAATGACTTGAATTTCCTTTAGCTAACACAATTTGAAATATTTTCTAAATATTGTGATTTTATTTATAACACCAGCGCAGTTTACTTAAATATGAATAATAGCATTCATAATTTTGGTAGCAATAATTTGCCTTAACACTTTTTAGATAACTGTAAAATGTTTAGAATATACTTTAATACCTTGTAAAAATACCATGTGTAAGAAAGTTTTGTGCCTTTAAAGATGTTGATGAAGTTTCTTTGTAAGGACTTATTCACTTCACTTTTAACATTTCACTTGCATCATATCAAATGTGGACACTTTTATTAAATCTCTTAGAATTCTACAAAATATTTAAGAGTAGACTAGCTGGATCCCTTTTATTATTTTCCATAGTGAGGGAGATTGAATCTAGGACTTTAAGCACACCAGCCCTAGATTCATGAGTGGCATTTCCAGTCCAAGGTTTATTTCAGTTTCAACAAATATATATTTGCAGAACTCTGAAGGTATTTGAAGAATATAAATTCAGGAGAACAATAGACATTGCTTGATCATATATATATTTACATCTAAGTGAATTTGAAAGTCAATAAAAATTATTTGTAAAGATACACTCATTCTATGATATTTTAAAGGATGGGCACGTTTTTAATATATGGCTTCAGGAAGGTAAACTTGAGGTGTTCATACACTGTTCCCTGGTGAATGATGAAACATTCATTAGGGCAGGGTGTGTTTCTGAAGTGGACATAGTCACCTGATGCAAATATCTACTCCTATATTTGAAATAACAAATTAAATTAAATCGAGCTACCACCTACATTTGTTTATTTCAGCAAAGGCTTTTCAAGATGAATCATCTGAGATATTGAGGACTGAATCATGCAGAACATCTCCTTTCTTGTAAAACGTACTTCACTGGGTGTGAAGTCAAGAAGCAAAGGAATGATTACTGAGGCACGTTTCCATCACCAACTGTTATATCACTAAGCAGTCAGGAAAAGCAGAACTATAAGATTGGTAAACACTGCAGGTGCAGCACAAAGCCACATATCTTACAGTGTGAAACTTCTGTCCCAATGAAGTGGAATGCCATTTCAGGTGATTTCTAACCAGATTTTATGTCTGTTTCTAATGATATGACTCAGGTAAACCACTGTTAATGACACTCTATCTGTGACTTAAAGTAGCAAACTTTGGTAATTTCAATTTAAGGCACTGGTATATTTTTTCCTATTTCTTTAAAAAATTGCTCTATTGGTATGGACGTGGCTCAATAGTACAGTATTTCCCTAGCATGCGCAAAGCCCTGTGTTCAACCCCAGCACAAAAACAAAAAACAAAAACCAAATAACAAAAAAAAAAAAGAAAGAAAGAAAAAAGGAAAAAAGTTTTCCAAATTTCTTATTTGGTTGACTTCTCTCTATACATGCCCTAGTAGGAAAAATTTACTCCCAAAATAAAATAATGTGTAATAGCCACTAAATCCACATGAAAGATACACAAAACTATTACACAAAATAAAATGGTATGTAGTATAAAAATGAATCACATTTTTTCTTATTATAATGCCAGTATCTTTCATGTTCTGAATAGTGGAGACACGTGTGTTATAAAAATGGCTTAATCTGCCAAATTACCATAAGGCAACATTGAAAATTTCTATACTTTTATCTTTAATTTTCAAAGTTCTTATTTTAGAGCTGAGGGTAATAATTTCTATATTCAGAAACCCTTTATACTTCATTTTCTTTAATATATATAAGCAGGAGAATAGGAAGCTTTTGATTATAATGAACAGTTCTTTTAAGAAATCTTGTTATGGAACTGACAGTATTTCAATATATCAATAAAATGAGAAAATATCCTGAAAGTAAGTCAATAAGTTTTACAATGCCAATTTGTTTGCAAACAAAACTCCAAATCAGTTCCAAGTGCATTCAAATGACTCTATTAAACTTAATCTAGATTGAAAAGAGAGTATGTTTAAGGACGTAATGAAAATTGAAGTACTTCTTTAATTATCTGCATAAATTACTTAACCATCAGTATTAAACAATGCAGAATGCTTTTTGGTTAACAATCAAGTGTTTAAGCAAGACAACATTGGTAGGTTTCTACTGCCAGTCTAAGAAAAGCATGTCGTCATATCAAAATTTGACGTTCCAATTATATAAAAGAAAAAGTGCAATAGGATTTCAGTCTTGATAGCTAGAAGAAATTATCAAACATTGAACACTTGAAGGAGTTTATTATTACTATAACACTTTTATTATAAGTGCTCAAGACAGTATTTAAAATATAATTTGAATATAGTTTTCAATGGTGTTCTCAAAATTTTACTTGTAATTGTGTAATTTACAATATTATGCAACTTCTTAAGTAAAAATTAATGTATGTCCATCCTTATACACTCAATCAGAACTTTTAAGATTATGGAGACTCAGGATTTTTTTTAAAAATTTACATTATACAGTAAAAGGAAAAACCAATAAAATCAGTGCAAGTTTCATTTTTTTCAAATTTTAATTAACATGATATTTTCATAAATATGATGTAAATTATATAGATTGACAATATTAAATAATTTATAACATGTTTAGTGTGTTGTCCTCAGGCAGTTAAATGTGCCGTTAACTATCTTCAAGAAGAATTTAAGAGTCTGAAATGTTTGAAATATACTTTTTAAAAAGATGAAACACAGTTTGAAAATATTTGGAGGTGAGAGAGAAATAGATTACAGAAAGGAAAAGAACTGCATTTTTCTCACTTTTCTTATATATCAATTTAATTAATTTAATTTACTTAAATATTCCGTAATCAATGCATTTTATAACCAACGCAAAAGTATTGAAAGGACGCCTATATTTAAGAACATTCAAATATTTCTCTGTCAGATGCTAAGCAGCTTTTATCCCTAAGTTTAATCAATCCAAATCTTTCTCCGTATTTCATTTCCAAGAGCCTAATGATCAAAGTGATCCCTAAAGAATTAATTAGAGGATTAAAAGTTTGGGCGGGCAAGATGGTGCATGCCTGTAATTCCAGCAGCTTAGGAGTCTGAGGCAGAAGGATCTCGTGTTCAAAGCCAGCCTCAACAATTTATTGAGGGACTAAGCAACTCCATGAAACTGTCTCTGAATAAAATATCAAAAAGGGCTGCGGATGTGGCTCAGTGGTTAAGTGCTCCTGGGTTCAATCCCCAGTTAAAGAGAGAGAGAGAGAGAGAGAGAGAAAGAAAGGGGGGCAAAATTCTAAAGTTTTTGGAGAAAAGAGGATGTCACTAATAGAAGCACAGTCTATAAATTGAAGCATATATATCAATCTGTACCTGGTGAATAATGCAGTAATATCTGTAAAGGACAACAGTGTAGAGAAAACCCAGAATTTTACTGTAAGTCTAAGACGAGAGTCAGCAAACTATTGCCTAGAGGGAAAGATCCTTCCCCCTATTTTTTAAAACATGCATGTCCATTCATTTATATACTTTGTATAGATGCTTTCTGGCTATGCAGCAGAATCAAGTAAATGGGAGGAACTATATGGCTACTAACGTCTAAAACATTTACTTATGGAAACAAAGCCTGATCTCTGATTGATGAACTCAGGTGAATATGAGAGTGAATTATGACAAACCAAAATCTTCGAGATTCTGCACTTTGTTTCCCATGGTAAAGACAAAAAAGCCCAAAGGCCCACAGATATTAAGAAAGACAGGGGAGATGTTTTCAGGAAAATTGAAAAAAACAGTGTTTGAAATTACCTTGAATATCCCCTGCAAGAAGAGTAAGTCAGTAATGGCTGAAGCAACAAGACGTGAAAATTAGTTGAATACAATCAATAAGAATATATGAAAATGAATTTTAAAAAAAGAATATATGAATGATAGCATTTTTAATCAAAATGAAATAACAATAGGATAAACATAAATCTCCAGTTATTTCCATACTGTTGAAAATGACAGGACTTTATTCCTTTTTTGTGGCTGAAGAGTATTCTATTATGTATATGTACTGTTTTCTTTGTCATTTCATGTGCTGACCACTGCTCAGGTTGTTTCGATTTCTTGGCTGTTGTGAATAGTGCTGCAACAAACATGGAAATGCAGCTATCTCTCTAACAGCCTGATTTCACTTCCTCTGAATACGTGCCCAGTTCTGGTATTAATGTACTGCATTTTAGCCCTCTTTTTAATTTTCAAGAAACCTCCGCACCGTTTCCCACAATGGTTCTACTAGTTTATGTTCCTGCCAACAACACACAAAGGTTCACGTTTCTCCACACCTCACCAGTACTTGTCATCTTTTTATAAGGCATTCCTATTCGGATGAGATGAGAGTAAAATGTGGTTTTAATTTGTTTATCCTAGAAGATTTTCATGTTGAGTAAACTAAGCCAGGCAAACAAACACAAGTACCACATGATCTCACTCATATGTAGAATCTAAAAAATTGGTATCATAAAAGTTGAGAGGAAAATGGTTGCTAGCAGATCAGGAGAGAAGGAAACAGTGATGGATGCAGAGGTTGATGGATGAGAACCTAGTAACAGAAAGTCACAGGAAGATCCACGGTGCTGTTGTACAAAAGCAAATAATAAGGTACCATACTGTGTGTGTGTGTGTGTGTGTGTGTGTGTGTGTGTGTGTGTGCCACCCACACACAGTGGGGACAGAAGTTTGCCACTGGAGCACTATAGCACCGACCTACCTCACCACTCCTTTTAATATTTTTGCCTTTAGTTTGGGTCTTGCTAAATTGCTGAAGGTAAGTATAAGTTGCCAGGACCGGCTTTGAACTTAATGATCTTCCTGTTCTGCCTCCCAAGTCACTGGGATAACAGGCATGAGCCACCACTCCCTGTTCCATCCATACATTTCCAAAAGCTTGAAAAAAGAATTTTGAAAGTTTGAACCAAAAGAAATGATAGATGTTTGAAGAGACAAATATGTGTATACTCATTTAAATATTATACAATGTGTACATATATCAAAACATTGCTAGTACCCTAACACATGTGCAATTTTTATATAGCAGTTCAGAATAAGTTTAAATTTAAAAAGAAAAGAAACAAATGCAAACAGTATAAACATAAAAATTAGCATAATATAGTTGAAACTGATATTGGAGAATGGAAGGACAGGAAGTGCAAAAACTCAGATGGCTGTTAAGAATCTTTATCTAGGGAAGATACAGAGATCAGAAAGTTTTTAAGATTGGTTAGAAATTTTAGTTTAGACCAGGTGCAGTGGTGCATGCTTACAATCCCAGAAACTCAGGAGGATGAGGCAGGAGAATCGAGAGTTCAAAGTCAGTCTCATTAACTATTGAGACCTGAAACAACTTAGCGAGATCCTGTCTCTAAAAAACAATATTTTAAAAAAGGTCTGGGGATGTGACTCTGTGGTAAGCACCCCTGGGTTCAATCCTGGAATGAAAACCAGAAAAGAAATTTTAGTGTGGGTCTTTATAAGGCTATTATCCACCACAGGAATAAAACTAGAATAGACACCTATTAAAGCACCAAAAAATGGTATGTATATAATTAACAAAGGGGGAAAGGGAAAAATTAGAAAATTAAGAAAATCAGAAAAATTAGAAAAATAAGAGAACATTTTAGAAAAAAGTAATGGATTATTTAATGATTGGAAGAAAAATTCCCTCAGATTAGATATTAATAATAACAAAAAAGATAAAAGATTTAAATGTAATACTTGCGAACTTAAAACTCCTAGAAGGAAACAGTGGAAACACACTTAGCAGGTAAGGTCCCAAAATTCTGCACAAGTAAAAGTGAAAAGACAACTGGGATTATATCAAACTAAGAAGTTTCTGCATAGTAAAGGAAATGAACAACAGATAAAAGGACAACCTATGATAGGGGAGAAAATACGTGCAAAATATACATTTGACGAGGGGTTCATTCCCATACTACATATAGAACTCCATAAGTTCAATAACAAAAATACAATTTAAAAAGAGCATTAAATCTCAAGTTGTAGCTATTTCTTAAAAGAAGACACACACATGGCCAATTATCTAAAAACAATATTGAACATCTCTAATCATCAGAGAAATACAAGTTAAAATCATGTTTTGATATTATTTCAACCTATTTAGAATTACTATTATCAAAAGGCAAAAGGAAGAAATGCACTCAAGGATGATCAGAAAATGGGGACCTTTGGAACTGTAGGTGGGAAGTAAATTTCTAACTTAGGATCTATCTATTTGCAGAAAATATATTTAGACAATACCTGACCATGAGAGAACATAGAATACCTTTGCTTATAGGAATAATCCCTATTTTCATTATTCAATTCCTTCCCTAATGCAATTAGTGACTATTCAATTGATTCCAATCTGTTCTTATTTCCCAAGGATTTGTGTGTGTGTAAATCAAGAGAGTAAATCTAGGGCAGATATTATAGCTCCATGGTAGATCATCTGCCTAACATGTATGAGGCATTGGGTTTTATTCTCAGCACCACATATAAATAAACAAAAAAAGATCCATCTACAACTAAAAATAAATAAATAAATAAATCTGAAGAAGTGACCATTTTTGTATCTATACTAAATTGTATAACTTCATAAACTACAAAGTGTTTCCTAACACTTCTCTACTCTTTCTCTTAAACCAGAGTGAAGGAATTATCATCTTTCATTTATAAAGGATGGAAAATAAAATGGACAGATGTAGTCATTCAGTTACACTGAGTAGCGAGCGAGAAATCAGTTTAACATATGCAGATACAAATCTCTCAACTGTTCCTTCAACAAATAATTTACCAAAACGAAAAGAGCACCTTGCCTTAGTTCGCCTTGGTTTTATTGCTCATATATACGTTCTGTTCTGGAGCTGAATTTATCTATAAATAGCATGATAAATTATTTCAAACAGCAAACTAAGAATACAGCAGTCAAAGGTTAATGATGATATGACCAGTAATATATTTTCAAAGCTGTGTTGTGAGATATGAATGTTTGTTCTGAACACAGGGCATTGGAAATTCATCTGCTTCTCTATTTGTTTAAAAATCTGTGCTATTTTAAAATTGAATCGCTGATGTTTAAGCCGTGGTAAACATATAAAACCACTTCACATTGGAATATAACTTAAACCGATGTATACTCATGTAATGAAGAACTACATTGCCTTTCACTTTTGTTTGGTTGCTTTTTATTCATTTAATTTTACAGAGTGGAGAACATATTAAATATATTATTGCACAAAGACTACTCACTATGACTCTTCTAGGCAGAGTCATCTATCATCTAGTATTGCTTAAAAGAAAAACAAAACTTATATTTCCAAAGACTCTTTCTACATTTTAATAAATTGTGACTAATATTTAAATATTTGTATGTAAACACATACATACTTATTGAAAATGCAAAAATATCCATCATTTATTTTATCTAATTTTACTTAAGTACAAATTCAGGATTGTTTTACTATGATGTAGACGATAATCATTTTCTCATTTAATAGCTTTCACTGTTATGGTGTTTGAAATAATGAATATTACTGCAGTATTATGAGTTTGCCAGCAATATCAGAACATATATCATCCAGAGAGTTTCTTCTTTATTTTATATAGTGCATCTGCATATGTTAGTTCTATAAATTCAATTTTTGTCAATGAATGATAGAGATTTCAATTATTTTAATGCATGCTGCTAGTTATCCTACTTTATTGTAAGGTAAAAATTATTTTATATTTTCTTATCTGTCTTCTTCTTGTGCCCAAAATACAGTGTTATCTAAGTTTGATGCTGTCACACACACAGGATACTTTTTAAGTCTGAAAATTAAAACTGTGTGATGATGACTCTTACAAAAATTGCAACAGTTTAATAGACTGAATATATATATTGTGACTTTGTTTAAAATTATATAATGTCACGGAGTAGAATGACAACATTTTAAAGAGTATTATGTTGTAAATACCAGGAAATAAATTGAATCTCATTCATATGTATTTCCATGTCAGTGCATAGAAAACAATTTAACTCACATTTGTTCACAAAGTGCATCATAAATTTTTATGATTTTTTTATAAATATTCCTTAATTCTGCTCAGAAATTATAAGGCCTAAATAATCAAGAAGTATTTGCTTGCAAGTAATATTTTAAATAGTTCTTTGTTATCTATGTGTCTTAGACAAAAGGAAAAATATACAAGATGTAGAACTTGATTTGTATGTATGTAGAACACTTAGTTTGACTACAGTTTTGTGCTTTAAACCAGCATTACTCATGGTAACCATTAACTAATATTTTTATCTCTTAAAATGTAAAACTTGTCTGAAAGAAACTAAATCATAAATGATCTTTGAGTAAAGCAGTTTTGTGTTCTATGTTTCAAAAAACTCTATAAACTTCTTCTTTGCCCGAATAGCCCAAGGAAATATTTTACAGACAATTATGTTCATCTGTTACCACTGTAATCTACATTGTGATAAGGGAAAAAGTGAAATGTAATATGGGAAAATTATATAATCATCAATATATCGAAAGTTTTTTTTTGTTTTTCCTTTTTGAAAAAAAGGAAAAAGAAGTTTTATTGCTTTGCTAGAAAAGGAGAAACACAGGGGATTCCTGTCCCAGAAGCTGTGATTCTGTTCATCAGGAGTTTTTATAGAGGTGATTCAAAGGCTACATTCCATGTGTTCTCTGTCCAGAATTGTAATTCACTTGTTAATTCTGGAGCTAGTCATTTCTTAGATCTCCTGGTGGCTTCCCTAAGTTTGGATTACTTCATTCCTATAGTGGGTGTGTACTCAGGGATGTATGATTCCACCTGGGATGGAGAAGAAAGGTAATCTTGCCCTCCCCAGATTAGGAAGGGGAAGATTAGGAAGGGGAGGGGTTAAGGAGGGAGGGAGGATGAGAAAGAAACATGTTAAATTTTTTTAAAATAAGTCCCAGTGACAGAGCAGCAAGGTAATCTTCAAAGCTTTAAGTGAACCACTGTTACATTTCCCCACTGTCAATTTCTACATTATATTTTTATGGAAAAATGGGCAAGGACATCTCCAAGCTTCTTCCTACTGAGAGAGGACAAATTTGGAGGAATCCACCCTAAATCCTTGTTCTCCATCAGGTGGGGACATTGACAATTAAGGGTATTCAGCATCAGGACAGTCCAGGCATCCATGGTGGCAGCTGGTGGGTGACTGGACAGGCACGCATAGGGCAGGGACCATGCAGATGCAAAGCATGTGTTGACTTCATTGTGTCAAGTTTCCTTTCTCCTATAGAAAGTTTTTAAAATTAATATTCATCAGTGATGAATTTAGTCCTTGTAAAACACACACAGATTATGGGAGGATCTGAGAGCCTCTGATTATTTTTTAACTTGTTTTCCTCTGTTTTCTCCATTTTAGATAATGTAGTATATTCTCTGGGTTTCTTGTTTTTTTGGGATTTTTTTTTTTTTTTTTTTTTAACATAGAAGAGGTCTCACTACCTTGCTAAGCTGGCCTCAGACTTCTGGGCTCACGCTGTTCTCTTCAGCTTCCTGAATTTCTGAGGCTATAAGCAAGCACCACTGGACCCACCTTTGCATTCTTCTTGATTGTAAATCATAGGAGATTTCAATTCTCTCTCCTTAGGTAAATTCTCATCATTTTACCACTAGACTATTTTATCAGGAAACTTCCACCATTCTATAAAATCAAAGAACAGTGGTTTTCTGTTCTTTGTTTCTATTTTAACTCTAATATTTTAACTTAACATCTGTTGAAACATCTTTCTTTGTGCTCCCCTCAAAGTAGGTCTCAAAGTGTGAAATACTGAATTCAATTTGAGTCAAGCACAAGAAGTGAATTCATGTAGTCAATATTACCTTGAGATATCCCTTTAAACACAAAAAATGACAGTTAATACATTTAATATTGTGAGTTTTCCACATATCTTATGAAATACAATTTATAACTAGGATGAGAATCAGAAGAAGTAGTTGTCTTATATTTAGGGATAATGTGTGTGAAATACACGCTTTATCTTAATATATGCTTAGCTGATGTTGGCCCATTTAATCTTGCTTAATGTGAATGTACATCTGATTTGACCTCACTCTACTTCTTTTTTCCAGAATTCATTAGAAAATATTCATTACAGTATTTTGATTGAACATTAACTCTTGTATGTAAATCTCCATACATAAAGATTATCTGGCGGAGGTTTCAAGATGGCGGCCTAGAGGGTGGCTGCATTTCATGTTGCTCCAGGACTCAGGATTCAAAAGAGGAGATATTGAGACACTTGGGACCAACTCAAAGCAGCCGGGTGACTCTCACCCGTTGGGAAGGCGTCCCGGATGGGGCAGTAGTCCTGGAACGCAGGAAACTTTGTGAAGTAGAGCTGCCGGCGAGACACCCCTCCCCCCGCTGGAGCAGTGAACTCGGACAACAGGGAGCGCCGTAAAGGAGGCTGCTCAGCACAGCGCTGGGACTCGGAGCAACCCCTGGGGCTCCGGCGGCTGCCCAGGGGAGGAGTGGTGAAGAGATCTGTGTGGACTCAGGACACTGGGGCCTGCCCTGAGGAGGAGGAGGAGGAGCGTGGCCGCTTGGATTCGGAGTGACTGCACCAGAGCTATAGGCGGTTGCCAGAGGAGAAGCTCCGCGGCGAGCTGTTTGGACTCAGAGCGACTGCTTCTGAACACCGGGGCCTGCCCTGAGGACGAGAAGGAGGAAGAGGAGCTCGGCCACTTGGATTCGGAGTGACTACACCAGAGCTACAGGCTGTTGCCAGAGGAGGGGCTGCGTGGCGAGCTGTTTAGACTCAGACCACTTCTGAACACCAGGGCATGCCCGGAGGAGTAGGAGGAGGAGGAGGAGGAGGGCGGCGGGTCGTTTGGACTCGCAGTGACTGCATTAGCGCTCCACGTGGCTGCTCAGAGGAGAAGGCGAGTGGTGAGTTGTTTGGACTGAAAGTGACAGCTCCTGAACACAGGGGGCTGCCTGGAGGAGAAGCGTGGTGAGTCGCTTGGTCTCCAGTGGCCGCACCAGAGCTCCGGGCGGTTGCCCAGAGGACCCGTGCAGCGGGTCACGTGGATTCAGAGCCACTCAGAGCAACCGCTCCTGAACACCCGGGGGGTTATCTGGAGAAGGAGGAGGAACGGGGAGGGTCACTTCGACTCAGAGTGATTGATTGCCCAGGGCTACGGGTAGTCGGTGGGAGGAGGAGGCACGCAGTGAGTTGCTTGGACTCCTAGTGACTGCACCGGAATACTGGGCGGCTGTCTGGAGGAAGAGGCATGTGGCGGGTCTCTGGGACTCAGAGCGATTGTACGGGGCCCCGGGTGGCTGCTCAGAGGAGGGGCCGCATAGCCAGGCGATTAGGTGCAGAGCAGGGTCCCATGATCTAGGAGACTTCTTGGTGGAAGAGCCGCACAGAGACAGGCTTAGGGTGGAGCGAAGGTTCCAGGCCTGCGGACAGATTCTCTGAGGAGGGGCAGCCTAAGGAGATTCATCTGCGAAGGGTGAGGCTCCCAGGCCCAGGAGGTAGGGCCGGGCCCCTGGGAACTTTGCAGAGGAAGGCAGCCCAGCCTAGGAGGTAGCTGTAAATTGAGGGGAACCTCTAGAAGGGAACTGACCAGCGAGACCTCCCCACCGGGTGAGTCTTCCCTGCCGGGTGAGGTTTCCCCACAAGGACGGTAAAACCAGAGACTCAGGCCCAAACAGGCCTTGCCTCAGCCCACAGCCTAGGTCCCCTTTGGATGACCATTGGTCAACAAGTGGAGGCACCTCTGCCCACTAGCAGGGATTATACCCCACCTGAAGGCCACCACTCCTAGAGAGGCAGCTTCCTTGTGTTGCACCGCATTATCAACTTCCTCCAAGACGTCAGCCTACTGAAGACTAAGGGGGGATATATATAGAAATCTTCAGGGACATTGTAAGTCAATAGAGGAAATCTGCAATATCGCAGCGGTCCACTGAAACCTGAACAATATTAGAAAACAAGGAAAGAAAATGCTGCAAACAAATCTAGATGTTACATCAATAAAACCCAATGACAGCATGGCAGAAGAAATGACAGAAAAGGAGTTCAGAATGTACATAATTAAAATGATCAGAGAAGCAAATGATGAGATGAAAGAGCAAATGCATGCACTGAATGATGAGATGAAAGAGCAAATGCAAGCATTGAATGATTGCACCAATTGACAGTTAAAAGACCAAATACAGGAACCAAAAGATCATTTCAATAAAGAGTTAGACATATTGAAAAAAAACCAAACACAAATCCTTGACATGAAGGAAACAATAAACCAAATTAAGAACTCCATAGAAAGCATATCCAATAGGATAGAACACCTGGAAGACAGAACCTCAGACATTGAAGACAAAATATTTAACCTTGAAAACAAAGTTGAACAAACAGAGAAGATGGTAAGAAATCATGAACAGAATCTACAAGAACTATGGGATATCATGAAAAGGCCAAATTTAAGAATTATTGGGATTGAGGAAGGCCTAGAGAAACAAGCCAAAGGAATGAACAATTTATTCAATGAAATAATATCAGAAAATTTCCCAAATCTGAAGAATGAAATGGAAAATCAAGTTCAAGAGGCTTATAGGACTCCAAATACACAAAATTACAACAGACCCACACCAAGGCACATTATAATGAAAATACCTAACATACAAAATAAAGACAGAAGTTTAAAGGCTGTGAGAGAAAAGAACCAAATTACATTCAGGGGGAAACCAATACGGATATCAGCAGATTTTTCAATCCAGACCCTAAAAGGTAGAAGGGCCTGGAACAACATTTTTCAAGCCCTGAAAGAAAATGGATGCCAACCAAGAATCTTATACCCACCAAAACTTACCTTCAAATTTGACGATGAAATAAAATCCTTCCATGATAAACAAAAGCTAAAAGAATTTACAAAAAGAAAGCCAGCATTACAGAACATTCTCAACAAAATATTCCATGAGGAAGAGATGAAAAACAAAGAAGCAAATCAGCAAAGGGAGGAATTATCCTAAAGGAATTGTCAAATAAAGGAGGGAACAAGTTGTGTCAAACAAATAAATAAATAAAATTTAAAAAATGAACCAAATGACCGGGAAACCAAATCATATCTCTATAATAACCCTGAATGTTAATGGCCTGAATTCATCAATCAAAAGACATAGACTGGCAGATTGGATTAAAAAGAAAGATCCAACAATATGTTGCCTGCAAGAGACTCACCTCATAGAAAAAGATACCCATAGACTAAAGGTGAAAGGATGGGGAAAAACATACCATGCGCATGGACTCAGCAAAACAGCTGGAGTATCCATCCTCATTTCCGATAATGTGGACTTCAAGCCAAAGTTAGTCAGAAGGGATAAAGAAGGTCATTTCATACTGCTTAAGGGAAGCATAAATCAGCAAGATATAACAATCATAAACATCTATGCCCCAAACAGTGGCTCATCCATGTATGTCAAACAAATCCTTCTCAATTTCAGAAACCAAATAGACCATAACACAATAATACTAGGTGATTTTAACACGCCTCTCTCACCACTGGACAGATCTTCCAGACAAAAATTGAACAAAGAAACCATAGATCTCAATAACACAGTCAATAATTTAGACTTAACGGACATTTATAGAATATACCATCCAACCAAGAGCAAATACACTTTCTTCTCAGCAGCACATGGATCCTTCTCTAAAATAGACCAAATATTATGCCACAAAGCTAATGTTAGCAAATACAAGAAGATAGAGACACTACCATGTATTCTATCAGATCATCATGGATTGAAGTTAGAAATAAATGAAAGAGTAAAACACAGAAACTATTCCAACATCTGGAGATTAAACAATATGCTATTATATGATGAATGGGTAACAGAAGATATTAGGAAGGAAATTAAAAAATTCTTAGAGGTAAATGAAAACAAGGAAACATCTTATCAAAATCTCTGGGACACTATGAAAGCAGTACTTAGAGGGAAATTTATTTCATGGAGCGCATTTAATAAAAGAAGTAAAACTCAACAAATAAACAACCTAACACTACAGCTCAAAGCCCTAGAAAAAGAAGAACAGAACAGCACCAAAAGTAGTAGAAGACAGGAAATAGTTAAACTCAGAGCTGAAATCAATGAAATTGAAACAAAAGAAACAATACAAAAAATTGACAAAATAAATAGCTGGTTCTTCGAAAAAATAAACAAAATCGATAAACCTTTAGCCACTCTAACAAAGAGAAGACGACAGAAAACCCAAATCACTAAAATTTGGAATGAACAAGGAAATATCACAACAGACAGGATTGAAATACAAAACATAATTAGAAGCTATTTTGAAAATCTATACTCCAACAAAATAGAAAATTTCGAAGACATCAACAGGTTTCTAGAGACATATGAATTGTGTAAACTGAACGAGGAGGACATAAACAATTTAAATAGACCAATTTCAAGTACTGAAATAGAAGAAGTCATCAAAAGTCTACCAACAAAGAAAAGTCCGGGACCAGATGGGTTCTCAGCCGAGTTCTACAAAACCTTTAAAGAAGAGCTCATTCCAATACTTCTCAAAGTATTCCATAAAATAGAAGAGGAGGGAACCCTCCCAAACTCATTCTATGAAGCCAATATCACACTGATACCTAAACCAGACAGAGACTCATCAAGGAAAGAAAATTTCAGACCAATATCCTTAATGAACATCGACACAAAAATTCTCAACAAAATTTTAGCAAATCGCATACAAAAACATATTAAAAAGATAGTGCACCATGATCAAGTGGGCTTCATCCCAGGTATGCAAGGTTGGTTCAACATCAGGAAATCAATAAACGTAATTCACCATATTAATAGACTTAAAGTCAAGAATCACATGATTATTTCAATAGATGCAGAAAAAGCATTTGATAAAATACAGCACCCCTTCATGCTCAAAACACTAGAAAAAATAGGGATAGTGGGAACATTCCTTAACATTGTAAAGGCCATTTATGCTAAGCCCATGGCTAATATCATTCTAAATGGTGAAAAACTGAAAGCATTCCCCCTAAAAACTGGAACAAGGCAGAGATGCCCTCTTTCACCACTTCTATTCAACATCGTTCTTGAGACTCTGGCCAGAGCAATTAGACAAACCAAAGAAATTAAAGGAATATGAATTGGAAAAGAGGAACTCAAACTATCCCTGTTCGCTGATGACATGATTATATATTTAGAGGAACCTGGAAATTCCACCAGAAAACTCTTAGAACTCATAAGTGAATTCAGTAAAGTAGCAGGTTACAAGATCAATGCCCATAAATCCAACGCATTTTTATACATAAGTGGTGAATCTTCAGAAAGAGAAATTAGGAAAACTACCCCATCCCAATAGCCTCGAAAAAAATAAAATACTTGGGAATCAATCTCACAAAAGAGGTGAAAGACCTCTACAATGAGAACTATACAACACTAAAGAAAGAAATTAAAGAACACCTTAGAAGATGGAAAGATCTTCCATGTTCTTGGATAGGAAGAATTAATATTGTCAAAATGGCCATACTACCTAAAGTGCTATACAAATTCAATGCAATTCCAATTAAAATCCCAATTGTGTACCTTACAGAAATAGAGCAAGCAATTATGAAATTCATCTGGAAGAATAAGAAACCCAGAATAGCTAAAGCAATCCTTAGCAGGAAGAGTGAAACAGGGGGTATTGCAATACCAGATCTTCAACTCTACTACAAAGCAATAGTAACAAAAACGGCATGGTATTGGTACCAAAATAGAAAGGTAGATCAATGGTACAGAATAGAAGACACGGACACAAACCCAAATAAATACAATTTTCTCATACTAGACAAAGGGGCCAAAAATATGCAATGGAGAAAAGATAGCCTCTTCAACAAATGGTGCTGGAAGAATTGGAAATCCATATGCAACAGAATGAAACTAAACCCATATCTCTCACCATGCACGAAACTAAACTCAAAATGGATTATGGACCTCTGAATCAGACCAGAGACCCTGCAGATTATAGAAGAAAACGTAGGTCCAAATCTTCACCTTGTTGGTTCTAGGATCAGACTTCCTTAACAGGACTCCCATAGCACAAGAAATAAAAGCTAGAATCAACCACTGGGATAGATTCAAACTAAAAAGCTTTCTCTCAGCAAAGGAAACTATCAGCATGCGAAGAAAGAGCCTACAGAGTGGGAGAATATCTTTGCCAATCATTCTTCTTAGAGCACTAATCTCCAGAATCTATAAAGAACTCAAAAAACTCTACTCCAAGAATTCAAATAATCCAGTCGACAAATGGGCTACGGAAATGAATAGACACTTCACAGAAGAAGATCTACAAGCAAACAACAAACATATGGAAAAATGTTCAACATCTTTAGTAATAAGAGAAATGCAAATCAAAACCACCCTAAGATTCCATCTCACCCCAATTAGAATGGCGATTATCAAGAATACGAGCAACAACAGGTGTTGGTGAGGATGTGGGGAGAAAGGTACACTCATACATTGCTAGTGGGGCTGCAAATTAGTGCAGCCACTCTGGAAAGCAATGTGGAGATTCCTTAGAAAATTTGGAATGGACCCTCCATTTGACCCAGCTCTCCCACTCCTTGGCCTATACCCAAAGGACTTAAAATCAGCATACTACAGAGATACAGCCACATCAATGTTCATAGCTGCTCAATTCACAATAGCCAGACTGTGGAACCAACCTAGATGCCCTTCAATTGATGAGTGGATAAAGAAACTGTGGTATATATATACAATGGAATATTACTCAGCCATAAAGAATGATAAAATTATGGCATTTGCAGGCAAATGGATGAAATTGGAGAATATCATGCTAAGTGAGATAAGCCAATCTCAAAAAGCCAAAGGACGAATGATATGGCTAATAAGTGGAGGATGACACATAATGGGGGGGAGGGAAGGGTTAGTGATAGGGTTAGAGTTAGGGTTAGGGAGGGGGGCAAGTATGGAGGAAGGAAGTACTGTATAGAGGGTAAAGAGGGGTGGGAGGGGTTGGGGGAAGGGAAAAAATAACAGAATGAATCAAACAACATTACCCTATGTAAATTTGTGATTACACAAATGGTATGCCTTTACACCATGTACAAACAGAGAAACAACATGTATCCCATTTGTTTACAATAAAAAAAAAAAGATCATCTGGCTGCTGTGGTACATGCCTATAATCTCAGACGCTTGGGAGGCTGAGGCGGGAGGTTCGAGTTCAAAGCCATACTCAGCAAAAGATGAGGTGCTAAGCAATTCAGTGTGACCCTATCTCTAAATAAATTACGAAGTAGGACTGGGGAAGTGGCTCAGTGGTACTGTCCCTGAGTTCAATCCCTGGTACTCGCCCCCCAAAATAGAACATCTGTATATGAAATTTCAACATTGTGAGTATAATTTAATGGAAAATTTCTTGCTAAGCCTGTCGTGATTAATTTCACCATTCAATTTGCCTTTACTAAAGGTATGGTGATATAGCTAGCACACATCTCTAGATAGATCTGTGCAGGTGTCTCAGGAAGAAATTAACATGTGAATCAGTAGATATTTTACTCAGTCAAAAAGAACTGTCCTCACCCATGTGTATGGCCATCATCCATTCAACTAAGGGCCCAAATAGAAGAGAAAGGCAGAGGAAGACTGATTTAGCTGACTTTCTTTTGGACCTAAGACATTCATCTTTTTCTTCCCTCAGACATCAACATGACTGGTTGCCATATCTATTTTCTGCCACTCTGACATTTGACACGGTTCTGTTGGAGTAGAGGACTCAACACTTGACACAGTTCTGTTGATCGTCCTTCCTCTTGGGGGTCATAGGCATGCCATGTCTCTATGTGTATTTGCTTTTTAATATTAATAATCAATATATCATTAGAAACTTATTGAAAAAACATTGGGAAGGTTTTACTGTATTGGGACACAAAATAGTACACAATAAAAATTTAGCAGTAATACATAGATGAAATATGTGGAAATAATTGTAGTTGTGCTCGAGTTAAAAGGAGGCTGTGATTGCTTTGGTGTAATTTCTAAATATAGATGGATAAAGAGGCATTCCTCTGAGCTTGGATGTGGTAGTTTGCCTTTGTTGCTTTCCTAGTTTTAATAGTTGATTCTAGAGATACTTATATAATAAAAATATTTAGGTTACTCATAAATATAATTTTTGTTTTTCCTATGTTTAGTCTAATCTTTGAGAATCAGAATAAGATTATAGTCTGCCATTAAATGAAATAGGATAGAATAAATATTAAATATTAAATGAAATAGGATAGACTAAATATTAACTATAAGTTGATTTCTTTGCCCTTTAATAATAGTAAAAATTTTTCACTATTAAACACTGGAGTTCATGGTGGGGGTGGTTTCTCAGAAAATATAGTGATATGTTTGTTCTGAAGGTGAAGGCTGAAAGATCATGGTGCCCTAGTTAACTGGGAGACAAGTTTGTTTTAATTTAACTGGAAGACAAGGTTGTTTTAATCTAACTGGGAAATAAGAATTTTTTTTGGTCTGGGCTGTCAAACAGAGAGAATGTGTACTTTGAGAAGAAGCATAGATTGTACTTTTGAAGGTTTTACTTATTTTAAATCAACCATAAAATGATATAATCATTACTAAAGGAAAATATCTATAAAAAGGCTGGCAGAAAAATAAAGATTCAGATTCAACCTCAGAACACTTGGTTCTCTGTGTGCTGTTTCTCCACTGCGCCGACACCTCCCATCCACCTAGGATCCCGGACCCTTGCTAGGGCTGGACCCTGGCAACTGGTTCTAGTGCTTTTAGACATAGACTGAATTACACCACTGAATAACTTTAAACTTTTCTCTTGCATATAGCTGATTATCAAATTCTTGACCTCTAAAAGAGGATCACATGAACCAATTTCCATAATAAATGTTTTTCCTCTGCTGCCTCCGCCTTTGTGTGTGTATGTGTGTATGTGATATTTTTGTATTAGTTTTGTGGGTTCTGTTTCTCCATCGATTCTATTTCTCTTGAAAACTTTGATTAATACAATGCTTTATAATAGAGACAATTTGTGAATGCTTACTATGTATACATCATTTCTAATTGTTCTGACTGCTCAATCTTACTTATTGTTTACAGTAAGTCTGTGGAACAGGCAACACTCTTGACCTCATTTTACAGGTAAAAAAAAAAAAATTGAAGAATTCAAATTTATGTAAATAGTGATAGATCGTTTTTTTCTGGAGCAGAAATGTGAAGTCAAATATATTCTGATTCCAGAACGAGCACTAAATCACTGCACTATATTCAGTCCTATGTTCCAACCAAACTCATAATTAATCTACAAACATGTACTTCTTTACTTTTTTGTGCAGTTTAGCTTTGTTTTAGTGATGTATCTTTTGAAATATTATCATTGATGTTCAATGCAGTCTTTAGTTAGAATCTTGAAATTCAAACCTCCATATAGAAAAGTAGATATGCTTTTGTGTGAATGACTTAGGGATTGAACCCAGGGTAACATGATGTGCTAAGTACATGCAGTAACTAATACTGAAGTGCACCCTCATCCCCAATAAGTATACCTTTTAAAATCACTAGGACTTCAACATATCTGTCTGAATTTTATAAATATTTGCAAAAACTAAGTGGATTCTAAATCCTCTGGTAAAAATCAGTTTGGTCAATCATTTGCATTGTTTCTTATTGCATTGCTAAATCAAATAATGCACACATTAAATGTGTCTCAATTTTTGACAATATCTATAATAAACAAAGGATAGGACAATCAGTGATCATTCAGTAAACTTTCCTTGTATAATGCCTGTATATTCGTATATTGATCAATATATACAACACACTAGGCAGAATAAAAACACTGCCTGTATGGAGTTTACTTTAAGAATATGGAGGAAAGAACAAGACAGTAGAAAGTCAAATATTTGCCAAGCCCAGCAGCACATGCTGCTAATCCCAGCAGCTCCAGAGGCTGAGGCAGGAGGATGAGTCAGCAAAAGCAAGGTGCTAAAGCAACTCAGTGAGACACTGTCTCTAAATAAAATACAAAATAGGGCTGGAAATGTGGCTTAGTGGTCGAATGCCCCTGAATTCAACCCCTAGTACCCCTTCTACCCCAAACAAAACAAAACAAAACAAAAAAACAAAGTAAAATACTAAGTAACGACTAAACTTGTGTTCTACAAAATAAACAATACAGGAAAAATGTAAGCACTGCAAAATTAGGGGAGATAAAGGCTAGGCATTATTAAAATGGAAAAGCAAGGTTTAGATGAATATTGAAGGAAGCGATTGCACTAACTGTGGATATAATTTGGGAAACAACTATTTTAGTCATGAGAATGACTAGAACAAAAGAAGTAAGAAAGTAGCAAAATCATCATATTCAAATAACAATAAGAATATTGGTGTGACTGGACAAGAGAAAGGAAGGAATAGTAAGAAATATAGTCAGAAATCTAACAAAGGCATAAGATTGTACATAGTCTCATAGGTCCATTTAAGGGACTTGTTTGAAGGGGAAAACAAATGTTAAGTGTGAGTAACAAAATGACCTGAGTTTTTAAAGGACCATTTAAGTCCTCTTTTATGTTGAGAATGGAGTGAAGTAAGAAGTAATTCAGAAAAAAAAAAAAAAAATGTGTCTATATCATGGAAGATTGTTCATTCCTGGATGTACTTTTAAGCTACCAATATTGCTCAGTGGCTGTATATTAAATATAGAGGAAAAGAGGAGTCTAGATGAACATAAGCTCTTTGACCTAAAAACTGGAAGGAAAGAGTTTCCATGAATAGGCATAAGAAAAAATAGAGATGAAACATGCTTTGGAGTAAAATCAGCAGTTTAGTTTTATTGTTTTAATTTGACATGTCTACCAGTAATGCCTTATTTATGTTTCATTTGCTGATCCTCTCCAATAACAGTAATGAGTAGGCAGTTCAAATTGTGTCTAAAACTTATGAAAAAGTTCTGGGCTAGAAATGAAAAGTGAGAGTCATTGGCACACAGTGGGTTATTTAAAATTTCTTATGCTGGAACATATTGGCAAAGAAGACAGAAAAGTTAGAACAAATATGTTGATTAAAGATGAATTCTGAGTTGTTTTTATATTTTAAAATAAAAATAAAATAAAACAGAAAAGAAAAAAGTATACAACGTAGAGTAGAACCAAGGGAATATGTAATCACATAGAAACCAAAGAAAACTTCCTCCTTGAAGAGGAGGAACAATCCAAATGCCTCCAAGAGGTCAAATAAAAATATCAGGGTTAGCTAATGAAGGTGGCAATATGGAGGCCATAGATAAGTTTTTGGGGACTAGTTCATATGGTGAAAAAAATGACAAATGCCAATTTAAGGCAGAATACCATAAAGGCTAATTCAACATTGCTGAAAATCCTGATAAAAAAATGAAGCTGTAACAGGAAGAGCAAATGATCTTAAGAATGCAGCTTTAAATAAGATAGATTTATAAAATAAAATAATGTTCAGATACAAACAAAATATGAAATTATGAAGTTGTAAATTCTCAAAAAATGTATTTGAGTTACCTGTATTTGTGTACATAGTGTTTAAAGTGTTCAATACAAAGTCTTTAAATACTCAGTATAAATGTTTTCAATATGAACATCTTCAAATAATTTTATATAAATAGGTTTTGAAATAAAATTTATCTCTGCTTAAAGCTTTGTGTGATGCACTAATTTATTTAAAGAATTACTGATAATTCAAGAAGATGGCAAAATCGTAGTGCTAAGATAAAAACACAAAAAATACAATTATGAAAATGGCAGATATGAATCACGGATGAAAAGATTGAAACTTTTTGTCAGGATTCCTAGGGTACAAAATGAAAGATATCAATGATACTATAAAATACTATTTTATGATCAAATTAGAAGAGAAGATACCTTGGGTATACTTTTTTCCTCTTCGTCAAAATGAAGCAAAATGCTTCCTTATTGCTGCTCACCTGCATAGTTAACAAGAAGAAACCACTCTACATAGCACTTAACATGGAATGAAATCATCTCTCTCAAGGAGAAGAAATGTGATGTGCACATTGTTCTTGACAGCATATTAATTGGGAAAGTGAAAAATATTTCACATTTGAGATACTCTGTTTCTTAATTATTTTGGTTCTCTGCCTGCATTAAGCTTCACTGTGCAGTAAGTCCAATCTCTTAATACTCATTAAAGAAAATAAATTATTCAAACAATATTTGGATATTTTCTTCAAACACTTAAATGTGTAATTAATATATCTATAAAAAGCCACCCTTTCTTTGTTCTTTTGATGGCAAAATGATCCTAATTCATTGGATTATCCAACTTTCCTTAAAACAGAAAGAATAAGAAAGACTTGAACAAATAAAGTTAAAAAAATTGATGTCAGAATATTATTGGACATATTAGTAACATATTAATTCCCCTCCCTTCTGTCTTTCTCTCCCCACCCTGTTCCCTTCTCTGGATCCACTGGATCACTTCATCATCTTGGTATCCATTTAGATAGTTATTTTGAAAAAAAGACTATTTTTTACAACACACCTGTATTAGGATTCTCTAGGGAAAAAGAGATCAATAAGTTTCATATGTAAATATTTGAAGGGGGATAAATTAGGTGAATTTGCTAATGTGATTTTGGGACCTGGGAAGTCCTATGATGGGTCATCAACAAGATGGAGATGTTGACAAACCAGTAGCTCAGTCCTACTGCAAAGGTCTCATAAATAGGGAAGCTGAGATTATAACTGTCATTCTGAAGTAGGCCTTAGCATGTAGTTAGGGGGCCAGTAGTGTATGAGGCCTGTGGTCCAGTGGTGTGGGTCCCTACCTGGACCTTTGCAGCAACAACAAAGGATCACGAGTAGGAGTGGTGGGAGATTAAGAAAAACACGGAGACATTTTTAAGCAAAGATGGGACCAGGTGGGATACTGCCCTCTGATGGAGGAACAGTCACACAGACCTGACCTAGCATATTTATTACATAGGCTCTCATGATCAGGAGGTTAAACTACAGAAGTTCCGTAAATTTTTCAAATCTTGTGAGTTATCCAGAGGCTTCTCTGTGCATTAAAAAGTTACAGAGCTTACAGAGCTGGAAGCATCGGTGACTATCCTGCTGTACCCAGAAAACACATTGTACTGGAATGTCTGATAACTATTGATATTAGATTTGAGACTGTTCACATTTTCACCTTTTGATACAGAATCTTCCCCAGGCTTGGTTTTTGCTTAAACTGCAGGATCAGTCAATAACAAGGACTCATTTTCTCTTCACATCTCCCATTTTTTATTTTTTACTGCAACTCATGCATATCTACTCAGAGGTGTTGGAACTGGCATAGGATGAGCTTAGAGCTGGCTGTGAGAAAACAACACAGAATTAAACATAAGGAAACAAGTCCTATGAGATACCATGCAGTATGTTTCAGCACGTTCCAAGGATTCAAATCGTTTAGGTCATTTAACAGCTTTTCTGCAAAACTGTCAGGAGATCTGACTTTTCTGTATGACTCAGATGTAATGATGCAGTTGCAAGAGATCTAGAATAACATTGTTATGATTCTAAATTTCTACTAGATGCATCTTTATCTTTTTTTTTTCAATCCCATTGAGAGCTATTGTATGGAACAGGTGTTATACAAATAAACTGATAAACAATATGGCATGGTAATGGGTATCTGACCCTAAGACTTTTTATCTGGTAACCCAAGTCCATTAGAGTAGCTTCTAAAGCATTTAACTTTGTTCCAAGTTTATTATCAATAACCTCCTCTGATACTGATTTCATGCCCCTCTCTGACTAAGGGAACCCTTAATAAGAGTTTACCCTTAAAAGTCAGGGGAAATGGGCAACAACCTCTCTGGTTGCTTCAAGCTAAGAGGCAGTGGTGAATGTGGAGCAAGCAGTCTGGGTTTTCCTTTTAGAAATGTTTTGGTCAGTTTAGGGATCCCTGGTAAAAGTCTGGTTCAGAAAGAACAGGTTGTAAAATCATCTGAGAGGTGGGTATTTCTATGAGAAAAATAAGAAGACTTGAGTACTGAAATGAGATTAATATAAAATAAATGTTCCAGCATCTGGAACATGTCAATGAATATCATTGTTTTAGTCAGCTTATTTCACTGCTGTGACTAAAGGACCAAACCAGCACAATTGAATGGAGAGGAAAAATTTATTTGAGATCTCACTGTTTCAGAGGGTTCAATCCATAGACAGCAGGTTCCAATCCTTGGGGCTTAAGGGGAGGCAAGACAACATGGTGGAAGAGTGTGGCAGAGATAAACAGTTCACATGATGATCAGGAAGCAGAGAGAGAGAGAGGACTCCACTTGCCTGATACAAATATATACCCCAAAGCCATGTCCCCAATTCCCACTTCTCCCAGACACACCCTATCACTTCAGTTACCACTCAGTTAATCGCTGTCAGGGAATTAATTCACTGATTGGCCTAATATTCTCACAACCTTCTTGAATTGTCTCCAACTTTTGGGGAACATCTCACATCCAAATTGTGACAATCATGATGATGAGAGAAACCAACAATTTTTTTCACCAGGAGGTATAAGAGCTAAGACATCATTTCCATGGCAAGCCTGGTGATGGCATGGCCTCTATTTGGGAATGTAAATATTTAAAGATATTAATTACCTTGTCAGAGTTATCAGGGATGTAAATATAACAGTTTTTATAATGTCACAGATTAACACAAGAAATCACCTTGTTGGATAAAAGCAGATTAATGTTTTAAAAAATCCTGTTTCTTTAACGCATAGAAGATTAAACTTTGGTTTCCATCACTACATTAATATTTGACCTTAGGAAAAATCATTAAATAACTTTGTTAATTGTATATAGACAAATTAGTTACCTACAAACTTTTTGAAATTTACCCCTCACAAAACTTCTATAAGTTAGTCACTTAAAAAATTTAACTTTACCAGAAAAAAGACTTTCTCATCCAGAAACATTTTTTCTTTTGCTTTCTGTAGTAAAATACATTTTATACCTAGAACCTTTTTCTCTCCCTTTCATTATTGTTGATCCCTTTGTATTTAAATGTTGAAACAATTCTGATGAAATTTTTGAATTGAGACAAATTACTCCATTTTAATAAGGTGGAATACTTTGGGTTTTTTTGTGGTACTTTAATTGAAACCCAACTGAAAACTTTTGTATTTTTAGTATATATAATTACACTTAGTAGAATCTTAACTCTCAGTAACCTTGTTTTTAGTGAAGACAGAGAAAGAAAACAATCTCAAACTTTTTAAATTTACCAATTTATAAAAGTACATTTAATGTTTAAATGCATTATTCATGGAATTTAAGAAGTCAAGAGTACTTATATTTAGCAGTTGATGTATTAGAACTTTAGCTTTGTAAATAAAGCAGATGTCTCCTTTAATAAACATTTATGAAAGTTGATCCCAGTCATGTTGAATATAATTCACTCATTTTTAATTATAAAAACCAGGATTTCAGACAAGTGTAGTTAACAGTATTGGCCATCTCTTCCCTATTGAAGAACAATCTTAGAAGAAGTGGACATTACCTTTTAGACATTAATTACATTGTCAGAGTTATCAGGGATATAAATATCGAATCCAACACTTACTTGCCTGACTACCTAGAAAAACTTGTTAGTAATTTTAAAGACAGCTTTAGTCTCACCAGTTTACCTAACTTAAATTGAACTTCTTATTTAAGTGGCATGAACTAAAAGATATTTGGATCCATTTTTTATTTAAATTTTTATTCGTGAGCACTCATTTATATACATGTCAAT
Source organism: Sciurus vulgaris (assembly GCF_902686455.1). Lineage (NCBI taxonomy): Eukaryota > Metazoa > Chordata > Mammalia > Rodentia > Sciuridae > Sciurus > Sciurus vulgaris. The sequence continues at coordinate 148,293,976 of NC_136466.1, forward strand.
TTTGATACCACATACATGATATATGGACATAAGCACATATGTAGACACAACAATACAATGCACAGGTTCGCACACATACATGAACAGACAGAATACATAGATCTTACATCTTTTGTAGGTAGATCTCCACCGTAGGAGGTAACACAACAGATGTTTATTAAAGCCTCTATTAGCTTTAACGTGTTAGAAATTAAAATAGAGCCTATCAGAATTTTACATTATGACTTAAGCATAGGGCAGAACTGTACAGTTGGAAATGCTAGGTGTAAAGTTCAACAGCCATGATGAACACTGAAATCAAGGGTCAAGGTGATTGCTTGTCCTTAATGACCTTCAGATTTACTCCCAATGTTACCATGTCCATGGTCTTCTTCAGATTTTGTAAAAGGAGGTTTTCTAATGCATTTGAGACCTAACCCTTGAAAAACTGACCTCTAAACAAAGATGGAGTTAAAAACCTCTGTAGTCAGATAAAACAAAACTGATCAGAAAAGTATATTAATTAAGGTATCCAGGATGAAATGTGAATTTTCCATAAAACAATGAGCTAAAAAATATAGAATTGTAAAAAACAGGAGTTTTTATTGTTTTCTTTCTTTTTTTTTTAAGTGACGTGACTGAAAAGAAGCATGCAGGACATCTTTATCAGATCAGAGCATACTTTTGATATCAGTCATCTATAATGTTAATGGGAAACATAAGATGGGAAGGCTGGTGTAAAACCAAAATCCAAAACATCTTTTTTTTTTTAGGGGTTTTTATTTTATTTTTTTTATTATTTATTAATTTTAATTAAAAATCATAAATTTACATAGGACAATATTGTTTGATTCATTCTGTTATTTTTTCCCTTCCCCCATGCCTCCCACCCCTCTTTTCCCTCTATACAGTCCTTCCTTCCTCCATTCTTACCACCCTCCTTATCCCTAACCCTAAACCTAACCCTAACCCTAATGGTAAAACCTCCTAACCTCCCTTATATGTCCTCATCCGCTTACCAGCGAGATCATTTGTCCTTTAGTGTTTTGAGATTGGCTTATCTCACTTAGCATGATATCCTCCAATTTCATCCATTTGCCTGCAAATGCCATGATTTTCTAATTCTTCATGGCGGATTAATATTCCATTGTATATATATGCCACAGTTTCTTTATCCATTCATCAACTGAAGGGCATCCAGGTTGGTTCCACAATCTGGCTGTAGTGAATTGAGCAGCTATGAACATTGATGTGGCTGTATCTCTGTAGTATGCTGATTTTAAGTCCTTTGGGTATAGGCCAAGGAGTAGGATAGCTGGGTCAAATGGTGGTTCCATTCCAAGCTTTCTGAGGAATCTCCATACTGCTTTCCAGAGTGGCTGCACTAATTTGCAACCCCACCAGCAATGTATGAGTGTACCTTTTTCCCCACATCCTCGCCAACACCTGTTGCTGCTTGTGTTCTTGATAATCGCCATTCTAATTGGGGTGAGATGAAATCTTAGGGTAGTTTTGATTTGCATTTCTCTTTTTACTAGAGATGTTGAACATTTTTTCATATATCTGTTGATTGCTTGTCCATCTTCTTCTGTTCATTTCCTTAGCCCATTTGTTGATTGGATTATTTGTATTCTTGGTGTAGAGTTTTTTGAGTTCTTCATAGATTCTGGAAATTAGCGCTCTATCTGAAGTATGAGTGGCAAAGATATTCTCTCACTCTGTAGCCTCTCTCTTCACATTACTGATAGTTTCCTTTGCTGAAAGAAAGCTTTTCAATATAAATCTATCCCAGTGGTTGATTCTAGCTTTTATTTCTTGTGCTATGAGAGTCCTGTTAAGGAAGTCTGATCCTAAGCTAACAAGTTGAAGGTTTGGACCTACTCTTTCTTCTATAAGATACAGGGTTTCTGGTCTAAATCCGAGGTCCTTGATCCATTTTGAGTTGAGTTTTGTGCAGGGTGAGAGATAGGGGTTTAGTTTCATTCTGTTGCATATGGATTTCCAGTTTTCCCAGGACCATTTGTTGAAGAGGCTATCTTTTCTCCATTGCATATTTTTGGCCCCTTTGTCTAGTATGAGAAAATTGTGTTTGTTTGGGTTTGTGTCCATGTCCTCTATTCTGTACCATTGACGTACCTGTCTATTTTGGTACCAATACCATGCCGTTTTTGTTACTATTGATTTGTAATAGAGTTGAAGATCTGGTATTGCGATACCCCCTGCTTTGCTCTTTCTACTGAGGATTGCTTTAGCTATTCTGGGTTTCTTATTCTTCCAGATGAATTTCATAATTGCTTGCTCTATTTCTGTAAGTTACATCATTGGAATTTTAATTGGAATTGCATTGAATCTATATAGTACTTTTGGTACTATGGCCATTTTGACAATATTAATTCTGCCTATCAAGAACATGGGAGATCTTTCCATCTTCTAAGGTTTTCTTTAATTTCTTTCTTTAGTGTTCTATAGTTCTCCATGTAGAGGTTTTTCATCCCTTTTGTGAGATTGATTCCCAAGTATTTTATTTTTTTCAAGGCTATTGTGAATGGGGTAGTTTTCCTAATTTCTCTTTCTGAAGATTCATCACTTATGTATAAAAATGCATTGGATTTATGAGCATTGATCTTGTAACCTGCTACTTTACTGAATTCACTTATGAGTTCTAAGAGTTTTCTGGTGGAATTTCCAGGTTCCTCTATATATATAATCATGTCATCAGCAAACAGGGATAGTTTGAGTTCCTCTTTTCCAATTCGTATACCTTTAATTTCTTTGGTTTGTCTAATTGCTCTGTCTAGAGTCTCAAGAATGATATTGAATAGAAGTGGTGAAAGAGGGCATCCCTGCCTTGTTCCAGTTTTTAGGGGGAATGCTTTCAGTTTTTCACCATTTAGAATGATATTGGCCGTAGGCTTAGCGTAGATGACTTTAACAATGTTAAGGAATGTTCCCACTACCCCAATTTTCTCTAGTATTTTGAGCACGAAGGGATGCTGTATTTTATCGAATGCTTTTTCTGCATCTATTGAAATAATCATTTGATTAACTTTTAGTCTGTTGATATGGTGAATGACATTTATTGATTTCCGGATGTTGAACCAACCTTGCATCCCTGGGATAAAACCCACTTGGTCGTGGTACACTATCTTTTTAATATATATTTGTATGCAATTTGCTAAAATTTTGTTGAGAATTTTTGCATTGATGTTCATTAAGGATATTGGTCTGAAATTTTCTTTCCTTGATGTGTTTCTGTCTGGTTTAGGTATCAGGGTGATATTGGCTTCATAGAATGAGTTTGGGAGGGTTCCCTCATCTTCTATTTCATGGAATATTTTGAGGAGTATTGGAATGAGCTCTTCTTTAAAGGTTTTGTAGAACTCGGCTGAGAACCCATCTGGTCCCAGACTTTGCTCTGTTGGTAGGCTTTTGATGACCTCTTCTATTTCATTGCTTGAAATTGATTTATTTAAGTTGTGTATGTCCTCCTCGTTCAGTTTAGGTAATTCATATGTCTCTAGAAACTTGTTGATGTCTTTGACGCTTTCTGTTTTGTTGGGGTATAGATTTTCAAAATAGCTTCTAATTATGTTTTGTATTTCACTCGTGTCTGTTGTGATATTTCCTTGTTCATTCTGAATTTTAGTAATTTGAGTTTTCTCCCTCTTTCTCTTTATTAGTGTGGCTAAGGGTTTATCAATTTTGTTTATTTTTTCAAAGAACCAACTCTTTATTTTCTTAATTTTTCTGCTTGTTTCTTTTGTTTCAATTTCGTTGATTTTGGCTCTGATTTTAACTATTTCCTGTCTTCTACTCCTTTTGGTGTTGGTCTGCTCTTCTTTTTCTAGGGCTTTGAGCTGTTCTTAAGTCGTTTATTTGTTGATTTCTACTTCTTTTGTTGAATAGGCCCCATGAAATAAATCTTTCTCTAAGTACTGCTTTCATAGTTTCCCAGAGATTTTGATATGATGTGTCTTTGTTCTCGTTTACTTCTAAAAATTTTTTTATTTCCCTTCTGATGTCTTCTGTTATCCATTCATCATATAATAGTGTATTATTTAATCTCCAAGTATTGGAGAAGTTTCTACTTTTTATTCTGTCATTTATTTCTAATTTCAATCCATTATGATCTGATAGAGTACAAGGTAGTATCTCTATCTTCTTGTATTTGCTAATAGTAGCTTTGTGGCATAAGACATGATCTATTTTAGAGAAGGATCCATGTGCTGCTGAGAAGAAAGTGTATTCGTTCTTTGTTGGATGGTATATTCTATATAAGTCGGTTAAGTTAAGTCTAAATTGTTGATTGTTTTATTGAGATCTATGGTTTCTTTATTCAATTTTTGTTTGGACGATCTATCCAGCAGTGAGAGAGGTATGTTAAAATTGCCTAGTATTTTTGTGTTTTGGTCTATTTTATTTCTGGCATTGAGAAGGATTTGTTTGACATACATGGATGAGCCAATGTTGGGGGCATAGATATTTATGATTGTTATGTCTTGCTGATTTATGCTTCCCTTAAGCAGTATGTAATGTCCTTCTTTATCCCTTCTGACTAGGTTTGGCTTGAAGTCCACATTATCTGAAATGAGGATGGATACTCTAGCTTTTTTGCTGTGTCCGTGTGCATGGTATGTTTTTTCCCATCCTTTCACCTTTAGTCTATGGGTATCTCTTTCTATGAGATGAGTCTCTTGCAGGCAGCATATTGTTGGATTTTTCTTTTTAATCCAATCTGCCATTCTGTGTCTTTTGATTGATGAGTTCAGGCCATTAACATTCAGGGTTATTATTGTGATATGATTTGTATTCCCAGTCATTTGACTCATTTTTGTTTTTTGACATGATTTGGTTTCTCCTTTATTTGGCTATTCCTTTAGGCTAGTTCCTCCCGTTGCTGATTTGCATCATTATTTTTCACCTCTTCCTCATGGAATATTCTGGTGAGAATGTTCTGTAATGTCGGCTTTCTTTTTGTAAATTCCTTTAGCTTTTGTTTATCATGGAAGGATCTTATTTCATTGTCAAATCTGAAAGTAAGTTTTGCTTGGCATAAGATTCTTGGTTGGCATCCATTTTCTTTCAGTGCTTGGTAAATGTTCTTCCAGGCCCTTCTAGTTTTAGGGTCTGGACTGAAAAATCTGCTGATATTCTTATTGGTTTCCCCCTGAATGTAATTTGATTCATTTCTCTCGCAGCCTTTAAAATTCTGTCTTTATTTTATATGTTAGGTATTTTCATAATAATGTGCCTTGGTGTGGGTCTGTTGTAATTTTGTATATTTGGAGTCCTATAAGCCTCTTGTACTTAGTTTTCCATTTCATTCTTCAGATTTGGGAAATTTTCTGATATTATTTCATTGAATAGTTTGTTCATTCCTTTGGTTTGTTTCTCTAAGCCTTCCTCAATCCTAGTAATTCTAAAATTTGGCCTTTTCATGATATCCCATAATTCTTGTAGATTCTGTTCATGATTTCTTACCATCTTTTCTGTTTGGTCAACCTTGTTTTCAAGATTAAATATTTTTTCTTCAATATCTGAGGTTCTGTCTTCCAGGTGTTCTATCCTATTAATTATGCTTTCTATGGAGTTTTTAACTTGGTTTATTGTTTCCTTCATTTGAAGGATTTCTGTTTGGTTTTTTTTTAATATCTCTAACTGTTTATTGAAATGATCTCTTGCTTCCCGTATTTGCTCCTTTAACTGTTGATTGGTGTGATCATTTAATGCCTGCATTTGCTCTTTCATCTCCTCCTTCAATGCCTGCATCTGCTCTTTCATCTCCTTGTTTGCTTCCCTGATTGTTTTAATTATGTACATTCTGAACTCCCTTTCTGACATTTCTTCTGCTGTGCTGTCATTGGATTTTATTGATATAGTATCTAGGTTTGTTTGGGACATTTTCTTCCCTTGTTTTTTCATATTAGTCAGATGTCAGTGAGACTTTGTGATATTGCGGAATTCTTCTATTGGCTTATATTGTCCCTGTAGATTTCCAGTGTATCCCCTTCCTGCCTTCAGTAGTCTGAAGTCTTGGAGTAACTTGATAATGCAGTGCTTCCAAGGAATGCTTCCCCTAGCCCGCTACTGGTTCCAGGGCTTGGAGCTTGCTCTGTGTGGAAAGGCTGTCACTGGGGGGCCTGCTCCCAGAAGCTATCCTGGAAAGGCGATTCCTGCTTGGGGAAGTCCCTGGCTGCCCTGCTCTGGTCCCTGAAGCAACCTGCGGGCACAAACTCGCTGCCCTGGTTCAGGGAATTGAAGCTTGGTTCTATGCAGAAAGACTCTCACTGGTGGGCCTGCTCCGAGATGCTGGATAATCTGGCCCTGTGGGAGGAGCCCACCGCCAGAGTGCGCAGGGCTGCCTGCGGAAGACTGTAGCTGCCCTACCCTACTCTAATAAGCCACCTGAATCCAGGCTTTCCTCCCAGGTAGCGCTTCACCGTGTGGGGGAGACTCACCCCGTGGCTTTATTTTAGTCTGAGTCTCTCAATGCCTCCCCTTCTTGAATTCTGGGTTCTGGGGTGACTGGAGATGCAGTCACCCTCTAGTCCACCATCTTGGATAGCCCCATGGAAAAAGCCTGGGGGGGGACGGGGGGGCAGGTCCACCTGGAGAGGTCTCTGGCTGCCTTGCCCTTGTCTCAGAGGCTACTTGTGGGCCGGAGGTCACCGCTGGCTTGGGGACTTGTGGCTGGCTCTGTGTAGAAAGGCTCTCACTGGGCGGTCTGCTCCAAGAAGCTAACCTGGCAAGGCACTTCCTGCCGGAGGGGGCCGGGCTGTAGGCTGCTTGGGGAAGTCCCTGGCTGCCCTGTCCTGGTCCCTGAAGCAACCTGTGGGCAGGAACTTGCCGCCCTGGTTCAGGGAATTGAAGCTTGGTTCTGTGCAAGAAGGCTCTCACTGTGGGGCCTGCTCCGAGATGCTGGAGAATCTGGCCCTGTGGGAGGAGCCCACCGCCAGAGTGCGCAGGGCTGCCTGTGGAAGACTCTAGCTGCCCTGCCCTACTCTAATAAGCCACCCAAATCCAGGCCTGCCACCCGGGCAGTGCTTCATCGGGTGGGGGAGACTCATCCTGTGGCTTTATTTTAGTCCGAGTCTCTCAATGCCTCCCCTTCTTGAATCCTGGGTTCTGGAGCAACAGGAGATGCAGTCACCCTCTACTCTGCCATCTTGGATTGCCAAACCAAAATATCTTGATCTTTGTTATATCTAGTATCACAATTTGTGAGATTACAATTAGTACACTGTGCAAAATGATGGTCACTGTCCATTTTTGTGATATTAGTACTTCCTGTTAATAATACATAAGGAGACTGAACATGCACCTGCAAACCATAACATGGGCTAGTAGTTAGATTGACCAACAAAGTTAACAAAATCCAAAGCAACAACCAGATGCCATAAACCCTTGTGAACACTTCCTGAACTTATGGTCAGAATATTACTAACAAACCCTCCAGGACTCACAAATTTATTATGATGCACTGGATCTAATCTATGAGACCATTCCAGGTCATATGACTCAGACAGGGAAATGTCATATATTACAGGAACCAAGTTAGCACAATCTAGCCATTGGGAAAAATTCCCAGTTCTAAAGTGATGAAATTAGGGCAAAAAGGAAGTGGGGGTGGGTGTTTGACAAAGATCTATGACTGCAATTAGGAAATCCTATTTTAATAATGGTTTGCGTATATCTATATCTATCTATCTATCTATCTATCTATCTATCTATCTATCTATCTTTTTTTTAATCCAAAGGACCAGAAATGGTGATAACACCAGTGCCACCACAGCATATCTTATATTCCTGAGACACTTGTAAGCACCCAGTTTTCCGAGGAACAGACAGACATATAGGGGTCTCACTATACCTAGAATAAGTATAGTTAAAGTAATAAGAGGGAATAATATGGTTGTCAGATTGAACCAATCCAGATATTTAAAGAACGTGAGAGCCCTGAAATCCTCAGGTAAAATTTTGAAGGTAGAGAAGCCTTGTGTATATGAGATTATTTTCTTTTATTCTCCCTGAGTTGTAGCATTTAGGAAGGAACTCGTTAAGAAAGGAGGATGGTAGAGTACAGATAAGATAGCCAACCACTTAGGTCCCACAGTGTCTTGAACTTAAAAGTGACACTATTTTCTGGTCTCAAACTGCAATGTACATTTTAGATGCAAGGCTTGGAGATGCAGAGATTTGGCAGAAGCTAAGAAGTAAGGAAAGCTACTATTTTGAGCTTGAGAGGCAAAACCTCATGTGTAGCGCATTTTAACCATTTCTTCTTTTGTAGATTAAACCTGTTAAGGTGTGGTGCTATAATTTATGTTTGCCCTAGGGTGGGATCTAAACAGTCCAGAATTAATGACCATAAGGTAAAGATTGATATAGGAATTCTTTTCTGGACCCTCATTAGTATAGGGAGCACATAGCTGCTTTCCCAAATTCTCCCAGGTATCTAAATTTAAAGTGCCCTCTTCAGGAACCAAGGGCAAGGCTCAATGATACAATTTTAAAATTCAGTAAGTTGATGACTTTTAATGGGACACCCTCAAGCTTTAAGCTTTACTCTAAGTATTTGCAGATAATGGGGCCTCTCTTGAGAACTTGAATTCCCCATGTTTACACCCACTACTACTATTGCACTACTGAAATTTACTCCTTACCCGTGACCTCTTCTTTTGTTAAAATTTTGTTGTGTTACACAGTGACCTCTTTTGTCAGGACATCAAAATGTTATATGAGCACATCCCAGAAGCATCTCCTCCAGCTCTTTCTTCTTTTTATTACATTCCCCTGTTCTCAAGCCCCTCATTGAGTGCCACTTGCAGCAACCCACACATCAACAACAAAGGATCTCTAGTAGGGGCAACAGTACATTGAGAAAAACAGAGGCAAAGAAAAACACAGAGACATTTTTAAGCAAAGCTGGGACCAGGCGGAATACTGCCCTCTAATGAAGGAACAATCACCAGAACTAGCTCAGAACGTGTAATATATGCAGTCTCATGATCAGGAAGTTAAACTATAGAAGCTTTGTAAATTGTTCAAAGTTTGTGAGTTATCAAGAGGCTTCTTAGAGCACTAAAAAGTTACAGAACTAGAAGCATTTTGTAACTATTCTGCTGTATCCAGAAAACACACTGTACTGGAACTTCTGATAATTCTTGATGTTAGAGCTGAGAGCATCAAGGCTGTTCACACCTCACCTTTTGGCAAGGAATCTTTCCCAGTCTTGACTTTTGTCAATAACCAGGGCTCATTCCCCCAGTGTGGGGATCTGCCCTCAGTGAGGACCAGTCTTCCCCACCTACTCCAGTAAGACTCTTCTCTGAAAAATCCCTCAGAGACACATCCAATATAATACTTTTCCAGGTTTCTAAGGATTAATTAATCCAATCAAGCTGACATAAAAAATCAACTGTCAAAAATCTCTTAATATCAATTTTCTCTATCAGTCTGTTTTCTGTCACCATAATGAAGTCCTGAGATAGTCAACATGTGAAAAGGAAAGTATGAGAAATTATAGTCCCTGGTCAATGGGCTCCATGGTTTTGGGGCCTGTTGTTCCAGGTTATAAGATCTCATTCCTGGATTTAAATAATTTCTTGAATGTAAAATTATATTCTATCCTGTTATTATCAAAACTACATATGCTTATTGGTATAGGTAAAAAAATGACCAATGTATATTGGTATAAATTCATAATGTATAAAGATTAAAAAGAAACTTCCATGAGGATCATAAAGAAGTATGAAGGAATACCAGACACAACTGTATACCAATAAATTAAACACTGTAGATAAAACTGGCAATTTCCCAGAAACACATAAATGATGATAACTCACTTAAGAATAAAAAGAAATTTTAAATACATTCATAACAAGTAAATAAATTTAATAGTTAAGCTGGGCTTGGTGGAGCACACCTGGAATCCCAGAGGCTCAGGAGGCTGAGACAGGAGGATCCAGAGTTCAAAACCAGTTTCAGCAAAAAGAGGCCCTAAGCAACTTAGTGGGACCCTGTCAAATACAAAATAGGGCTGGGGATGTGGCTCAGTGGTTGAGCGCCTCTGAGTTCAATCCCTGGTACCCCAAAGGGGAAAAAATAAATAAATTTAATAGGTAATGTAAAATAACCAGAAAAATGACCTGTGCCAAGATCACTTCCTGAGTATATTGAACCCAACAATTAAAACAGTAACACTATTTATTTACAAAATGTTTCAAAAATTAAGATAGCATATTTTCCTATTTATACTATGAAGCCACTTTACACTGACACAAAAATAATTGTAAGGAAATAAAACTAATTCCCAGCAAAATTTAGGTAAGTGATTTCAACAACATATAAAAATAATTACATACCATGATGGAGGAAAAATTTTTCCCAGGAAGTAAGATTGGTTAAACTGTATGAAAACAATTAGTATAATATACCAGTAGAAAACACACACACACACACACACACACACACACACACACACACACACACATACTCTTAATAATCTTAATAATACAGAAAAATTATCAGAAGACATCTATTCCCAATGCATGACTTAAAAAAAACACTCCATAATTAAGTGTAGAAAACTTCCTCTACCACATAAAGGATATGTACAAAAAAACTCATACATAAAATCATACTGATGATCAAAGATAGAGCCACTCCTAGATAAGGGAAAAAACAAGGATGGCCACTTCTTCCATGTTTATATATTATTGTATATGTTATTGAACAGGTAGTTCTTCAAATGGGAATTAAGTAAGAACAGGAAATAGAAGCCATCTACTTTGGGAAGAAAGAAATAAGCTATTTTTATTCAAATGTAACATTATCTAATACATAGAAAATACTAAGGATAAGGAATCTACTAAAAATGATTGGAACTAATAAATTTATGTAACAAGGTATGGGATACAACATCAATATAGAAAAGTTAGATGTACTTTAATGTGTTTGAAATTAGCAATCCAAAATGAAATTAAGTATTCCACTTAAAATTGCTAGCATCAAAAGAGCAAAAGAATTAGAAATAAATGTGATTAAAAAGTAAAGAATATTTATTCCAAGTATGACAAGACATTCTTGAAATCAAGAACTTTAAATAAATTAAAATACATTCTATATTGTTAAAATAGCAGTATTTCAAAAATTGATCTATAGAATCAGTGCAATCCCAATTCAAATTACAGTTGGCTATAAAAAATTAACAAGTTGATTCTAATTTACATGAAACCACAAGGGACTCAAAATTGGCAAAGCACTATTGAAAAAGAAAAGGAACCTTACTAATTTGATTTCCAAATTTATGACACAGTAACAGTAATGGAGACAGAGTTATATTCACATAAGGACAGATATTTACATTAATACTATAGAGTTGAGAATCTCAAAATAGACCACTATATCTATGGTCAAAGGAGTTAGAAAAAGCATGCAGAACCCTTCAAGGGAGAAAGAATGGTTCTTTTTTTGCAGTACTAGAAATCAAACCTAGGGTCTTATTTTTGTTAAGTAAACACTGAGAAAGAATGTTTTTAGAAACAAATTTTGCTGGGACAACTGGATGGACACATGAAAATAGTGATTTCTGACCTTAACCCATATCATATACAACAAGTAACTCAAAATGAACCAGTCACCTAAAGGTAAGAACAAAGCTTCTAACACATTTTTAATAAAATTTAAATTTAATTAAAGTATAATTTAGTTTTTAAATGATACATACAGATCTAAAAAAAATGTATATTTGTGGGATACCATGAGATCTTTATATATACATACATATATATGTATATATTTCTTTTTTAATTTAAATTTGATTCAACATGTCTAGTTCTTCAAAAGTTTATCATTTCTTTAAGTGAAAACAATCCTTAGAATAAAACATAGACCTAAATGTTCACAACCTTAAATTTGGCAAAATATTCTAAGACAGGACACCAAAAGTATGAGCAACAAAAAGAAGCATAATGAATATTTTGTACTTAATCAAAATTAAAAACTTACTGTTTCATAGGACACCATCAAGATATTGAAAAGATAACCTACAGAGTCAGAGGAAATATTTGTAAAATATTTATCTGATAAGGAACTTGTATCTAAAATACTTTATATATGTGTATTTGTGCATGTATACACACAGAGACAAACATATATACCACTAAGAACTCAATAATGAAATAACACCACAAAAGTTTTTAAATGGACCAAAAATCTGAAAATTCATTTCTCTAAAAAAGCAGTATTAATGGTCAGAAAGTACATAAGCGCATGAAAAGTTGTTTCTCAGCATTAGTCACCCATCAAGGATATGTAAACGACAATGAAATACAACATACAACAACTATAACAAAACAAAAAAACAATATACAATCTATAACCAAAAAAAAAGTGAAATTAACACATTTTGTGGAGGACTTGGAAAAAGTAGTACCCTTACATGCTGTTGGTGGGAGTAAAAAATGATAAAACTACTTTGTAAGACATTCTGGAAGCTACTCAAATGGGTTAAATATGCTGTCACTATAACTCAGCAATACATTAAAAACTTGCACATGAATGTTAATAGTGGAATATTCATAAAAACCACAAGATGAAAATAACTCAAATGTCCATTAATAGTGAATTGATAAATAAAATGTGGTCTGCCCATTCAATAGAATATTATTTGTTCACTAAAAGGAATGAAGTATTGATATAAGCTAGAGCACAGACAGACCTTAGAAATAAACTGTGAAAAAATTCAGTCACAAAAGAACATATTATGATTTCATTTATATGAAATGCCCAGAAGAGGCAAATGCATAATTACATAAAACAGACTAGACATTGCTTAGAACTGTGGGGACTGGAGGACAAAAGAAGTGATAAAATGGTAGGCAGTTTCTTTTTGAGGTGACCGAAATTTTTTTATTTCTTTTTGCAATTGACTCTACTGATGGTCAATTTCATCTAATTACACAAAAACTTTGTATATTTTAATTCTATGAATTGTATATATAGGAATGCTACTTCAATAAGTCTGTTAAAAACTGAATAAACAAGATTTTAATATAGTATTACAAACATTAATTGGGGTATAGTATTTCTTAACTTTCATATATTTTCCATATTTTTCTTATTCTATGTAGTGAAAATTATAACTCCACATATTTCTATTTTAATAAGAATGTAAGTACAATAAAAATGAGAGCAAGAAAAGGTACAATCATATTATAAGGCATATCAAACACATTTTCACTCATTTCAAAATAGATATATAGATGAGAAAATATTTATGTATAAATCAAAACCATGATCAACACTTAAAGTTGAGAAAACTTATATTCTTTTATGAATTCACACAGAGCACTTCATGAAGACATATATGTCTGATGTTGTGATTAATTCAACTGATACTATTTATTTTGACTAACGCTTCTCTAAATGAACATGTGCAGTTGCACCAAAAGTTGATTGTGTAAGGAATTATGCTATGTATGGAGCATTATACATTTTTCTTTTAACATTTATCATTCACATATTTATCGTAATGCCAGAAATTGTTAATTTGGTGGAATGATCTCTCTCTGACATCAAAAAATAAAAATGTTAGTCATCTTATTCTTGATGGAACATAAATCAATAACAGAAAAAATATAAACATAATGGATTATTCATGTTTAAATCTTCCCTGATATATGATGCAAAATTAATCTACTTAAAGTGCTACTGATATCAAAACCAGGTAGTTCATGATTCAAACTTAAGAAATGTAAAAGTAAACTTTGGATTTAGACAGATTCTCTCTCAGAAAGAGTATTGCCTTTCCATAAGCACTAGATGGGTAACCCTACTATTTTAAAGTATTGGCAATTTTTCATATCATTCCCTACCTGTGCTGAGATTGAGTATATCACTGACTTCCAATGATGTGATTGAGAACTCCAAGGAACTTTTGTCTTGACAAAATTTATGTATCTATCTATCCACATGCTTGTATTTTTTATTAGAGTAATTCCTTGTTAAATGTTTTAGTATTTTTGATATCAAGCAGAATATATGACATTTTGAAATATACTACATTCTTTTAAAACATACACACACACACACACACACACACAATACACACACACATTCACACACAGGTCTACATCCCCAAATCATTAGATGGTTTCTAAAGCTTATTAAATTACATTTCTCTGTGGAATTGTAATAATAGCAAATTAGCCCCCCAAAACTATTGAAAAATAATCATAAGCTTCCTGTATTATAACTGCTATAGACCACACTAATGAACCTACTCTAGGGATAAAAGAGGAATGAGTATTTTTCAAAGGTAAATTGCTAAAATGCTAAGTCAGATAGGCATCTACATTATTTGATATGTTTGGTTTACATTTAAGCATGAGTGGACCTTTTTGGTCAATTTCATTTGAAATGAATTTTGAACTTTTTTTCTTTTTAGAGCTTTTAAGTTTTAGAAATCCTTATACACCAGATATATCTTTTCGCAACTGGAGGAAATATTTATATAGCAAATCCAGCACCTTCTTACTGGTTTAAGGATAGTCCGAGGTTCTGAGATCATGCCTCATGGAACCTCATATCCAGTCTATTTCGTTGATTTTTACAAAAGAGTCAACTCAATCTTAAATTTTCTTTCAATGTGAAATTTCCAACATCAACACAAAATGAGTTCTGTCAAATATCAATGGACAGATGAAGCAGTGATAACTAACTCCTATGTCATTACCAGAGGCCAAATTATTTGAAGAATATCTATAGAACTGTGTGTTTTAATCTCTTCCTTCTAATAGTATTTTCTCCTACATTTGCTTAAGGTAAAGTTCAGGATACATAAATATCAGTCAACATTTACCAGATAGTTCTTCATGCTTTGGAAAGCGGACTTCAAACTCCACCACAAATGTGTTATTTTTTTCCACAAGAAATTTGTTTACTTGTATCTAGATTAGTTGTCTCTAGTATTGCAGCATTACTTCTGAGAAGCTCTTTAGAAAGATAACCTGCTCCTTTGTGGTTGCAAAGGAAACGAAGTCAGGGACCCAGAGACAGAGTCAAAGTTTTCAGCAGCTGGAAGGAGCATGGGGATTTTAAGAATAATACTGCTGGAACCAAAGGATTAGCTTCTCACAATAACTACCAAGCAATTAAATTTCTATGGGAAAATACTTGTCCATTTGAATTGATTCAGAAAATCTCAAGTAATAAATAACTTGAGTCTTGGTCAAAAAAAAAACTATTTATCCTTCAAAGCTACAAAGTCACTTCTACAATCATTTGATAAAATGGCAGATATAGTGATGGATCTTCATCAAATCTCTAATAGCTCCTTCTGCAATAAATGCCAATTCCTGTGAAAAGAAGAAAGAAGAAAAAGTATAGAGAAGAGATGAAAAACTTCTAATATTTTCATTGATTCTTTTTAGTCATACATAACAATAGAATATACTATGGCATAACTATAAAGGTATGGAATATAATTCATTCTAATTTGGTCCTCAGTATTTTCTTCTCCCTTCTTTTCACCCCCTCCACTCTATTGATCTATCTGCTATTTTCTTACAGTTGTTTATATATATATATATATAAAATATATAGATAGATCGATAGATACACAAGACACTCATATGAATGTATATATATATATATATATATATATATACACACACACACCCACATATATATGAGTGTCTTGTGTATCTACATGATGGTGAGGTTCACTGTGGTATATTCATAGGATTGTTATGTCCGATTCATTCCACTGTCTTTCCCTATCCTATCCCTCCTCCCTTCCTTTCATTTCCCCTTTGTAAACTAATTCAAAATAAGGGGAGGTGTGGTTAAAAAAAAAATTAGAAAAAAAGTTCAAATATATTACTCCTGATTTTCATTAGGTTTACTGACAGGATTTCTGCAGAAAGGTGTGATTTATTTCGGTCTTTCTCTGTAATGGATTATGACAGCTGTGGTTCATGTTATATATTGCTCAGTAAATAAAGCAGGTGACCTATTGAGGCTCATAAATCAATAGTCTAGCTTGAATGAACACTTTAATTGAAATGCCCTATGTTATAATCCTAGTGCAATTATACATTTGGTGGTGCACATATAACAAAACACACAAAAACATTTAGAAATAGATTAAGGATGCTACATGATGAGGAAATGATAACTGACAATGGTTCTTCTTTTTTAAGAAGGAAGGCTACAAAAGTCAGTGAAAATTCCTTTAAAAATGGCCCTTTTCACTGGTAATACGTGCATGAAGATGATAAAAATATCTTACAGTTTTACTATGAATCATGAAAAAATGTATTGGAACTTCTGCAGTTTGTACACAGCATCCCTCTATATACCTGGTAGCAATATTTTCTCCTGATCTCTACCCCACGTTTAGGGGCTTCATATTACTCTTCTCCCACTATTCAGACAATAGTTCAAAACATTGATATATTTTTAAAAGTACTTTCCTCTATTAAAATTTGCCTCTAGCTGTGCCTCAGGGAACAGTGGATTCATGAATATACAATGAAATGCTTCTAAATACCTATTGCTTTGTATTCTCTTTTTTATTGTTTTTTTTTTTTTTTTTTTTTTTAGGAATTAATTTTTTATTGGTCCTTTTCTTTATTTCTCAAATGATTTGCTTTGATTGGCTGGAGATTATATTAAGTCATAGATGTGAGTCCACAGAGTGAATCCAAAAGGAATGATGAGATGAAAGGATTTAAGGAAATTAAGCATGTCAAGATCCTTTTAATCTCATTAGTCCTCTGAGCTGGAAATATGTATGAATCCTATCAATGGATTTTACCTAACTTCAACCTAAGTACAGAGTTTCTCATTGTTCTAGCTCCCTCAACATTTTATATTGGAAATTGGGACTTAGTACCCTTTATAACGTACAATTTTTAGGTACACAAGTTGCCATTATAATTAAAGCCACTGACTACCAAAGAAAACTAAATATAATCATATTGAGAACTAATATGTAGTGTTGAATTTTTGTGTACCTACAGTTTTAAAATTGACTGAGACTTGAGGCTTGTACTGTACTTCTCACCCCAAAGGCAAGATTTCCTTTGTAAATTATAAATCAACTACATACAGGTAATTCAGTTAATAGAAACCTTGACATTTCATCCATGAGGATGAGGAGGAAGTGGTGGGTAAGTTCATGATAACAATAATTATGATGTATTTTTTTAAATACTCTGATAAATTGGCAATTTTACATGAAGGATTGATTTATCAATGACAGAATTTTAGTTTAAAATTTAACCATTATAATCCTTTGTAAATATGGCATGATACCAAGCTATGTTATTCTTGAATGAAAATTCCTTGGTAGTAGCATGATCATGATTCATTTGGTTGTATCATTTGTGTCTTTTCACAACTAACTAAGAAAATGCCTCTTGTGATACTTTGATTTTTATTTATTTTATTCAATTTAATTTTCTCTCATTCAAGAATTATGTAATTATATTTTCATATATGATTGATACGTGAGCCCAGTGTAAATCCTAGTGATATTTCGTACAATTTTACCAAAGAATGAATATATAGGATTGAATATCAGCTCACTTTTTATTTTCCTTTAGTTTTATTTCCTAAAAATTCATTTGCTCAATTCTATAACTATATTACTCAGAGTTAAAACATCAAAAACATTATCACAAAATACGACATTTTATCTTTCATTTTGTAATAGAAAATCTAAAACAAACTGATTTTTGGAACAGTTTTCTCTTATGGAGCTTCTAATATTTTGTTCTTCAAAATAATCTAATTTTTTAAAAATACACACATATATAAATGATTTTATTTTTTAGAGCAGTTCCATGTTTTAGAAAAATGTGTGCATAATGTGTAGAGTTCCCATATACCCCTTTACCCTGTTCCCCATTTCCCCTATCAACAGCATCTTGTATTAATGTGGTAGATTTATTGAAATTGATGAGATGAACAATGTCAATTATTATTAATAAAGTCCATAGGTTATATGAGAATTTTCTCCTTGTATTTTTTGAACATTCTAGGCTTTGATAAATGTATGATGCCATGCATCCATCAAGACAGTACTGTAGGAAATAGTTGTGTTGCTCTAATAAGGTCCTGCTCACTAATTATTAGTTTGATTTTCTTGTAATTGTCCGTATCTGGTTTTGTTTTTAGGTCCTACTTATAGTATGGTTTATAGGAAAAAATATTTTAAAGAAAAAATAGACATTTATCCATAAAATTCTAACTACAAACTTGAGCTAAGTATTTTCATAAGATTAAAATATGATGAAATGTTTCTTAAATCAAATGGTAAAATACATATTTTAACAGTAATGGCTTATTTTAAATTCACTATAATATTACTTCTATCATATTTTAAAATATATGTTGAATTGAAACATGTCCTCAAATGAAAAGCTTCAAACAAAATTAGAATTCTTAACAGTTACTAATTTTTTATTTATGCTGGGGCAGCATATTCTTTAATACTCTATCATAAATTAAAATTAAAGTATTTCCCACTAAATTTATTTAGTTGAACTTTTTGATAAATTTTCCTTTGTAGTTTCCTCAGAATAAATCAATCCTATCATCAAAATTTGTTCTATATTTCAGACCAAATACCCAGATTTAAAAATTGTGAACTTAAAATGATTTATTTAAATATATAAAATCCCTTAATCAGGCTTCAAAGCCTAAACCCATCAACATTGATAGTAAAGATGTGACCACATTGCTGTTTTATTATATGGCATTGTATTAATATCTTGCTTGGAACTGAGTGTATTTCACTCCCAGATTTAGTTCATTTTCCAATTACTCTGTCTGTGGGGAAATGGTAGATAAATATAGAAACCAATTGGAAAAATGAATCTAAATAAAAATCATTCTGTCTGCCAGAGAGACAAGTCTACAAGTTTTAACAAGTTTTCAATAATATAAATTAACAGTTAACTAAATTATAAGAGAAGAAAATCATTTCCTTTAAATGTCCATTTCAATATCTTTACCTGATTAAATGGGTCTAATTTTCTCACATAAAAATTTATGCAAACACAATAAAAACCAACAGTAAGCATGTTTGTAAACAAGGCTTGTCTCCTTTGCAATTTCTAGACCACTCTTTTCAACATTGGGTTTTCTACTTTCTTCTTCAATACCACTGTGTCAAACAGATTTCTAATATGGTCCCCAGTAATCAATGTTCCCTGGTGTTTATTCCCTTTGTATTCATTCATACCTCCCCTGGAATATAAGGGAATTTAATTATTGCTAATCAATAAAATTTAGTAAGTTTGACAGTATGTCACTTCTGTCATTAGGTTACAGATTGTGGCTTCTGCTTTGCTATCAGGCTCTTGGTGTTGCCTTCTTGGGAGATGTAAGGCAAACTGTATCTATGTAGTAAGGAACTGAGGGGAAGTTCCAAGTAGGGGATTTGGGGAACTGTTTCTCAGTTTAACAATCCATGAAGAATTGAATGCTGAAAAAGTTTCAGAATGAAGGGAAAATAAATATCATTTAATCCATCAAGTTTTTGATTAATTTGTTACACAGTAGTAGATAAATAACATCCCCTTTGGTCATCTAACTCTGAAACTTATACGTGTCTCAGATTATCCCATTTGTCTCATTTGTATAGACTTTGGGATTAGATTTTGAAAGAGGTGGTGTGCATTTCTCTTGAGAACTAAGAATTACAGTCATACTACTTTCATTTTCAACTTTAAAGGAGTTCCATAGGAACACACTTTTCTTATATGAAAATGTCTAAAATCATTTCCTCGTTATGAGTTACCCAACGTTTATAATAGATTTAAAAAGTTAGCTATCTGGGTTAATATAGTTTTGCTTTTCCATATTAATCCATTGCTTTGTATAGATTCAGCATTTTCCTCTTTAGTTTTGTTTATTTTTAACTCAAAGATATCTAAATTGATCAAAATGGGATTTTTAAAAGGTATTCACCAACCAAAGGCTGAATGTTTTCATTGATATGCAGATGCTAATTCATAAGCGGGGTGGGGGCATAGGGAAGAATAGAGCTACTTTATATTAGGTAGAGGAGAGTGAAAAGAGGGGAAGGGGTATAGGGGGAGGAAGGATAGTAGAGTGAAACAGACATTATTACCTCATCATATATGACTGTGTGACTCATGTGATCCTACAATATGTATACTCAGAAAAGTGAGAAATTACACTCCATATATGTATGAGCTATCAAACCATAAATGCATTCTACTGTAATTTACAACTAATTAGAACAAATTTTAAAAAATGAAAAAAAAAAATGTATTCACCAGACAGTGAATTATCTGAGATAGAAGTGAAGAAAGCAATCCCATTGATAACAGTTACAAAAATAAAACACCTATGAATAAATTTAATGAAAGAGGTCAAAGATTTCTGCAATAAAATTATAAAATGTTGATGAAAGAAACTGAACAGAACACGAACAAGTAGAAAAACCTCTAACATCTTTGGATTGGAAGAATAAATATCATTAAAACATTAATACTTTCCAAAACAATCCCCATCAAAATACCATCAACACTCTTCACAGAACTAGAGAAAATAAATCTAAAATGTATATGGAATCACAAAAGTCCCTGAATAGCAAAAGCAATCTTGAGCAAAAACAAAACAAACAAACAAACAAACAAAAAAACAAAGCAGTAAACATTAATTATCTGACTTCAAAGCATAATAAAAATGTGTAGTAATAAAGAATGCATAGAATTGACATAAAAAAGACATAGATAAATGAAGATGAATGGAACAGTAAAGGGGCCTAGAATTAAACTTATGCATCCACAACCAATTGATTCTTAGCAAAGATGCTAAAAGCATGCATTGGAGAAAGGAGAATCTTTTCAATAAATGCTGGGATAATGAGGTCACCACATGTGTAGCAATGAACCTTGACCCCTATTTCTCACCAGTACACAAATCAACTTTAAATGGACAAAAGACTTAAATGTGAGGCCTGATTATGAAATTACTGGAAAAAAAAAAAAAACAGGTGAAATGTTTCATGAAATTGAACTAGACAAGGTTGATTTTGGAAAGAGTCTACAAACACAGACAATAAAATAAAAAATAGACAACTAGGATTATATCAAACCATAAAGCTTCTGAACAACAAAGGATACAATCAGTAGAGTGAGAACACAAACTAAAGAAAAGGAGAAAATATTTGCAAACTTTATATCTGACTGGGGATTAGCAACAATAATATACATGGTACTCCAAAACTTCTATAGCAAAAAACCAAATAACTGGATTTTACATTTCTGAAAAGAAGACACAAAAATGGCCAACAGGTATATGAAAAATGATCAATATCGCCGATCGTCAGGTAAATGCAAGTCAAACCCACATTGAGATGTCACTTAGTTCCTTTAAGAATGACTTATCATAAAGTGCTGGCATGGTATGGAGAAAAGGGAAACTTTGCTCATGGTTGGTGGAAATGTAAATTAGTACAGGCATTATGGGAAACAATATATATGTAGGTTCCTCAAAATTTAAAAATGAAACTACCATATAATAGAACCATCCCATTCCTGGGTGTATATTCAAAGAGAATGAAATCATCATGCCAAAGAGACTTGCCATTAAGGGACTATTTCCAAGAGTCAAGAAAGGGAGGCCCAGCACAGTGTCACAGGCCTATAATTCCAGCTGCTAGGGAGGTTGAGACAGGAGAATCCAGAGTTCAAGGCCAGCTTCAGCAAATCAGTGAGGTCCTAAGCAACTTGGCAAGACCCTGTCTCTAAATAAAATACAAAAGAGAGCCAAGGATGTTGCTCAGTCGTTAAGCACCCCTAGGTTCAATCTCCTGTAACCTCCCATAAAAAGAAATGGAAGCAATCAATTTGATTATTAACCAATAAATGAATTAATGAAATGCAGTAATATACACAATGAAACATATTCAACTATGAAATATAAAGAAATCCTGTCATTTGCTGTAGATCATTGTGTTAAGTGCAATAAGAGGCACAGAACAAGAAGTACCACAAGATCTTGCTCGTGTGTGTAAACTAATAAAATTGATCTCACAGAAGATGAGAGTAGAATTGTGGTTACCAGAGGCCAAGGAAAGAAGGAGTAGGGGAGGAATGGGCAAACATTGATTAGTGGGTACCAAGCTACAGTTAGACAGAGCAAGAACTTCTGGTGCACTATTTCACATTAGGAAATTGTGGATAACAATCATGTACTTACTTTTCGAAAATCTATAAGAAAGTATTTTCAAAATTTTAACCATAAAGAAATGGTAAAAATTTGAGGAGATAAATAGGATTTACTGATTTAAACATTACACAATATATTTATGTATCAATATATAACACATTATCCAAATAGTTTGTATAATTTTCATGTCCTCATGAATCTATTAAAATAAATTAAACTACATTTTAATTCCGCTACTCTTTTACTTACATAGGATGGGAGGTATGGCCTGAAACTGAGATTACCAAATCATATCATATATGTATTATTTCAATTAATAAGGAAAATATAAATAAGATGGTTTTGTGAAGGATATCAGAATATAAATTTTTATAACTTGAAGGTCATAGAATATAAAGGGTTCACAGAAAAAAAAAAAAAAAAAAAAAAAAAAGAATGCCCTGTGCTGTGTTAAAAACAGAAAAAAAGATTGGAAAAGAAAAATGTGATTGCTAACTGCCTTGATTCTGATTTTGATGCCTGGATGAACCCAAGTGACAAATGAAAATAAGCAATGGGTGATTTTTAAAGCAAGTGTTTTGTAAATTTTTGGTAGTGGTAGTGATCATTGCTCAGAGGAGAGTGAAATGTAAATGTATGATCTATCCTGCCAGGGAAAGATGGGATCAAGGAACGCATAATGTAGATGTACACATATCATTTATAGTGTCAGATAAACTAAATATTAGCTTTCTGAAAAATGCAATTGATAGGTTAAGTTAAAATGTGTTCTTATTAGAGCTAGTCTACTTAAAGCGTATTCAAGATTCTTTCACAGAGAGTCTGTGACCTAGAGTCTGGTCCCATTTCTTGTCTTTCCCGGGTAACTGTTGTTTTGGTTCAGAATAAGGGCCCTTGTAATGCACTAGAGGAAAGGCTCACAGTTTAGCCTGGTGGGCAGAATTATAAAGATGCTTGCCTAAGATTACAATCCTTCATTTATGTAATCTACTGTTATTGAAGGTAGTGCTTTAAAAGGACTTTGCATATGTAATTAAGGCCTTCAAATAGTCAGATCATACTAGATTAGTCAATGGTTCTACTATAATTATGGAACTCAAAGTGGAAGAGAAAACTGAAGAGTCAGTCAGAAAGATAGTGTGGAAGAAGAGACATCCCGAATGTGAAACTAATTTAATATCTGGTCCCTAGCATTATGGTATAGGATCTTTTATGCAGGGAATTACCTAAGAGATAAGGATGGTCACCAACTAACAGCTATGGAGGACATGGTGATCTCAGTCCTACCATCAAAAGCAACTGGATTCTGCCAACAATTTAAATGAACTTAGAAGAAAATTCTCAGAATTGCTAATAAAAGCTATACTGGTCAACACTTGATTTTCACATTGCAAAATCTGAAGCAGAAAAACAAATTGAGCCAACCTGGATGTTTTAACTACAGGACTATGAGAATACTTGTGTTTTTCTAACCAATAAATGTGTGAAAATTATTTATGAACACAATAGAATATTAACACATCTGGTGTAGTAGTGGACAGGAGTTGTGTGGATCTATGAATCTAAATTCAAACAATTTGAACTGGTTTTGTTGTTCCTGCCAAACTGAAGATCTGCACTTCAATTTCTTTCTGCCTATAAAGTCTTCCTTTACTTCAGGTGAAGGGAAAAACACACAATGGGTAAAAAATAAAACCTAATTACACCAAATGAGAAGGAGGTGGTGACAGACTATTACAGTTCATAAAACAGAATTTAGGAGTTGAAATTTTGATACGATTTGATATCAGAAAGCAGTGAGAGGATAGAGATAAGATTATCAAAGGAAAGACAACATTTAGAAAGCAGCATTTTCCTTTTTAATTTGGTTGAGACAGCATCCTAAGAGGACTGTCAGTCTTTACCCTGAGAGACAGAAGTCCCAGATTATAGTCACAGAGCACATGTGTCCTCCCATGCAGTGAGAAGAGTAGAGTCAATACTTCTAAGTGCTGATAGCTGAGTTCTATGCACTTGAGGCAGGCCTTGCAGACGGGTGTAACCAAAATAAAAAACTCAAAACACACTTCTGAAAGCTCAGCTCAGAAAACAACTTCCATGTTAGCAGCAATTCCTAGGAAGAGGGAAAAGGGAATTAAACGTGATTTCAAAATAACTGAATTTAAAGTAAAGCAAAGCAAGACATACAGAAACTCATATGATGCAACCTATTATAAAGTAAATCTAATGAATGGATAAAGCAGATTCTCATCTCCATTTCTGACTGAGAGACATCTTTAGATGTCAGAGCTGGGACACTCATTGTAATGCACCACGATATAAAACTAATACTCTTGAAACTTTTTATCTGATACTAACATATTAATTATTCATTATGTGCAAGAGTGTTAGTATGTTGTCTTTTATTTTCCTTGAATTTAGTAAATGAGGTCATTCTTTCAAGTAACTTAGAGAAATTGACACTGAAGGCAGAGATACACATATGTGTGATTATAATTTACTCACATATTATTATATAGACCAATTATATGTAATCTTCTTAACAGAATATCATTAAATTAGACAAAGAGAAATACATCTATATTTCTGAAAAAAAATCACATTCAAGCATTTGTATTGATTTCTTTTCAAGTGTGTGGTTAATGATTAGTTTAACTCATGCCAGAAACAAAAGCCTTAGAGAAACATTGATTATTCTAATTTTAATAAGAATAAAATAAGCCCTTCATTATAATTTCCAGTAAGTATCACAAAAAATAGTAAGAAATTCAATCGTGAGATTAAACACACTTTCCTCGGGAAATAAAAATTCATAGTTCTTTCTTAACGATTGGATTGAAGTTACTAAGTACTTTTCCACATTATGGTGAAAAATCCAAATGATATAAAACTTCATCATTGTGCTTCAATTAAAATATCTTCATAAAATATTTGTTAAAATTCTCTATAAATTAATAATTATTAACTAACTTTGCTTTAAATGTTATAAACATGTATGAACATTATTTATTTACACATTTTATTGCCACTATAAATTCCTTAATTAATTCTAAGGCAATGAAATAAAGATTTAGATGTATATATTTTTAAAATATCTGTTCAAGATTTTATCTTTAAATATGCAATGCTAACTAAATCAAACGTTGTGGCTAAGAAACATTTAGCAAATACTGTGACTATCCCATTGCAAAAAAATAAATAAATAAACAAAAGAAAGAGAAGTAGTAATATAAAAGATAACAGGATTATTTAATATTTTTTAGATATGTTTGAGAGAACTGAAAACTTACAAAACAGGGATGAAATATTCAAGAAATATCCCAAATGGAGTGATCATACCTAATTGATGAATTAAGAACACTTTCAGCTTAATCCTAGAGCCTAAAGAAGAGAATCACAGAAAATAAAACCACCAAAAATAGTAAACAGAAACAAAAATAAGACAATTTACTAGAGGAAAGATTCAATTTACATTTAATTTTTTTCCTCAAATTAAATCAAACCTCAAGAAACCATAAGAAAAGTTCACATACATCATTTTCACTGGCAATAGAAGTTTCTGGAGGACAGATGAAGCACTTTCAGAAACTAATTTTGTAAAATGATTTTGAAATTTAAAGTATGAAGCAAAAGTACTAAGTAAGTATGTATAAGACCTAAAAGCATTAAGAAGCACAAAGGAAAAGTCTCTTGGAATTAACAGGGTTTGCTCTTTGGAAATAATCTGTTTTAAATAAAATGCCTCAGAATAACATCCTTGCAGTCAAATAAAACAAAAATTAATCCTATTTTCATTGACTTAATCAACTATTTGATGTTAGAGAAGATTAAAAAAAAGAAGAGGAAAATTAAATAAATCCCACATGTAATTTCAGTAGTTATACAGATGACAGGACATTATGGTCATGTAGAAAGCACAGCAGCAATAGGTTTGTGAAAGACTTGAGTGTACCTGGTAAATTAGATTTCAGACATGGAGAGTCTGAGAGCTCAAAGGAAAAAACAATTAATAATAATATCAGACTGTAAGTCTGGTGCTATGGGAGATATCAAAGTTGGAGACAGATTGCAACATTGCTTAGCTTTTATTTAAAAAAACATCTCAGGGATACTTGTTTATATTATTCAGATCTTACCGATCTGTTTGAAATATCACAACATCATGATGTCACAAAATGTAATTGCTAAATGACACTTCTCCCTTCTTTTCCTGACAATTGTTTATTTAATATCGCCACAAATTTCTCTAATATGCATCTCCAATAAACATGGCAAAACGTGACTATGAATATACTCACATCTACTTTTTCTACCAGCAAAGGTAAATCTGCTCTTGCTTCTGTGTTTGTATTTTCTTTAATTGCACTATTTGTAATGTTCTTGTTGACTGGCAGTTCTGTCAAAATGTAAGTAATATGTGTATTATTATACATTATATAATAAATTAATTATTATAATTAATAATTATAATTATTACTATTATTATAAAATGAGCCTTAATTATGAGTGGTTGTTTTTGTTAGTGTTAACCGTCTGCAACAGGGTTATTCAGCAGAAGACATAAGTATACAACTGTGGTATTTATTCTTGTTTTTCAAATCTTGACAGTGAGTTTGCTAAAACAGCAGAAACCCTAACAAATGTCTAAAAGGTGTGATTTAGGCTGTGCCCTGTTTTTTCTTTTCTTTTTCCTTTTTATCTTTGTTTGTTCTTTAATTTTTATTGGTGTATTAAAGTTATACATAATAGTTGAGTTCATTTTGAAAAAATCATACATGCATGGAATTTAATGTACTCCATTTCAGTGCCCAGTGTCTCGGCTCTCCCTCCCCTCCTCCCTGACCCCACTACCCTCCTCCCTGCCCCATTCCCTGTCTTCTATTCTGTTGGTCTACCGTGTACTCATTTGTGTATTTTTAGTTGGTGCTTTATGGATATGCACAAAGGCAGAATTGATATGCACACAGTGTACTTTTGTCAAGTTCATTCTGCATTGCCACCTGTTACCCATTCCTCCTCCATCTTCCTCAATCTCCTTTCACCCTGCAAATCTTCCCTCTGTCTTTATGTTATTCAACTTCCTACCCCTTTTTTTGTTCCCTTACTTTACTCTAAACTTCTGCATGTAAGAGAAAACATTTGATCTTTGATTTTCTAACTCTGGATTATTTCACTAGGTATGATGTTCTCCAGTTCCATACAAATGTCATGATTTTATTCATTTCAATGGCTGAAAAAAACTCCATTATATATGTATACATATATATGTATCACAGTTTTGTAATCCATTCATCCATTGACAGGTTCCATAATTTGGCTCTAGAGACTTTCACTGTCATGAACACTGATGTGGCTATGCTGTTTGTTTGGTTTTTTTAATCTAAGTTTGTAATGTTCTCATTGACAAGCAGTCCAGTCAAAATTTAAGTAATATGGGATTTGATTTTTTTTTCTTAATAACACATATGTAATTCACCAGAATGTCTTAGTTGTTCTACACACTCATGGTTTAAAAAACTATTAGACATTTAATGATGTTTGATTACAATAAGATTGGTATTCATTATTTGTTTCAATTTTCATATTATGGTTGTTAGTACTTAGAAATGCAATTGGTTATTTTATCTTATTTAACATTATATACAGAATTCTTACTATATTTACAAATTAATTCTAATAGTTTTTCTATAGATTCTTTAGGCTTTTAAAAGTATGAATGTGACATAATAATAAATTATTTATTTTTTACATTCCAAGTAGAATATTTTTCTCTTTCCTTGCCTTAATGCATTAGGTAGAATACCAGCTACACCATAATAAAGTGTTAACTTTGCTTCATTCCTAAGATGAAGGCAAACATATTTAGAGTAGGATTATCAATAGTTTGTTAGTAAAAGGTATGTTTAATGAAGATATGTTGATAGATATGTGTATATTTTTATAATTTGTTAATAACTCATTTGATTTTGAAATTGATCAAATTCGATTTCATTTTGTGTCAGCTGGGAGGATGACATTTTTAATTTTATTCTAGTTTTGTAGAATTATATTGATTAACTTTAAATATTAACCCAGACTTTTAAAAAGTATTTAGCCCAATTTAACATGATGTATTATTCAGTAGTGTATGTGTATACACATGTGCACGTGCACAGAGACACATCCATATGGTAGATTTTAACTGATTTTTCATAAATACATAGAACTATTCATGTATTTTAGGTTATATATTTAAATTAAAATTCTGGATCTCTTTTGCTTTAGTAGTTTATTTCTTGTCTTCACATTAGATTTCATTTACCATTTTAAGGTCAATTTATTCATACTTTCTAAATTGTTCATATGTATGCGTAGTATTCTAAATTTTTTACTTTCTCTTACTGAAATATTTTTTCTTAGGGTTTTAAAATTGTTCCAAAGTTTTACTTTGGCAGAATCCCACAAATTTTTATACATGATAGTTTTATTATCATCCACCTAAGCTATTCTGTTTAAAATAATTTTATCAACCAAATGTGTCATTCTTGATTTCTAAATATACAGGGGGACTTTTCTTTTGTGCCTTTAGACCACACATTGTAATTAGATTTGACATGAACAATAAATTGGTATATAAGTATCTTCCCTAGTATGTAGGTACCTCAAACTTAGTATTTCCATAGTGTACTTTATTATGTTTCCTATTGTCTTATACCTTGATTAATTAAATCCTTATTCATATGTATTTTCATATCAATTCATAGAAAACACTTTAATTCACATTTGTCTACAGAGTCCATCATATATTTTTATAACTTTTTTCTTAAATATTCCACAATTCCATTCAGAAATTTATAATAAATATGGAAAAGATTATTTCCCCCTCTCTTCTATATATTACATTTCCCATTCTTTCTGAAATGTTTTATTTTCATAGTTCTATTTTTTTTAGTTTTTATAGGCTTATGTTAATTTTAAAATGAAAGAATGTATAGAAAATGTTACTCTATATAACAGCTAGTAGATAGCATATTGTGCTAATTGTAAAATTTGTTCTTGATATAATCATGCCCTGAAAAATGATATTTTAGCCAATGATGAGCAGCATATTAATCCTGCATATAATCCTGCAGCATCATAATCCTAAGGGATTATAATGAAGCTAAAAATTTCCTATTTCCTAGTGAATGCAAAGGTAAAAGGAAAATTAGGAGAAAAGAAAACAGAATAAATGGAAGAAAAATCTCATAGAAAATTTACATTGAAGCATTAAGTAGAAGCATTTGCAGTTCTCTCTAATCTCCATAAAAAATGAAAAAATGAAAACATTGACTCCCAACTTAGAAAGGTTTCATTAAAAGAAGGGGATGTTTGTGGTACCTTATTTACTACAAGCAAATCCATGAAGGAAATAAAAGAAACAAACCAAGAAAATCACCATGGTTTTATCTGTGAAAAGAGTGGTACTTCCTCAAGGAGAGCCAGGTCATTCTGGAAGTTCGGAAGGCACTTCTACCATAGGAGATGACAGCTCTATGCTGCTATATTTCTCCTGAAGACCTTCCAGTGGAACAAGATGTCAAGGTGGAAGACAGTGATAGTGATGATCTCAATCCTAGGTAAGCCTAGGCTAATGCACATGTTTGGGTCCTAGTTTCAGCAAAAAAATAAAAGAGAATAACATGTTTTAAATAGTAAAATCATGAAGGATTTAAGAAATTTAAAATCATTAGGATATAAGAAAGAATATATTTTTTATAGTTGTACAATATTTGTTAAGCATTATAACAAAAGAAAGTTAAAAGTTTATGAAGTAAAAATGTAATAGTGAGCTAACATTAATATTGAAGGTAGAAAAGTATGTTTTTAATAAATCCACAGCAACCTAAGTGTACAGTGCTTAAAGAGTATAGGTAGTATATTGTAAAGTCCCAGGTTCCACTTCCACCCACACCTACTCCCTGACACTCAGATCAAATTCCAGTATTGCAACTTCACTGAAGGTAAGTGTCCCACAGAGAGGTGTGCCTTCCTTTTTTTTTTTTTTTTTTTTTTCCAGTTTTACTTATTATTATATTGTTTTTTACTGGGCATCTTTCCATGTTTAGATGCACAAATACTTAGTATTATGTTAGAAATAGCTTAAGTGTTCAGAAGAGTAACATGCTATATGTATCTGTAGTTTTGGAGCAATAAGTTTTGTTATGTAGCCTAAGTGTAGGTACCATCTACGTTTGAGTATACTCTAGTGACAGAATCACCTAACAGTGAACTTCTCAGAAAATTCCCCATTATCATGGGATGCATGACTGTCTTAAATATTCATGATGTGGTAGTTTGCCAGCAATGAATGGAAATATCTCAAGAGAAGCATTCAATTTATATCAAGTTATAACTGAAAGAGATTTCAGAAATGAGTAAATAACGCTTGAATTTCCAGACATGAAAAAAATCAATATTTCTTAGGTTTAAGATATAAAAAATTAATAAGAAGTAAAGATTTGTCTAAAGAAAAAATTGACAATCAAATGCTAAACAAACTAAGTCAAATCTCATGTCATATGCAAAAATTAACTCAAAGCAAATAACAGAATTGTATATAAACCTAAACCTAACTCTATAAACTACTAGAAGAAACAAAGTAGTAAAATATTCTAATCTTGGATTAGTAAAAATTTATTAGATAAGGCATCTAATGTACATGCCAATGAAGTTTTTTTTTTTAATTGAACATCATTAAAGTTAATATTACTACTATTTGGAAAGCTGGGGAAAATATTTATAATTGATATATCTGACATGTGACGTGTATTCACAGTACATTCAAAACTCACAAAACTCACTAATAAGTATAACACAATAAAGAAATAAAGTATCTGAAAATATAATCTGCAAAGCAAAATATATAAAGGTATCAGATGGGATATAAAAATACAATTGAATGTAAGCTACAAATCATTGGTCATTAGGGAAATAAGATGTCCCATACATTCATTAGACTATCTAAAATTAAAGACTATATCAAGTGTTGATAAAGATGTAGAAAAATTAGAACTCTCATGTTCTAATAGTGGGGATGCACAATGATATAACATTGATGTTTGTTAAGTTAAACTTACATACTATGTGACGTAGCCATTCCACTTTTAGATGTTTGCCCAAGAGGAAGCAAAATATATGTCCATGTCAAATGTGTATATTACTTGGTGTAGGGTTGCATGCCTGTAATCCTAGATACTTGGGAGGCTGAGGAAGGAGAATTTTGGGCCATCCTGGGCCATTTTATGAGCCAGTTTCAAAATGAAAAATAAAAAGGTCTAGGTATGTAGCTTAATGTTATCAGAACCGTAGGTTCAATCCTCAGTAGTGGGGAAAAATTCTATATAGGAAATACCATAGGAGCTTTATTCTAACAATCCAAATATGAAAATAATGCAAAGGCAACAAATAGTATTAAAAACATTAAAATTAATAACTATTAATAATGTGACAAATTGAATGAATCCCATAATAAGTATGTTTAGTAAAAGCAGTTAGAAGAAAAGAGTATATATGATTTTATGAACATAAACTTCTTAAAAGTAAAAACTCATCTATATTCATAGATGACAGAATGGTGAATTCTTGGGAAGAGAAGTAGCAGGGTTAGGGAGGTGTCATAAGGAGAGATTAGAAGAGACCTGGAAGGTCATCGAGGGCTGGATTATGCTCCCAAATTTCATACACCAAAGCACTGATTTTCAGTACCCCAGAATATGGTCATATTGGTAATGTCCTTAAGGAGATAATCAATCTAAAATTAAGTGATAAGGGTGGAATCTACTTTAATATTTTTATATAAAGAGGAGATTAAGAGACAGTCTTATACTCAGAGGGACGATTTGAAGTCTCGAATAGAAGGTAACCATCAATAAGCCAAGGGAAGAGGTCTAAGGAGAGATCAAAACTGCCAAAACAATGGCCGCAGACTTCTGATACTGGTCTTGAAAATCAGGATCAGGTCCTCCTTCTCCCATGTTAAAAATTAAACTGCAGAGAAACACCAAGGCAAAAACAGAAAGTGAATTTTATTTAAGAGATAGAAAGAGAGAGAGAGGCAGAGAGAGAGAAAAGAGGGGGGGAGGAGAGAGAGAGAGAGAGAGAGAGAGAGAGAGAGAGAGAGAGATTGAGAGAGAGAAAGATTCCTCTGGAGAGGATCTGGGGAACCAGAGCTGGTGCTGATGGGAGTGAGTGTGTCTTGCCCCTTTATAGATTTTAGATTTCTTTTCTTCTCATTCACCCTCAGCCTCTTATCTTGACTTCCTGAGAAAAAGAGCCACCCAGGGGTGCTTATTTACAACTCCTTGTATAGGTAGCAGCAATACCATGGAGGTAACCTTGGTAACTGGTTGAGAGGAGGGGAACATGCTCTGGAGGTGTTAGCATTTCTTTGACTTTTCTTTGATTTAGCCCTTATCTCCCTGACCCAATAATTCATTATCTACCTTGACTATCTGTCCTTTGCCCCACTTCTCACTTCTAGCCTCCAGAATTGCAGAAAACACGTCTGTTGTTCAAGCAATCCAGTTGTGATATTATTGCAGAAACCCTAGCAAACTAGTGTAATGCAGATTGAATGGGTGCACAAAAATTTCAAAATTTTTTTAGTTTCATAATTTAACTATGTGCCATTTAATGTTTGCCTATTAGTCCTCTTTAAAACCATTTATAAATGTAAACATTGCATTAAAAATCTTTAAAGTAAACATTCATCTCAAAATATTAAAATCATCTTTCAAAATTTTCTACAAATGCAGCAAACATTTTAATGAATCCATATGGAATATGAATTACAAGTGAAAATTTAATCTTTATTTTCCAATAACAGCTAAATATCCTTGGTTTATTTAAAATGTCATGAAATAGATAATATGTCATGGCTTTTATGTGTAGTGAGCACAACACAGATTCTGAAGCCAGATAGGGATGTTTCAACACTCGGCCTTAACTATCATTCTTTACAAGATGTAGGAAATTGTTTTTCACAATTCTGGTTTATCTTCTAAATGGGAAAAGCAAAATACTGATAAAAGAAATCAAGAAAACAATCATCACGTGTTCTTTCATTTTTGCTCAATAATTATTTGCTTTTATATATGCTTTTCTACTTCCTATTATCTCTCTTTTTAGCATCTTTCAATTTTCTTATCCTCTATCAAATGCTAATGTTGATGAATATTGATTTAATTTAATTTCCTCAGAAGAGTCTCATTATATCTGTCTCTCTTCTGTTTTCTAAGCAATGTACATGCACATCTTTGGAAAACATCATATAATGCATTGATTAATAAGGCCCTTAGACTTTAAAATGTCATTAAAAAAAAAGAAGTGATGAGAGTGATCCATTTTTAGTTTGCAACGTATGGAAAGCATTTTAGTTTATTCAATAGTAATCAACAGCTTCTGCACTGTTATTTACTGATTGCTGTTACATCTTCCTAAGGGGCTTGAGTAGAGATTAAGTGCTTCATAGAAAAGTTACAGAGTCTGAGCCTGAAGGCATTGCATAATGAAGGTAAAATTAGAGAGACAGTACTTTTGACATCTGTAGGAATCATATTTTGCAAATATAGCTTAACATTCTGAGTTTTTTTTCTATCCTTCAAATTCAGATATGCTGCAAACCTCTGTAGAGAATGAAGGAATAAACTGTCAGAGTTGTTTTCACAGAATAAATTCAAAATTCCCTCCTGGGTTCTTCGCAGACACGTTTTTCATTTACTGGTGAACTGGAATAGGTAAAAAATCACACCTTTTCCCATTAATATGAATGTTATCGGATGACTCTGGTGTTAAAATTCTTCTTTAGCAAAGATAGAGGAGACAAAGAATACTCTTTGGAATGAATTCACACTGATTACAAACTCCATTTTCTCTGAGCTCCGCAAACTTTTAGATTTTTTCTTCTTTTTTTCATAAAAATATTTGAAAAAGATACACTTTTTTTTAATTGTAAACAAATGGGATACATGTTGTTTCTCTGTTTGTACATGGAGTCAAGGCATACCATTGGTGTAATCATAAATTTACATCGGGTAATGTAGTATGATTCATTCTGTTATATTTTCCCTTCCCGCCCACCCCTCCCACTCTTCTTTTCCTTCTATACAGTCCTTCCTTCCTCCATTCTTGCCCCCCTCCCTAACCCTAACCCTAAACCTAACCCTAACCATAACACTAACACCTCTCACCCCCCATTATGTGTCATCATCCACTTATAGCGAGATCATTAGTCCTTTGGTTTTCTGAGATTGGCTCATCTCACTTAGCATGATATTCTCCAATTTCATCCATTTGCCTGCAAATGCCATAATTTTATCATTCTTTATGGTGGAGTAATATTCCATTGTATATATATACCACAGTTTCTTTATCCATTCATCAACTGAAGGGCATCCAGGTTGGTGCACAATCTGGCTACTGTGAATTGAGCAGCTATGAACATTGATGTGGCTGTATCTCTGTAGTATGCTGATTTTAAGTCCTTTGGGTATAGGCCAAGGAGTTGGATAGCTGGGTCAAATGGTGGTTCCATTCCAAGCTTTCTGAGGAATCTCCATACTGCTTTGCAGAGTGGCTGCACTAATTTGCAACCCCACCAGCAATGTATGAGTGTACCTTTTTCCCCACATCCTCGCCAACACCTATTGTTGCTTATATTCTTGATAATTGCCATTCTAATTGGGGTGAGATGGAATCTTAGGGTAGTTTTGATTTGCATTTCTCTTATTACTAGAGATGTTGAACATTTTTTCATATATCTGTTGATTGCTTGTCCATCTTCTTCTGTGAAGTGTTTGTTCATTTCCTTAGCCCATTTGTTGATTGGATTATTTGTATTCTTGGTGTAGAGTTTTTTGAGTTCTTTATAGATTCTGGAAATTAGTGCTCTACCTGAAGTATGAGTGGCAAAGATTTTCTCCCACTCTGTAAACTCTCTCTTCACATTACTGATACTTTCCTTTGCTGAGAGAAAGCTTTTCAATATAAATCTATCCCAGTTGTTGATTCTTCTTTTATTTCTTGTGCTATGGGAGTCCTGTTGAGGAAATCTGATCCTAAGCTGACATGTTGAAGATTTGGACCTACTCTTTCTTCTATAAGATGAAGGGTCTCTGGTCTGATTCTGAGGTCCTTGATCCATTTTGAGTTGAGTTTTGTGCAGGGTGAGAAATAGGGGTTTAATTTCATTCTGTTGCATATGGATTTCCAGTTTTCCCAGTACCATTTGTTGAAGAGGCTATCTTTTCTCCATTGCATATTTTTGGCCCCTTTGTCTAATATGAGAAAACTGTATTTATTTGGGTTTGTGTCCATGTCCTCTATTCTGTACTATTGATCTACTCGTCTATTTTGGTACCAATACCATGCCGTTTTTGTTACTATTGATTTGTAGTAGAGTTGAAGATCTGGTATTGCAATACCCCCTGCTTTGCTCTTTCTGCTAAGGATTGCTTTTGCTATTCTGGGTTTCTTATTCTTCTAGATGAACTTCAAAATCTCTTGCTCTATTTCTGTAAGGTACGTCATTGGAATTTTAATTGGGATTTCATTGAATCTATATAGCACTTTTGGTAGTATGACCATTTTGACAATATTAATTCTGCCTATCCAAGAACATGGGATATCTTTCCTTTTCTTAGATTTTCTTTAATTTCTTTCTTCAGTGTTCTGTAGTTCTCATTGTAGAGGTCTTTCACCTCTTTTGTGAGATTGATTCCCAAGTATTTTATTTTTTTCCAGGCTATTGTGAATGGGGTAGTTTTCCTAATTTCTCTTTCTGAAGATTCATCACTTATGTATAAAAATGCATTGGATTTATGAGCATTGATCTTGTAACCTGCTACTTTACTGAATTCACTTATGAGTTCTAAGAGTTTTCTGGTGGAATTTCCAGGTTCCTCTAAATATATAATCATGTCATCAGTGAACAGGGATAGTTTGAGTTCTTCTTTTTCTATTCGTATCTCTTTAATTTCTTTGGTTTGTCTAATTGCTCTGGCTAGAGTTTCAAGGACAATGTTGAATAGAAGTGGTGAAAGAGGGCATCTCTGCCTTGTTCCAGTTTTTAGGGGGAATGCTTTCAGTTTTTCACCATTTAGAATGATATTGGCCATGGGTTTAGCGTAGATGGCCTTGTTAAGGAATGTTCCCACTATCACTATTTTTTCTAGTGTTTTGAGCATGAAGGGATGCTGTATTTTATCAAATGCTTTTTCTGCATCTATCAAAATAATCATGTGATTCTTAACGTTAAGTCTGTTGATATGGTGAATGACATTTATTGATTTCCAGATGTTGAACCAAACTTGCATCCCTGGGATAAAACCCACTTGATCGTGGTACGCTATCTTTTTAATATATTTTTGGATGCGATTTGCTAAAATTTTGTTGAGAATTTTTGCATCAATGTTCATTAAGGATATTGGTCTGAAATTTTCTTTCCTCAATGTGTCTTTGTCTGGTTTAGGTATCAGAGTGATATTGGCTTCGTAGAATGAGTTTGGGAGGGTTCCCTCCTCTTCTATTTCATGGAATACTTTGAGGAGTATTGGAATGAGCTCTTCTTTAAAGGTTTTGTAGAATTCAGTTGAGAACCCATCTGGTCCCGGACTTTTCTTTGTTGGTAGGCTTTTGATGACCTTCTATTTCATTGCTTGAAATTGATCTATTTAAAATATGTATGTCTTCCTGGTTCAGTTTGGGTGGATTATATGTCTCTAGATACCTACTGATGTCTTCGAGATTTTCTATTTTGTTGGAGTATTGATTTTCATAATAACTTCTGATTATGTTTTGTATTTCAATAGTGTCTGTTGTGATATTTCTTTGTTCATTCCAAATTTTAGTAATTTGAGTTTTCTCTCTCTCCTTCTCTTTGTTAATGTGGCTAAGGGTTTATCAATTTTGTTTATTTTTTCAAAGAACCAACTATCTTGTTAATTTTTTCGATTGTTTCTTTTGTTTCAATTTCGTTGATTTCAGCTCTGATCTTAACTATTTCCCTGTCTACTACTTTTGGTGTTGGTCTGCTCTTCTTTTTCTAGAGCTTTGAGCTGTAGTTTTATGTCATTTATTTGTTGATTTTTACTTCTTTTGTTGAATGTGCCCCATGAAATAAATCTTCCTCCAAGTACTGCTTTCATAGTTTCCCAGAGATTTTGATATGATGACTTTGTTCGCGTTTACTTCTAAGAATTTTTTTATTTCCCTCCAGATGTCTTCTATTATCCATTCATCATATAATAATGTATTATTTAATCTCCAGGTATTGGAGAAGTTTCTGTTTTTTATTCTGTCATTTATTTCTAATTTCAATCCATTATGATCTGATAGAATACAATGTAGTATCTCTATCTTCTTGTATTTGCTAACAGTAGCTTTGTGGCATAAGACATGGTCTATTTTAGAGAAGGATCCATGTGCTGCTGAGAAGGAAGTGTATTCGTTCTTGGATGGTATATTCTATATATGTTCGTTAAGTCTAAATTGTTGATTGTGTTATTGTGATCTATGGTTTCTTTATTCAATTTTTGTCTGGAAGATCTATCCAGTGGTGAGAGAGGTGTGTTAAAATCACCTAGTATTATTGTGTTGTGGTCTATTTGATTTCTGGAATTGAGAAGGATTTGGTTGACATATATGGATGAGCCATTGTTTGGGGCATAGATATTTATGATTGTTATGTCTTGCTGATTTATGCTTCCCTTAAGCAGTATATAATGTCCTTCTTTATCCCTTCTGACTAGTTTTGGCTTGAAGTCCACATTATCTGAAATGAGGATGGATACTCTAGCTTTTTTGCTGTGTCCATGTGTATGGTTTTTTTTTTTTTTTTTTTTTCCCATCCTTTCACCTTTAGTCTGTGGGTATCTCTTTCTATGAGATGAGTCTCTTGCAGGCAGCATATTGTTGGATTTTTCTTTTTAATCCAATCTTCCAGTCTATGTCTTCTGTTTGATGAGTTCAGGCCATTAACATTCAGGGTTATTATTGTGATATGATTTGTATTCCCAATCATTTGACTCATTTTTGTTTTTTGATATGATTTGGTTTCTCCTTTATTTGGCTATACCTTTAGGCTAGTTCCTCCATTTGCTGATTTGCATCGTTGTTTTTCATCTCTTCCTCATGGAATATTTTGCTGAGAATGTTCTGTGGAGGCCCCGCTGGGATATGAACCCAGGATCTCTTCTTTTTGTTTATTTATTTATTTGTTGTGGTTTCAGGGATCTAACTCAGAACCTCACTGATGCTAGGCAAGTGCTCTGTTCTACACTGAGCCACATGCCAAGCACTGAAAGCTTTCTAAAGATCAATTCTAATGATTGTCATTTAAAATAAAGTGGGGATTTAGCTCAGTGATAGAAATTGCCTGAGGCCCTGGATTCTATTCATAGCAAAAAGAAAAAGAAAAAAAAAAAAAAGGAAGACCAAGGCAGGAAATAGAAGCCTAGAGCATTAAAGCTTCCAGGAAAATACTAACATGCTCCAAACCAAACTCAACAAAAACAAATAAACAAAGCAGACAAGCAAACTTAATTCAAATACATCAAGGGGTATGAATTTCAGTTCAAATTAATACATAAATTTGGCTTACTAATTGAATAAATGAACCATAGTAATATAAGATTTTAATAAATGTGGAAACTGGGTAAGGGGTATTTGTGAAGTAATTCTATTACTTTTGTGATTTTTTTTCCCCATAAATCAAAGTTGTTCTAAAATTTAAAAGTCTAAAATATGCTTAATCACAGGATTTTAAAGAATAACCTGAGTTTGGATCAGTTTGTGTGTGTCCCATGGATTAAACCCCAGGGCACTTAACTACTGTCACTATCCAGCTCTTTTTAAATTTTTTTTTTTTTTTTTTTTTTTTTTGAGACAGATCTTACTAAATTGCGTAGGACCTCACTAAATTGCTGAGGTTGGCTGTGAATTTGCAATCCTTCTGCCTCAGTCTACCCAGCTACTGAGATTATAGATGTGCGTCTGCACTACCAGCAAGTAAAATCTTTTCTTTTTTAAGATGATAAGTATGGTGCTTTAATATTCTCTCTCTCCATCTACTAGTTTTAACCAGAATATATCATGCATATAGAAGGTGGGTATATATAATACAAAGGTTAGTATCTCTTTATATGGTCCAAAATATCTGATTTTGTGAATTCATACTTGTATCCATAAGTTCAAAATGCTTTGCAATTTTACATTACCTATGTCAAATAATTTTCGTCATAAATCTGAATGATCATATTTAAATAAAGTTTTATAGATTAAACTCTATGGTAAATATATTAAAATTGAGAATTTTCTCACAATTACGTAAATATTTTAATTGAATTATAGGATTAATTTTCCATGCTCAATGGACAAACAACCCTATCACGCAAATTTCTCTTGATTATTTAAACAATTCTTTTTAAGCTGTCGAATTGAACTTTTTTTAATATACATATACAAAAACTCTCAGAAGATTTTTTTAAAGAAACAGCTTATGGTTTTCCAGTGTTCAATAAGTTATTCATTACTATTTTTATGAGGCAGTATTTCAAGACTAACTTTATATTTATTACAAGTAACATTCCCCTTGCCATTTGATTTCATTTTAGTTTTCTATGTAAGAAATGGACTATGACAATAAGCATTCATTTAAACTTCAAAGATCAGAAAGATCTTCTGCAGATATGAAATAATAAGAAGTAAAATTTTTCTGAGGACTTTAGGGTTTAAAATATTCTTATTCATAAGTGTTCTACTTGTGCAAGATGAACAAAATGTATCACTGATTGGAACAAGTCATGAATTCAGTTTGTATTAAAAAGTCAACTTTGTATAGTTCATAGTTTGAGCAAACAACAGAGCCTTCATTATTAAAAAGGCAGTAGAATGCAGTATAAACCTTTGTAAAATGTGATCCATGTAAACTAAGTCTTTTGAATCATCTCCTGTACCAGCTTTTTGGATATTAGAACAGCACATTTGCATATGAATATATCTAAGGAGGCTTAGATTAACAAAATCCACCTAACATTGTTTATCCGAGTTTTGTCCAAGTCAATTTAACTTTGAAATGCTTTTTTTATCCAATAGTTATTAATCCTATGTAAATATTATATTCTATGTAATATGATTTAGGAAATGCGATCATATAAGAAAATATGTGATATAAAACTTATAATCCGGATATGTCACATTATAGTCGTTTAGAGTTGCCAAAGCCACTTACGTTTTCTTAGACTTAGCTTATTCAGATAAAAAATAGTTATAATACCTAACCCAAGGACTGTGTGAATAAATTAATATATGCACATATGAAACTATATTTATGCATATTTGTGTATTTATATCTTCAAGATTCATTTATCTGAAGGTAGCATTCTTAAATTTTATGTGTTAAATATACATATGCACAGTCATTTTAGGGTTAGAAGTGGAATAGGAGTTACTGAAATTCTACTGCAGACTTTCATTGAGGTGCAGAACCAGCATTTCACAAGTGGTAGGGATTTTCCATCCCATTTCATTACCGAAAGTCAGTTTATGAATCCAGTGATCTTTTTTCTTCCATTTTGTTTATTAATTCTCTGAGGTTTCAGGTTGATTTTGACACCAATTATGATATCAAAGGACTTCTACTGACTGCATGGTGAAATTCGCCTATTGTTCTCTTCAAAACTCTCTTGCTTTTGATCACTGATTATGATACACTTTCTGTGTTTCAAGTGATAACCATATCATTATCAATTGCTTCTGTGAGTAAAAATTCTGAGTCAAAACTTAAAAAGTATCCATTAGCCAGAATTTTAAACAAAATATATTTTGGGTTATTCTGAACTTCTGAAAGTATTTAACAATATTTTGAGTATAATATGTCAGTTATCACTTATTCAGAATTAGTACAATTTTTTTAGGAGCACTCTGTGACCTGCAGAGTAAAAGTAAATAGAGTCATGAGAAGAAAAGATTCAAAAGTATAAGATGTTTGTGTGTGTGTGTGTGTGTGTGTGTGTGTGTGTGTATACACACACACACACACATATATATATGTTTAAATGTATATATGTATGCTTCCTATTTGTCTATATTACCTAATATATATATGTGTGTATATATATATATATATCTACCTAAGATATTTAAACAAATATGCAAGTAGATATCTAATAGTCTCCTCTTTATATAAATGTATTCCAAGAGTTAGAGCATTATAATGAATCAGGGTGATAGGTGAATCTGAGAAAAAGTTAAAAGGAGTCTATGTATATTGATTATTATTTTGATTATTATGATTTTTTCATTTTAAATTATTTAATAAATAATCTATTCCCAAGCTCTCAATAGGCACAAATGTGGAATAGGAAATTTGATAATATAGATAAACTTAAGCAAAAAAGACAATTTGGAAAAACCTAGAATTATAGTGTTATATTAATATTGAAATAATAATATTAATTATTATTTAAAGGTGAGAATTGAGAGCTCTATTCAATTTTATACCAACAAAAGCAACTTGACACCTTTACCTTTGAATGTGTAGTACTCTTTAGTATATAGCTATTTTAGTCAGTTTTTTTCATTTCTATGATCAAAAGACCTGACAAGAACAATTTTGGAGGAGGAAATGTTTATTTTGGTGCCCACAGTTTCAGAGTTCTCAGTCCATACCTGACCAACTCTGTTAACACAAAAAGATCTGGCAGGACACAAACCTCACAAATCATCTTAGCTGTTTATTCCGGAAGGGGCTACAGGGATGAAATGGCACCGGTGGACCCACTTTCCAGGTGGAAAATGAACCACTGAACAAAGAAATGGACTGGGTTTATATAGATTATTTTCGAGGGTTAGTCTAGTGAGCATATCAGTTTGGGCACTCAGGAAACAGGTTTGTAAGAATTTGAAAACTTGTTTTTACTGGGCAATATTTTTACTCAGGGAAGAATGGAGAGTCTGGGGTGAGCATTCAGTGTTTATCTCTTTCACTTCAGAGTCCCATTGTACTGTCACTGGGAAAGGATATATTTGGGGAAGGATCAATGCTTTGGCTTCCTTTCTAGGGTTTGTTCTGTCACTGGGAAAGAATGCACTGAGAAAGTTGCCAATGTTTCACTCCCTTTTCTCACGCCTCACTGTTTTGGTACTTTTCCGTTTCCGTATGTAATAAACGCCATTGCTCTGGGTTAGAGGTGAGGAACATCATGGTAGAAGAGTGTGGCAGAAGAAAATAGCTCAGGAAATTGTATCAGTAAACAGAGAGAGACTTCTCTCACCAAGGACAAAATATATATCCCAAGTGACACCCCAATGACACCCCTCTTCCAATCACACCCTACTACCTAGTTAGGTTAAGGCAGGCCCTCATAACCCAATCATTTCACCTCTAAACTTTCTACCATGTCTCACACATGAGTTTTTTGGGGGACACCTAATATGTAAACCATAATAAACAATGAATGATGTTCTGAGGTTTATAGAAATAATGGGTATTAAATTTAAAGGCATGTCTTTATGATGATATAGGCTTATGATAAGAGAAGTAGGGTAGCATAAGAAAAGATTAGAATGAAATCTGGGTGAGAACACTGTTACTGTCTCTTCCTCTTAATGGCAACATGTACTTCATAAGAACTTGATCCATTTACTATTACTACTTAAGTAGTGCTTAGCTTAGCACAATGTCTAGTGAAAATTTATCACAAATATATACAATTTCTAAATAAAACTAATTTTGAACAAATATTGAGTTGAAATTTCATTGCTGTTGAATTCTTATCAACTATTAAAGAATAAATATAAAATAGATTTTGAGATGATGTGCATTTATACACAACAGAT
Organism: Sciurus vulgaris; assembly: GCF_902686455.1. Classification (NCBI taxonomy): domain Eukaryota; kingdom Metazoa; phylum Chordata; class Mammalia; order Rodentia; family Sciuridae; genus Sciurus; species Sciurus vulgaris. The sequence goes on from NC_136466.1 coordinate 148,337,026, forward strand.
CATAAAAATTCCTGTGATGGTTAATGTCTTGTCAATTTGATGGGTCTGGGCTCTGGGGAAATCACAAATAAAACAAAAAAGCCAAACAAAATCCAATAAAACAAAAAAGAGAAGGGAGGATTTATCCTTTTTGCCTTGCTGCTTGAACTGAGACATGAACCCTCTCCTGTCCTCAGGAAATTTGTGCTACTAACTCCTTGGTGCTCAAGCCTTTGCACAGACTATGTTCCATCACCAACTTTCATGCTTTCCTGGGTCTCCAGCTTGAAGATGACTTCACAGTTTTCATAAGTACATGAATCAGTTTCTCATTTTGCACACACACACACACACACACACACACACACACACACACACACACCCCTCTCTTTTCGTTTCTATTCATCAGTATAACCCTGACTAAACCATTTCCCTGAGGTTCATGCTGTAAGGCCCCCAAAAAGAAAACCCCAACTCTGTCCCATGGATCGACAGCAACCCCAATCAACCCCAGGAGGCGTCACTTGATGCAAACCGCAAGAGGTGTTTATTCCAGCGCACTGGGACCCAACTCGTGACTCAAGCTGGAGTCCAGGAGTCGAGTCCCGAGCAAAAAATCTTGTAGGTTTATAAAGGCAGAGACTACACATCGGGAGGGGTCGCACATGAAAGGGAAAAAAGCAAAAAAGGGGAACAAAGCTGCTGGGAAATTCCAAAGGGGGTCTGGGTTTGCTGATAACATACATCATGTATCACAATGTTTTACAACAGGGCGTAGATTCTGGTCAATAGTTTCTGGTAATCTTACTGTCTGAGCACTATCTGGCTCAATTTACTCTTTTACTCTCTGTTTGGGGCTGTTTCCTGGAACAGCTTTAAGGGCTTTGTTCCCATTACTGGGAGGGAGACCTTAGGGAGTTGAGATAAAACATCTTAAAAAAATGTCCATTCTTTCAATGCTAAAATTACATTCTGGGATCCTTCCTAGAACTTTTTCTTCAGATGGTGGAGTGAAGGCCAGGAATATGTTCTTTAAAGAAGTGATTCAGGTGATTTTTTATAATTGATATTTATCTCAGTACAGAACTAAGATAAGAAACAATTGAACTAAACTACCAAGTTCATTTGTCAGAAAGTTCTAGGTAAATTTCCCCTCACTAAATATTTGAATATGAACATAGTACTATAGTTGTTTATCCACAAGATGATGGAATATATACCTGTTATATAGAATTACTTTAATAATTAATAGAAGAAAAAATGTATGCTGATGATATAACACAAAATATTGGTGAAATTATTTTCATATTGTTAGTGGTAGAAATCAGGACCACAGTTCACAGAGTTGATGAATGCCGAGGTTAGTAAGTAGTGAGTTTATTTAAAAAAGAAAGGGAAAAAAAATTTCTCCAAGGGAAGGGGACCCCATAGCTGGGATTCCATGGGGAATGGGCACAGTTTACCTCTTTTAGGTTCCTGGAACTTTCTTTCTTTCTGTCCTACCCTGTCCACATTCCCCTCACTAATCTTTATTGGTGTCTCCTGTGTCCACCTTCAATCTTAGTCTTTCTATTGGATCCCCAGAGTGGGGACACCTGCATGGAAGAGTTGTTTGCATTATCAGCATAGGGAGGAGACTGTAATTTTGAGCAACACTCTCTGTTCTTTCCTTTGAAAACCAAACGTCCTCTGATGGCCCATTCACGGACCCCTTTTATCTCCTCCTACACAGACTGCCTACTTCTCCTACCTCAGTAATACATAGAAATTTTTCTGAATACGTAACCTTATATTTACTTATGTTAGATGTGTCCAACCATAGAAGTCCTAGTGCTGATACAATTGAAAGACATATGAAAATGTATGAATTCCATATAATTAGGTATGAGTCATGACTTGATTATAGAATTAACAGATCAGTTGTTTTTGTTTCTTCTAACAATAAGAATGAAAAGTTGTCAAGTATATCTTTTAAAAAGATAATATAAATTATCCTTGATTATGGGACTCAGTTATAAAATTTTTAATATTTTTGATGAAAACAAGTTCTTTCAGTAAGTAGACATATGCTTGTCTACACTAATTTTTAATGCCAAAGAATTTGGCAATTTTCAGTATTAATTATATTAATTAATACTTTAAAAATTATTGAGCAAATAATTTTTGCTTTTCCATTAATTTTCATCCTCTGTATAACATATATTAACTATTTACACATTCTAAAACATCTTTGTGTGTATGTATATGTGATTAGATACATGTATGTTAATTATAATCAAATTCACATCACAAGTATATAAGCCATGTTTGGTAAAATATAACAAAGATATATCTGAAAAAATGTTGTCTATGATAAAAGTTAAATGTACTGTACTGGAAAATATTAAATACATTTGCTATATTAACAATGCTGAAAAAGAGATGTCTCCATAAATTGAAATTAATTACTTTTTCAGGACAAAATTATTTTAGCTGACATTTAACTGTCAGTGTTACTGTTCACTTTCTTACTCTAAGATATAAATAATACTTGAAAAAATAGTTTTATCAGCAAATTGCAGTACCAAGTACAGTTTAAAAGTATGTGTTGGTAATGATATTATGTTGTTTTTCCTTTACTGTCAGTACTCATTTTTAAATTCTGAAGACAGTGAACTCTTCATTCTGTGACAGAATTTTACCTTTAGTTCGTTGTCTCCTCTGTGGTGAACTTTTTTTTCTATTTTTATTTTGAATTTACAGAGAAATAAATTATTGATTCCATACTTTTAATTCCAAACTAGCAACCTACAGATTACTTTCCAGCAGAGAAGTGTGTCATAATCATTTGCTCACAAAGGCCCATCACTTATACAGTGACTTGCCTTGGCCAAATTTTAGTCAGACTTTTCTCCTCAGCTTGTGTGCCTGGACTTGGGTTTATGCTTAACCTTAAGCAAGATACCAGGTGTAGAACCTCTGGAGCTTCATAGAACTGGCCATCTGGAGGTGGGAAAATTCGTGTTAAATGTACACAGTAGTGCCTTTATCCCCAGTAGATTCCTCCCACCCTATCTTGTTAACCCTGATACCACTCCTTCTACAGGAAAAAAAAAAAATTTTTGATAGTTTGATTTTAACGCTTTGCAGAATTTGTGGTAGGACTGTTCTTCCTATTAGAGTTGTCTTGAATAAAGTCTTTACTTAATTATTCAAAATTATAGCTTATGTGACATTTCTATGTTAGTTGACTTTTTGTTGCTGTGACCAAGATTTCTGACAAGAACTACACAGAGGAGCAAAAGTTTATTTTGGCTTACAGTTTCAGAGGTTTAGTCCTTGCTTGGCTAACTTCACAGCCCTGGGCTTAAGTAAGGAAGAACATCATGGTGGGAAGGTGTGGCAGAAGAAATCTTCTCAGTTTAGGACAACCAGGAAGCTTGAGTGCGAGGAGCCAGGGATTATATAATCCCCAAGGCTACAGCACCGGTGACCTATTTCCTCCAGCCATACTCTACCAGCCTGAGATTATCATCTATTAATCCACTCGAATTATTCATCCATCAAGTGAATCAATCCACTGATTAGGTCACAAATCTCTTAATCTAATTATTTACCTTTGAGCCATCCTGCATTTTCTTAGATATGAGCTTTAGGGGAGTACCTCATATTCAAACCACAATAGCTACAATCTTCAAATTGGAGAAAAAAGAGCTTAACATATTTGTGGATTTGGGGGAAGTGAGAAGAAACTTGATTAAGGGAAAAAAATATACATCAGTGTATGTATATATACAAATATGTATATATTAATATATAAAGATAAAATATGTGCAGATGTGTGTATATGCATGTAGATATATAGAAATATCTATAAAATATATTTATCTATACAGAATGAGAGAGATTAATTAACAAAAACACTTCAAATGCACTGTTGAGGACTTTAGGGAAATGAAAATGAAGTATTTAATGCAAAAACATATTGCCTTCTTTACACTTTCACATATTAATTAGTTAAATGTTCACAATAGCTCTATGCAGTATGGACTATTATCTCATATCTTACATATCAGTACAATGAAAAAGAGATTAAATAATTTGCCCACGTTTACAGTTTTGAAATAGATGGTACTCAATCGTTAAACTCCTAATTTAAGTTCTTTCCTCCTAAAAATCAAATTTTTCGAAGAATTTTATTTTAAAATGCAGTCTTAATCACTAAAAAATGGTGACTGTTTCTAAAACACTATCCATAAAAACGAATTTAGCTTTTTTTTTTAATGCAATTCATTGTGATATATTCGTATATGCACATGACCATTTAGTTAATCACATTCCCAGTACCACTTCTTTCCTTCTCCTACCTATCCCTGATGCTTCAGAAGAACTGCAAACTTTTTCTCAAGAAAAATAAGGAAATATGGTAGTTTGGTTCAATTTTCATGTTGAAGTGAAACACAATCTCCTAACATAATTTTACCTACTTTTTTTTTTGACAGTTGATTTTGGAAGCAAAATTGCTATCTTACCACTATTCTAGATTCTCTATCGTATGATCTGTTACTGCTACCTTAAAAATGTACATAAATATTAATAAATACATCTTTAACTTATATGGACATTATTTTTTAAATAAAAACAAAAAACTACTAGAGTAGTTTTTTATTGACAGGAACAGATGCTCCCATCTCATTCTTAATCCCTTTAAAAGTCAGTTGAAATGCTCCTGACTCCCTGAAATTCCAAAAATAATTAGTTAAAAAAAAAAAAAAAAAAAAAAAAGCTGCTTGGAAAGGCACCCAATCTTGATAAAATCATGATCGTTTTCTTCAAATAAATCTGACTAAGACTGGATCTGAATAACAACTGGCAATCAGTGACACATTCTGTATTTCCATAACTTAAAATGATGTCAACTCTTTTTGTAACCAAATTTTAAAAATAGAAATTGAAAATGGCAGACATTTAGTTTGCACTATTCATTTTATAGGTTTTTAGTTTAGAAAGTCAAATTAAGTACTAAAAGTCAGATTTTATGTTTGCAATTACTTCATTTTATACAAATAGTTGATGCTGTTTTGTATTTAAAATGAATTCTCTAATATTTAAATCAACTTATATTCTACTCTTGGTTAAATTACTTTTCTAATTAACATTCTGCCAAGTTTCTTCCTGAATAGTATCATAATAATGTAACTTATGCTGAATGTTTAATAAAAATTAACTTAAAATCTTAATAGAAATATAAAACTGGAAAATATCATATACGAATTAAGAAAAACAGCAAATTCCCCTATCAAATAGACTTCTACTTCATGAAAATTAAATTTTATTAATAAAGCATAGAATTTTCTAAATCAGAATCTTTTTTCCCCCTTATATCCACATGTGCACATTGAAGAATTTTTAATTTTTGCTTTCCATGTTTTATTCTTTTGTATCTTTTTGTTGTTTTGTGGGTACCAGGGATTGAACTCAGGGGCACTCAACCACTGAGCCACATTCCCAGCCCTTTTTCATATTTTATTTAGAGACATGGAATTGGAAGCCGTGTATGAATTATGGGTTTGTTTGAACCATCATAAGACAAGGAAATTGCTTTTCTGGCAACTTCTGGGTACATTCCCCCTTTGAGAAAGCCCAGATCATGCTAGCACCCTGCCTTAGCTCACAGCCCTGAGTTAAAAAATGCAGCTGCTGTCAAGAGATGGGCGTGACCTGCCAAGTCCCAAACAACTTGTTTTCCCTATTTTCATCTTGTTTTCCTGAAGAAGTTATTTACTGAATCCCTTTGGTGTGTTTCACTATAAATAAAGCACTCCAGGGCTTTTTTCTTTGTTAGGATCAAACCCATCAGGTGCCTTCCACTGGTCAGTGCCCTTGCTTTGAATATATACTTCTCATTCTTTGGGTTTATTTCTCAATATTTCTTTCCTAGCCTTTATTTCCAACCAACCCACACCTCCAACAGTTACCTACTCTCTCCTCACGCAAGTTGTGAGCAGCAGACAGAGTCTCACTGAGTTGCTTAGTGCCTGGTTGTTGCTGAGGCTGGTTTTGAACTATCCATCCTCCTGCCTCAGTGTCCTGAGCCTCCTGGATTATGGCACCTGGCTCCATGTTTTATTCTTAAACAAGTTTGAAATTCCTATATTCTTCATCTGTCTTCACTAATTTTTAACATTTTACTGTATTTTCTTCATCTCTTTAGTCCCTTCTTGTTTTTTTTTTCCTTTTTCCCCTTTATTTGAAAACTGCAAACATCATGACGACTTATTCCCAAATACACTCATGTATTTAACTTCTGAAAAGCATACTGTATAATCATAATAACATTCTTTTGTTCAGAAATATAATACTATACTTTAATATTATCAATATACTTTCCATTTAAAATGTGTTCCAATGCATATTTTGTAACTTTTTTGTTTCATCTTTGTATTTTCAATCAAGAACCCAATAAAAGATCACATCTTGCCTTTAGACATCATTTGACGTTATTCTCCTTTGATCTTGCAGGTCTTCTCTTCTGCCCTATCAGAGTGTATCAAACATTGCTTGTTTTGAAGAAATTTGACTAGTTGATAGGTTGGCATCACGTCTTTGTCCTTCAGATATGTAACAGCTGTTGACCTGTTTAAAAGACTAAGAAATATAATATTTACTGATTGTTTCAATTCACTATGTAACATTAAATTTATATGACTCACTTATATGTATTTTATTTATATGTATATACATAGTTATAGCTATTTACATGTGCATACATTAATTTATACTTTTTGGAAAACACTGATTTAAATTATTTATCTTCATTGACATTATGACCAGTTTTGCTGAGATAAATGATTCATAGTGCAATGTATGTTATTCTAGACCACTTGTAAGTAAATGTCAGACTTAGACTCTTTCTACAAAAATACACTTTTTATGTAAAGAACAGCATTTTAACAGAAACTGTTTGTGATGGATCATTTCTATATATTAAACCAAAAGTTCTCAACTGATTTCTCTGGGGAAATGAGTCATGTCATGATAGCATGGGTACAACTGAGAGTCAGGAAAGCAGGAAGAAGATGACAGTAAACTTTTCTACTACAAGTCCAACTGGGTGAAACTTTACCACCAATTTCTTGAGAAATAGTTTATCAGGAAAAGATAATTGATTCAGAGAAACTGCCTCTTGACATGGGTCTGTATGATATATTTTTATAGACCCCAAAATACTGACAACAAAGTTGAAAGAAACTAATAGGACAGACTTAAACTAAAATGTTTCTGCACAGCAGAGAAATAGCATCAAAGAAACAACCCATGAAATAGGAGGAAATATTTGTGAACCATACACCTAATAAAAGATATATTTCTAAACTATATAATATAATATTTTTTAAAAAATTATTAAGTAATTCACAAAAGATCTGAACTACACATTTTTCAAAAGAAGACACAAATATCTAGCCTGTATATGAAAAAGTTTTCAACACCAAAAAAAATCAGGGAATATCTTAAAGTACACATGTTAGAATGGCATAATAACAAAGACAAAAGATAACAAGTGTGGGTGAGGATATGCAGAAAAGGGAATGCTTCCTTGTGTACTATTGATATGAATGTACATTAACACAGCCTTCATAGAACACAGTCTAGAGGTTCCTCGAGAAATTAAAGATAGAACTACTACATGATTCCACAGTCCCACTTCTAAATATACTTATAAAATAAAGTAATATCTGCACTCATATATTCATTGCAGCATTGTTTACAATAGCCAGGATATAGAATTAAATGTCCACCAACAGATTAACGGATAAAGAAAACAGTATAAATATGTACAATTGAATGCTATTCCATCTTGGAAAGAGGATAATCCTATCATTAATAGCAATATGGATGAATCTAGATAACATTATAGTAAGTGAAATAAACCAGGCACACAGAAAGACAAATGTTGTATCATTTTATTTATATGTGGAATTTTAAAAAGTTGAAACTCATAGAAGCCGAGAAGCAGAAGGGTGGTTTCTAGGGACCAGAAGGGCACCATAAGAATGGGAGCACTTGGGTCAAAAGTATAAACTTCCAATGAGACAAAAAGAACAGGTTTGGTTTCGCTTGTGTGTCATGGTGACTTTGGTTGATGATATTTTATACTTGAAAACTGCCATGAGACTGGTTCTAAGTGTACTCAAACACACACACATACACACACACACACACACACACACACACACACACACACAATAACAACTCTTTAAGAAGAGGGATAGGTTAAGTGGCTATAGTTTAGTCATTATTTCACAATGTACACATACACCAAAATATGTACACCATAAATGTGGACAATTTTATGTGTCAAATATATCTCAACAGCAACAACAACAACAAAACTAAAATAAACAAATGAAGGATTGATATGTCCACTTAGTTTTGTTAACAATCATGGCGATAAGTTAGTTGTCTCCCTTGAGTAGTGCACAAAATTGAATTGAGTAGACATTTTAAGGTTAGTAGTATATCAGCATTTATTTAAAAACCTCTACTACTATCAGGGTATTCCTCATATTTTGAGGAAAAAACAGTAACAATAGTTTGGCTTATGAAAATGTCAGATTTGGTATGATATTATAAATGTATATATTTCTTTTTCTTTTTTAATATAAACTATCTATGTTATTTTCCCAAAACATAAAAAAATTTCAACTTCCACAGAAAAATTGTTAAGAGATCATGTAGATTTCCTTTACTTGCCACCAACACTCATTTTCCTATAATCAATCTCAATTGTATTTGCAATCAACAATAACTTATCAGTTGTTAAAAAATTTAAAAAGAAATATTTTTGCAGTACTGGGGATTGAACCCAGAGTCTCAGGTGTGGTAGGCAAATATTTTGCCACTGAGTTGCATTCCCAACTGTTTTTGTTGTTGTTGTTGTTGTTGTTGTTGTTGTTTTAGTAATTATTTTTATTTTCAGTCAGGATCTCCTTAAGTTGCCCAGACTGGCTTCAAATTTGCAAACCTCCTACCTACTCCTTCTAAGTTGCTGAGATGCCAGGCATGTTCCACCAAGCCTAGCTTGGTTGTTAAAATTCTTATTCCTGGGTTTCTTCCTTATAGATGTTCTTTTAGATGATTTGGGGTCCAGGAGATTCTAATACATTACTATTGTTTGAAAAAAATTGTTCTGATAGACTTAATTAAAGAGAACTTTTATTCTAGGTTGTTGTTCTATTGGTCTATAAAGAACCATGTTTCCAGCATGGAAACAAAATAGTAAATGCTAAATGATAGTTTATTTATTTATTTAGCAGAAGTTACTGTCCACCATCTTTCAATTACAAAGGTATAATTGAATCTTGTTCTAAGTCACATCATTGTCAGGATAAAAGTGAGTAATTTACAAGATCAAGTTGCTTCCTGTTAATTTCTCAACTTCATACTCACAGAGAATAACCATAAGAAGCTGCATGAGGTTCAATTCACAATAGCTAAACTATGGAACCAACTTAGATGTCCTTCAACATGTGAATGGATAAAGAAAATGTGGTATACATACACAATGGAATATTACTCAACCTTAAAGAAGAAAGAAAGTAAGAAACTATGGCATTTGCAGGCAAATGGATGGAGCTGGAGAATATCATGCTAAGTGAAATAAGCCAAAAACAAAGTCCAAATATTTTCTCTGATAAGCAGATGCTGATTCATAATGGGGCCAGGGGGTGAAGAAGAATGAAGAAACTTTTGATTGTGCAGAAGGAACTGAGGGGAGGTGAGGGAGTACGTGGATGGGAAGGATGGTGGAATAAGGAAAGCATTATTGCCCTATATCCGTATGATTACACTACTGGTGTGACTCTGCAACCATGTACAGCCAGAGGAATGAGCAGTTATGCTCCATTTGTGTACAATGTGTTAAAATGCATTCTACTGTCATTTATAACTAATTTGAACATATTTACAAAAAAAAAAATCTGCATGAGGCTATAGGACTTTACTGATTTGTTTGAGGGTCAGTTAATGAAAATCACACCATTTGCATGCAGGCTTCATTAAATTGTCCCATACTCTAGGCACAAAGTTAAAACACAAATAACAAATCCTTATCTTTTTCCAGGAGGCCACTGTATGAATTTACTTCAAAGTTAACTCTATTCCCTGTATTTATTATAAACATTTCAGTAGAGAACAACTGTTTCAAAAGCCAAAGTACAATGTCCCCTCTTTATTCATTCCCTGAAAAAGAGAAGTAGCCTTACTCTTCGCTATAGAGTGAATGTTTGGGTCCTCTCAAATCCTAACCCCCATATGAATTCATTAGGAAGTGCTCACTTTGGGAGGTGTTTAGTTCATTAGGCTGAATCCTCCATGAATGGAATTAAGATTCTTTTGAAAAGCTGCAGAAATCCACCATTGTGTATAGTTAATATGTGCTAATAAACACTATCAAAAATTATTATAGCACATATAAGATGCAAATTACTAAGTGAATTTGGTAAGTACATATATGTTAATCATTGATCCATTCAATTTTTTTTTTTTTAATTTTGAAAATAAATTAAAAACTTAAGGTGGAAGAAACATCCAGGAATCTTCCTTCCCTTTTCCAAAACATGAGAACTAGGTGAAAAATATCCATGAACTAGAAGGCAGGACCTCAACAGACAGCAAGCCAGCCAGTGCTTACATCTTGGATTCTCCAGTCTCTTGAACTGTGAGAAATGAATTTCAGTTTGTATGTCACACCAGTCTGGTAGTTTATTACAGCAGCCTGAAAGGAAGAATACACTGAGATCTCCATTTTATGTCTTATAATGCTTCTAAAAGATGGGTGGAAACAGAATATGGAATGGACAAATTTGTGCTAGGTCAAGGATTTTTAAGCAAGCTATCTGACTAGATGAAGGTAAAGCTATATGTTGAGCCCAAGAAGTTTGGTACCCAGGTATGCCCTCCTCCAAAGGAATTTGGTATACCTTACTTTCTTCAAGCTGCTATAATATGATCAGAATGGTAAAAAATGTCATCTTCTATCTCACTGACAAACACATATTTTTATGTACTCATTTCTCTATGAACACCAGAATTTATTATCTTCTGTAGTTTGAATTAAGGAAAATTCAGAGTTAATTTCCAGACATTGTACATAAAATGGGTTTCTTTGTATATTTAATAATGTCTTAATGGGTAAGTATAAGCTGAAAATTTTGAGGATATTAAAATAAACAATCTTTATATAATCAAATAGGGGCTGTAAAACTCTTGACACATTTGACATACTCTGAGTTTTCTCTTCATTGCTTTTTTCAACATATTTGGAATAAAATATTCCTCCTCATGTTATAGCTCTTGGGGATTTTTTTTTTTCTTTTTGAAAACATGAAGTTTATTCTGAGATAACATAGATTCTTTATGAGGGCTTATGAATTCCATTTTCTATGATCACTGAGCCATACACATTTATGTGATATTGAAACTGTAAGCAATTTTCAGAACTTAGGGATATGCAATCCTTTTAGTATGCAAGCTTAATTTTATAGGTTTAAAGTTAGGAGGATTAGTTGAATTATCTATTTGTCCAAAACTTTGGATGTGGCCTTTCAGTTTGTCTTGTAGGATGAGGACCTGGTTCATCAAATTATGATCAATGGATAGCCTACATTAACATTCAAATTCAGCATGCACTTACAGAAAATACAAGTACTTTTAGGATTAAGGCTATCTGTTCAAATCCGGCACATTAAATACACTTCTTAGGTCAAAGAAAGTCACTATAAGATTGTAGTAGTTTCAATAATGCCTCCAATGTAACTTTTGCAATTTCACAAAAGAAAATGAGTAATATTTACATGTTCATGTAAAATGGGAGAAATAACTCAATAAAAAAAAAAAAAAAGAAAAAGATTTATCACACTTTAAATGAGAAGCAGGAGAATTTTAGTGGTTCCGGAGATAAACTGCAAAGGTTGTATTAAAAAAAAAAATTATTGCAAATTTTGAAAAATTAGGGAAGGTGCAAACTATCATTTCTGTTGACTCATTCATATTTCAAAGTCCAGAATGTGTACTGGTATACCATCAGACAGTCTGATTTCCAGAATTCAAAGCTTTTCTCAAAATCCAGGAAAAATTGTAGAATAATAAGAGCACATTTCTGCTTAATTTAATGTGCTGTTCTTATTTGCCTTTCTTATTTAGTATCCATCTTATTTTAGTATCGATGAGGTAACTATCTAACCCACGCATTTTAAATATTTAAATTTTCATATGTGAAGATTTTCTCATTAATTTCACTACTAAAACACACCAAAAGTCCTCACTTAGAATCATCAGTAGTCTTGCTTCCATATTCAAAGCTGCTCATTCAAATATCCCATTTTCTATATAGAAGCTCTCCCCAGTCCGACTCACTCCACTTTTCCACTTCAACTATTCTTCAATCCTACTCAGACTACTCTACTTTCAGTTTATCGATTCATTTTTCTTATGTCTCATTATTAATCTTCGATTTCCTGCTTCATCACTTCTAAAATAGCTTTCTATTAACCTAAATACTCTGACCACTCTGTCTTTTTGAGTCACAGTTTAGACAAATCTCAACTGCTAAGCTAATTCACCTTTTTGCTTTGTCCATACCTGAGCCAGAACAACCTAACCCTGCTAGAGAAAGTCACACAAGGGAATAAGGACAGGGGCAGGTTCCTTGTAACTAGATAATTGCCAATGATTAATTAATTTATTTTTATGATATAAAGTACACAAAGCTATTTCCTTTCCACATGTTAGACAAAATTATAGTTTTGTTTCTATACAAATTCCTACCCAGGTACTTTGTATTTTAGATTACATTATACCATTTTTTAACCTTATTTTAATATATCATGCTGTTAAAATCTCCCACTCCATTGAATCTTAAAATCTTACAAGAAAAAAAAAATGTGTAAGAAAAATCAGGGGAACACACAGAAACTACCTAATTGAGATTGTGAGGTGTATGTAGTATTTCAACAGCACAAGTCATGGAAAGATTGTCCTAGTCTATGTTTCTAAGCATTTAATAATCTAGAATTTTTCTTGAACCTTCCATCATTTCATTCCGGGCACACCAACATGGGAGAAGTAGGAAAGGTACACTAGGGGGAAAATTGGAATGAATTTTGAATTGGAGTGAAACCATTTAGTGATTTTTACAAAGACCTTCTTGTATATTGTGCATGAAACTTTCTGAAGAGAAAGAAAATGGAAAAATTAATCTAATCTTTTCATTGTTTAAGGTAAACCAAAGTAAATTTTGAACTGACTTAATGAAATTAGAAATGGATGTCAATAACATTGCAAATATCATCATTATTACTACCATTAATTTAAGAATATTTCAAGAATGCTTCAGTGTACATAAAAGCTTCATAATTTTTAAACTTTCTTCCTATTGTTACTACTGTGCAAATCTATCCCGTACAACTGGGAATTATTTAGTTTTGTTATTTTAAGAAAATAAACTAAATACCCTCCTCCATAAAAATTTTTATGGGGGGACTAATGCAGAAAATTAAAAGAAAACATTTGCAAAATTGCATTTTCCTTTATCTTAATGATTACCACAGGCTTATATACATCATTATAGTTTTAAGTACCTAAACTTTCTGAAACCAATTTAGACTCTTTTAGTAATATGCATACTGAGTAAGAACAATGTGCACTGAATGTTCTATGAATTAGAAATCAGTGCTGCAAAGACTGTGCTCAAAAAAATAGGCAGCCATAGAAACAGCTGGAAAAAAATATGCTTATCCAGCCTTATGAAATGTAGTTTAAAATGAAAGAATTGAGGAAAACACTATTCATAATTTCTTTTCGACACAAAAGAATCATAAAAAGTCCTCCTAGAGGACTACTCCACTCAATTCTCCCTGATGCTAAAGAATAGATTCCAGAAAGTGTCTGTAAGAATATAATAATGTGACTTGTCAAAACTGGACTGTTTTTAGTTCTTACAATTTATGGGGGAAAACGTAAAGGCCTCATTCTGAAATGCAGAACAAAATTAAAGTTATAATTACACAAAAGACTACACAGTGGCAGCTGCAAAATCCCTTATATTACTCCCCAACTTTAATTCCCAGAATTAATCCTGATCTTATTGACTGCCTTATTAGCTGCTGTAAATAGCAAAGCAAAGTGTGTTTGTGGGAGGAAGTTGGAGGCATCTGAGTATAGGATAACAAACTGCATTATGATAATGGATTCTCTTCATCTTGAGAAGTATATTCAATTCCCAAGAATATGACAAAGCATATCAAAAATATTGATAATGATATCCAAAGATTATTACTTTCAAAATTAAACCTGAAATATTTAATTTTTCTGAAATTTGCATGGACCGGGAGCATCTGTTCTCATGATTTATTATAGAACACAACAAAACATAATGAAATTATTATTGTTTTCTCACCTCGAAGTAATTCTATTGCAAGCTTTTTTCAGTGTTAAATTAGGTTTTCTTTTACCCTTCACTTACACAATGTTAACTGCTTGCATTCTTTGTGATTTTTCCTTATACTTTCATTTAACCTGTTATTCTAATAATTTAAATTTTGCAAGGTATCATTTGTTCAAGTGTTATTTCTGCTTTGGATCTATATTCTGGATTCCTCATTAACTTTGTGTAGTAGGTATTTCGATTAAGTTCCTAATACCCTTTTCACCTCTTCCTTGTGGTTCTGGAGTAACACAGCTTTGGAAATGTGATCCGATCTGGGATGGTCTACCCACAAGTTAACCTAATCATCAAAGCATCAACCCCTGACCAAAGGGTAATTTCAGAAACCAGGTCTACATCAGCCAGTTTGGACATGATGCCCCTGCTTTTATAGTTTTGATTCAGGAAAAGATCTGGGACACAGGTTTGACAGTTCTGATGTTTCTTTGATATATGAGATTCGATTCCAAAGTTTCTAATAATGATAATTGTGCAGATTCTTATAATTTACTAATGTAGATGCCGTTTTAGTTAGCTTCCTTGCCTATGTGACTAAAAGGATCTTACCAGAACAGTTTTAGAGAAGGAAAAGTTTATTTGAGCGCTCACAGTTTCTGAGGTATTAATCCATAGAAGATCAACCCCATTCCTTAGGGCTCGAGGTGAGGCAGGACATCATAGTGGAAGAGTGTGGCAAAGGGAAGCAACTTACATGATGATCAGAAAGCAAAGAGAGAGAGAGAGAGATCTCCACTTGTCAGATACAAATATGTGCCTCAAGGGATGGGGTTGTGACTCTGTGGCAGAGCACTTGCCTAGCACGTGTTAAGCACTGGGTTCAATCCCTAGCACCACATAAAAACAAACAAATGAAATAAAGGCATACTGTCCATCTACAACTAGAAAAAATTTTTTTAAAAACCAAATATATAACACAAAGCCACACCACAATTCTCACCTCCTCCAGTTACACCCTACCACGTAAGTTATCACTCAATCCCTCTCTGGGAATTAATTCACTGATTGGGTTTAGACTCTCACATCCCAATCATTCCTCCTCTGAATCTTCTTGCATTGTCTCACATGTGAGCTTTTGGGGGCACCTCACATCCAAACTATAACAGATATTAAGAATTGAGTGAATGATTTTTAAAACAAATGAGTTTTTAAATTTTGACAAATTGATTAAGAAACATCCTAACATAAGTATTATTAAATAAAAGTATATTCAAAAACTAGTGAACTTCATCAGACAATATTTCACTTTTACTAGAGTGATTTATTTCTCTGTCACTTTACCAAACTCCACTTTTACAAAAGTGCTCTATTAGTTCAGTGTTGCCAGAAATTGGATACCCTCCTTCCCCATTGCATAGTCTCTACCAGCAGCGTTTAATTTAGATGACAGGTTCTTCCCTGGATTTTCTGACAAGTCTTTTAGTTTTGTTTCTGGACCACTGTTCCCTCCTTCTTATTCTGTTACACAGCCCAATTATTGATGATGAGAGTGTGATCTGATTCTATCGCTCTTCCCTATTAATGTTTAGTCTTAGTATTACATGTTCATGGTCTCAGATTTATAACTATATCCTCTCTCTTGCAATTTAATTACTTATATCCACTTGCATGCTTAATGCTTTCACCTGCGTTTCTAATAGCATTTGAAGTCTAACACTTAGAAACATCAGTCTCTGTCCTTTCTTCTAGGACATGATATAACTCATGTCCAGTTCTCTTACACTTCAGTAAATATCATTACCAGATATTCAACAGTTTCCTCCAAATTTCAGGATTTATTCATAAATTCCCACTGCCCCTCACATTCGACATCTAATCCATCAGAATGTGCTGCTGAATCCATTATTACAGTATATCCGTAACTTGTCTAATTCTCTCCAACTCTATTACCTTACCATAATCACTTCATGATCCTGAGCTGCCAGCACCCTCAAGAGAGAGTACAATCTTTATCATAATCTTTGTTCAGATGTTTTATTCTTTATGAGAAGTTGAGAATCTATGTCTAAAATCCCTATGGAGATGCAAAGAGCAGAGATTATTTCAGAGGAGAATAAGTTAGAGAAAGAAAGTTGTTAGATTTCATGCCTATCATTAAGCTTCAATCAAGAGAGTATAGTACAGTATTAGTACAACCAAGTAAACAAATAGATAAATAAAAAAGGCCATAATATCCAGAAGTAGGTCAACAAATATAGGATCAATTTATTTTTAACAAATTGCAACTTTGATCGATTAATAAAAGATAGGAATAGTGACTTGGGACTATAATCCCAGTGAATCTGGAGCTGAGGCAGGAGAATTGTAAATTGGAGGCTAGCCTCTAATTTAGAAAGATCTTTTCTCGAAATGAAAAAGGAAAAAAGGGTGAGTTGTCAGTGGTACAGTGCCTCTGGTTCAATACCTAGTAATGCCCCCATACCCACCCCACTCACATAAACACATAGACATAGACAGAGGAATCATGTCAACACATGGTCCTAGACCAATGGGATATTTACGGCATAAAAAGTAGAATTATGGAGCTGCAAACTTTTAGTGGAAAACATAAAGGAAAATTACTGTAACTTTGGGTTAGACAAATGTATCAAACAAACAGAAAACCCTCTAAAATGCAAAACCAAAAACAAATAAAAACTCTCATAAAAGTAAGTTGAAAAATTGACTTTGTCAGAACAAGCTGCTCTTTTAAAACCCCATCATGAGAACAAACTCAATTTTGAAAAACATTAGTTAATTAATTAAGGCTTGTACTGTACTATACTCTCTCGATTGAAGAGTTAAAACTGTACTATACTCTCTTGATTGAAGCTTAATTAGTAATTTAATTAAGGCTTGTATCCAGAATATATGAAGAACCCTTAAAACTCAATATATAAGAACACAACAAAAAGCAGCAGATATTTAAACAGAGAGTTCATTAATAAAGTTATCTGAATGACAAATGAGTCCATACAAAGATGATCTGTAATATTAGTCAAAAAAAAAAAAAAGCATGTAAATTGAGCAACCGGGCAGGCTGAGGCAGAAGGAGCGCAAGTTAGAGGTCTGCCTCAGCAAATTAGTGAGACCCTTTCTCAAAATAAAAAATAAAAAAGACTGGGGATGGGCTCAGTGGTAAGGTACCCCTGGGTTGGTTTAATCACCAGTATCCTCCACAAAAAACAAACAAATAAAAAGGGCATGCAAATTAAGTCAAAAATGAGAACACATTATCTTTGTATCAGAATGGTGAAAAGTGAACAGACTATCAGAGTTGGCAGGTAACAAAACAGTCATACACAGCAATTGGGAATGTGTATTACAACTGTATAACATAAAAACATGCACCTCACGATGGAGTTTAAGAGTTCTTTGCACCTTTGGATCTAGAACTGTTGCAAAGGGAAATAGCACAATTGCACAAGCTTTTCCCTGAAGCACTGTTTAATGCCCATTTACTTGAAGTCAGTTTACTGCTGCTTCAACGTTTTCCTGACCAATAGTGATTAGAAACTACTCCACTGGAATCAGGGCTTTGAAACCAGCCTCATAACTAGTACAGCTGTGTCTTGTCATCTGTGGAGATTTGTTCCAGAACTTGACACAGGCACTAAAATCATCACATAAGCACCTTGTATAAAGTAGCATAGTGTTTGTGTATTACTTAGGCTTATTTTTCTGTGTACTTCAAGTCACTTCTAGATTATGTTAAATGCCCTAATGCAACTACAGTATAGTTGGTATACTGTATTGTTTAGGGAATTATGAAGAAAAAAGTTCATATATGTTTAGAATAAACATAACCATCATTAGGCATAACTACACTTATGCTTGGTCAAATCTTTAGATGAGGAACCTGCAGAAGGCTGACTGTGATTTTGTTAGTGAGTTAGGTGATCTTGGAAGAAAAAATTCTATGAGGAATGGTAGATAAAGAAGAAATGTTTCTGAAACTGGAATCTTGATAGATAGGGCCTACACAAACATTTAGATAACTTATTTGTGATGTATATTGTTTTGGCAGAGAGAAGAGTCAAAATCATTTGCTTTTACAGACTTTGATCAAAGAACTTATTCATTCTAAAAATAACAAACAATTTGTTTGTCATTATGCATTAGACACTCTAACTTAAAAACATGTCTGCTTCACTCTACCTTGCACAAAAATTAACTCAGAAAGGTTCAAAGGCCTAGGAATTAGAACAGAAATGATGCAAATCCTAGGACAAAAAGTAAGGTCAACATTTTGGCACAGACGCAAAGGCAAGAACTTTCTCAGTAAGACCCCTAAATTAGCTCAGGAAATAATGCCAAGAGTTAATAAATTACACAGCACCAAATTAAAAAAATTCTGCACAGCAAAGTAAATAATTAAGAGTGTGAAGAGAGAACCCACAGAATGGGAGAAAAATCTTTGCTACTTTTCTGACAGAGGGAATATGTAAAATACACAAAGAACTCAAGAAACTTAACACCAAAAAAATTAAATAACTCAATTAAGATGTAGACAAATGAACTACACAGATACATCACAAGAGAAGAAATGCAAATGGCCAATAAACATATGCAACATGTTCAACATCATTAGTAATTAAGAAATGTGATCAAAACTACACTGAGATTTTGTCTAACTCCAGTAAGAATGGCAAGTCATCAAGAATATGAACAATAATAAATGATGGAGAGCATGTGAAGAAAAAGGAACACTTTTACATTGTTGGTGGAATTGTAAATTAGTAGAACCACTATGGGAATCAGTATAGAGGTTCTTTCCTGAAAGGACTAGGGCTAGGCATGGAAGTAAAATATGACCCACATATACCACTCCTTGGTATTTATTCTAAAGAATTAAAGTCATCTTACTGCATATTCATGTTTATAGCAGTACAATTTGCAATAGCCAAACTATGGAACCAGCCTAGGATTTTATCAATGGATGAATAAAATGTGGTATATATGAACTGTGGAGTTTTATTTAGTCATAAAGAAAGCTGAAGTTATAACATTTGTAGAAAAATGGATGGAACTTGAGACATAAAGTCAGAAGACCAAGGGTCATATGCTGTCTTTCATATATGTAAGCTAGAAAGGGAAAGAAAGGTAGGGGGAGGTCCCATGGAAATCAAGGGGAGATCAGTAGAGTATAGGAAAGATGCCAGCAAGAGAGAGGATGGAAGAGAAATGAGAAGTACTGGAGAATGATATAGGCCAAATTATGTGCATACAATACAATGTGCATTTATGAATATGTAACAGCAAACATCACTATTATGAGCAACTATAATTCACCATTAAATATCATAGAAAAAATATAATAAAACTTGTCTGTTTCAGAGCTTAATATGAATCAATGCTGCAGTCAAAGGCCAATGGCCATTAAAACAGAGGTACCTGGGATATTAAGTTACATTTTATATCAAGGTATGGACTGAATTGAAAACTGTTATAAGTTTACAATGTGGTTCAAATCATTGTTTCCCATGACTTGGAAGATTAACAAATATTTCCAAAACCAAATTATCGCATAATTTCTTTGAACAAGTTAGGTGCTTTCATGAAATTTATACACCAAAGATTATTCCTCAGGTGAAGATAGTGCTATTCTGTTAAAGAGTAACTGGCATTCACTCATGGAGTGCTATCTTCACCTACATGACAGAACTGGTCATTCTCTAAGGAAATCTTTGTACAGTCCCTTTGCCTGAATCTTTCATGTAAGAAGAAACTGGTAAAATCATGAAGTAAGGTAGCATACCATCTCAGAATTGTGTGTGTGTGTGTGTGTGTGTGTGTGTGTGTGTGTGTGTGTATGAGAAAGAGGGTGAGAGAGAGAGAGAGAAAGAGAGAAAGAAGAGAGAGAGAGATATTAATTAGCTGGTAAAGCAGGAGACCTGATAAGTATGTAATGTATTAGCACAAAATTAATGTTTAAAATAAGAAAATAAATGACATCTTTAAAAGTTTAAAATAAGAATTAAAAACAACCCAAAATAAAATTATGGGAGAGAGAAAAACAAAAGTTGATTTTAAGGAAAATAGAACAAGAACACATAGTAAAGAGGTGGACTAAAGTGAAGCAAGGTACATTTCACAGAGCCAGTTGACCATATTTGAAAAGAGAGGATCAATGTGAATGGACAGTAGTTGTTGTGCACAGAAACAGAAATGGCCCTTCTTCACAACCTGCATTAGACAAGAACATACTAAAATCAGCACCATAAAAGTTCTAATCTATATGTGATTTTTTTATGAACTAGAATATTTTATTGGATTCCAAATTTGTTCAGTCATAAAGGACTCCAGGAAAACTAGCTTTAAAGATAAAACTTATAAGAGTTAATATGTCCAGTTCCTAAAATAAAGTGATTTCTACAGAAACTCAATGATAATTTGGGACCTGGGACGGTATTGTTTTTAAACATGAAATTAAATTGTAACATTTGTCTGGATGATGAAGTCTCTAGTTGACTTTCACAAAAACTTTAACAACATAAGGGCAAGATTGTGACCATCATCCAACACATTTAGAGATATGAAAAGAATATTCCTAAAACAATTTGGTTAAGACAGAAAGTAAGTTAAAACTGGATTTTCCCTCATGCTGAAATGCATTTCTCCTATGACTTAATTGTTCCTGTGAAACTATAATTTTAATTTAAATCTATAAGCACAAAGGTGCTATGTTATCTTTCACTGCTACAATATACCTGAGATAATCTAAAAGGAGGAAAAGTTTATTTTTGTTCATGTTTTTAGTGGTTTCATCCAATGCTCACTTGACCTCATTGAATTTGGGTCTGTGGTAAGGTGGTACAGCAAGGTTGGAATCGTGCAGTGGGGGAATTTGCTCAGTTAACTGTGGCAGAGAAGTAAAGAGAGAGGGAATGGCTGGGGTGGTAATATTTCCTTTAAGGTCGTTCCCCCAATGACCTAACTTCCTTTCACTAGATCCCATGTTCTAAAGGTTATATTATCTTCCAACACTACTATAAACTAAGAACCAAGCCTTCAACACCTGTGCCTTTTGTAGACACTTGAGAGCCAAAGTATAACAAAATCTCAAAGGATGAGATTTTCATGGACAAAATAAAACCTCAAATCACAAAAACTGAATAATTTTCCTGATTAAAACAGATACTTTTTTTAATAAAATATGGCATTGAACTGCTAAAAATTTATTCCGTTATTCTGTAGTCAACCAAGCATACAAACTCAGATTTGGGATCCATCCTTAAATAACTGGTAATGTAATTGATTAGTGCACTAATAATATATAGTACAGGTGCTTCACAGAATTATAACAAGTATCAATAACAGTTTATAAAGTATAAGACAAATTTACAATTCTGTAATATATAAATTTTCTTATGTTTAGAAGTTTTACATTTTTATATTGTTAATTAAATGCACTGAATACATAAGAAAATATCAAAATAATCCCAATTTTCTACTGTGGATTTGAAATAAAGGAACAATTACATGGAGAAAGCTATGCCCCATGTCTGTCCTAAATAGAGTTATATGTGATTAGCAAACAGTATTTGTTAACTGATGAGTTATGTCAAGTTTAACAATGATCAAATACTATTTTATATTATTATACTATCATATGATATTATTATACTATTATTAGTTTATTATTTAAATTTCTTAAAAAAGATTAATAGAATGTACTGACTTAGTGACATTTTCTGTATTAATTCATTACATCATTCATTCAGTAAATGTATTTGAGAGCTTAGAAGTGTCATGGTTGGGAAAACAGGCAACGTCTTTGTTAATAAGAATCTCAGATTCTTTTCATTTTTTTTTTTTATTTTAGTAGAAGCAAGCAATAAAGAGGAGTACATTATTTTAAAAATGCCCTATAATATCAGGTGTGCTATGAAAATGACAAAAAATAACAGAGATAATGTGCTACAGAATGACTAGAGGTAATAGGCATGACCAACGACACGGAATATTTAGGGAAGGCATTTTCTGAAGAAGTTACATTTGTTCACAAGAAGTCAACTGTGAGAAGCTTCAAGGAAGATGAAACGGATTAACTGCAAGGTATAAAA
This sequence comes from Sciurus vulgaris, assembly GCF_902686455.1. Classification (NCBI taxonomy): domain Eukaryota; kingdom Metazoa; phylum Chordata; class Mammalia; order Rodentia; family Sciuridae; genus Sciurus; species Sciurus vulgaris. Next base: position 148,359,532 of record NC_136466.1, read on the forward strand.
GCACTGGTGTAATAAAGGGGTAAAAGGCATTGCAGGTAGATCATCATGGAAGCTCTGGTTCAAGATCAAGCCTCAGTGGGAGACAATGGCCTGATCCTGACAATAATGGAATCTGCAGACAACATCACTAGATTTGCTGCTCATGAAAAGCACAAATTGCAAAAATCCTGCTACTCATAAAACCACACAAGTGTGCCTAGAGAAGCCCAAATGGATCAAGAGTTATAATCTACAAAGTTTCCACCATTAATTTTCAAGACAGAACTCAATCTAGCATACAGAATGAGTGCAAACTGCTTACCAAAAATCAGCATAAATATTTATTCTAAAGGCAAAGTACAATGAGAAATAAGGGAAAAAAAAAAGAATGAAGTCTGGTTTGCAATGTTGGAAAGGTTATATTTAAAGAGAAAGAAAAAGTACAAGAAAGAAAACTGAAATTATGAAAACAAATATGCAAACCAGCAGGCATTTCTATATATTCTGTAGTTGACAAAAGAATCCATGGTAACAGACAATAATGTTGGACACAGAGAATCATTATCCAGATTATCTGGACTGCAGAATTGTGTTTTGTTTTATTCTGACAGCAACTTTGGTTTACATTATTTGTTTGACTGCCAAATTAAGCTAGAATTCCATAGTGATCTGAAAGTATGAAATTCAGATATTCTTAGCAGGTATGTTTATTTGCAATGACTGGGCATGATTCTTACTTTCCTTTTCAGATGAAGTCTTTAGTCTGTGTAATAAATTGTTGGGCAGCCATGTTTCAACATAAATTTGCTCCTATGATAAGAAGAAACTTATGTCCAATGAAGTCATTCATAAATTTTAGAAATAATACAGAGATCAATATTCAGATGATCATTTTGCCCTTTAGACTTCCACAATGTGCCAGTAACTTAGACTCTAAAGACAGGAGATGATTATTTTGCTGTGAAAATAGGTTTGAGGTAAACACAAAAGTGAATATATTTTGAAATGTATAAATTCTTCAAGATTTTTTCTCATAGAAATAGAAACTATCTTTTTCATATAAAAATGTTTAAAATCATGGTATTATTTGATTTAAAATAAAATTAAATATGAGCATGAAAATGTTGGTTATAGGAACAACACATCATATGCTATATAAATGGCTTTAAAGATAAAATACCAACAGTGTAATTTGGAAAAATAAAGTGTTTTTTTTCCTAAGGCTTTACAGGAATATAAAAGTCTCTACCACTCTCAATGATATTTTATATGTCACCAATAAAAAACAAATATTTTCCAAGCATTGTGAGACAATGTATTTATGGATTGGGCCTTGAATTCTTGACAGATTTGTGACCGTTTGAGAAAGGAAATCACTGGGCCATTTTCTCATCTATAAAAGAGCAAGTAACTATTGCAAATACTAACCAGACTTTAGAGAATGATATAGCTGGAATCCCAATAATTTTAATGACTAAGATGGCTATAACATTTTAGCTAAATCACGTTTTATTTAACTTCATAAGAAATATATGAAACCAATCAGAAATATCATCATTCATGAATAAATTTTCTTGCTATACTTTTAAGTTTAATTCCTTCTTGAGAAAATCATGAAGCTTTATATAGGATTTAAAGTCACATACACAAGTATATTTAATCCTAATTTTTAAGACAATGTTCTTGTTAGTCATCTGTTATTAGAATGCTTTATTCATCTGCTTTTTTGTAGTTAACTTTATATTGTAGTTAATGTTGTTAGGATTATTATTATTGTTGCTGATGCTACGCAGTGGCCTGTTTTTTGGCCAGAATGTTTTTTGTGTGTTTTTTCATATTGTACATAGTCTAGAACAAAACTACATGTCTGTTGTGTACCATGTCCAAGTTTATAATCTCTGATTTGTGTTGCCTCTTTGTGTAAAGCATGCATGTGTTCACATGCATACCACATGAACAAGTGTCTAGGGAGAAGCAACACAGAAAGTATAATAGCTATAAAAATTAGAAAATCTCTATAAATCCCTCTTTTCTTTGCCACCTGAAGAAAGGAGAAAGAAAGAAAGAAAGAAAGAAAGAAAGAAAGAAAGAAAGAAAGAAAGAAAGAAAGAAAGAAATGAATGAATGAATTGTTATGCTTAGAATAATGCTTAGGATAGAAAAATAGCTCAATAGCTCCAAGGAAAAATTTCAGCTATCCTTTGGGAGCAAGAAAGAAATAAAATTGCTGCACTAATCAACTGCTAAAATATATACTTGGAGTGAACTTTGACCTTTGACCCATTTACAGGTTCCATTGAATTGGAAGATCATCATTGAGGAAGTGAACATTTCATCAAAGTATACCCTCCGAAAAATACCCTGAGCAATACAAAAAGAGATTAAAATTCAAAGGACATTCAAGTGAGATAATCATCAGGCAATATCTAACGAATGAATAATATATGTGAGAAATTTTTCTAGATATTAGAGCAATTTGAAAAAAGGGGAAATCTACTTAATTGAGGAAAGGCACAATAGAATAACAATGAACAGTAACCATAAAACCATGAAAATAATCAGGAAAAAAATAAAAAGATCAACAAGAATGACTACTGGTATCGATGCAAATGAAATAGAGAAAGGTAATCTCATAGATCACTAGTAGAAATGTGAAACATTTTATAGATTTCTTATAAAACAGTCTGAGAATTTATGTGTGTACATATGTGTATGTATATATGCACACGCAGATGTATGTAGTTTGCATTAGAAATAAATTTCATATCAATTAATGTGATATGTAACTAAAAACATTAACAAATAATGATAATAACTTACCATAGAATATCATGGGAACGTTGTATAGTTGAAGGACATGGGAAGTTGTCTATTGTGTTATGAACTGAGAAATATTTATGTAACATAATTACCTTAAAACAGGGGAGAATAATTTTGCAGTAAATGTGATTACATGTATGTTCATACTATTATTATTGACCTAAGAAAGCTTTGGGATACCACAGAGATTACTTAATAAACAAGAAGAACCTGGGAATTCTCAAAAGAAAATAAGAGGAGAGGTGAATTATAGAGAAAGAAGGCCATTAAGATACATGTATGAAACTAAAGTTTTAGAATTCAGTTGTTTCACAGCTTTAAATACCTCTTGCTATTGGCATAGTTAGTAATTTGTGTTGTTGTTCCTAAAATTCTAATAAACTCAAGACTTTGATATCCTGGTTTGTTTTTTTTTTTTTGGTAACGGGGATTGAACTCAGGGGCACTTAACCACTAAGCCACATGTCAAGCCCTTTTTTGTGTTTTATTTAGAGACAGGATCTCCCTCAGTTGCTTAGGGCCTTGTGAGTTGCTGAGGCTGGCTTTGAACTCCCTATCCACCTACCTCAGCCTGCTGAGCCACTGGGATTACAGGCGTGTGTCACTGCACCCAGCTTGCTTTTGATTTTTATTTATGTGGCTAACAGTCATCACACGTTTGATGTGTTCTAAACCAAACCGATTTTTCTCTGTAAGCCTACTTCTCTCCTTCTTTTGCATATCAACAAATTACAACACCATTCTTAGGAATCTTAGACCTCCTCTCCGAAAGACTTCTCTCCTCCAGTCTGATATACCCTAAATCTTACAATACTCACTCTCTGTACAGGTAATTCTGCAGATTCAAGGTGCCAACACTTTTTTACCTAGGCAACTGCAAATAAGTCCCTGATCTTTGCTTTGACTGTCCCTCTTGATTTCTTTGGGGTCAATTCTCTAAACAAAGGTATAGTAAGTTTGCTAAAAACTAGGTAATAGATTTGTATTCTCTTAAGTCCTTGCTGTGGTTTTCAGTGTTATGTAAGATAAAGCCCATAGATCTGTCCCAAGCTTAGAAGGTCAGCTTACCGATTTCCTCTCTCACCTCATTTCTTAAACCTCTTGCAGTTGCTCTTGCTAGTTCAGTCACTTTGGCCTCATTGCTGCTAATCCCATTTACCACTGTGTTTCCCCACATCAGGACCTAAACACTTGCTCATTTCATTGAGCGTGTTTTTTTTTTCTTCTGCTATTCATGCTTGTGCTCTCTCAGTACCTTCAGATGTCTACATCACAGTGGGTAACCTTGGTATCCTACTGAAAGTGGATCATCTACCCCACCTCTCCTATCCATCATCACTCCCTGTACTGGGCGATCCCTACTTTATACCCACCCTTCCACAAGATGGCAAGAAAATACATAAATCAAATAATCAATTGATTATCAGTGGATAATTTACTTATCTTCCTCAGCTGGGTTTTTCCCTTCAGTATGTCTATAATATTTTGTTTTGGGTAAAATATGAAAAATAATTTTAAAAAAAATAAACATCTTTGCTAAAAATATTCTATTCCCTTTTCTTCTTCAAGACAGTTATTTCTTCCCTGGCTTCTTTATTTTCTACCAGGGCAGTGTTGGTCTGTAATTGTCCGCTCTGACACCTCGGTAGGGATCTTAGTCATGTACTGTTCATTAACTGAGCCGGCATCCGAGTTGTATCCAGCAACTATTTCTCATTTTCATTCTGTCTGCCACCAACTCAGGAGAATTATCTTCTATCATTTCTTTCCTGAGTTCCATAGATTCTGGTTGTTATCTCTTAATAAACAGGTCAGCATTTTCCTGTTTTGTGCAATCCAGTCACACGGTGATATGTAGCATTTTTTCATCTTGCTTTTGGAGCTTTGTCCTCTTCAAATGTCCTACCTGTATTTCCAACTTTCAAATCCTATCCCTTTCTAAGGGAGTAGTTAAAACCTTGATGTTATCATATTTTCCCCTAGAATCATTTGCTAGGACTGATATTTGTTGAATTTAAAGTAGTTTAGTATTTATCTTATCCACTGTCATATAATAGATATTTGCATATGTCAAAAGGTAAATTTTTGAAAATATAATCTGTTGTATTCACTCTGCTAGGCCTGAAAAATTGCTGAGCTTAACAAGAAAGATGAGATTAAACTTTATACATAAACATCAAAAATTCTAAGCAAAATTAAAGGTTAAATGGTAAATTAATTGAAATGTTAACACACTAAAACAAATAAATGGTTACCCAGATCTATCACTTTCTTATGAAAAATGGGAACTGTATAAGTAGTATATTCAAATAAAATGAATGATGAAGATATTAGAAATCTATTGTTTAACAATTTATCCATGTGATGACTGTTTAAAATCTATTTTTCTCTACGGCGATCACTAAGCTACCTAGGATTAAAATATGATCAGTACTAATGACTTGGTTGTTCAGTGTTTGTGCTGTGATCCTGTCTTTCTGAATTGGGCGGCCAGAGTGACTATGAGGTCAGAGCCACCATCAAGGAAGAACTTAGTTATCACTCTCACTTCCCTCATGAAGGACCAATGCTAATCAATTTGTTCAGTTGAAACCACGGATATTTATGTGTTGACAGAGCACACACATGGCACGAATGAGAGCATTTGGTCTTCTGGTAAGGAGGTTTGTAGGAAAGTTTACCATCCTTGTTTTTATCTCTACACATGCATTCTGAGCTAGCTTCACTTGAGAGAGGTCAAACACTATGATCTCACAAAAGGGCATCACACTCCACCTAATGCACATTGGAAATCTTTGTCTTCCTTTTCATGGACTACACACCTAGATAGGTACAAGAAAAACTAACTCCTTTGTGCAGATAAATCCATCAAATGACTCCAGTTTTTACAAAATTAACCTGATGGGTATGTCACCTAACATACCATCCTAATAAAATATAGTCCTATTTTTAGAAAACATTACCTGGAAAACCTATAGGAATTCATGATCCTCCTAATATTTGATGTCTTCCTTGATAATATCAAGTAACTTTGGTTTAATTCAATTTGCTATCTCTCCCCTTGACTCAAATATGTATATATACAGCCCTAGAATGTCTGCCCAAACTCTTTGTGTACACCTTCAGAAAGCATGTCTCAGTCCCTTTTGTGCTGCTATAACAAAATACCTGAGACTGGGTAAACTTTAAAGAAAATTTATTTCTCATTGTTCAAAAAACTGAAAATTCCAAGCTTGAGGCAACTTTAGGTTTTATTGCCTGAAGCTTCATCCTACAGAGGGGTGGACCTCTGCATGGGCACATAGCAGAAAAAGCTAGCTGCATGCTGTATGAGTCTATTGTATAAGGTTGTTAATTCTATTAGTGAGAAAGGATCCCTCATGGTCTAATCACCTCTTAAGAACTCCACATTTTATTCTATAACATTGGTAACACCTGAGATTTGGTGGGACATATTTAGGCACAAGAGCATGTATATTTAAAAAGACTTAGATTCATTTATAATTCAAAGCAATCGAATATTTCCACCTATTTCTCACAAAATGCATGCTATAACTATAAAGAATATAATTCATCATTTGGTACTTCAGATGTCAAAGACAAAGATAGCTAAAAGCAAATGCCCAATTCTATCTATAAGAAACTAAATGAAATGCAAAAATAAAGGGTAGAATTAGGGGAAGTAAAATATTCTTACTCAAAGTGTTTCATTTATTTAAATAGATATTTGCTTGATGAAATTTCTAGAATCATATTCTAATAAACACAAATAATTGGTTAGGATCTATGTAACTGAGTAGAAAAAAAAAAACTTTTGAACTTAATGAACCTTAAGCAACAGAGACTCAAAAAAAAGTAACTCAAAAAACAGAAGCTAAATGTGAATGATAAATACTAAATGAAGTATTATTTAATTATGTACTAAGTAAAATATTAAATCACTATTATTTAATTTAAATGAAGTATTATTTGATCATGTGATATAGGTTTATAAAACAAAAGGCTAAATCCTTCATGAAAGAAAAGATACAATCCATTAGATTTATAAGCAGTTAAAAAGCAAAGCATATTGACCACTTTTCTAGAATGTACCAAAACAAACTCGAAGAAGGTAGGAGATAAAAAAAGTTATAAGTAAATTATTACCACCACTTTAACTTAAATAATCCACTATGTTATCCATTACTGTTACATACCAAAATAGCAAACAAAAATGACAAAAGTACAATCAAGGAATCCAGTGAAAAAATATAAAAATTCTCCACCGGTTCCACTGCTAGAATCTGATCCACACTCAATCACTCTCATCGAGAGTGTTGCAAAGGTTTTCCTATTTACCCTTTTCTCTCTACCACCTAGCAGCCAGAGTGAGCCTCATGAAATATTAGATCATTTCTTTTCTTGGGTAAGTACACATAAATGGTGTCTTACATCACTCCAAATAAATGTCACAGTCATCACCATGACTGAAAGAAGACCCACATGAATTGCCCAGACCCAGTCCCCGCTTGCCTATCAGACCTTGCCTCCTATTCCTTCCAGTCCATTCCAGCCACACCAATGTTTCTGCAGTTCCTTAAACTTCACAGGCCATCTCCCATCTCAGTCTTTGTGGTTGTTCTTTTTTGTGCTTGAAAACCTCTTTCCCCAGTATCCCCAAAGATCTCTTTCTTGATTCCCCCAGTGCATCTGAGCAAATGTCACTGCTCAGTGAAACTTCCCTAGCAATACTGCTTAAAATAGACCTTCAAAGCTCCAGATCTCCATTATCAAATCTTGTATGCTTTCTCCTCATAACTTTTCACCATCTAAAAGTTGTGAAGTTGTGTTTTGCTATTTTTTGCCTATGTGCAATACATCCCCAGAATGTAAGAATTTGATTTTGTGTGGGTTTTTTTTTTTTTTCAGAATGTAATCAACATGATTTTTGTATCCTTTATCCATTGCTATGTGCTCAGCTCAGAATGGTGCTGGCAAAAAAAGTAGGTTCTCAGCATCATTTGTGGAATGATAGGAATGATCAAACCCATCTAGCAAAATAAAATTATTATTTTTGAAGCAAATATGAAAATGAAGTTATTTTAAAAATTAATTTTCATATGTCTTATATTGTCTTCCTATTTTTTTATTCTCAATGTAAGAAGTAAATTTCTTGAAAATTATAAATCAGTGTATTTAATTTAAAAATGATTAACCTCCTAAATAGATTTTTAGCTGCAGATGAACAAAAGAACTGTAGTAAAGAGATATCCATTTTTAAATGATGATTAATATAAGTTTGTTAAAATTCAGAAGAATGAAATAATAGCTATAAAATTTATAGAGACTTATACCAGTTTCTTTCTTGGCTACTTAATAACTATCTGCAATTTTCCAAACGGTATATCACCTAATCATCACAAAAATCCTATGAAGTAAGATACTTGCCACTTTAACAAAGAAGGGAGTACAGAGCTAGAGCTAATGCTCAGTACTGACCCAGGGCAGTAGCTGACAAGGATGGAGTGGCAGTGCTCATATGCATTTTTCCTACACTGTAGACAGGAGAAATGTGGAAAGAAGGAAGCATTTCTTCCTTTTCTTTTCATGCAGTAGTATTATACTTGTAATGATTTAATAAAAAAATAAAAAAGAAAAGAAAACTAGATGTCAATCCCATAATTGTAGGCACGAATACACTTAGCACTTTCTGGCATTTGCCAAGGTGTTTGTTTCTCAAGGGGGTATCTCAGGGGTGCCCTCCTCAGTGTAGCAGATCCCTCCTGGTCCTCATTAGTGTCATTCTGGCACAAGTACCTACATCTCTAATCCTGATCATTGCCTCTAGTGACATTCTTTTCTTCCTTTCAGCAGTCGATTCTCAACGAAGGTCAAATTATTATGCTGAAAAGTGTGAGTTCATGTCATTGTACTGTTCAGAATTTATCCTTAATTCATTCTTAATCCACTCAGAGTGAAGGTCAATAGTCTAACAATATGCTGAAAGGCCAAGCTGAATTTGCCTTCCACCATCTTTCTGATCTCATCTACTAACACTTTCCATTCATTCTCCAGGGATCCAGGATTCTTGCTCTTCACCTTTATTCTGCTGTCCTCTAATCTCATGGTCTCCACAGTGTCTCTTCTATATTCCCCCACAAACTTTTATCCTAACATTCAGATTCTATCCTTTCTCACTGCTGTTCCTCATCTCCTTTATACCTCTGTTCTAGTGTTGACATTTCTGTGAGGTACACCCAGGATGACCTGTCTCTTACCTTTGCTCTTCACTTCTCATACTTTGTCTGTCTGTATGTATGTATGATCTATAGCTTATATATTTTGCCTAAAGATATGGTCAACACCTCAAATACTGTCTGATGTATACATGGAGCTCAATGAACATCTGCTAAATGAATGAGTGACCTTGTTTTCCTTTACCAATAATTTTAGATGCTCATTTTACTTCTACCTTTATTAACATTCAGTAATGTTGATCGTGACAGTATTGATTCTGTTCCATCTGGTTCTCATATTTATTGCCTTCTCTACTGTGGAGAAATGAATTTCACAAGCAAGGGCACAAGTCACAGATTTCTGACCACCTGAGCATTGGGAACACATGAAAGAGTTTTGGATTAATCACTGCTTTTTGGAGTAAGAATTTTAGATTTTTCCAGTGTGCATGGGATTTCTCCAGTTACTGTAACTTCATTAATGCATTACATTTTCTGCAAGTTTTAGAGAAATATTAAAAGTATAAATAATCCCTGAAGTATAATGTATGATGTGGATTTCATACAAACTTCATTGAGATTATTTTGGCTGCTGCACATCAAATGAAGTTGAGATACCCAAAAGATGTCATTGTTGACAATGTGAAATCTTATGTGAAGAATTCTGTGAACCGTGTGGATAATTTATTGAGATTAAACCTTTCCTTTGTTTAGAAAATTAAACCATGAATTAGTGTTTATCAAATTGTTTTGAGAATGAAGGTATAGCATTCTGTCACTATTGATTTGTTGTTTCCTTCATTCAATGAATGAATAATTACTGAGCATCTACTTGTCCCAGGCATTGAAGTTTTTAAGGTCGAAGATTGTCATGGATTTCAGTGATAAACACATCACATTTAATCCTAACCAAACACAAAACATTCTATGGAGAACTTAATATACAAAGGAGAATATGTGGAATATTAACTAATTTAATCATAACTACCACACAGTAATTTAGGAATGCTAGTATTTCTTTTTACTGATGAGAAATGGAGAAACAAAGAAGGTTCATAATTTATTCAAAGTCATGTATCTTGTGTCTTGAAACCAAATCAAGTCCATTTAGCTCCAGAATCCCCTAAATGTGATTGTCTTGAACATGAATAAGCACAATTTATACCATCAAATCCTGCAAATCATAGCAGAGAAAATGAGCAATAAATTATTTATTACTACAGTGTAGGTTTATGTATATTTTGTAAGAAAATTTTGAATGGAAATTTATAAACATTCTGATTAAAGTCATTTTCCAAATGGGAAGTTAAGAAGAAACAACTGACACATAATGAAGACCTAGCTGAATTGGAAATATTATTTAGAAGTCTACCCAATTCTAGGAGATTAGAAAAAGTATGATGAATTGTTGGATATATTTGTGAGGTCACCTCCAATTCCCTAAGAATTGGATTCCTCTCCCTACATAGAATACTAATTTTATTGCTCCAAAGAGTGAATATCTATTTTTGGAACACATGGCTTTAATAAGTACTTGAAAACCGGAAGGGAAAGTATTAGTATTAGTATTCATTAGATGAATCCTAACGTGTCTCATTTCCCTCCCTCTAACTACAAGTAGTACCTTTCAATTCCACATACAGTAAAAGATAATTGGGTACTTGGAAATAACATAACCAAAGATGAGAGCCATGAACATTCCATTGTCAGTCTGTCGCATTAATAAAAGTGCAATCATCTGGCTTTATTTTAAATATGCTATGTGAGAAAAATTTTAAAAAGCAATCCAGCACCCCTGGTATGCACCATTGTTCTTTTTATTGCCAGGTTATTCTCTAATGCAAAAATCACAGATGTTGACCAAAATTAAAGTAATAGTTCACTCTCGTGAAAGCAGTAGTTTACAGATTGCTTAGATAATGTGATAACTGTGAACATGGCCATCTGCTTTATGTCCAGCCATTTGTAATGTTACCATTTTTATTTGATTTTCAAACTTTTATTATGTAATCAGCCACTCCAAAAGTTTTGTTAAAGTATTTGTACACTAAATAAGATTGTACCTTATGTTGTCATCCTTGCTGGGCCCTATGTGATTTCAATTAATTTAAGCACATCTAAAATTATAGAACATCTCTTGGTACACATGTAATTCTGCCAGTTATGCTGCTGAAATATACAGATGATTTGACAGAAAAAAATTTCTCAAACTTCAAGTATTGTGATTGATAAAAATTAAGAGAAATATGTGTCATATTTCCCCATCTTTTTTTTTTCATTCTTGGAATATACTACATCAGAATGTTCAAATAATGTGTGGATTCTACAAATGCATGCTAAGTTCCCAGTTTATATAAGTGGGCTTCTTGGTACAGAAAGTGCAGATATAAACACCGTGAAGAATGAGAATTTCTGTTCTCTTGGAGCCTCATAAATGATAGAGGCAAATTAAATCATGCTTTGTACGTATGGGTACTGTGTGGATAATAAAGCCTAGCTATGTGACCAAAAATGGTAGCAGGGCTGATTTGAAAGTGTAGATGTATTGAAGCTTAGATTTTTGTGGGGGACATGATGAACACTTTCAGAGGGTGAAACTTGAACTTTGTTTTCTGATTTCTGGTAAAACTAAGTAATTTATAACTTGACGTCTTTTTAATATTAGAATTCATTCAAAACTTATGTCATGAATGAGGACCAATTAAACAGGACCAACTCACAGCTGTGAGACATTTTAATGCTACTTTGTGCTTAGTAAGCTCAGTCATTGACCACTCTTCTGATGTTTTGGAGGTACAGGGATTACTTACATATTAGGTGTGCAAGGAGAGCAAGTGCGTGTGATGCATGTGGAAGGTGAAGGAAAGAGGTGAACTCCACCTCCACCTCAGTCCTTCCCTTCCTTTCTTTTCTCTTCTCTCTCCCCTTTCCTTCATTTTCTTTTCTTCCTTTCTCTCTTTTCTCTCTCCCTCTTTTCCTTCCTTTTTCTCTTTCTTTCTTGTTTTCCTTTTTCCTAGCAGTAATATTAATATACTGCTTTTAAAAGTTTCAGGTATTTGGCAGCTTTTGATCCTCTGCTTCTGATTCTTCCTGCCTCTGTGCTCTGACTCAGTGATACTCAGTTTGAACACATTTGACTTTCTGTTATTTATAGTTATATTACTCAACAATATGTTCATGCTCTTTCTGATAAATGTAGATGTGTTCAAAATTCTGAAACAAAATAAGTTGTAGAGAAGAGGACATTTGTGACTCATGTAACTAATAAGCATTTGCAAAATCCAAATTAAATATCATAACATTGTTCTTATAAGATTGCTAAGAGAAGTCAATAGTCATTTCATAGAAGAAGCTAGCCACTGGCCAATGATCCTATGGAAAGTTGTCCTACTTCATTAATCAGGGAAACACAAAATCACTGAGAAAAAAATAACACAGTTTTAACCCCGTGTCTAAAATCAGAAGTTTGGCAATTGCAAGTGCTGGAAGTCAGTGGAATAAGGGAAATTGTCAGGAGGATCTCAGCTTACTGGGGAACACCTTACATTGCTGTGAATATTTTGGGGAAGCTGTTTGACACTATCTACAACAATGACAATATTTGCTCTCTATGACTCAAAAATCCACCTTGCAATAGTGAAACACAAGACATATAAAAGAGTGCTCACAGTAACAATATTCATATTAACCTAAAATTTAAAAATATCTACATGTCCACCCACTGTTAAATAAATAATGGCTCACTGATTATACTGATGCATTATATAACAATATACATATATGAACTACAGATAAGCACAACAATATAAGCAAATCCTACAGTTTTAAAAACTGAATCTAAAAAGAATATTCACTGGAAAGTACAGGGACCTCTCACTTTACTGCAATAGCAAAAATGTTTATCTTGATTGTACATTTTAATAGAGGTTAATCACCTAACTATATTTAAAGTTGCATCAAATTAATACTTGACCAAACAGCCTTTCCTGAATTGGGGTTAATGATTTCCTTGACCCATAAAATATGATGTGGACCATTAAATTGATGACCAGTATGTGTGGATTTAAAAGACATACATGTTCCAATATGTATTATACTTTTCCCCATTTATAGTAGTTTAGGACATCATATCAAAACATCATACACTGGGTGATGTAGAGGACAAAAAATTATTTCCTCACAATTATGGAAGCTGGTAGTCCAAGAAGAAAGTACAAGAAGATTTGATTTCTTCTAAGGTTTCTCTCCCTGGCTTATAGATGCCACTTCTCACTGAGTCTTCACACAATTTTACTTTGTACCTGAGCATCCCTTGTATCTTTTTTCTGTTTTCAAAAGTCCTTTTATAAAGACAGAAGGTTAACAGGGTGCAATGGTGCACACCTACAATCCCAGTGACTTCAGAGGCTAAGGCAGGAAAGGTTACAAGTTCAAGACCAGGCTTAACAATTGGTGAGACCCTTTCTCAAAATACAAAATATAAAGGTCTGGGGATGTAGCTAGTGTTAAGGGACCTGTGAACTCAATCTTTAACACTACATCATAATAATAACAATAATAATAGTAGCAGTAGTGGTAGTAATAATACAAATATTAATGATGACAGAAGATTGTGTGCATTCTAATGGTCTTTATTGAACTTAACTCCCTTTTAAAGACTCTATTTAAATGTAGTCACTTCCTGAGCTATTGGAGATTAAAACTTCAACATGAATTTTAGGTGACTGCAATTCAGCAAATGTCACTCGTTTTTTCATTTGTTCCCCCCAAATTATTCTATGTCCTCATGCATTATTACCTATGAAAATTGAAAGGGATGAAAAATCAGCAAAGCCTGGTTTCCCAATGACCCTGCATGGTGTGCTACTTAAGGATACACAGTAACCCGTGTTGTGGATGAATGAAAAATAGCTCTTTGGTTGCAGAGTAATTACACCATGTGCTTTTCGTCATGGACAGTCACTGCCTTCTCAACATTGGAATAAATATATATCCAGGGAAAAGATTCATATTATATGTCTATAGAGATGCTACCAGCACCCATATCCACAGACATTCAGATATATTATCCAACTGTTTGTTACACTCAAAGTATCTTCATTTGCATAATGCAATTTATACTATTGTAATGAATTCATGTCTAAAGAAATTAGTGATCATGTGCTCAAGTGGTTTGGTAGACAAAGAAATTTCTTCCTAGTGATTTAGTTATTATATCAACTGGAAAATAATGCTCTTGAAATATGGTGACTTGTCTCAGACGATGGTTTCATTTTATACTTTAAACCAGAAGCCAGTATATGGTGCCATCTTGCCATCTTTACCATAGTTAGGGAACAAAAGGGGCAAGTCACAGTCCTCCAATCACTGTTATAAAAATAAACCCTGAGAGACAATTTTTTCTTGTACCATGACTTTGGCCTCAGTTGGTTTGGAGGCATTTATGGTACACTTCTAAGAGGGAGCAGCAATGGTCCAATGGAATCTGAGACTGACACTGGTCTGTATCTATTTGGTCTCCCACCGTTGACTCAACAGTAGAGCTGGGTGACACTGTTGAAGAAGTACTTATTCATCACTAGTGGTAATGTAGACGGCTGCTAGACATTACAGAAATAGAGATAACCCAATCTTTCTCAATAATCCTGATCAACAGATAATTGAGGCAATAAAGGTCAAGTCACAAACAACTCAATATTTCAGGCACAAAGGTTTGAGCTGTTCTATAGGGAAAGTCTTATTAACTTCAGTTCTGGTAGAAGGTAAAGGGAATGTGGAAAGGAAGGTGGAAGGAATCCACTATGATTACCAGGCAGTTGCACAAGTGAGAACAATACAATTTTTCTGGGATGTTGATTGCACTGACCTTCATTTCCTTACTATTTTTTTTTTATAAAAAGCACATTAATACCTAGTGTTTTATATTGCAGGTGAACATATGCCTGTCCTGCCATTATACCAGAATGGCTTGGTTGCTGGTAGACTTTTTTGTGTCCTCTGTTATACAACTTTTCAAGGGAAGAAAGGACAATAGTGGGTGTTTTGGTACAAAAGGAGTGCAATGTGCAGGATATCATCCTTTAACCTACCTTCACTTTTGTTCCTGAAGATTGACATATCCTGACCAAATCAAAGACGTCCCTTGCTTTCTGTTCTCTGATAGACAAAGTGGGGTAATGGCAAGACAACAAAGGGAGGGAGGTGAGCAGGGTTGAGACAGTGATTGCCTCCACTCCTGCTTTGAAGGTGATTGCACTTTAGTGATGTGCTCAGCGAAATGTCACAGCTCACATAAAATATCTCCCTTTGTGCTTTTCTTGCTTTGTGTTCTGGAAACACTTCTTCCCCTCCTTTCTCCTACCCCTTCAGATCTCTGGTGCTTAAAGTTCTGCATTGTTCAGGAAACTATCCTGTGCACACCATCATAAGTAGGTCATTTGTTAAACATTTATAAAGTTAACAAATTTCATTTCATACAACTGATTAATAGATTAAAAACAAAATACGATATCAATAAAAAATTGCATCAAAGATAATTTGACATGTCAATACACACGTTAATATATCCACAGAGTCAACGAGTACATCAAATAACCTAAAAAAAAAAAACTTGCAATTTTTTTCCCATTGACATAAGTTACTTTTACCTGTCACTTAAAACTATTACTGTGTATTGATGGACAGAATGGTTTAGCAAATGTCTTTTAGTGTAGAAGAAAATCAGGCAAGGAAAAAAATGCCATTTTCGGGGAACAAAACAAAGCAACTAATGGCACTTTGCCAACCAAGAAGCAGATGTTTAACTATAACTGTGAACGAAACATGAATAGAAAAAAAATAGCATCGTATTATGAAAGTTTTAGTTTAGAAAGTACAAAATTGGAACACTAACATAAACACCAAGATGGGAAAACAAAGGTGTAGTAGAATCAGTCACTGTTGTGTGATGTTTCTAAAAGAGAAAGGATTCTTTTTTAAATCAAAGACTATGATGATAAGAGTAAGTTCAAAGTCAATGAATATGGTGATTCACAAGCTTTTTGGAAACTTTAGAATGAAACTTTCTCATTCCTGGGAAGGAATGAGAGCAAAGTTCATTCATGTAGCTCGATTGCATTAGCATTTGGAACAAATGTGGACTTTTAATGAAAATAGAATCCAAGAAGCAGTGCACCAGTGTGTACAGCTCAAGAACACCACTGATCTAAGAAGACTTGCTTATGAAAACTGTCTTTCTACAGAAAATTAGTATCTTTCCCCAGAGACTTCATTTAATAATATGGAAAGAACAATCTTTCCCTCACCCGAAGTGTCAGTGCTAAGGTCCCTCTACGCTCAATTTACTGACCATTTGGGGGTAAATATATAAATCTCCTTTCCCCTTGGCTACATAGCATGCTTCCATGATGCTTTCATGGATACTAAATGGAAACTACAAAATGGTATTCCTCAAAAGGCTCCGTTTTACCTTTGTAATATGACCATGCCACATTCACAATACCCGTTTTAGAAATATAAATCCATTATTTATTGTTTTGGTATGTAATGACCCTTGGTCTTTGGAACATTTTCTTCATTTTTTAGCATTTCTTAGAAGAAATAATGAAATGAATTTAGGTGTGGGAATTTGCATCTATAGGAAAAACCAACATTTTATGTGATAACTTCTAAGACCAAAAATTCGAAGGATTAGTACAGTTTGATGATTATTGCACATCGCACATTCACAGGTATGGTTGCACACTGTGGATTCTGCAATAACCAGTATTGTACTTACAGTGCAGTCCCTAGCAGATGGTGCAACAGACAATGCTATCCTCCTATGGCTAAACACCAGATTTTTAAAAGTATAAGAGTGAATTTCTAAAAGAAATACAAACTGGCAATCCTCTCTTCATGCATAAACATTTGTTTGAGTTTAAATTATCCAACTAAAATGGTAGCGCAGTTTTTTTGGTTTTTTTTTTTTTTTTTGTAAAATAGTTTTAGCAGTATTAATGTTTGTGTAGGTGTGTACTTGAAGTCTTAAGGGGATTTTTCCATTCTATTTTAAATGTAGTTAACAGTAAGAAATATATAAATAAATACTTGGTAGAGTTTTAGTCAAAATGCCAAGTTTTGATCTAGGCTATTTGTAACAGTTGTATTTTAAAAAGACATTGGTGACAACTCACATCACATTAGTTTTAAAAATGACACAAACAAGACTCAGAAAGTTTAGGTGACATGAACAGGAACACACAGTCAATTAATGACAGAACATCATTCAAACACAACACCCCAATCACAGTTTAGGATTCCTTATGTTACCACATTGCTTATAATTTATATGAAACTTTACAAAATTTTTATGGCTTTAAAGTGCATATATCTTCCATAGCATATATTCTGTTTCAGGAACTAAATGCCTACAAAATCCCAAATTTACATTAATTTACATATGGATAAATTTTTTTTTCCAAAATCCTGACTTCTGAAAAAGATTCCATTAATCACATCATTATTCTGAGAAACAATGTTATTAAATGTGGAATATCAATTTTACACATATTATTGAATAAAGAATAACACGTGTGTTACCTATTATAAACAAAAATTGGTCCCTGCCCTGATATTAAGGTGTAATTATTTTATTAACAGAACTTATCATATTTCACTGAACAACCTGATATTTTGTTTTGTAAACAGAAATGAAACCTAGGCTTTAAACCTGTGATGCTAGAGACTCAGGTGACTGAGGCAGGAGGACTATAGTCTGAGGCCAGCCTGGGCAACTTCTGAGCTTACCAAGAACAAAGTACCATTAGAAGGTCTCACAGCATTGATTTGGCCCTGTTTAATTTACCCTAATTTCATGACAAAAGTTTTGAATGAACTTCTTTCTCTGCTTCACTGTTTTAAATTAATTCACAATGGGATAAGCTAGACGAATTTGTATGTTTCCTTTAAACACTGAATTATGGAATAGTAGTTTTTAATATTTTCTCCACCCAAGTAAAGAAAGTGAGCCAGAGTCAGGATTAGGAAAAGTTAAGAGAGCTACTTACTAGGAATCAAAAATACAAAGAGAATGTTAGGTCTGCTATGTTCATATTTGAATACACAACAATGAATCTCCACATCATGTACAACCACAAGAATGGGATTGTAATTACAATACATTATACTCCCTGTATGTATGATATGTCAAAATATACTCTACAGTCAAAATAGGCCCTCAATAGTATGATATCATATGTAGCTAAAATAACCCTGATCATTAAATATTATTTTAAAATATCAATCTTACATAGAGTAAAAATAAACTTTATATAGAAAATATAACCCGTAGATTTGATTAGAAAACAGAGTTTTCAGGAGCCATCTGCTATTTCTTTAAAGTTGTCTTAATTACTTTAAACTACAGTCATTAGAGTCAATCGAGAATTCTTTACCCCTCTACTGAGACAGGAGGGCTGTCATTTTGTTATTAGATGTCTCATGGAGTAAACACTTTCCAAGTCCTCTTAGAAACATAAGGGTGGCAATGTGAGCCAGTTCTTGTTTCCAGAACTAACTCGGGTCCTGTGATTAGAGCCTCCCTCCTTCCTGGTTGTTGGTTTCACTCTTCCCAGTGCTACCATAGCAGCAAGAAGACAGCCTCATTTGTTATGTCCTTGTCACTTGGCTTTCTTTAGTTACTAATTTAGCCACTTACACGAGGATCTTATAAATCATCTAAATTCCACTGATAGGATCTGTCACATGCCACAAAACTTTTGCAAGCTTAAAACTTAAATCAGTTGGCAATCATCCCAGAATGAAGATTTTATTACTGCCTGCATCCTTATCATATTTTTAACTGAAAAAAAAATATTTTATCATATTTACTTGGGGTGTTGACTTTGCCTCAGTCTCACCATTGATATCAGTTTGCTACATGATCCCTGACTCAACCTCTGCTGGTCTGTGTTTTAGATTAAGTATCCAAACGTTTTTATTGTTATTTGAATAATATTATGAAGGACCAGCAGAAACACTGATTAAGAAAACACTACTTTAAAGAAAAACATTGTAAAAAACCAACTAGATAACTAACACAATGAATAGAATAGAGTGTGATTGAGTCAATATAGAGCTTGGTTTATTGGACATTAACAAGCTTCTTATCTCTATGAATTATAAAAATCTATCTCTGTAGTTCTGTGACATTGTGAGGACAATTTATATATGATTCATATTGCCTAAATTTTTAATGGTTTTTCTGATCCTTATAATCTTTTTCTAAGAAAAGAGTTGTATTTTAGATTTTTAATATATGAGTTAATCATGGAAAAGATTTTGTAAAATTATCTATTTTTTCAAATAATCTTACAAAGATATTTTCAGTTACGTAGATCTGCTACTGATATCAGAAAGGATGCTAATTAATGTTAATGTTGAAATATGAATAGTTTGCATTTTTGATAATGAAATAATGGTGAAGACAATGTTTTCAATACTCTCCCTTCTAAGTAGGTTACCATTTTAACTGTGACTCTTATCAGATTTTGATTTATCTCTTTATCCATTCTTGTACCTAATTGGGAACAAATTACTTATTACTCATGAAAGACACTAACTACCTAGTGTTGCAGAAAAAGAGAATATTACAATTTACATTTAAATGAGATTTGAAATGTTAATGAACAGATCCAGTATTCTAATTATCTCTACAAATACTTTAAATTAAGGTGAACTTTAGTAGATGGATCATTCCTTACTTCTTACTCTAGAGTGCCCTACAGGGTTGCTTGATGGCATTTAAAGCATATAGTACACACATTAGATACACTTACTGTTATGATGTAAAATTATATAGTCAAATCTCTGTGATTAGTATTAATAAACATATAATTTTACTATATGGAGTAATCAGAAATCACATAAAATATTTTAATTGAAAAATTATCTTTTATAACATGGTTAAATCATAGGTTTTATTCATTTATTTTCCTGGAGTTAAAAAAAGAGATATGATTGTTGGGATATATAGGTATTTTTGACAAAACAATTTCTTATGTCAATATAAGTATTTCCTACTAAATTTATCCTCTCTGTAATGCACAAATGAATCTGAAAGCAGTACAAAACACTACCAAAATTAAACCTGAAGTCATATGTGATTTTTTCATGAGCTCACCATGCTGTGGCCTAACAAAGACCATGAGTTCAACATGAAGCCGTCTATTCCACTAAATGTAGTGTCGTAGAATCAAACACAGAATACTTACACTTCACCTTTTTCTTTGTTGCTAGTTAATATTTTCACAACCCCAGAAAAAAGGTAACATGCTCTTCCCTCACATTCTCACAATTTTCTGGATAGATGTGTATAATGAATGTTATGGTTTGAATGTGAGATGTCCCCCAAAAGCTCACATGTGAGACAATGCAGGAAAGTTCAGAGGAGAAATTATTGGATTGTAAGAGTCTTAACCCAAAGAGTGAATTAATCCCTGATGGGAATAATTGAAGTGGTAGGGTGTGGCTGAATGAGGTGGGAATTGGGAGTGGCTATAGGGTATATATTTGTATCTGGAGAGTACAGCTCTGCTTCCTGATGATGTGAGCTGCTTCCCTCTGCCACACTCTTCCTCCTCAAGCCCAAGGAATGGAGCCGGCCTTATATGGACGAAGATCTCTGAAACCATGAGCCCTCAAATAAAACTTTCCTCCTCTATAATTGTGCTGGTCAGATCATTTAGTCAAGCAGAGAAAAAGCAGACTAAAACTATGAAGCATCCTAAACATGAGGGCATTTCCACCATAGTATCAGAACCTAAAAAATGACTGTAAAAGAGCCAGAGTTCTAAGAGGGACAAAATATTTTGTTAGAATCCAGATAGAGTAATCATCCCAAAGAAATCCTCAAAGCACACAGGCAACAGCAGCAACAAAAGTTGAACACAGCAAGTTATTACAGTTAATATCTATTTTAAATGGGATTCAAAAAAACACTTGCAGTAGATTGAAGATGATTACAATTGTGCCTAGCACAGAATAATACCACTTCATAAGCATTTGGCTTCATCGGAGGCATATGAGTATCTTCTGGAAACAAACAGAAGAGAGGCAAAACAGCAACAAAAAAATCTATTTTAAATCAGAGTGAAAGAGGAATAGGAAATTGAACCATAGTCATCAAGCAACTACTGATGTCACCAAATTTCATCCAAAGCATGATGGTATCTTCTAAGTTTTCTCAGGGTGTTATAACAAAATTTCTTAAACTGGGTGGTTTAAACTATAGGTATACATTTCTCACTGTTCTGGAGTCTGTGAGTCTGAAATTGGGATGCCAGTATTGGTGTTATGGTTTAGATCTGGGATACCCCTAAAAGCCATGTTCTGGGAGTGAAATTATTAGATTATGTAACCTGATCAATGAATGGATAAGTCCATTTGATGCACTATAAATTGAAAGAATTGTACTGGATGGTAACTCCAGCAGTTGGGGCATGGGTGGAAGAGGTGCCTGAATGGGAGTTGCCCTTAGAGATTACATCTTGGTCTCTTGATGCTTCCTCCCTATCTGATTCCTGGAAATCATGAGATAAGCAACTTTCCCCTGGCCAGGCCCTTCTGCTATGATGTTTCATCTCATCTCAGGCCCAGAACCTTCAAAGTGACTGGGATTACAGGCAAGTGTCACAACACCTGGCTCTGTCTTCTTAATGTGTCCTCAAATGATAGAAAAAGGGATGGGGTGGTAGGGATCAAGACCAGAGAGTCAAGAGACAAACAAGTTCTCTTGTCTCTTCTGAAAGGACTCTACTTATAAGGATTGTCCTTTCTTTTTGAGAACTCCACTGTCATGACCTAATGTAAATCAGATTACTTCTAAAGACCCCAAGTGTGATTACAAAGGCTATTACTACACCTATCTCTGAGGATTAGGTTTCAACATAGAAATTTTGAGGTAGACAAAAATATTGTCTAAACCAGCTTTCTTCCGTAATTCAAAAGTCACACATCTTAATAAACAAGGGGAAGGAGAGGCTTTTCCTCTATATTTGGTGTTATATTTACTGTATTTTCAGTCTATATTTTAGGAAGTAAAACCTTTTTTTTTTTTTTTTTTTTTTTGCAGTGCTGGAGACTGAACCCAGGGCCTTGTGCTTGCAAGGCAAGCACTCTACCAACTGAGCTATACACCCAGCCCCAGAAAGCAAACCCTTTTAAGATTAGTGGAAAGTTTTTCTTGGGTTTATAGAATGAAAATGCTGACCAGGAATGTAAGGATTTGTCTCAATTTTATCTCAAGTATTCTATTGTGATCTTGCATAGAATTGTTTGCTTTTGGTCATGAAGTACCAGGTAGACCACTGATAATTGCACTTCTCTCTCTCTGTCTCTTTCTCACTCCCCCCGCCTCTTTTTCTCTCTCTCATACCACACACAACACAGGAGTTTTTGAGATGTAATGCATGTTCAGAAAGAGATAATTGATCTGATAAGGGTTTGACCTGGGGGCTGGGATTGTGGCTCAGGGGTAGAGTGCTTGCTGAGCATGTGTGAGGCTCTAGGTTCTATCCTTGGCACCTCATAAAAATAAAATAAAGGTATTGTGTTCACCTACAACTAAAACAAACAAACAAAAAAATTTAAAAGAGTTTGTTCTGAGATTTACCAACATACTAAAATAAAGTGTGTGTGAGTGTATTTTCTTCATGGGATTCAAAGAATCATAGAATGACAAAATACAAAAAATATGATAAATGAGGAGTATAATTTTAAAGAATGATTAGAAAAGGGTTAAAAGTTAAGACGGTCATCACACTCTTGTTCTATTTTCTCCTGTGTCTCAGCTGTGCCATAATGCCTGAGTTCTCCATGAGAATAAAGTTGATGTAATAAATTCTTCCTCATATAACAGAGGCGCTCTTTGTCACAGGGTTGTATGACTAAATGTCAAGAATTAATAGGGCATACACAGAGTTTCATAAAGGCTAAGCATATTGGAGAAAAAAAAATAAAACTCATTTAAGCACGGGCACTAATAGACTCCCAGGCAGTCCTGTCTTCTAAGGATGCATTTATCTCGGTGATAACCACCAAGAAATGTGCAAGCAATCTCAGTTTCATAGGAGCTTGTACAAAAGCTTTTAGCAGTATCTTTTCATGTCTTAGTGGTTACAGATCCAAGCCAGGCAGTGTAAACCTGAGCAGACACAGCCATCAGTTTACACATACCCAAATGATATAAGCTAGCTGGCTCTAGGTATTGCCAGAGAAACTTAAATTCTTAAAAAAGCATGGAATAATTAGTGGCATTTCATGTCTCATTCTATTACATAGCCAAAAGACTCAGACTCTCAGACATATCTAGAAACATATCTGGACCAGCTATAAAACATCTGTATCTCATAATCAATCTAACAAATGACTAAACCTAAGATTAAATATATATGGATTGATTTATTATATTAATATTTATATTATTATGGATTGTCTTCCTACACATTTCAAATAACATTTTAAAATACTTTGATACAGTAAGTTTCTACAAATTCACATTTTAAGGGTATGGCTTAACAATGACAAAATCACTATACCTGTACACTAGAATTGATCAATGAAGTAAACAGATGGCAAGTGGGAGTCAGGTTTGTCATTGTCGGACAGAGGTTGGTAGATAGGGAAGGGAAATCCGTGCGGTCATGGATTTAAGTTGAATAGATCGCTATGAACTCACATGTAGTTTTACATAGATACAGAGACTTGCATGTAGAAATGCTTACAGATGCCTTTACATATCTATGTGTCTATACATAGTAAGTATAGACACATATGTTTTCTTGACCTGTCAGGTGAGAGGGCATAAAAGCATGGACATTCTGATAGCAATGAGGACATCTAGTACTGGTATTTGTCCTCAAACATGATTTTTCAGAATTAAAGGGAACCAGCCCTGGTTAAAGAAACTGCTGATTCCAGGGTTGGGACAGGGACTATATGAAATAAGCACCCTAAAATCTGACCTAGAATTCCAGGATTTATGCGGTGTTTTCAAAATTGAAAATAAGACAACAGTCCAGAGGTAGACAAGACATATTATTACATTTGGCCATTTCTGTAGTTCCATTAATTGACAGTCCTTGGTGAATTAGTTTGTCTTATCTGTCTCTCTCTCTTTTCCTTATTCTCCTCCTTCCTCCATTCCTTCTACCCTGGCAAGACCTGAGAAGAGAAAACTCTAAACATTTATTCAAAATAAGGGAAAGCAATAAAGCTATGGCTATTTCCATGTTTGTTTGCTATTTTTTTCTTCCACTACATTTACAGCCTTTTCTATGGAGCTTTCCTTTCATAGTGCATAATAGAACAAATAAATGTGAATGAATTGGGCCATGTCTCAGTTATATACTGCTCTTGTAATCCAAGACACAGTTCCAGGGATTATTGCAGTATTAAAATTTAGATAGAGGAGTAATGAAAAAGATGCATTGGACATACACGGGCAACTATTATCATTAATTTTAAAGCCATTTTTCATGGCAAGACATAGTTTTGCTATAATACTCATGAGTACGCATGAAAAAGACAATGAAAAAGGTATTAGATGATGCTTCTGTCAAGATAAAATCGTGCATTGTATATATATTTGATTACATAGCTACATTTTCAAAAGTATTTTCTACATAAAATCTCATTGACTTCAATTAGAATTTGCAATCTAAGTACACCATATGGCTTTGCTTAAAAGCAATGAGACTATTAAATTTAATTACTTTTATATGCGTCTCACATGGTAAAGGTGCTTGTTAAAAGAGCAGCACTATATGAGAATTATTTCTAGTAAAATTGAAAACTAAGAAGATGGCTACCGTCTGGTGGTTACTAATTGACAGTCAATTCCACAAGAAAAGTAATTTTCCATAATACTAAAAAAATAGCATGCAGAGAACAATGTCACTTTCCTAATTTTATTGCTGTTTTATATAGTGATGTTTGAATATAGTGAATAAGCACTACTGTTCTAAAAGCAAAGTATTTCTTCTGTTTATAAGTATTGTCTTATCTCTTTCCTTTGAAGAAGAAATATATATATTTAAATGGCTATGTGTGTATATATATACATATATGTGTATTCTCCATATAAGTAGATATGTTCTTCCATATAAACAATTTAGGAGGATACATTTTAGCATTACAATAATTTTCTTCATTTTATTGCATTAAAATGGAATTCAGATCTGTAATAAAGTCATATATGCAATATAATAAATAAAGATGTGTTACATTTTATTGAGCTAATCTAGTGCTAACATCTACAACAAATTGGAAAGCAGGCACCATTTTCAGAGTAAAACCTAAGGTTAGTTTCAGTTATTTTTCCTAGGAGATAATTTAACTTTATTCACTATTGCCAGATTGATTGCATTTATTTTTAAATGCTGGAAATTCAGAAATCATGTAAAAAACTGAAGTTTTGAAAGGGGAAAAAATAACTCATGTAAATAATTTATGAGAAAAACATAAGCATAACATAAGTATGGCTCAAAGGCTGCTTTCTCTTTCTAGCATTCTGGCTTTGTGTCAACAAATGAATACAAATTAAACAAAAATCACTATTTCTCTGCTTGTTTAGGAAAAGGAAATAAACTGAGAAGTAGTAGAAGTCCTAAGCACTGAAAAAAAGGCAAGTAAATATCTTTTTCTTAAGGAAGAAAATACTTCCAGGCTACGGTTATAGCTCAGTGGTAGAGCATCTGCCTAGTCTATGTCAGGCACTGAGTTTGATCCTCAGCACCATGTATAAATAAAAGAATAAAATGAAGGTCCATTAACATCTAAAAACATTGTTTTTAAAAATAGAATTGGCTTTAGACAATTCTATAAAGTAATATAATTCCCTTTATGGTAAGCTGCTCACCTCTTATTTTTGTTACTGTTTTGGTTTTGACCTCTATCATAGTCATCTATCCATTACTCTAACAAACTCCTGAGGCTCACGGTTTTAGAGGTTTCAGTGCACCATCAATTGTCCCCATCACTTCCAGGGCTGTACGACATGGCAGATGGTAACAGAGTGAAGATGCTCACCTCGTTGCTAAAGGGAAGAAAAGAAAGAGCCAAAGACTGGGGTTCCACCACACTTTTTAGGGGCATTTCACTAAGAACCTGAAAGATAAACCAAACTTCTTAAAATATAGAACCAAACTAAGGACCAACAGACAAGCCTTTGGGGGATATTCCACATCCAGACTCCAGCAATTTTCTTTAAAAGTCAATGGTTATTCTTAGTTAAAAATGGTTCATTGAACATAGATAATTATTACTTCTTGCACCAGAATGGCATTAAAACACACAATACATAGTTTTTGAATCACCACAAATTTCAGTGTGAAGAAATATTAAAGATATTTTATAATTGATATTATTTCTATAATAGCAGTGTTATAACACATCTGATGATTAATTACAGAGATTATTGATTTCAAGGGAGCTGAAGTTTGCTGTTCTGTAAAAACCAAAGAAACTTCCTCTCACTCATCCTCAACAAGAGAAAAATAATTTTTTTCTTTTACCTTCAGGTCATGTTTGGATAAACTCCAAGATGAGAGGTATTGAGATAGCAGGATTTTTGTTGGACTTTGTTTTGGCTTGTGGAAGTGGCATCCGGACTCTCCATAAAGGGCTGTGTAACAGCTGTGCCTGTCACCTGTTCACTTAACAGCTTTGATGTGTATTTCCCTCCCATATAAAACTGTATGCACACCAATCTGCCTCTGAGACATCCAACATAGAACCAGAGGCCTAATGAAAACTGCTGGACACAAGAAACAGCTACCCCCACTTAAAGAAGATACTTTTTCTACACAACATTTAAACAACCTAAGCTTACATATCAATGAGTCAACATTAGTAGAGCTCTATTAGTCTTTGTCAGAAGGGAAAAAAAGTGTCACTTACACTAAGGAAATAAATAATTTGAGCAAAGAACATATGTCAGTATAGTTCCCTATTTAGAAATATTAAAATTGAT
This sequence comes from Sciurus vulgaris, assembly GCF_902686455.1. Taxonomy (NCBI): domain Eukaryota; kingdom Metazoa; phylum Chordata; class Mammalia; order Rodentia; family Sciuridae; genus Sciurus; species Sciurus vulgaris. The sequence continues at coordinate 148,386,556 of NC_136466.1, forward strand.
TGTCAATTTAGGAAAACTAATATTATAAAAGAAAAATAAATACCATAAGCCCTCAAGGAAATAGAATGGATTCTGGGAAAATATCATGTATTTTAAATAACTAAAAAGAGTAACCACAAAGTGACTAATAAAAATATCTCATGTAAACCTGAGATTGGAGTCTGATGAAATAGCAGAGGTCCAAGTTTACTTAAACTAAACATTAACACTTTCAGAAAAATTTAAAATGAGTATTGGGCATTCTAAAGGATAAAATTTGGGGACCAAAAGAATCTAACCCTGTTACATTTTAAAATGCTATCACAGAAAGTAAAATATTATTTTCATTATTACTGAAAATTACTCAGAGAATACTTTTTTCTTCTATATGGACAATACTTACAGTAACTGATACAACAGAATGGGAATAAGTGTCAATAAACAATGTGCGAATGAAACAGTAAAACTCTCTAAGATGCTCAACTGAAGTTCAGCTTCTCTGTCTTACTGCAGTTGGCTGTTATAGCTATGAAATATTGTGCTTCCACGCCTGGGTCCAATGTAGCCTTGAAGGGCTGTTCTGAAGGAAATATGTGTGATAGGAAATAGAAACACTACATTGAGAATAAACTTGGAAAGTTCTTTTTTTCCATGGAGTTACATATGCCCAAGAATTGTGGTTGTTAAAACAAGCACTTATCTTTAAATATCAATACTCTAAACTTTATAAACATGTGTATTTATTTTTTTCATAAGATTGAAATATTTAAGAGAATTTCCAAATAACAAGGGAACACATGGAATGTTGAATAGCTGATTATCCTGCCCTCTGACATTTACCTTAAAGTTATGCGAAATCATTCTTTGTCATGTTTGTTGGTAAAATGAATGGAGGTAGCCAAAATGAAAGCTCGAGTACACATTTCTATGTCTACAGAAACATGATTGTTCAATTTTAAATATGAGGTACAATCATTAGATTTTTCTTCCCTTAAATGCATGCATACAATTTCCTGTTTATATACACACAAAGCTATTGGAAAACCAGTGAAATGTTTAGATATTTCAATCCAAACATAACATAACACCACATTTTCATTTTGAGTTGGGGGTTTAGGCTTCATGGTTTTTCCCGGTGAACAGAAGTCCTATAGCAATGCCCACATTGATCAGAGTATCCTGTGGAGTAATGGCACCACAAGGTAAAATGTGTTTTATGTCCTTGGCATTGCTGAGAGGCTGAAGGACATGACGTTTTAATATTGTACATCCACTTCTGCTGCAGTTAGGAATATATTCCTTCTGATTTTGTAAAGGCATTAAACTTAATCTTATCTTGTTATCAATCTATTTTTAGGTATATTTTACTTGGTTTTACCCACCCACTTCTTTTACTTGTGATTCTTTACCATTGTCTAAAATTGAACCATGTCTACCTTTTTGGAAAAGTCTTGAGTCACATTTCTTTCCATTGTGATATATCCTGAAATATAGTTTATTTATTCTCCCATGAGATTCAATATTACCAATGACATGGTAGATAACAACATTCAATCACATGAAAGAAAAAACAGGCAGGGATAGAATTATTTTGTAGTCAAAAAATAACCTGGCACAGAATGTAGCTAGGAAAAAAAATAAATACTAAATCACTTGACTGAAAAAAAAAAAAAAAAAAAGCATAGAGGAGGCTTCCAACCTAGGTTTACTTGTGTACTAAAGGAAGACTTTTTCCATGTTAATGTAACTAATACAATACATAATGAAATGGGTAGAATTCATTCATACTCACAAAATGTATTTATGTTGAGATTGAAATTTTTAAAAATGGGCCTATATTTAAAACAGTATCACTTGAATATGTATGGCTTTACATGTATATATATATATATACATGTAAATGAAGAAATATGGATTATGATTTTATTGTGTTGATTTTTTACATCCAAGTGTTCTGCTCTAATGTATTCCTTTTCACAACTTTAGAGTGGAATGGTTAATGTACTTATCAGTGTTCAAAAAACACTAATTTGATCATTTTAGAACTTTTTTTATCATTTGCTTTCATTCATTCAAAAATCCTCACAATATATCCTTCAGAGGTTTAATGATTTCAACACATTATACATTAGATGAAAGTCTTATGATAGTAATGTTAATTGTTCAAAGTTGAGCAGCACGATTTCAACCTAAGATATCCCAACTTATGATACAATTGTTACAGAATTCCAGACACAATCATGATTCCTTACAAATGTGTCTTTAGCTTACATATGATGTCCTTTTAGTGCTCTTTTAGTCTTTCACTCAAACAGTCTGAAACTCTCTAACTTTCCCTTCTTACCCTGAGGAAAGCACCCAAACTCATAATACTAGTTAAATATTCAACCTTAGTAATTGGAACTTAAAGAGACAGAGAACTCCATCAGAGAGTTTGAACATTAGGCAAACAGGAAACTGGCATGCAGAAGAGTGAGCTGATTTTACAGTGTGTTTGATAAAACTGAAATTCAACCATCCAAGTAGCCCAAGAAAGATTGTGGTAAAATCAGACACCTAATAAATATGAAGCACATCCCTCCTATGAACATGCAAGAATGGTTGATCTGGGGAGCAGCAATAGGTGGAGTAAGGCTGCAAGACACATTGCAACAGAAGTTGCCTACTTTAGTACCTGACACTTGTCACCATGCTCCTTGAAATACATTGTGGTAGGTGATAATGACTCTCAAAGTTTGCCCTCAGCATGACACCTGACAACTGCTATGTTACATTATATGGCAAAATTCCTCCAGTGTGGGGAGCCACCCAAGGCCTGTAAAACTACCAAGCTTGGTTGCACTATTAGATGGGAAAATCTGGTCTCAAGGAACTCACAATTATGAAAAATTGAGATTGCCTGAGTCACGTGATATCCCTGTGGAAATTAAAGTGCAGGCCTGGATGTGGGAATGATCCTCTAGAGCCACATGGCTTGCTTAACTCCAACCCATCTGTTTTTCACTGAAGAAGCTCCTACTGGTCCCCTTCGATCTGTCCCTTATGGACGGTTCGATCCGTCAAGCCCCTGCTTCCAAGATAATTCTGTCTCCTGTCATTATTCCTGATAAATAAATTTCATTAGTCTTTTATTTCTCAGTCAGCCCATTCCTCCTACAGGAACCCTTTCCCTCAACCGTGAGAGATGTGCAGGAAACGTCAGAAGTGATTAAATTTAGAATTTAATATCAGGAGATTATCATGGATTATCCTGATGGACCCTGTATTCAATCACAAGTGTTCTTATAAAAGGAAGGAACAGCTGTATTTGACACTCATAGCAGAAGGGGAGACAAGTATAAATTGGAATGAGGTGGGTATAAACTAATGAATGCCAAAAATTGTCAGAAACTAGAAGAGGCAAAAAACAAATGTTCTCCCTCAGCCTCTGGAGAAAGCATGACCTTGCCAACACCTTGATTTTGACCTCTAGAAATAAGAGGATTTCTGTTGGTTGAAGCCACCAAAGCTGTGATGATTTTCTACAACAGCCAGAGAGAACCAATTCTTTCCTCATCATGTTCACTAGTTACTGAATTTAGACACTGAGGTGGTGGCACCTTGCAACAGTGTAAGATATGGTGCTGATGAAGTTAGTAGCATTGCAGAATGGTGATATTACATAGCAAAAGAAATTACTTGAATACATTTATTTCTGTTCTGGCAAATAAACACAAATTTTGTTGACTATAAATTAAACAAAGCATTCATGTCTTAATAAACTTAATGTGTTTTTAAGGTTAGGTAGGTTCGACATGGGAGTGATTAAATAATGTATAAAAACTCATCCTGGAAATAACAGCCAATCATTGTAGAAGGTTACATGGTGCTGTATCTCAAAAGACATGTCTATATTCTCGTCTCCAGAAGCTACAAATTTCACTTAGTATGGAAACATATGAATATTACCTTATAAGACAAAATATGTAATCAGATCATAAGGAGTTTAACTTACATTGTTGGAGAGGACTTTAATTACATTCGCATGAATGCTTGTAAGGATCTTGTAAGAGGAGTAGGTGGAGTTTATAGACAGACTTACATGGAGAAGACTATGTGGAGATGAGATAGATACTGGAGCACTACAGGGAAAACAAGTACATTCCAGAAGTTAGCAAAAGTCTACTAGAGTATCAAGGGAGAGCACAGTTCTTCTAGTTTTTGAGTTTGGAGCTTCTATACTCAGTGACAGAATATATTTCTGTTCATTGGAGCAGAGTACGGTTTCAGTACAAGTGTTTGATACTTCACTAGAGTACTTACAGGAAACAGAGCAATGAACAAAAAATGGTAGCAGTAGTCATTAAACTGTGATACTCATTGTCAAAGAGGGACCATAGCAAAAAATTGTTGCTGTAGTTTGGTTATGTGGTGTCACCCAAAATTTCATATGTGAGACAATTTAAGAATATTCATAGGTGAAATGATCAGATTATGACAACAATGACCTAAGAGTTGATTAATCCATTGATATGGATTAAATGGGTAGTAACTGTAGGCATGTACAGAGTTCTGTCACTGGGGGGTCTGCCTTTGGGAAATATATTTTTTCCCAGGTGAGCAGAGCTCTGTCTCTCTGCTTCCTGTTTGACATGTCTTGAGCTTCTTTCCTCCCCATACCCTTCCACTCTTCTGCATCACCTGGGGCCCAAAGCTATGGAGTCAGCTGGTCAATGACTGAACATTTGAAACCTTAAGCCCCAAATAAACTTTTCTTCCTTTAAATTATTCTTGTTAGTTTTCTTTGCTTTTTACTGTTGTTGTTACATCAATGCAAGAGCTAATGAAAACAATTGTGAATGCAGATTAAATGTTCATCATTGAATGACTGAATTCAGCACAAATACCACTTATGATACTATGAAATGTACTTACACAATGCCAAATTATGGCTTTCATATCCTGTAATATAAAAATTTACTCAAAACATAAAACTCGGACTGCAAATTAGTGCAACCACTCTGGAAAGGAGTGTGGAGATTCCTTAGAAAACTTGGAATGGACCTACCATTTGACCTAGCTATCCCACTCCTCGGCCTATACCCAAAGGACTTAAAATCAGCATACTACAGAGATACAGCCACATCAATGTTCATAGCAGCTCAATTCACAATAGCCAGACTATGGAACCAACCTAGATGCCCTTCAATTGATGAATGGATAAAGAAAATGTGGTATATATATACAATGGAATATTACTCAGCTATAAAGAATAATAAAATTATGGCATTTGCAGGCAAATGGATGAAATTGGAGAATATCATGTTAAGTGAGATAAGCCAATCTCAAAAATCCAAAAGAGGAATGATCTCACTGATAAGCGGATGATGACACTTAATGGGGGGTAGGAGGGGGACAAGAATGAAGGAAGGAGGGACTATATAGAGGGAAAAGAGAGGTGGGAGGGGTGGGGGGGGAGGAAAAAATAACGGAATGAATCAAACATCATTACTCTGTAAATATATGAATATGCAAATGGTATGCTGTTACTTCATGTACAAACTGAAACAACATGTATCCCATTTGTTTACAATACAAATAAATTTAAAAAAAAAGAAATAGGAAGCCAGTTATATAGCTTTGAAGTTTATTTTTGTTAACAAATGGTCACAATAGACATCTGTAGGATTACTATTGAATTATTTATTCCTGATTTTTCTTCAGACAGACTGGCTTGCAAGAATAGCTCATATGTGTTATACATATGAATTGGGTACTACCATTCACAAAAGAGAGTGACAAACTTCCTTTTATAACCATGATCGTTCCTTGATATTTAGAAATATTAACATCTTTGATGTTAATAATGTAAAATAATTTTTATCAAGTTTGGCTCCTTATAATATATTACTACTATGCAGTCATGTGCCACATAACATATTTTGGTCGATGATGAACCACATATGTGACAGTGGTCTAATAAGATATTATCTCTTGGTGATGTCACAGATGTCTTAGTTTTTATAAGTGTACCTTGTGATTTTCACACAAATATGAAATTGGCCAATGATGCAGTTTTCAGAGTCTATCTCCTTCATTAAGGAACATATGATTGTATATCCATTTCATTTAGTAAATTTTTAATAGTTGCATCATGTACAATCTGTTAATATTTACATTATAAATATTATTTTTACAGATATTCTAGAGAATCAATCTTAAACATGAATAGCTTCATTCCTAATTTGACTTCAGTTGACTGTTTTAAATAAAGTGTTGAAAATTGCAATATCAAAAAAAAACATAAAACTAAAATAAGTGTCACATGACATTTTTAGTTGTTGCTAGTGTTTTAACTCTAAAAAAGCATATTGAAAGTAAATTACTCATGTGGAAGAGGAAACTATTAATGAACAGAGTCCATAATATTCTGGTCCTGAATCTAATCTTCCAAATAAACTATCTAAGAACATTTTGTTTGCACTCCCCCCACTCCACATTATAAACAAACTTTATGTTGCTCAGTAGGACATGAGATACACAAGGAAAAAAAAAAAGACAAAACTGTTAATCTACCATTGAAAAGTTTCTTCAAATGATAATATGACAAAAGCAAGTGATAAAATGCTTAGCACAAGACCATTTTCAGATTTTGGATGTTTTTGAACATTGGAATGTTTGCATATACATAATGAGATATTTTGAGGATGTGATCCAAATATAAACACAAAATGTATGTTTCATGTATGCTTATACACATATCCTGGTATTAATTTTGTGTTTCAACTGTGACATAGCACATAAAGTGAGAAGTAGAATTTTCTGTTTGAGTTATCATATTGGTGTTCAAATGTTTCAGACTTTGAAATATTTTGGATTTCAAATTTTCAGAATAGGTATGGTCAATTTGTATGATAATTTCTTAAGTTAATAAATACAAAATACTGTTTTTTTATTAATATGTATATGTGTCATTATAATTAAGTAAAAACCTAGTGGGGTGGAGAGTGCAACTTGTTAGTAAAGTGCTTGCACAGAATGTGCAAGGCCCTGGGATTGATGCCAGCACTGTGAACAAGTAAATAATAAAATAAATAAACAAACAAAGAAACTTAAAAATTTAAGTCATGAAATCAATCAGCAATTATTTTCAAGTAGTGCATTTAATCACAAATTCAAAAAAGCATAGCTTATAAGGAAGATTTTCATATTGTTCACTATGATTTATTATTGTATTACATAAGTTAAATGTTTTTTATTTACTCAAAATTAAATAATTTAATTTAAAGACAACTTTACTGCAAACCTGACTTGACCAAAATAAACTAATAACAATCTAATATTTAACAAATGAAAAAGCATTCTTAGCATAAAATACTCTGAAAATACATAGCTGGCAATTGATTTATCCTCTATCCAGTCTCTATTTCTTATTTTAGAACACTTGTTTCCAGCTAATGTTTTTTCATTATAGTTGCAAGATTATATTACATGAAATTGGGCATGTAAACCCCAGCGACTCAGGAGGCTGAGGCAGGAATATCGAGAGTTCAAAGTCAGCCTCAGCAATTTACCAAGGCCCTAAGCAACTCCATGAGACCATCTCTAAATAAAATGTAAAAAAAGGCTGGGGATGTGATTCAGTGGTTAATGGCCCCTGGATTCAATCCCCAGTACTACATTTTAATATATACATTAAATATATATATTTAATCACAGTACTATATTTTAATATATATTAAAATATATGTAAAAAGTTTCTACAATATCAATTTCACCTAAGATTTCAATTTTTATTATTAAGCTAGACCTTTTATCAGAGCAACAATTGCCCCATTTTCCATGAAAAACCTAACACACATGCATCACAACTTTTTAAAATGCCTTCTTCATTATATGACACAGTTAAATTACTTCATTTAAAGAATGTTTATTATGAATAATGCATGGCAAGAAGAATATATTTAACTAAACTGAAGTTTTTCTTTCTCCTTATCAGCTTTTATAGAACAAATCCATAAAAATAAGTGAAGTGAACTAATTTGTGCAAATATTTGCTGTATTTTCAGTCCTTATAAGATAATGTTTAGATATTCAAACACATACTGTAGAGTCTTTATTTCACAGTCACAGTCTTTAGGAATTTTCTAAGTTTTTTTCTGTGTTGAGTATTCTCTTTTTATTATGTATATACATATGTGCATATACACATTTAGACAGATTAAGCTCTTTTAAAGTTTTCTTCATTCAAGAATACAGTGTTATGTTGATTTCTAATGAAAGTGCAGTCTTTTAATATATAACAGGTATATGTGGCCTACTGAATCATGCAGCATCTAAAAACACAAAAGCAAGTTTTATTTTGATTACTAGCTCAAAACCACCTTGTGTATGAGCAGATGTTCATTACTTTTCTCAAGAAATTACAAGATATTAATACAGCTGACTTAAAACCTAATTCAGAGCCACCCAACCCCCACACCAAGGTCACCACGCCATCACTGAGCCTGCCTGCCTGCCCCCTACTGCTGAGGGACATTGCACTTGCCTCCGTGCTGACTCAGCACACTCTCACTGGGGCTCTCCAGCTTCTTTGGAGGCTGGTGCAGACACTTTGAATTATTCCTGAGGGCGTGGCCATCCTCATCTGAAGGGTGGCTCCCTTCCTGAGACACCTACAGGAGACTAGAGGCCCTTTGAAAGGACTCAGGATTCAAGAAGAGGAGGTATTGAGAGTCTTGGGACCAACTCAGAGCTGCGGGGTGAGTTTCTCCCATTGGGCGAGGCTCTCCAGACAAGGGTAGTCCGGGAATGCAGGGAACTTCGTGGAGTAAAGTTGCCCAGTGAGACTCCCCAGCTGGAGCCATGAACCCGGACAACCAGGAGCATTGAAGAGAAGGGCCGCCCAGCAAAAGACTTTGGTGCAGGGTGAGGCTACCCAGCCCAGGTGGTAGTTCCTGACTCCAGGAAATGTCACTGAGGAGGGCAGCCTAGCAAGAGACTCACTCGCAGGGAGAGTCTCCCCGGCCAAGGAGGAAGGTCCAGCCCCTGAGAACATCACAGAGGAGGGCTGCACAACCCAGGTGGTAGTTCTGGACCAAAGAGAACTTCTTGGAGGAGAGATGCCCAGCAAAACTTCCCCACCAGTGACGACTTCCCCACTAGGCGAGGTTTTCCCACCAGGACAGTAGAACCAGAGACACAAGCCCAGACCAGCCATGCTCCAGCCCACAGTCTACTCCCCCTTTGGCTGGCCATTGGTCAAAAAGTGGAGGTGCCTCTGCCTACTAGCAGGGGATATACCCCAACTGAAGGCCACCACACCTAGAGGGGCAGCTTCCTAGTGGAGCATGGCATTATCAAGTCCCTCCAAGACTTCAGGCTACTGAAGGCTAGGAGTTGAGTTATTGAAAATATACAGGGACACTATAAGTCAACAGAGGATATCTGCAATATCTCAGAGTTTCACTACTACATGTGTAGATACTTGAGCAATATGAGAAAACAAGGGAAGAAAATGTCCCAAAAAAACCTAGATGCTACATCAATAAAACCCAATGACAGCATGTCAGAAGAAATGTCAGAAAGGGAGTTCACAATGTACATAATTAAAATAATCAGAGAAGCAAACAATGAGATGAAAGAGCAAATGCGGGCTTTGAATGATCGCACCACTCAACAGTTAAAAGAGCAAACGTGGAAAGCAAAAGATCATTTCAATAAAGAGTTAGAGATACTGAAAAAAAAAAAAAAGCAGAAATCCTTGAAATGAAGGAAATAATAAACCAAATTAAAAACACCATAGAAAGCATAATCAATGGGACAGAATACCTGGAAGACAGAACCTCAAACATTGAAGACAAGAAACAAAGTTGACCAAACAAAGAAGATGGTAAGAAATCATGAACAGAATCTACAAGAATTATGGAATATCATGAAAAGGCTAAATTTAAGAATTATTGGGATTAAGGAAGGCATAGAGAAACAAACCAAAGGAATAAGCAATCTATTCAATGAAATAATATCAGAAAATTTCCCAAATCTGAAGAATTAAATGGAAAACCAAGTACAAGAGGCTTATAGGACTCCAAATATACAAAATTACAACAGACCCACACCAAGGCACAATATAATGAAAATATCTAACATACAAAATAAAGACAGAATTTTAAAGGCTGTGAAAGAAAAGAATCAAATTACATTCAGGAGGAAACCAATACGGTTATCAGCAGATTTTCAACCCAGACACTAAAAGCTAGAAGAGACTGGAACAACACTTTTCAAGCTCTGAAAAAAAATGGATGCCAACCAAGAATTTTATATGCAGCAAAACTTACTTTCAGATTTGACAACAAAATAAAATCCTTCCAAGATAAACAAAAGCTAAAAGAATTTACAAAAAGAAAGCCAGCACTACAGAATATTGTCAGGAAAATATTCCATGAGTAAGAAATGAAAAACAACACTTTAAATCAGCAAAGGGAGGAACTACCCTAAAGGAATAGCCAAATAAAGGAGAAACCAAGTTGTGTAAAAAACAAAAATGAGCCAAATGACCGGGAATACAAATCATATCTCAATAATAACCCTGAATGTTAATGGCCTGAACTCATCAATCAGAAGACATAGACTGGCAGATTGGATTAAAAAGAAAGATTCAACAATTTGCTGCCTGCAAGAAACTCATCTTATAGAAAGAGATACCCACAGACTAAAGGTGAAAGGATGGGGAAAAACATACCTTGCACATGGACACAGCAAAAAAGCTGGAGTATTCATCCTCATTTCAGATAATGTGGACTTCAAGCCAAAACTAGTCAGAAGGGATAAAGAAGCACATTTCATATTGCTTAAGGGAAGCATAAATCAGCAAGACATAACAATCATAAATATCTATGCCCCAAACAGTGGCTCATCCATGTACGTCAAACAAATCCTTCTCAATTCCAGAAATCAAATAGACCACAACACAATAATACTAGGTGATTTTAACACACCTCTCTCACCACTGGATAGATCCTCCAAACAAAAATTGAACAAAGAAACCATAGATCTCAAAAACACAATCAATAATTTAGACTTAACGGACATTTATGGAACATACCATCCAACAAAGAGCGAATACACTTTCTTCTCAGCAGCACAAGGATCCTTCTCTAAAATAGACCATATATTATGCCACAAAGCTACTGTTAGCAAATACAAGAAGATAGAGACACTACCTTGTATTCTATCAGATCATAATGGATTGAAATTAGAAATGACAAAGTAAAAAACAGAAACAACTCCAATACCTGGAGATTAAATAATACACTATTGAATGATGAATGGATAACAGGAAACATCAGGGGGGTAATAAAATATTCTTAGAGGTAAACGAGAACAAAGATAAATCATATCAAAATCTTTGGGACATTATGAAAGCAGTACTTAGAGGAAAATTTATTTCATGGAGTGCATTCAATAAAATAAGAAAATATCAACAAATAAAAGACCTAACACTACAGCTCAAAGCCCTAGAAAAAGAAGAATAGAGCAACACCAAAAGTAGTAGAAGACAGAAAATAGTTAAAGTCAGAACTGAAATCAATTGAAACAAAGGAACTGAAATTGAACTGAAATTGAAACAAAGAAACAATAAAAAAATTGACAAAATAAATAGTTGGTTCTTTGAAAAAATAAGCAGTATTGATAAACCCTTAGCCACACTAACAAAGAGAAGGAGAGAGAGAAAACTCAAATTACTAAAATTTGGAATGAACAGATATCACAACAGAACTATTGAAATACAAAACATAATTAGAAGTTATTATGAAAATCTATACTCCAACAAAATAGAAAATCTGGAAGACATCAGTGGGTTTCTAGAGTCATATGATCCACCAAACTGAATCAGGAAGACATACACAATTTAAATAGATCAATTTCAAGCAATGAAAAGAAGAAGTCATCAAAAACCTACCAACAAAGAAAACTCCGAGACCAGATGGGTTCTCAGCCCAGTTCTACAAGACAGACCTTCAAAGAAGAGCTCATTCCAATATGCCTCAAAGTATTCCATGAAATAGAAGAGGTGGGAACCCTTCCAAACTCATTCTATGAAGCCAATATCATCCTGATACCTAAACCAGAGATATATCACAGAAAGAACATTTCAGACCAATATCCTTAATGAACATCGGTGCAAAAATTCTTAACAAAATTTTAGCAAATCGCATACAAAAATATATTAAAAAGATAGTGCACCACCATCAAGTGGGTTTCATCCCAGGGATGCAAGGTTGGTTCAACATCCAGAAATCAATAAATGTCATTCACCATATCGACAGACTTAAAGTTAAGAATCACATGATTATTTTGATAGATGCAGAAAAAGCATTTGATAAAATGCAGCATCCCTTCATGCTCAACACTCTAGAAAAAAATAGGGATAGTGGGAGCATTCCTTAACATTGTAAAGGCCGTCTATGCTAAGCCCATGGCCGATATCATTCTAAATAGTGAAAAACTGAAAGCATTCCCCCTAAAAACTGGAACAAGGCAGAGATGCCCTCTTTCACCACTTCTATTCAACATTGTCCTTGAAACTCTAGCCAAAGCAATTAGACAGACCAAAAAATTAAAGGGATATGAATAGGAAAAGAAGAACTCAAACTATCTGTATTTGCTGATGATATGATTGCATATTTAGAGGAACCAGAAAATCCCACCAGAAAACTTTTAGAACTCATAAGTGAATTCAGTAAAGTAGCAGATTACAAGATCAGTGCTCATAAATCCAACGCATTTTACACCTAAGTGATGAATCCTCAGAAAGAGAAGTTAGGAAAACTACCCCATTCACAATAACCTCGGAAAAAAAAAAAATTGGGAATCAATCTAAGAGAAGAGGTGAAAGACCTCTACAATGAGAACTACAGAACACTAAAGACAGAAATTAGTGAAAACCTTAGAAGATGGAAAAATCTCCCATGTTCTTGGATAGGCAGAATTAATATTGTCAAAATGGCCATACTACCAAAAGTGCTATACAGATTCAATGTAATTCCTATTAAAATCCCAATGATGTACCTTACAGAAATAGAGCAAGCAATCATGAAATTCATCTGGAAGAATAAGAAACCCAGAATAGCTAAAGCAATCCTTAGCAGGAAGAATGAAACAGGGGGTATCACAATACCAGAACTTCAACTATACTGCAAAGCAATAGTAACAAAAATGGCATGTTATTGGCATCAAAATAGACAGGTAGACCAATGGTACAGAATAGAGGACATGGACACAAAACCAAATAAATACAGTTTTCTCATACTAGACAAAGGGGCCAAAAATATGCAATGGAGAAAAGATAGCCTCTTCAACAAGTGGGGCTGGGAAAACTGAAATGCATATGCAGCAGAATGAAACTAAACCCCTATCTCTCACCCTGCACAAAAATCAACTCACATTTGATCAAGGACCTTGAAATCAGACCAGAGACCCTGCATTTTATAGAAGAAAAAGTAGGTCCAAATCTTCACCTTGTTGGCGTAGGATCAGACTTCCTTAATGGGACTCCCATAGCACAAGAAATAAAAGCAAAAATCAATAACTGGGACAGATTCAAACTAAATAGCTTTCTCTCAGCAAAAGAAACTATCAGCAATGCGAAGAGAGAGCCTACAGAGTGGGAGAAAATCTTTGTCACTCATACTTCAGATAGAGCATTAATTTCCAGAATATATAAAGAACTCAAAAAACTCTACACCAAGGATACAAATAACCCAGTCAACAAATGGACTAATGAAATGAACAGACACTTCGCAGAAGAAAATCTACAAGCAATCAACAGATATATGAAAAAATGTTCAACATCTCTAGTAATAAGAGAAATGCAAATCAAAACTGCCTTAAGATTCCATCTCACCCCTATTAGAATGGCAATTATCAAGAATATAAGCAACAATAGGTGTTGGCGAGGATGTGGGGAAAAAGGTACACTCATACATTGCTGGTGGGTTGCAAATTAATGCAGCCACTCTGGAAAGCAGTGTGGAGATTCCTTAGAAAACTTGGAATTGAACCACCATTTGACCCAGTTATCTCACTGCTTGACCTATAACCAAAGGACTTAAAATCGGCATACTACAGTGATGCAGCCACATCAATGTTCATAGCTGCTCAATTCACAATAGCCAGATTGTGGAACCAAGATGCCCCTAAAATGATGAATGGATAATGAAACTGTGATATATACACACACACACACACACACACACACACACACACACACACAATGGATATTACTCAGCCATATAGAACAACAAAATTACGGCATTTGCAGGCAAATGGATGAAATTGGAGAATATCTTGCTAAGATATGCCAATCTCAAAAAACCAAAGGATGAATGATCTTGCTGATAAGCAGATAATGATACATAACTGGGGGTGGGAGGGAGGAAAGAATGGAGGAGCGAGGTACTATATAGAAGGAAAAGAGGGATGGGAGGGGCTGGGGAGATAAAAAAAGTAACAGAATGAATCAAACACCATTACACTATGTAAATGTATGATTGTGGCCAAGATTTATCACACTTGAAGATTCTTCGCTGGTGTCATAAATTTTCATGAAATAGTTATTCAAATATATCATGCCCATCCCACAATGAACCAAAAAATAAAAAATAAAATCCTTTGTGGTTAGCAAAGCCCAAATGTAAAATATTTATATTGCTGAACAATGGTGCACACCTGTAATCTCAGCTACTTCAAGTGGATGGTGTATCTGAGGTCATCCTTAGCAATTTAGCAAAACCCTGTGTCAAAATAAAATAAAGAAGGTCTGAGGATGTAGCTTTGGTACAGAGCTTGCCTAGCTTGCCCCCTGGGTCAACTATACTGAAATAATTGCTCATATTGATAAGCAATCAAAAAACCTTGTTGTCCAAATGAAAGTCTTAGCTGTGGTGAACTTTCACACACATAGTGTATGAGAGATTCAAAGGCAGAAGTGTCATTTGATATTAGTATCACCTTTGTCATTAATATATGTCTTCACTAACCACAAAACACATTTGATTTTCTTGGACATATTTCCTTGATTTTAAGAATTTAATGGATTCCAGCAAATTCCCTTCATGAGGAAGAATAAGCAGCAACAATATTGCAGTAAGACAAAAAAATAAAAAAAAAAAAAAAGATACTTGTATTGGAAAAAATATCTCTTTTTTGTTCTACATTACAAGAATGTTTTTACATATGTAATCTGTTGTGTTTAATATGTGGTATGTGTAATACAAAGCTGTGTTGCATCACAACCTAGCTTGTCAGTCTGAAAGCTGCTCTCCCTACCCTTTCTGTTGCAGCCATTTCCCCGCCTCCCAACTACTGTCAGTCTGTGAACATCCTAGCTAGCTGTTGGTTCATCAGTCAGCTTGCAAGTATCCTTCTCAGTTATTGGTACCCTGTTAGCCCGGCGGAGTTCATCAGCTTAAGGGTAGCTACCCCACCATTTTTTCTCTTGCTTTTCTCTCCTACACACTTGCTTTCTTTCTCCTCCTCACTTTTCACACTCTTTCTTGAGCACACCCTTTCTCTTTCCCTTTCTTTTCCTCTCATTTTCTCTCTTACCCTGCAGGAAGACACTCTGTTTGCTTAATAAACTCGCTTATGTGATTTCCAGTGTCAGGCATGGTTTTCATGGGATTTCCCTACAGTATGAAAATTTGTGTATTATAATTATTCAGATTGCAGACTAAAAAGACAATTCTTTAGACTTAAGTAATATATTTTCATAAATCCTAAAACATTTGTAATTTTGTGTCAAAGATATACTTTTTCTTTTAGAAAGCTTATTATTGCAGAATTTTAGGATATATTCAAATTATTTTCAAGACACAGAAACCTACACATATATGCTTATGAACATATGTGTACAAATATGAAAACAGATATGAAAACAGAATTATATTTTAGTCATTAATATTGGTACTGCTTTAAGTACTTTTCATTTATTTATTGTTTAAAAATGTCTGATTGCCTCTCATCAGGCATGATTGGGGTTTCCTAGAACAATGTTTCCAAGGTTGTTTTAGTGGGGGGAAGAGATGGAAAATAAATGAATGAATATTTGTAGTAATTTCTAGCAATGATTAAAGGTGCAAATAAAATAAAAGGAGAATAAGATAGTAGAAGGCGGTAGCAATAAATGAGATAGTCCTTGTTTGATTCCCTGTTCAAAGAAGATTCATTGGTTTTGTGGAATTTTAGTGGAAACAACCAAGACAAAAATTTAGCTATGTGAATATGTAGGGGGAGTTTCCTCAGAATAAAGACTGTGAATGAACAGAACTGCACATTTCTATGCATGGCTGTTTACTGTTTTATAACTCCCATTCTATACAGTACACCTTAAAGTGTATACTTCTTTGCCCTTTAGTATTTTCATAGTGATATTTAGTCACCACAATCATTTTTAGAGTATCTTCATGCAGCAGAGACTTGGTTCTGATCAACAGACATTCCCCACTTCCCCCCATCACTATACCAACCTTAGGCCAATATTAATAGAATTTAAGGCCCTCATGAAATTTAATGTAAATGGATTCATGCATTATGAGATTCTTTGTGTTTCAATTCTTGCAATGATCGTACAGTTGTCCAGATCTTCTATGTTACAGCATGTGACGATACTCACTTCTTTGCCTTGGAGGAACAGTATTTCATATAATGGCTACCCCATATTTTGTTTATCCATCTATTTATTCTCCGAAATTGATTTGTTTCCCCTTATTGGCTATTGTAAACAATGCTAATCTGAGCATTGTATACAGGTTTTTCATGGAATTGGTTTATTTTGGAGGAGTACATGACTAAGTAAAATTTCCAGGTGATATCTCAGTGTTTAATCTTTAAAGGAATTGCTAAATCTTGTCCAAAATGGATAAAAAATTTCCCATTCCCACCAGCAGTTTAAAACTTTCTAATTTGTCTACATCCTCAACAATACTATTTATAACTTCTCTTTTGAAAGTGTAATTGTTCTAGTAGGTGCAAAATGGTATCTCGTTTCAGTTTAGATTTGCATCTCCCTGATGGCTAGCAGCTAATTTTCCAGCACTTATTAGTAATTTGTATACTTTCTTTGGAGAAATTGTTGGCGAAAGCTGGTCCTTGTCCCTGATGCCAATCCAATAATGAGGACACAGTTTTCAGAAAAAGGAAAAAGAAGGTTTATTGCTTTGCTAGGTAAAGAAAAACACAGGGAATTTCCTGTCCCAAAGGTTATGAATCTGCCCATCAGCAGGAACAGGGAACTTTTAAAGAGGTGATTCAGAGAAAATGAGATTAGGGAGGAAAGATCAGGAGGACCAGGGAATTGAAGATTAGGGAGGAGAAGGTTAGGGAAAAGAACACCAGGCATGAGAAGTTTAGGGGAAAGAATATTAGGGAGAAGGTCAGGAAAAAAGATTGGGAAAAAGAAAACAACTGATACCACTGTTATTGGTGACGAGTGCTGCTTTCTCAGATGTTGAAGTATGCCAAGGCAAGCATATTATGGTTTTATTTAAAGGTAATAATACAGACTTCTCCCAGGAAGGAGAAAGGGTCCATAACTGAAGTTCTAGAAT
Source organism: Sciurus vulgaris (assembly GCF_902686455.1). Lineage (NCBI taxonomy): Eukaryota > Metazoa > Chordata > Mammalia > Rodentia > Sciuridae > Sciurus > Sciurus vulgaris. The sequence goes on from NC_136466.1 coordinate 148,404,123, forward strand.
CCCAAGAATTGAGTGTGCCCTGCATCTTTTATAGTTTAGGGTCTCCTTTGTTCTCCTTATCTCTTCCCCTTTATCACTCTCCTTCCTGCTTCTGTGACTAGGCCCAGTTTTGAAGGTGAGATGCAAAACTGTAAGGAGTAGATGGACAGGAGGAGGGTCAAAGTGATTCAGGCAGGTAAGGGCCCAGGGGGCACTAATTAGCAACTCTTTGCCTGCAGTCCTTGATAAGGGCAGGTAAATTTGGTAATCAATGGACTCCAGAGGTTTTGGACATTCCATTCTCCCAGAGACAGTCTCCAATTTCCCAGATATAGATGGCTTTCATGACCTTAATGAATGCCTCCTGGGCCATTCCCTCCCTGTCTTGATCCCTGGGCAGTTTTATTCCTACCCTTGATCCACCTTTTGGTCAGGAGTCACTGGTCATGATTCACTTTGGCAGGATGGGATGGGGAGAGGTCATGAGAACAAAGAAATTGTAAAATGTATGAAAGGGACTGAAAGCACCCAGAAACCATTCCTGACTTGGGAACTCTCACAAGAGATTTTATTAAGTGGACACAGAGTGTCTGCCTGCAGGGTGAGAAAGAGAGAGAGAAAAAATGAGAGAGAGAGAGAGAGTGAGAGTGAGTGAGAGAGAGAGAGAGAGAGAGCATATGCAAGAGTGAGGAGGAGAGAGAGAGAAATGATGGGGGAGCGATTTTTTTTTTTTTAGAATTTATATTTATTTTTTTTCTTTATTTTTTTCTTTATTTTTATGATTAAAAATCATAAATTTACATAGGGCAATGTTGCTTGATTCATTCTGTTATTTTTTCCCTTCCTCCCACCCCTCCCACCCCTCCCACCCCTCTTTTCCCTCTATGCAGTCCTTCCTTCTTCCATTCTTACCACCCTCCTTATCCCTAACCCTAAACCTAACCCTAATCCTAACGCTAACAACGTCCTTTAGTTTTTTGAGATTGGCTTATCTCACTTAGCATGATATTCTCCAATTTCATCCATTTGCCTGCAAATGCCATTATTTTATCATTCTTCATGGTTGAGTAATATTCCATTGTATATATATTCTTAAGTAGTGGAATTGTGCAGGCTAATAACAACAGACCGATGACTGACTAGGGAGTTCACAGGCTAACAATCTGAACCAATGACTGCCAAGAATGTTTGCAGGCTGATGAGCGGGCCAATGGCTGGCTAGGATGTTTACAAACTGATTATCTGTGTTGTAAAATGGTATGTGGGGACAGAATACTGGTGGCAGAAAATAGCAGATCTGATGCTAATATTTCTCCCTTTTTGTTTTTATAAATACTGGGGGTAGAACAATGGTCTTTCTTCTGTAGCTTCTTCCTGCTGGTTCTGGGGAAAGAGGCTCATTCCTGTTTAAAAAAAAAAAAAAAAAAAAAAAGGGAAATGGAATTAGGGAGGGTTTTAGGTGGGAGCAGTTTTTGGAGCCAAAGGTGTCAATAGTGAATCGTAGGTCTCAGCTTTAGGTGTTAGGGGCTGGTAGTCTTGAAGGAGAAGTGGTTGGTTGACTGATTGGTCGGTGAACTTGTGTGTGTTTGCCAGCTCTTGAACTTGTATATCTTATAGGAACTTCTGTGGGCAATTTAGCAGGCATGGTCCTGTTTAGGAAGACCTGTAGACCTTAAAATAAAAAATTTCTGATTCTGGCAGTTTCTCTTGATAATTATCAAGCACTCCTGCCTTTGTAGCTCCCAATCTTACTTATTCTTGGGGCTAACAAAAGTGTGGGTCTTAAGTTCCATTAAAGGAACTATTGTCTTTCTTTTTAAACATAGTTATGGCTGTATTTTTGTTATAGCTGTTTTTGCTAGTGTTCAAGATCAAGTTGATCAAATTGACCTTGTTCCTATCCACTGTTAAGGGTCAGCTGAGTTCCCACAGGGGTTACTCATGGAGAACTTGTGAGCAGCTTCTTAGCTCCTTTAGTGCCATTTGCTAGGAAGGGTCTCCTTGATGAGGTGGCTTCCTTTGGAAGCATCAGGGATATCTTCCTTTTTTAATGACCCTCCTCTTCGTGGCCAGTGTACTGATTGGCTTTTCATCCTCTAGTGGTCTCAATAATTTCCCTGATCAGAATATCATGTGGCCCAGAGTTGCAAAGCTCCTTAAAGAAGCTCTCCCGTTTCCTGGGTTCAGGCTGACTCAGAGGGCAAGAGCCAAATACTGATTTTATTGACCATTTTGTGTTAACTTTCATCTTAATCTTGATCTTAAACATCCAGCAAGCCAGTCATAAGGTAAGAGTACTGGGTTTTAACTCTAATATTTATGACTTTCCAGTCATTTACCTCCTTTTATGTAATTGGAATCTATATTACCTCTCCTATGGGTGATGGCTTATTATCTCATATTAATTTAGGTTGTTTGTTCTTGAAGTAGCACTTCTGCAAAACATTAAGCAGGCAACAGTTATAGAGTTTACAAGAAAAATACAAAATGAAATTAACAGTAAAAACATTTAGTTTGTGTAATAGTTATCTTGCAATTTGATTGAGCTGTAATTCAGTAATCTTACAACAAAAAACAATCTTTTGAATATAACTTTAAATAAGCTGAAGTCTGGCTTATTTTGGATCCATTCTGACATGCAGCAGGGTGGGAGGCAGAATCTTATCTCAGGTAAGGCAGGGCTCTTTACAAATCTTAGGTAAAGTATTCTAGTTCTGAAGCTGATCTTTGTCTCTTTCTTAAATGTCATTTGAAGAAGTTTCCTGAGTCTATATGAGCATTAGTTAACACGATGTAACGTTATATCTAAACATGAATCAAGGAAAGGCTGAGAGAGCTTTTAACTTTCCTTTTGTGTGGCAAAGTGGCAAAATGCTTTCATGTTTCAGGATATTAACCTTTAAACAAATCAGGCTCTAACAGGTCCTGTGATAGAACATTATTGGGCTCAGACTGTGTTGCAATAGAAAATGAGCCTGGGATGTTTGAGATCTGGACTCAAATGAGGAGACAGCCAAGAGAGTGGGGATCACAGAGAATTTTAGGTTGGGCAGAGACCATGGCTAAGAGTTCTCAGGAGCCTGGAGAGGGAAAACAGGAGAGGAAGGGGCAGCCCCACAACCTCTCTGATTTCCCATGTAGAAGCAGACAATCAGTGAGGGTCATCATTGTCCCTGACAGGTCTGAGGCCAAAGTCAAGGGAGAACCTAAGCCAGGGCTGGGGTTTTTGTAGAAAGAGAGAGAGAGAAAGAGTTCAGGGCCATCAGAGAAGAGCTCTGAGGACTCACTACCAGTAAAGGGAAGGCTGTCCAGAGTCAAATTCTCTGGTGGGCAGAGGTTGACAACAGCAAGAGGCAGAAACACCCTATGGTGGATTTTGGCCAGGGAGGAGGGGGCACGGTCAAGGAAGCTTGGATCCCCCTGAGGAGAGAGCCAGCAAGCAATGACTATGGATCCCATCAAGGATTTCATCTTCTCCCTTCTACTAAATATATTTTTGTGCCTAGAATCTTTTATTTTTCTTTCCTATATGTTGACCCTTTTTGTTCACTTTCTGAAACAATTCTTATGAAATTTCTGAACTTAGATGTTACTTCATCTTAATAAGATGAAATATTTTGTTATGTAAAGTACTCTAATTGAAACACAGGTAAAATTTTTGGATTCCTTTGTATATAATCTACTTATTTTACTGTAAAAACCAAGATATCAGATACGTATATTGAATGGTATCTGCTGTCTCTTTCCTATTGAAGAAAAGTCATAGAAACAATTGATATTAGACATTTTATAGACATCAACATTTTATTATTTTGACCACCTGGAGACATGTGATGTAAGTAATTTCAAAGACATTGTACTTTCATTTGTTTACCTGATTTTAATTGAACCTTTTTAAATCACATGAACTAAAGGTATATGGATCCATTTTTTAAATTTTAATTTTATGAGCACTCATTATTTGTCAATTTTGTTATGTATATACATAGACAATATGACATTAGACAACACAATATATGCATAACAGAAAAGCAAAGGCCTTGTAGCCTTTTACAGGTGAATCTCCATTGCAATGTAACAGATGTGCAAAAATAACTCTAGAGTTGAATAAAAATAGAACCGATCAAAAAAACATTAAGCTAGGTATATAGGATTAAAATTATAAACTCGAAAAATAGAGCATTTAAGAAAAACAAAACAAGAGTTCTAGAAGAAAAAATGATAATGGCCATTAATTATATTAGTAAAATACCATGAGAGGATGAGAAAGAGGCAGAGAGGGAGGGAGAAGGAGAGAGAGAGAGAGAGAGAGAGAGAGAGAGAGAGAGAGAGAGAGAGAGAGAGAGATTCTAGGTTTTCAGAAAGAGCAAAGATCAGGTTTTAGTGTGCAAGAGAGAGAAAGCTTGAAAATAAGCAGTTCCTTTCCATCTGCCTGCTTGCTCACAAAAGTTATATGCCATTACATGGCCATTTTGGATTGTCTAAAGGATAAATTTTGGTGATTTTAGGCTGGGAGTCAGGTAAAGGGGTTTAAAATTGTCTATTAGACACCCCAGGGGTGGTGAATCTGCCAGAATGCAGGACCCAGATCCCAAGGTGGAGACTGATACAGTTGAGTCAGTGTCCAAGGTGTCCTGAGGTCACAGACTAGTTGACTGGAGATGAGAATGCAGCACAGTGGTGGGGGTCTTCACTGGACCATCAGTGTGTGCTGGGCAAAAACTGAGATAGTTGAGGACCTAACATCAGGATTTTCACGAGAGAGAGTGAAGAGGAGATTCAACCCTGAGAGAGAATCTCCACCATAAAGATCAGGGCCCACCCATCAGATAAGGTCAACTAAGGGGGCCAGCCATAACTGTAAAAGTTGTGACTGGGAGAACCCCCACTCCTCAACCACCTGGAGGGCACTGGATGATCAATGGTCGCATCTCAGGTCAGCAGAGGAGTGTTCAAGTCAACCTAGGGGAAAATTAACTAATCTGAAGCCAGTGGTGGATGTGGAGGAGAGCTTCTAGAAAGTGAGACCAGCATCTCAGGGTCTGGGATGATGGATGGGTTTCCACTCACCTAAGTAGTGATGGAAGAACACATCTGAGTCACGGCACCAATGAAAGCACCCAGAAACCAATTCAGATGCTGGAACTCACATAAGAGAAGCTTTTTCTAGAACACTGCTATAAATTAACCAAAGCCTGGTGGCCTTACAAGAAAGCTTATTCAAGAAAATGACTAACTGCCAGTGTAGCAAACTTTGTCACATTTTAAATTACCTCAGGCCTATCCTTTACTTCCTAGCTCAGCAGCAGGCAGAAAGCAATGGGCAAGAATTCTGCATCTGATTAAACTACCCTTGCAAAATGAAGGAGGAATTAGCACTTTCACAGATAAAGAAAAGCGAAACAAGGTAGCAGAACTTCCCTGTAATCAAATCAAATGAGTCCTTCCAGTTGTTGAAAATGGAAAAACATTAGATACCAGCTCAACTCACCTGAGGAAATAAAGAATACTAAGAAAGAGCATGAATGGATGTATGAATAGATGCAGTGTGAGGGTGGTTTTTGTAGGTAATTCTGTATTCTTTACATTCTCATTTAAATAACAACTAAAAATAAAAAGTTAATGGAAAAATAATGCATAAAGATAGAATTTCTGACATCACGAATGTGGTAGGGGGTATACAGCTAAATGGATAAATCAGGTACAGTATATGGTGTACACCTACAAAACTATCATTCACACCCTCATAAAATGGAACACCAGATGAATGCAATGTACCTTTTATACAGAATTAAATACCACTATATCACAACATAGATTAACTTAGTAAACACTGTTTTAACTAAAATAAAAGACAAAAAATGTGTATGTTTTATGATTACTATAATATAAAATGTAATCATTTTAAACTTAAAGAGTTTTTAATAGTCCAAAATATGTTTTATCCAGAATATTGTCCCATTTATATTTGAAAATGAATAATATCCTGGTCTTGAGTGGAGTGTTCTGCAGATGCATATTAGGTTCACTTAGTTAATTCTGTTTTTCAAGTTTTAAATTTATTTGTTGATCTTCTGCGTACTTGTTCTATCCATTATTGTTAGAACAAATCTACTGAAATTTTTATTAATTTCAATGTTTGGTATTATACTGTCCAAATCTAGTATTACTTTTAGTTCCCCAATTTTATAATTTCTAAATTTTTATTGATCTTCTCTATTTGATGAGACACTGTCATCAGGTTGTACTTCTTTGAAGGTTTCCTTGTGTTACATGAACCCACTTTTAATACTTGCTTTAAAGCATTTGATAATTTCATCACCTGTGACCTCTCCCAGGGATTTATTGTCTTTTTCCCCCCTCCATGTTCTGAAATACTGTCTTGTCGTTTTTCCATTTGTTAAAATGTTTTACTAAAGTTGGATGATTTATACTAAGGGATATGGAGAATAAGTCAAAGAACATTTCCCCTGTCTTCAGCTCTTCCCTTGTTCGGGTAAAATTAAAGCTTTTGTCATTGAAAATCCCAGGTCTCAGCCAGAGTGAAGGAACAGGAGAAGAACTCTGAACCACATAGGCACCTGACCCCCTACACTAATTGGTCAGCTGACCCAATACAATAAGACTATTCACACTCCTATCCCACCTTAATGGATCAGCCACCCCAATATAATGAACCCCAGGGAGGGTTCTGTCCCACCCTAAAAGAAGCCTATATAACCCAGACCCTTGCTTCAGCCTGCTGCCATTTTGCCTCTGAAAATGAGCCACATTAGGTGTTCCAGGACTGACTCTGCCAAAATAAAGAAGAGTTTGCTTTTCCTACCTCTGTCATTTGTGTGCATTATGCTTACATGTACAAAATACTGTAGCAATAAAAACTGATTGTTGGGCTGGGGCTGTAGCTCAGAGCACTTGCCTAGTACATGTAAGGCACTGGGTTCGATCCTCAGCACCACATATGAATAAGTAAATAAATAAAACAAAGGTATTGTGTCCATCTACAACTAAAAATAATATTTAAAAAAAACAAAAACAAAAAAAAACTGTTCCTTGTTCTAGTGCTTGCTGTCATTTTTTTGTTTTTTCTTTTTTTAGTAACTTGACTTCATTGAAAATGCATTGCAAGATCTATTCCCTTCCCATTGAGAAGCCTTGGATGCATGTGGTTGACATGAACCAGGTTTTGGCATGCACACTATCACCCTGGGTGACAATGTTTTCAGCAGGACTTTGTTTCTAGTACTGTCTCTTTTCCTAATCTCCCTCTCTCTCAGACTCTTTGCCGTTGGCATCTCAAAAACCTGTTCAATTCCATTAAGTACCAGATAATTGCTAAACTGTTTTGACAATGTTGTGGTCCAAAAACATCCCCACAATTTAATCCAGTGTTATTTGGGTCCCTTACTGGCGGAGGCTCTTGAGACCAATAATTGAGATTCTTTTGTTTTCCAGAACTCTTCTTAGGGTTCTCTTTACCTGAGCTTCTTTGGTAAACTATCTGTCCTAGTGTTAGGTTGTCTCTCACAGAGCAACAACCTTCTTAATTGTCTGTCACCAAAATTTCTATTATTTTGAAAGTTCTCTGAAACTTAAATTTACCACATTCAGTACTACATAAAATAAGCTCTTTTGAAGAGATTTTTGGATCTATCATGTCCTACATATCTCTTTGGGCAAAATTCCTGTACAACTATGCTACAACTGGGGGAGAGTTCAATGATGCATTTGTCCCAGAAATATTACCAGCTTTAGAGGAAGGATGGTGGGGAGGGGCAGTAGCCTCTGAAATTCCTTATTTGAATCCACTGGCATCAGGATTCCTCCCAACCTGCAAACTGAGGTAAAATTCATTATGGCTTTCTATTCACATGACTATCATGTTAAGAGTAGCCTTAAGTAGAAAAAGGAAAACACTAATGACTTCAGCACTCACTAGCAATTTAGCCTCTTCAGTACACTTGCGGAGATTGAAGGGCTGGTGGCCTTTCTTTCAAAAGGAGACAACATCGCAGTTTAACTGGGATCTGGGAGGAGAGGGAGCCATTCCTTTTGTTCACACACAACTGAGTGGAACTTTTGTTGTGCTGAACCTTAAGGAGTGTAGAGAGGGAGGGAGGAAAGGAATCAGAGCTAAAAGTGACAAGGTCTCTTGCTGGGGTCGAGCCCTAGCAGTGATCAGGGGTCCTAGGTGGATGGGAGGCGTCAGCACGGTGGAGAAACAGCATACAGAGACACCAAGTGTTCTGAGGCTGAATCTCTATTTTTCTACCAGCCTTTTTGTACATTTTTTCTTTAGTAATGATTATATCACTTTATGGTTAATTTAAAATAAGAAAAACTTTCAAAACTACAATCTATGCTTCTTCTCAAAGTACACATTTCCTCTGTATAACAGCCAGACCAAAACAACCTTATTTCCTAGACAGACCAAAACAACCCAGTACCCCAGCCAAACCAAGGGTACCACGATCTGCCAACCTTCCACAAACATGTCACTAGATTTTCCGAGAAACCACCCCCACCATGAACTCTAATTTTAACAGTGAAAAGTTTCTACTATTATTAACAAAGGGCAAAGAAATCAACTTATAGTTAATAGTCTATTCTATGTCATTTAATGGCAGACTACAATCTTATTTTGATTCTCAAAGAATTAGACCAAACATAGGAAAAACACAAATTATATTTATGACTAACCTAAATATTTTTATTATGTAAAGACTCTCTAGAATCAATTATTAAAAATAGGAAAGCAAGAAAGGCTAAACAACACATCCAAGCTTAGAGGAATGCCTCTTTATCCATCTAGATTTAGAAATTATTATACTAAAGTAATTACAGGTTCCTTTTAACTTGAGCATAGCTACAATTGCTTATTTTCATATATTTTACCTATGTATTACTACTAAATTTTTATTGTGTACTATTTTGTGTCCCAATACAGTAAGACCTTCCCAATGTTTTTCCAAAAGTTTCTAATGATATATTGATTATTAATATTAAAAAGCAACTACACAGGGAGACATGGCATGCCTATGGCCCCCAAGAGGGAAGATGATCTTTCAACAGAACAGTGTCAAGTGTTGAGTCCTCTACTCCAACAGAACCACGTCAAGTGTCAGATCCTCTACTCCAACAGAACCACGTCAAGTGTCAGATCCTCTACTCCAACAGAACCACGTCAAGTGTCAGATCCTCTACTCCAACAGAACCATGTCAAGTGTCAGATCCTCTACTCCAACAGAACCATGTCAAGTGTCAGAGTGGTAGGAAATAGATGCAGCAGTCTCTGAAGTCCTTATCTAGATTTTGAGTAGATGTTTTCTCGGAACAATTTCCAGAGAACTTAGCTTATATTTTTTCAACAGACATGGCTGAATTCTTGGGAAGTAGTCTATCTTTAGCAGATCATAGTTTGTTGTCTTTGTTTTAATGATTTTTTATGATAACAGTGTAAGTAACACAGTGAGGAAGGCAATATTAGAAGTAGAATTACCAGATAGGGAGATATTACAGTCATACTCAAAAATGCAGCAATGTTTTATTATAAAACTATATGTATTTCCAAAGAATATATGAAACATAATGTAGCAAAATATATTGAAATTCAACAAATAAAAATAACCCTTCTTTATTGTGTTAATAACATTAATAATAATGATATATTTGAAAATGACCCCATAATTAGTTTCTACTATTTGTCCAATGAAACACTGATGGCCAGATATAACTTGTCCCATAAGTAATCTCCCTACTTTGGCAATTGAACATAAAATATGCATATTAGTGTTGAACAATAACATTTTTAATGTATGAACATTTTCTAGGAGAAAATCTGTAAATTTACTGCTTTCCCAAAACCTATTCACATTTCCACTTTTTTGGTCAACACGGAACAAATTTTCCCTTTCTCATAAAAATATCTCACATTTTATTTCTACCTTTATTTCCATTGATATTCTTTCTTTTCACTGAGTAAATGGAAGCAAACTGAAGAGAACCTGTTCACACTGCTACTGCTTTAATTATTTATGTTTTCCACATCCTGCCCTCTTTTCTGCCCTACCACAGGAAGTTAATTAGCACTCCATCTGCAATTAAACTCTAATTCTCCTATTGTACACTGGATTCTGATTCCTGTCTACTATTCAAAAACATTATGCCTGAAATTTTCCTCTCTCTAAACAGCCTCAAATTTTATCTGTTTATGATTTGACTTATAAAAACCTGTACTGGGCTGAGGTTATATAGTTCAGTTGTAGAGTGCTTGCCCAGCACTGAAAGAAAAAGAAAACATTTTAGTACATATGGATAAAAAAAAGAAAACGTCCCTTTGAGATTCTGTACAATCTTCCATGTATTGATCCTTATTACTCTTCTCCTTTACAACAAAATCCTCTAAAATATTTCATGTGTTAACAACTCAATTCTTGTTCTTCATCTTTTCTCATGGTAAAACTACTGACAGATTCATAGGTGAATTTTTTTCTTTTTTTACAATTAAAAAACACCTCTCTTCTCTTCTTCTTTGCATTGATTTCAATGGGAAATATGCTATTATATTAATCATTGCTCCTGGGTATACATTTAGATTTGTTACAAATTTTTGAACTCAATTAAAAATTCAGCTATTGAATAGAAAAAGAACTTCAAAACATATCTGACAAAGGGTTTTTGTTCAAAATATTCCATTCATGTAATGAGAATGACAGACTTCACGAAACATTTCAAAAAGAAGGTACACAATGCAGGATAAAGGATATATACACAAAAACATTCAATATCATTTATCTTACTGGATTTGCAAATTAAGCAATAAAGAGAAGTCAGTTTTTATCCACTGAAATAATTGAGATTATAAAGTCTGCCAACACAGATCTGAAGCAATGCACTGTTGATTGCAATAAATACAACCTCTATGTAAATATATATGTTTCAAATTTTAAAAATGTAACAATACTATCCTATGACGTCAAAATATCTAAGGTGAATTTAATATTCACCCTTAGGTAAATGAAAACATATCCTTCAAAAATTGTCCAAAAATTTTAATATCATATTATATCTGACATCAGTCAAAATTGAATATAGGGAACGAATAAGCAAAATATGACATTCTTGTGAAGTGGAACACTGCTAATTATCTATACTACTCATGAAAAACAAAGAATATCAAACTGTGAGATAATACATGTTATTTTTCTTTACTATAGTAATTTTAACCATATGTATCCAAAGACATTGTATACTATCCCTTAAATATATTAGACAAAAATTTTTAAAAGGTAAAAGAAATAAATAATAACCTATTACTAATAAAAGAAAAATTTCTGAGTTAAACATTGGACAAATCACCAGAGAAAATGTATGTTAATGAATAAAAACTTCCACAAAGAAGCTAAAACTAGAAATTCATTTGTTACTCAGCTCTCTATCACCATAAAAATATGTGAGATAAAGCAACTTACAAAGATGAAAGATTTTATTTGGGTTCACTTTTAGAAATTTCAGTCCATGATCATTTGGCCCCATTGTTTGGGCCTGTAACAAGGCGGCACACCATGGTGGATGTGAATGGCAGAGAAAATCCACTTAAGAATGAGGAATAGAGGGAGAAGGGAACAGAGCCAAGTCCCACAATCCCCTTTAAGAGACATGTCAATGACCCAAAGACTTAACCTTTTAGAGTTTTAACCATCTCCCAGTAGTGCCAAGTGGGGATCAAGACTTTAACATGTGAATCTTTGGGGCACATACCAAAGTACAGGATGATTTACGTGAAATTCTAAAATTTCTAGAATACACAAAATATTCTATGGTGAAAATTATCTGAACAGTGGTTTCTTTTCTATAGTACTGGTGAGGAATGGGCCTGAGTACCCTTTCTAAGGAGTTGGTGGTATTCATGCACACACACACACGTATGTATAACAGCATATATATATTTGTCAGAACTAATCTAAAGCAACACTTAAATGTTTGAATTTTGTTGTACTTAAATGTTAGCTCAAAATAAAGTGAATTATTTTGAAGTCAGTGTCTCTAAGTCTAAAATTTCTTTTCTATTTATTTTTATTAATTTGATCATTTGTGGTTTTATAGACTGAACCCAGACACTCAAGCATGTTAAGCAAATACTCTTCCACTGAGCTATATCTCTGGCCCACAATTTATCTTGTAATGCATTTTAAAACAACACAAATGATGGGATCATAGTAGAATAAGTAGATGGATAGGTATGTCATGAAATAAGTTAATAACATTATTTCTATGTTTATGTAATTAGTATGAGGGCAATTATTATAAAATTACTTCAAATTTGCTGTGTGCATGATAATTCTTATAATAAATTACTGTGTCAAAAAAGAAGCATAACAAATAGTAAACAGCAATCACAATTGAAGATCATATTAGTCATTAATCATTCATAAATAATTTTATTCTGAGTAAAATGGGACATTCTTTTCTCTTACCTTCCTCCATCACTATTTCAAGGAGGCATCCAGTGCTTATAAATTTGGATTTTCTCCCCCTATTAATTAATGGTTATGTAACAAATGATGAATGTATTTATGTGCAAACATGTCCATATGTTGTTGGGTTTGTGTGTGTGTGTGTGTGTGTGTGTGTGTGTGTGTATGTGTGACAGAGAGAGAGAGAGGGAGAGAGACTGACAGAGAGATTCTTCTAACCTATTTCAGATAAATGGCAGTGTTTGGTAAAGTAGCTTGTAAAACATTTTTTTAAATCCTGTACTCAATGTGCTTTTAATGCCTGGCTTTTCTTCTGTTGAAATAAAATATAACTTGCTGGTAAATTTTCCATTTTGAGACATTTTTCTCTCAAATTTCTCAACAGATATACATCTGCTTTAAATTTTTCCTTTTAAATTTGTAGAGTCAAATTTCTATTTAATAATACTTTAAAACCTTTAATTACATTAGAACATTACTTAAGTAATATTGCTAATGATCTCTACACCGTACATGTTGGGACTAAGGACACATTAACTAACTCAGGCTGACTCCTTACTCCCTGGCGAGTGAGCAAGATCAAGGCCTCAAAGGCGGTTTCAATAGTTAATGATGATAAATCTGACCACCGTCAGGGATTGGTTAACAACAGTTTCGCGACCATGATCAGCTCGTGCTTGCCATACAGTCCTATGGGACTCTTGCCTGCGTGAACCTCCCATGCCTTGCTGACCTTTAAGCTGATTGGTTCCCGCCTAGCCTCCACCCTACATAAAAGCTGTGTGACTTCCTCAGTAAATGAGTTCCTGCTGTGACTGGTCTACCTGATGCATCTGATTGTCCTCCGCCCAGAGAGCTGTGTGCAGGGGGGTCAGTCGGCCTTACCTATCCTGGTCTGGCCTTGTTGGGGAGCGCTCCCTTCCCTTGTTGCTGGTCTAGAAGAGCAAGGGGGCTTAAGACCCTGACACATACAGATAATCTTATGTACCAAATACTAGTCATGTTGTCTGTAGTTAATTATATAAGAGAAGCATATGATTTAATAAAATTATCAATTTTCTATTAAAATGTCTTTTCTTGGCCCTTGTGTGTCCCCAGACATAATGAATCGGCATCTTTAAATAAACATCCTTGTACAGTGGAATATCACTTTCAAGGGCATATACAAAGATTAAGCTGACTAGGGTTTATGATAATTGGAAATTAAGTGGGAAGAGAGTGAGACATTCCAGAAACAATGAGCATTAAAGTTACCATCTGATTTTCTCAACTAATTTAGTTCCCAAATTTCCAGTTTAAGGAAGAATGGAGGGATGAATAAAAATTCTCTCTCTAACCTTTTGGTGTTTACACAATAAATAGCACAGTGTGCAAATTCCAGATATAATATCAAGTTCAGTAATGTGATCAGTACAATTTACTCCTATGTCACTAAAATTTTGATTAATAGCTATCTCCTATCATTAGTTGCCAATATTTTAGTTACATATTTTCCTGTATTTCTTGTATCTTCATAAAAATGGGGGAAATGGAGTGGTAGTTGCTACCAGATAATAATCTTCAATCTTTAATTTTGGGTTCTATGAATAATTTAGTGTAGTTGAATAAAAATTTCATCATAAATACCAACTTCGAACAGATTCAACTTAAGCATCAAAAGATGTCTAAATTGATTTGAGAAAAATATCTTCTGTTCAAGGAGTATATTGACATACTTTGTTGCTTTGGTCAAGGTGATACCGCCACTTACCGGTGATGAGTTCTGCTTTCTTAGGTGTTGAAGTAGAACATCAGAGAAGCACACCAAGGCAAGCATATTAAGGTTTTATTTAAAGGTAATAATACAGACTTCTCCCTGGGGGTGGGGGGGCATGGCTGATGTTCTAGAGTCCCAAGAAGTGAGCACACCCTACCACCCTACATCTTTTATAGGTTAAGGTCTCTTTTGTTCTCCAGTTCTCTCCCCACTTATCTCTCCTTATTGCGTATGTGACTAGACCTGGTTTTGCAGGTGAGATGGACAGGGGTATGGCCAAAGTAATTCAGTCAGGTAAGGACCCAGGGGGCATTAATTAGCAGTTCCTTGCCTGTAGTCCCTGACAAGGGCGGGCAAATTTGGTAATCAAAGGGCTCCAGAGGTCTTTGACATTCCATTCTCCCAGGGGTAGTCTCCAACTTCCCAGATGAAGATGGCTTTCTTGACCTCCATTTTCTCCATTTGACCGGATTCCCTATTTTACACTAACTGCCTGTCCCCGATTCTGGCTTCAAAGGTAAACATTATCATTTTTTATTGAAAAGTCTAATAGGTGGATGTAAATATAAAATTTTCTAAATATTTGAGATAGCAATAATTTTTTTTTAGTTAAAACACTTTTATGATATGTTAGCTCTGTCGCTGTAACAAAACCTGAGATAATTAACTTATAAAGATCAACATATTTATTTGGGCTCAAGATATTGATGTTTCCAGTCCAAAATAGAGTGGCTTCTTTTCTTTGGGTTTCTGACAAGGTAGCAGATCATGGTGGAATTGTGTGGTAGAGGAAAACTCCTTATATCATACGCCAGGAAACTAAAAGAGGACTGGAAGTGATACCGCCGTTTACCGGTGCCGAGTTCTGCTCCTTCTAATGTTGAAGATTGAACACTAGAGAAGCACGCCAAGGCAAGCATATTAAGCAGGTTTTATTTAAAGCTAATAATACAGACTTCTCCCGGCAGTAAGAAGGGGGCCATGGCTGATGTTCTAAAGTCCCAAGAAGTGAGCGCACCCTACATCTTTTATAGGTTAAAGTCTCTTTTGTTCTCCAGTTCTCTCCCCCCGCTTATCTCTCTTTCCTGCCTACATGACTAGGCCTGGTTTTGCATTAAGTGAAAAACCATGGGCAGGGGGAGGGCCAGGGTGATTCAGGCAGGTAAGGGCCCAGGGGACATTAATTAGCAGCTCCTTGTTTGCAGTCCTCGATAAAGGCAGGTAAATTTGGTAATCAATGGGCTCTGGAGATCCTTGACGTTCCATTCTTCCAGGGGCAGTCTCCAACTTCCAGAGGCAGATGATTTTATGGCCTCCATTTCCTCGATTTGACCCGATCCCCTATTTCTACACTAACTGCCTGTCCCCAATTCTGGCTTCATTCCCCCCTCTAATCTTAGGAACTCCATGCTGCTGGGGAAGGAGGTCGATGACCGCTCTGACTTCTTCGAGCTGGAAGTGGGTGGCGTGGGGCAAGCAGCTTGGAGTTCCTTTTCTAAAAATCGGGTCAATCGAGGGGTCCCAGGAAGAAGCCTGGTTGGGGAAAGAGCAGGCTGTAAAGTCATCTGGGGGTGGGTGCTTCTATGATAGAAGAACAAAAAGACATGAGTACTGAAATGAGAGTAGTACAAACTAAATGTTGTAGCATCTGAAATATGCCACTGAGTATCATGAAAATGGCAGAAGTCAATCTCTTACCAGAAGGTGGAAGAACTGAGAAATTGTTCCCATAACTAGGCCTAGCAAAGGCTGGAGAGGACAAGGCCTTTATTTGGGGACTTTAACATTTTCCAGGTTGTCAGGAATGTAAACACGACATTTAACCCTTAATGTCATTGATGTCCCCAGAAAATATAGTTAAGCTACTTAATGTCACCTGATTTTGTAAAATATCCCTTTATTGGTATAACCTGTGTTTAGTAGAGATCTCTATACTTCTGTTACTTACGGCTAGATAATCATACCTGTGTAGCTTAGGAAGGTCTTAAACTGACTAAAACTTCTGACTCTGGCGGTTTCTCTTGATAGTTATCAGGCACATTTGCTGAAGAATCTTTCATTTGTAGCTTCCAGTCTTTATTCTAGTGGGCTAGTACAAGTGTACATCTTAAGTTACATTTAACTATTATTTCCTTTAAATGCCCAAGAATGGCTATATTTTGGTTTTAACTGTTTTGCTGGGTATCTAAGATCAAGCTGGTCAAATTGACCTGGTTCCTGTCTTGTTAAAGAGTCAGCTGAGTTCCACAGGGGTCACTCGTACAGAACTGAAGAGCGGCTTCCTGGTTCCACCAGTGACTTTGGTTAGGCAGGGTCTCTTGATGAGGTGACTTCCTTTAGAAGCATTAAGGGATGTTTCCCCTTTTCCATGACCCTCCTCTGCAGCAGATGCACTGGGTGATTTTTCATCCTCTAGTCTCAACAATCTCCTTGATCAGGAGGTTGTGTGACCCAGAGTTGCAACGCTCCTTAGAGAAGTTCTCTTATTCCCTGGGTTCAGGCTGACGTTGAGGGCAAGACCCAAATATGGACTTTTCTTGACCTCTGTGTTTAACTCCAATCTCTAAGTTCGATCTTAATTATCCAGCAAGCCAGTCTCACCAGTCATAAAGTAAGAGTACTGGGCTTCAACTTCAGTGTCTATAACTTTACAGTTATTTACCCTTTTATCTAACTGGAGTCTGCATTAGTACTGGAAGTTACCACTATCTATTCTATAGGTGATGGCTTATTATCACAAGTTACCTAGGTTGTTTGTTCTTGGAGCAGCTACTTCTGCAAAACATTAACAGGTAACAGTTTTACTAAATGAAATTAGCAAGAGTAAAAATATATTTTGTTTGTATAATAGCTATCTTGAATTTTGACTGAGAACCACATTATATCCCCTATTTGAGATCACAGTACTTTTACAACAAAAACCAATCTTTTGACTATAACTTTAAATAAGCTGAAGTCTGGCTTATTTTGGAGCTATTCTACACACAGTGAGGTGGGAGGCAGAGCCTTATCTCAGGTAAGGCGTGGCTCTTTACAGATCTTAAGTGTTCTAATTCTGATGTTGATCTTTGCCTCTTTCTTAAATGTCATTTTAAGAAGTTTCCATATATTGTTTCCTGAGTCTATATGAACACTAGTTAAAACAATTTAACATTATATCTAAAACATGAATTAAAGAAAGCCTGAGAGAGCTTTTAACTTAAGTGGCAAAATGTTTTCATGTTTCACAATATTAACCTTTACAAGTCAGGCTCTAACATTTATAAATACATTTATATTTGAAATTTTTTATCTCAGTGTAAAAAGTAACAAATTTTACATATACCCTATTGATAACAGGTCCTATAATAAAACATTAAATGATAGAAATAAATCCCCAATAAAATTTACTCTTTATAAGTTTAAGATTACCATTACAGACAAGTTTAATCTGGAGAATAGCAGAGCTTGATAAATTCCCTGCTTTAAAAACTTGTGTACCTGAAAAATATGAACACATTTAATATACAACTAGTGACCATTTCACAATTACCTTGACACTTTTATCTTACCAAATTTAGTTTTTAAAGAAAAATGTAGACTCTAACATAATACAATAATCTAACAGTTGTTTAACCATAATTGTATAAACCCCTAATTTTTAAGACTAATTGTTCCAAAGAATGAAACTTAATAGACATAAAGTTAAGAGTAAATTAGTGTTTCTAAGAAATCTTTGTCATTTTACCATATAGATTAAACTTTGGTTTATATCAGAACATTAGTATTTTACCTTAGGAAAAAACTTACATAGCTTTAGGTGTCTCACACACATACAACCAACTTAGTTACCGCAATCTTGTTTAGACTTGCCCTTTACTTACACAGACTTTCTTAGCACTTACTTAGACCTTCATGTATTTCATCACACAAGCACTTTCTTACCCAGAAACATTTCCTTTTTCCTTTTACTAAATATATTTCCATACCCAGAACCTTTGATTTTCTCTTTCCTATTTGTTGACCCCTTTTTGTTCACATTCTGAAACAACTCTTATGAAATTTCTGAATTTAGATAAATTACTCTATTTTAATAAGATTAAATATTCTGTTGTTTATAGTACTCTAATTGAAACACAG
This sequence comes from Sciurus vulgaris, assembly GCF_902686455.1. NCBI lineage: Eukaryota > Metazoa > Chordata > Mammalia > Rodentia > Sciuridae > Sciurus > Sciurus vulgaris. Next base: position 148,422,453 of record NC_136466.1, read on the forward strand.
TTGAAACTTTTGGGACCCTTTGTATATAGAATTGCACTTGTTAGGACATAACTTAGTAACCTTGTTTTTAGTTTAGTGATGACACAAAGCAAGTTTAAACCCTTTTATTTACCAATCTATGGAAACACCAATAATGTTTAAGTATGATACCCCATGGAATTTAAGGAGTTAAAAGTACTCGATGTTATTTAACAATTAGCATTTTAACTTTGTAAATTAATCAGATGTCTCTACAAACACATTAGAGTAATCCCATACATGTTAACTCTAGTTCACTTATTCTGTAAAAAAAACAAGATATCAGACAAGTGTCCTGAAGAGTATTTGCTGTCTCTTCCCTGTTGAAGAAAAGTCCTAGAAACAATTGATATTAGACACTTTATTAACATTAATATTTTATTAGCCTGACCACCTAGAGACTTGTGAGTTATTTTCAAAGACATTTTACTTTTATTATTTTACCCAATTTGAACCTTTTTAAATCACGTGAATTGAGAGTATCTGGATCCATTTTTTTAATTTTAATTTTAGGAGCGCTCAGTTTTGATACAGACAAAACATGACATCAGACAGCACAACATACAAATAACACAAAATTAAAGGCCTTGTAACTTTATAGGTGAATTTCCATTGCAATGTAACAGATGTTCAAAAACTCTAGTTGAATAAAAAAATAGAACTGATCAAAAAAAAATCATGAGCTCAAAAAAACATATAATTAAAAAAAAACAAGAGTCCTGAAAAAATGATACGGCCGTTAATTACTTTAGTGAAGTACCATAAAATTTACTTTTGCTGGAGTTTAGATAAGGCTCTTTTTACCTTTTCTTTCCCTGGGTTTGAGACCGGTCTCCTACTGAGCCTTTAGGCTTCCTTTATTCACATTTCAATGTAAGCCTTGACTGAGATCTGGAAGGATCTAACAGGCTTTAACACAAACTTTGTGCCTAGGGCATTTTAGCCATCTCATCAGGACAGGTTGGATGTCAAAGAAAATTATGAGACCTTATTTTCCATTACTTTTGAGAATGAAGCTACTTTGCTAAGTTCTTCACTGAGATATGCCATTGGTTATTGAGCTGCCTATGGCTGCTTATCCAGGATTTATTTTCCCTTTTGTGACTAACAAGTTAAATCTTGCTTCATAGGTAAGCGGAGGACAGGAGCTTGAAGTAAGGCCCCTTCTTGATATTCCTGGGGCAGAATATTGTCCTATGGTGGCTATTTACTGTAGTATTGAACCTGTTGATGACATAATTAAGCTTTATTTTTTGAGATCTTATAATTCCTATTAGCTAAGAAGTTTAGGACTTCTGTAATGGCCTTTTGATATTCCTCCTGGGTGGAGGCACATAAAGGATGTCATTTACTTACTAGAGAACAATTACAGATGTTTTATCTCTGAATTTTGTTAAGTCCTTAGCTAAGGTTTGTCCGGAACAGGTGAGGGCCATCTAAATCCTGAGGCAATACTGTCTAGGTTAGTTGAGATACAGTATCTGGTTCCCCAAAGGCAAACAGAAATTGCCATTCAGAGTCTAGTACAGACAGGAAAAGTCATCTTTTAAATCTAACTTAGTAAACCAAGCAGCAGTTGGAATCCAAGATAAAAGTGTATGGATTAAGAACAACAGGGTGGGGAAATTACTGCTTCATTATTCTAAGGTTTTGGACTAGGCAGTTTGCTTTTTAACTCCTAAAATGGGCAAATTGCATGGACTATTGCAAGGCATTAAAAGTTTCTATCAGTTTGAATGATCTTTAATAAGTCCTTTTCCTTGCCTATATGTTCCCTTTTTTCCTTTTTATGTCTATTAAAAAAAAAAAAAAAAAAAACGGAAGATGCAAGCTGGAGAAGATCATCTGAGGATTGATCAGGACCATGTGCCAATTTTTGTAATTTCCTCTAAATATTTGGGGCTGACTAAATGGTAAATTTATACTTTAAAAGTAGGTGGCCCTTTATGGATTCAGGATTCAGAGTGGTGTGTTTTCTTATTGCTTTCCTAAGTCTCTCTATGAAATAGCAGGACTTTCCTGAAGGCTGCATAATAGTTTTTTAGGCATCCTACTCACTATTTGAATCCCAGTTAGGATGGTTTCTGGGAACTGCCTGTTCTCTAGATGGTTAATAGCATAATTTTCCAGATGAAGTCATACCTGGCATAAGTTTTGAAACATCTCAATATTTATTAGGATCCTCCAAAAGCCTCCTTAAATTTATTTTTGTCTGTCTTAAGTTGGGAGGGTCCCCTCAATTTTCCTCCCTTAGTGGGCGATTCCTCAAGGCTTTCTCCTCTCATGGTAGAGATTATTGATGTCAAGCATGGTAACATATGAAAGGCACTTTTCTTGATCATTTGCAATTTAGCAGTATGCAGGCTAGTGGTGAACCTGGCAATACTGTTGAGAGAGAAGCTCCCTTCTGAGTTAGAAATATTAGGGACGTCTCCCTAACTTTGAGCTTCCTTACGGTCCAGAAAACCCGTCTCTCACTACCTGGCTTTGCCAAAGTTATTTCTGGCCTTCTTCGGCAAAGTGCTCGGGTCCTAGTTTGCCCTGTGCTAGGGACCCTGGGAGGATTCAGACTTAAGGGCATTACTGCTTTCCTCCTGCCACTATAAACTCCTAATTGTGAAAAACGATGACAAAAGTAAAAAGTGTGCCTTTTGCCTATCTTTTTGCCCCGCAGACTAAAGGAATCTCCGGAGGGTGGAGGGACATCTATTGGTCTTTAGGCGTATAACGCCCTTTGCTTGGAGGGTCTCACGGGAGGGGTTTTTAAATGCCTCCCTCTTGCAGTTTAAAGAGAACACCGTGAGCACATTTAAGCACAGGAACAGTAATGGGGACACTCTAGTGTCTACACTAGTGAAGGCTAACTATGTGAACAAAGGGAACCTGGGCATTTTCACACTAATCATCCCAGGCCTTAATCCTACAGCTTGAATTCCTAATGTCTGACCGGCAAGGGAAGGGGAACATCCAGAGGGAGTGGATGTGCGGGAGTGTTGTGCACTGTGCGGCCCATACGGAGGCAAAGGTAATTGGCGCTTTCCCTCAGTGCCATTCGTCTACTGATCACTCTGGATACCCCTCAGGGCTGTCGGGAGGTGGAGTCCGGAGAAGGAACCTTTGGGGTCCACCCGAGAGTAGCCCGGGCCGAGAACCCCGCAGTTGTTCCAACCCTTCCTCCACCTCCACGCATCCTGGGCAGATCAGGACTAGGGACACTGTGTACTGGCGGCAATTGCGCTCCGGGCCAGAACAGAAAAGTAGGAAACGGCTTCAGCACAGTCCAACATGCCTACAGAGCAGGTGATTGGAAACTTGCCTGGGCCGGGAAACCTTTCACCCGAGTCTTAAGAATGGCGGCTGCACTAACTGCATTTAAGTAGCCGACGGGTGCCCATTTTGCCCTCCAAAAATAAAGAGACAGAAAGATGCACCCCAAACAGATGTGGGGTGCGTGGAGAGAGAAGCTTACTTACCTCGGCGTAAATCTCGGTGGGACCTCCAAATCTGATACCGCCGTTTACCGGTGCCGAGTTCTGCTCCTTCTAATGTTGAAGATTGAACACTAGAGAAGCACGCCAAGGCAAGCATATTAAGCAGGTTTTATTTAAAGCTAATAATACAGACTTCTCCCGGCAGTAAGAAGGGGGCCATGGCTGATGTTCTAAAGTCCCAAGAAGTGAGCGCACCCTACATCTTTTATAGGTTAAAGTCTCTTTTGTTCTCCAGTTCTCTCCCCCCGCTTATCTCTCTTTCCTGCCTACATGACTAGGCCTGGTTTTGCATTAAGTGAAAAACCATGGGCAGGGGGAGGGCCAGGGTGATTCAGGCAGGTAAGGGCCCAGGGGACATTAATTAGCAGCTCCTTGTTTGCAGTCCTCGATAAAGGCAGGTAAATTTGGTAATCAATGGGCTCTGGAGATCCTTGACGTTCCATTCTTCCAGGGGCAGTCTCCAACTTCCAGAGGCAGATGATTTTATGGCCTCCATTTCCTCGATTTGACCCGATCCCCTATTTCTACACTAACTGCCTGTCCCCAATTCTGGCTTCAGAAGGACCCAAATTTCCACAGGCCCTTTGGAGGGAGTGCCCTCAGTAAGCTAGGCACCTCCCAGTAGTTGTACCTCCCAAAGGTCCACAGCAGTGCCAGTCTGGGAACAAGACTTACATCCATGAACTGTCAGGGGCATTCATCTAAACCATAGCAAAAGGTATTTATATTTTCTATTTTGTAACATTTTAGGAAGATATATTTAAAAAGAGAAAGGAGCTTCATTATAATTTCTCTTTCATTTCCTTGGAGGTGCATTTCCATAATTTAGAATACTTACTTTTAGACAAACCCTTCTTTCAGAATTTCTTTTGATTTGCAATTCAGACTGACAGGCCAAAGAAATGAAATGTGAATATTTTTCTAAATCCCTTATAAAATGAAAAGGATTTCCATCAAATTATATTTAGAAAAAATGCAGAACTTTCACAATTATGTTACTGAATTTGGTAGGTCGCTTATCTTTCCAATCCCTGATACTCTAATTTACATATGATAAGAGTGGTTTTGTATGTCAATATAATAACTTGAATTTACATTAACCACTAAATCTTTCTTTTTGACCTTTTTGTTGCAATAAACACAAAGTACCAACACATGAAAATTATTTATGTCCCAAATTGGCTTCAGTTTGGAAATATACTACTCTTTTCTCCAATTTACAAAAAAAAAAAGAAAAGAAATGAAGATATAGACATAAATAATATTCCCACATATTAACTCCACCATTGAAATAGTATTTGATTTCAGTTTTAGGCAACCATCTCTTGGGGAATTTATTTTTTTAATTACAAATTATGTATATGTCAAATGTCCTCAGAACTTTTTTTATAAGAATTTTTATCCTTTATCCCGAATAACTGAATTATGCAGTTTTAATTTGTGAAAAGTTCTTACTTAGTTCTAAAACAGTTTACCCAAAGTTACATGTTTCATTTTTCTAAAGAATGAGTTTATATTTGCTGGTTCCAAACATTAAGTCAACACAGTATTTTTTAAACATTTCCTCTTTAGAGACTGTTTTTCTGACAGAAAATGCATTAATAATGACAAACAATTAACAATGCTGATTAATATATAAATGAAAACAACAAAGAAGTGAGAAAAACAAATAAAATGTTTTAATATAAATATAATTAAATAATTCGTGTATAGATAGAATGTGTACTTTTTTGCAAATGTGATTTTCCCTGTTCCTGAAAAAAATAGAAACTCTGATATCTAAGATTAGGGAGAACCAAAATTAAAATAGTATTAATAAGTAGCCTTAATTAGACAAGTTAAGACTGTGTTGATATTTATAAGTAAAAAAGTGAGACTTTTCCCATTGGAAATTAATAGCAGAAAATAATGTAGCATAAAGAAAGGCAAATTTATTAAAATTAAAGATAGTATAAAGACTATTTTTAAAAACAACAAATATGGAATACATGTTTCTTCTATTATGTACATTTTTGCTTAGAAAACATTTATCTGATACATTCCTTTTTTTTCTTTTTTTAACTGCAAATAATGTGAAAATCATGAGACCCTAGACATTTTAGAAACTATAAAAAAACAAGAAAGATAATATTCATACATAAGAATAAGATATAATCAATAAAATAATAAATGATCTTTTGTAATGACCCAACACCAGGCACATGTGTTTCAACAAATGATAAGCACTGCTTTTTTCACATACCCACACATATACTTTTAGAAATTCAGATGAAGAGTCATGAAAAAATTTTTTTATTATTTTTTTTTATTTTTACAGACTGCATTTTGATTCATTGTATACAAATGAGGTACAACTTTTTTATGATTGTGCATGATATAGATAAGGTGAAATTGCCAATTAATGATTAACCTGTTAATCTTTCCCATAGTGAAACCTATAGATGACATCACTTGATAGGCGATTCTAATAAAACTCAGATAAGCTTTCCATAATTCCAATGTTTTGATATAATATTGATATGTAGATGAGATAATGCCACAATAAGGAAATCAAGAAATGTAAATGTCTGAAAAATATATTAAATGTCAAATTTGACATCTTTATAACAATTGACAAGAATTATGAAACATGATATGTGATAATGTTGATAATTTAAAAGTTATCAACATAATCATCAAGTTTATATACATTGGACTGTGAACCTGGCTCCCATGCTTTTCATGAATTGATGTTCAATACCTGAAACCTAAAAACATCCAATTTGAATCGAGTATTAAGTGAAATTAAACCCATTTTATTCTTAAAAGATATTTTTTGTTATAAGCATAATTGCATTATTGTAATCACTTTGACAATTTATGTGTTCTTCGTTCTTTTGTTTTTCAACACCATCACCCAAGTCACTGACTCTCTAGACACCAAGTGAGAATTCAGCAACTCACTTCAAACATAAAGCTAATTATTCAGAATTAGCACAGACTTCACAGTATTCAGTTCTACAGAACTGTTCCGCCCTCCCACCTTGCCACTGAGTGGCCAGGTACAAGTTCCAGACTTTTTGTACTCCTGACTAACCAGATAAACCCTCCTTATATTCAATAATTTGCTAGAATAGTTTATAATGCAGGAACACTACCTATAACGTCCATTTAAACTTTTTCTAAAATAAAGAATATTACAAACTATGCAAGTGTACAGCCAAATGCAAAATTACATGTGCGGAGATCAAGAATCCAAGTGCAGGAACTTGTGTTCCATGGATTTGGGGAGCCTCATCCTGCCAGCTTCTGGATATGCTCACCAACTTGAAGCACTCTAAACTACATCACTTAGGGGTTTTAAATTATATATACATATATATTACATTATATATATTATATATATTAATATATATATGTTACAGAAGGAAAAGAGAAAGTAAGCAATGGGTGAAGAACATTTGAAGACTGAATAACATTCAAGATGGGGGAAAAAGTACATTAACATGAAGAAAATAATAAAAGATATCATTACTTTCAATGAATGTTGAGTCTTAATACACATATGGGGGTCAGTGACAAAATATTGTTGTGTATTCCATAGCCAGAAGCTATATGGCAATTTGTGATTAAAAGCTTAAAATATTAATTTCAAGAATGTGCCCAGGATTGAAGCATGACATGTCAGATGGTTCCATCATTATATGAGCAGATCCCATCATGTATTTTCTACTATCTAAAATTCTTAAAAGATTTAGACAGATTCTGGATCTGGCCAAGGGATTCAAGTAATCAAAACACAGATGATTAAAATGTGCTGTAAATGACGATAATATTCTTTTTGGCTAACACTTATTTGGTGCTCTCGTACCCACTGCATAGATGGTGTCTTTCCCTTCAAGCTGTTCTCCTAATTTGATTCTTTTGTTTTAGATTTCCTCAAAGTGGACTATGACAGAACTTTAATTCAGCTTTTAACCTAGAGTCAGATCATGATTAATTGCTTTGCAGAAATTCTCCAGTTGTTCATTAGCAGTTTGGGTGTGTTATTTGGTGAAGTCTGTCTCCAAAATTATGAATTGATGTTGAGAAAAGAAATGATAATTACTGCATATCTGAAACAAATCTGAGTGTTTTACATGAGAAAAGAAAATCATACCTGAAGAAAAAATATCTCTTAGACTAAGGAGTTATGAGATTTAATGACTTGGAACCTACAAAGATTCAGGACTTTGGCAGACTTTTTAAGATAAAGTTAAGATACTAGCTGGCTTTTAGATGCCTACTAGAAGAGAACATATGCAAATTTGGGTTTCCAAGTTCAAGTACCAAACCAAGCTCTAAATAATTGTAGGGCGGGAAGTCTCTTCTGTAGTTACTTCTGTTTGCTTCTAGGATCTATGACTAAATAGAGTAAGAGGGATACTATTTTCTTAATAGTATTTATATTCCTTGTTCTTTTTTTTTTCCCCCCTTTTTTATTCTCAACATCAGAATTCAACAGCTTGATATCTTCTTTACTTCAGGGGAGGTTCTTTCTAGCTCCAAAGTAATCACAGTATCATGAACATGAGAGAAAGTGAGAGAAAAGATGATTTTAAAATAAATTCTTCATATAAGCAGATAAGGAGCTAGAAGATAAACATTTTCTGTTTGCTGCTCTGAGGTTTGTGAAATAAAGAGAATCCTTCAATAGAGAATAAATTTGAGAACATTTTACAGAGAAAGTGTTTTATTTCAAATGGGATAAGAGTTTTGAAGGACACCATATAACTGGAAAGAGGTAGAAGAAAAATGAATGGAACACTAGAAAGAATTGACATAGGAAAACTTGAGAATAGGAATTTAGCAGTGTGGACAATCAAAAAGCATCCACGTTTTTCTAGTGCTAACGTAATTTAACTCTTTCAGTTTTATGAGTAGGCATAATTAAGAATTTCATTTAAAGACAGATCCTTGGCTTGACTACTGTATTGTCATCTCGTGAATAATTCACACAAAATGCCATTGGCCCTTTCTCAAGTAGTGAAGCTGTACATTGCAAGTTTTTCAAGTCACTAGAGATAAACCATAATGCCTCAATTTTGACCTAGAGTGTATATTTAATTTAGAAATAATTTTCTAGTCACCAATTTTTGTATATGGAAGTTATATTTTTAATTTTTTAAAACATTTATATTCTAATTTGTTGTGGAATGCATTTATACATTTTGACAGATCATACATAAATGGAGTGTAATCTGTCATTTTTCTGATTATACATATTGTAGGATCACATCAGTCATGCAGTGATATATGTACATGAGGTAATAAAGTCCATTTCACTCTACTACTAGTCACAAGTTTTTAAATCTTCATTCTTTATTCAGTTCTTTTTTTTTTCTTTTTTTTTTTTTTTTGCAGTGCTGGGGATTGAACCCAGGGCCTTGACGCTTGCAAGGCAAGCACTCTACCCATTGTGCTATATCCCCAGCCCCTATTCAGTTCTTTTCATTATTGAGAAATAATTTATACATTTCAATATTAGCTCCGTATAATATACAGGTCTATGTTTCTTGACAAAAGTACACATTAAAGGAAGCAAACCAAAATCAAGATTTAAGAAAGTTCTTTACTCCAAAAACTTTCCTTGGGTCACTTTTCAGAGAACTCTCCTGACCAAAGCTCTTTGCTACTGTTCTGTTTTTGTTGTTGTTGTTTTTTGTTTTTCTTTTTTCCTTTTCTTTTGTTTTTCTCATTTTCCTTGCATGTTTACCTTTTCTGGAATGCTATATGATTTTGATCATAGAATATATACTGTTTTGGATCCAGTTCTTCCCTCTGTACAGTGTTTTTGAGTTTGCATGTACCAGTAGTTAGCTCATTTATTTTGCTTATAATATGCCATTGTGTGAATAGACTAGATCATTCATTCATTTTCAAGTTAATCAATAGTCTTATTATTTAGTGACATTACAAATGACTATAGTGCTATAGATTAATAATTTTTATTTAATCACTGATAGCATTTAGATTTTAATATATAAATCAAATGTATTGTAAATAATGGTACCATGTGAGGAAAAAGGTACACTCATACATGCTGGTGGGGTTGCAAATTAGTGCAGCCCCTCTGGAAAGCAGTATGGAGATTCCTCAGAAAGCTTGGAATGAACCACCATTTGACCCAGCTATCCAACTCCTTGGCCTATACCCAAAGGACTTAAAATCAGCATACTACAGAGATACAGTCACATCAATGTTCCTAGCTGCTCAATTCACCATAGCCAGATTGTGGAACCAACCCAGATGCCCTTCAATTGATGAATGGATAAAGACACTGTGGCACATATATACAATGGAATATTACTCCACCATGAAGAATGATAAAATTATGGCATTTGCAGGCAAATGGATGAAATTGGAGGATATCATGCTAAGTGAGATAAACCAATCGCAAAAAACTAAAGGACGAATGATCTCGCTGATAAGTGGATGAGGACATATAACGGGGGGTAGGCGGGGTTAGCGTTAAGGTTAGGGTTAGGTTTAGGGTTAGGGATAAGGAGGGTGGTAAGAATGGAGGAAGGAAGGACTGTATAGAGGGAAAAGAGGGGTGGAAGGGGTAGGGGAGAAGGGAAAAAAATAACAGAATGAATCAAACAACATTGCCCTATGTAAATTTATGATTTTTAATAAATAAATAAATAAATAAAATAATGGTACCAAACAGCTTTTTCTGTACTTACTAGGCATACATAGTATTTTCTTAGCAATGTATCTGTTTGAATCTTTAGTCAGTTTTCTTTTGAGTTGCTTGGATTCTCCTTATTATTAGAGATTTTTGTATTCTAGAAACCAGCTACTTATCACTGTTGTAGTTTTCAAATATTTTCTCCTAGTTGAGGGTTTTAAAATTTTTAATTATATGGATAAACTATATTTATTAGGCTTTTTCTTTATGAATTAAGCTTTTTGTTTCATAATTAAGAAAACTTTGCCTAACCAAGGTTCCAAATCCTTTCTTATACCATTAGCTTTATTATGTAATTCTGTGATCACACACACATACATACATGTATGTTTTTGTAGTATGTATAAATACCCACAGTGTATGTTTTATAGTACATATGATGTGACTGCTGTTTTATTTCTGGTTTCTCGTTTTAAAGGGTTTTCTGTGTCAGTTAGGATATTCTGTGTGCCTCTACATGTGTGATACCCGAGGTAAAATAACATGTGTCTTTAGTTCATTACTCTTTCTTTAGGTCAAGAGGAATTACTATCAAGATAATGTCCTTATGATCAATTTATAATGAGCTTTTTCAGTACATAGACTGATTTTGATGACAATTCCAAAATTCTAGCTTCTTTTATAATAGGATGAAACTCATGTGGGTTTGTGAGGGGGTGAATGAATAGATTTTGCATGCAGGATAAAAATAAATAGTCTGTGGCTAGAGGGTAGATTGTGTTGGTGTTATCATGTCCACAAATATTTCACTTCTACATCCTCGACATACAAGAGAGTAGCTTACAGGTCATGAAAACACTTAAGTCGTATATGGAGAGGATCACAGTAGGATTTGAGAAGATCTCTGGTCAACAGTAAAGAGGGAGCTGTGGCCTCCTGCCAAGAGCCATGTTAGTGATGAGTGTTTTCAGACCTTGAGATGACTACACATTAAACACCCCGAGATGGAACCATGGACACATCTAAATACTGACCCAAAGAACCAAGAGATACTAAATGAGTAGTTTTCAGAGCCACTAAGTTTTAAGGTAATTTATTATGTAGCTGTAGATAATTAATACACCAATTCCAACATGAGTCTCAATTGGTTTTTCTAAACACCAGTGCATCAGCAATTAACAGACTGCTCTATCATATGCCCTGGAAAATCCTATTATCCAAAGAAGATTCATTATATTTGATTTGCATGTTTTAAAGTAATGTGTGCTTTATTTCAAATAAATTATTGCATATGTTGAGAAATAATTATTTTTGAATGAATTACTTATTTGCTAACAAAGAAAATCTGAGAGAAACAAAATACTTGTCTATTTTGCAGAGATAAACAATCAGACTAGTTATTTCCATAAATGTACAAGAAATGAACTTCTCCTAATGAAGTTGAATTTCTAGAGGAAATACAGTTCACAGTGGGGTACGGCACACTCATTTCTTAATTTATGAATCAAAATATGATTTCTCTGGCATAGATATGAAAATTGTTCTGGCTATTTCAATTCTTTGATTTTGATTTATTCTAATGGCAAATTCTCTGAATGTTTTCACACTTTTAATGTAATATCAGAGCTAAGATGTGTAACAATGTAACAAGATTCTGAGAACATCAATGTCTTATTTCAAACTGTTGACTTTGAAAAGCAATGAAAAAGAAATGATGTATTATCTAGCATCTTTCCTTTAAAACAAACCTGACCTAACAATGTTTACATTTTTATTGTGAAAAAGTTAATTTACCTTTCATAATGTTTATTTCTGTGGTGCAAAACATCAAATATCCTATTCATTTAAAACATATTAATCCATTATCAGCATTACTTTACTTATTGAGAAGCTAAGTTTCAAGTTCAATTATGCAATATTGATGGTTTTAGGATTGTTGCACACTTGTCTTAGAGATACATATGTAATCTAAAGTTTAAGACCTCACTGGAATTGGTATTTTCCATATAGATTTATGACTGCTGAGCAGGAACTGGAAAACCAATGATCTTTTTACCATCACTGAAAATAAATTCAACCAAGGACAATGACTAGTCAACCATGAAATTGTGCACTTAAGCGGACTTCACACTGACAACAGAAATACCGAAGGGAATTTATATATACTTGCTAAGATCTCATCTGCTGAGTGCTATTCTACCATATCTCTCCTATGATCCATTTGTAGTGAAAACAGCAGTATATCCATTTGCTGTTTCCATGTCTATTCTCAAGACTTATATTGATCAGGGATAGTTGATTTGGGTTTAAAGAAGTAGTAACCCGTATTTTCATTTTGAATATCCCTAGAGAAGAATCTTTTGAATGATCAAGAGTAGTTGAATTTTGAAGAATAACATACAAAATAAAAATCATTTCATAAGTATCTATATAGACAATATTAACACTGTACAAGTGCATATATAGAGAACAATATACTTCAGTTACTTCAAGGTGATCCTGAGCTCCAAATAATATAGGTGTAATTGTCATATCCATTTTATGAAAAGTCAAGAAAATAATGCAGAGACATTGAGAAAATTTTCCATAGTCAAAGTATGAACCCATTCAATCTTTTTTTCAGGAACATGTCCTTAACCATTGAGCAATTTGATCCTATCTTCACATAAAAGTACAATACATATCTAGTGAATTATAATATAATCAATAGCAACATCAATATTGAAATATATTAAAGTATAGTAGTATTTTACTTGATGTCAAGTATGTTTAAATGATAATAATTATGTTAGTATAAAATATATTTTGTTCATTATTTTAAAAATATGTACTGGAAACCATATCAGGACTTGATGTAAATCATACAGCAAGCTCATCCTACCAGTGTCCCACTCTTAGATGGCAAATAAAGGAATATCTAAGGCACATTGTATAACATTTCTGAATCCTCTTGCAGATAGATGCACACTCAGCAATGAATCACATATTCATTTAAAGAAACTTTATAAAAATTAACCTTTTATTTTATTGATTTTTTTTTGTTAAATAATCAAAACCATTTTTAAGCCAATATTGATTTTCATGGATTTTCTATCTACAGCTAACTTGTTATCTAAAAGTAATGTTGAATAACATTAATGAAGGGAGAGTGGAAAACAATAAATAGAAGCATCAAAAATGATATCTAACGTCAGATATCTCTTATACATCCTATTGTTCTTTAAAAACATTTTGAAACATGTAGTGTTTTTGTCAGCTTTTTCACTGCTCTAAAAGGGTCTAACCTGCACAATTATACAGGAGGATAGGTTTATTTGAGGGCTCACGGTTTCAGAGGTCCTCATCCATAGAAGGTCAGCTGCGTTCCTCAGGGCAGAAGAGTGTGGCAGAGGGAAGCTGCTCACATCATCAGGAAGCAGAGAGAGAGAGAGAGAGAGAGAGAGAGGGAGTGTCTCCACTCTCCAGGTACAAAATACATACCCCAAAGCCAGGTCCCAATTTCAATCTCCTCCAGTCACACCCTACTACTTCAATTAATCCTATCAGATATTAACTGACTGATTGGGTTAAGACTTTTACAACCCAGTCATTTTTCTACCGTGAACCTTCCTCATTGTCTCACATGTGCGTTTTTGGGGAACACTTCACATCTAAACCATAACACATAGCTTATCACCTACTTTAAAACAAGCTTCATAAAAAATGATAGCTTTCAAAAGTTGCTTTCTTTTCAATATTTTAATCATCAATAAAGTTTTCTTAAAATGTTTTTATAAGTTCATTATAGTTTTACTTAATAGTATTGTTCATTTTGACATAGTTACACAAGCATGGGTTATAATTTGCTCCATTTCCTTCTTGGTACATCCTCTTTTTCCTCCTTCCCTTCTTTCCTTTTCCCGTTCCCCTTTGGCTACTCAACCGAGCTTCCTTTCATGTACTTATTGTTTACTTAATTGGCACTTTATAAACATAAGGTAGAATTCACTGTGGTATATTCATATGTGGTCATAGCATAATTTGGCTAATTTCATTCCACAGTTCCTTCCTTTACCCATCTCTCCCCTCTCCTCCTCTATTCCCATCCTCTACTCCACTGATGTCTCTTCAGTTTTCATGAGAGGCCCACCTCACCTTGCCATTTTTTTCCTTCATTTGCTCTAGCTTTCATACATGAGAGAAAATATTTCACCCCTGACTTTCAGAATCTGGCTTATTTCACTTAGCAAAATGTTCTTCAGTTTAATTCACTTATCAGAAAATGACATGATTTCATTTTTCTTTATGGATGAGTAATTCCACTATGTATATATACAACAGTTTCTTTATCTATTCTTGTGTTGACAGGCACTTGGTCTAATTTCATAAATTTGCTACTTTGAATTATACTGCTACAAACATTTATGTGCCTGTATAACTATAGCATGTTGATTTTAATTATTTTGGATAAATACCAATGAGTGGGGTAGCTTAGTCATACTGTGATTCCATTCCTAACTTTTTTGAGTAATCTCCCTACTACCTTCCAAAGCAATTGCACTAATTTCCAATCCCAACAACAATGTATGAGTGTACCTTTTTTTGCCACATCCTTGCCAGCATTTATTATTATTTGTACTCCTGATGAATACCATTCTACATGGAGTGAGATGAATTCTAAAGGTAGTTTTGATTTGCATCTTCCTGATTGCTGCTGATGTTGATCATTTCTTGGCTATTTGTATTTCTTGTTTTGAGTAATGTCTTTTTAGTTATTTTGCCCATTTATTGATTGGGTTATTGGGGGGGGGGGGTTGATGTTAAGTTTTGTGAGTTCTTTATATATTCTGAATATCAATTCCCAGTTGGAGGAGTATTTGGAAAATATTTTCTCCCATTCTATAGGCTCTCTCTTCACACTCATGCTTCCTTTGCTTTGCAGAAGATCTTTCTTTTGATCATTGCAATCTTCAAATCTCTATTCTCATAATTTTCCATACCTTAGGCCAATATGATGTACCACATGAAAATGATAGAAGTAATTTTGTTTTTTTAATCAAAAAATCAATCACCTAACTATAGGAAGAACAATTAAAACTCTGATAGCTGTTATACATTTTCCCAGTCACTACAAATATTTGATTAAACACAGTAGTATCAGTTATTTAGAAGTTATACTATTGATTGTCAATGCTGTCCTGAATATTGTGGCACCCCCAATATAGAGTACAACAGCTGTTTAGCTTCATTGAACAAGATAACCATATGCTCATCTGTCAAGAGACAAGCACATTTACAACTTTACTTCTGAGAGAAAAAAAGACCTAGTTAACAATAAAGGAACGTTTTGGACAGGAAATATTGTTTACCAATTTAAACACAGAAAGAAGATTTTCATTTGGGACTTTAAAAATGCAATGTCTTTATTAACAAATTACTTAAGCATCACAGAAGTTATATAAGTGAATTAAAAATGCACTAAACTTAGATGCTAATTTTGGCAAGAAAAAATTAGTTCTGGGGTTGCTATCTGAAATTTTTCAGCAGTAAGATAAATTTCAAGTGGCAGAAGTAATCTTTGTGGAAAGCTGGGTCTTTCAGACTTTCTGGCTCTCTTTAACTACACTAGACTTCCAACATGACCACTGATAACACCCAAAGGAACTACATCTGGGTTCCCACTTCAGCAAGGAGGGAGTAAATAGGACTGCCCTTTGGAGACAGAATTAGCCTGAGTAAATATTGAACAAAATATTGGAGGGAGTTGTAGATCTATGATATAAAAGCTGTCCTTTTGAGTTCTATTTTAAAGTCCAAAACTTATGTTTTCATTGTGGCACAGGAATGAGTGATTTTAATGCCAAAACTGAAACACATGTGTCCATAGATACAGATGAAATTTCAAGTTTGCATGTGTTTATATAAAGCACATTAACCTGTATTCAGAGCTGCAAGGCTCTTAATAATGTAAATTATAAAAAGTTTAATGTGCCCATTGTTAAATGTTTGTTCTATCAGTACTGCACAATTATTTTCATTAAACGTTTAATGTAGTCCATCCTAACTACTGAAATCAACTCAAATGCGCTTTCACACATAAGAACAAAGTAATGAGTCGTTAGGTTTTAAGTTTGAAGGTACTTCATTCTAACACAAAGACAGTTTTATTATCTGTGTGTGTTGCAGACATATAAAATTTTCAGATGTATTTCAATGGCAAATTTCATCGAGCATATGCATCTATGATAAAGAAAATAAATCTATACTTTTCAGCAGATGGCCCCATAATCTACATATCAATCCTCTAATTTCCTTGCATTTTGATGACTCATTTTACATCACAAGAAACCCTTTGCCAATTTCTGATTATAACACTGTTTCTATTATAATTCTCACTTGTCTCAATCACTCAGTTTTCTTCATCATTATAAGTTTGGCAGAAGATGGAATTTCTGTGGGTACTAGCACTGATGAAATCAGACGTTGTTCAAGAAACACCCCTAGACTCCTTGATGCAGACAGAGTCTTGCAGTCCTTTCTTTTTGATCACATCTGCACTCTAAAACTTCCATCCCTGACTTATTTCTGAAACTTTTCTGCTCTGATATTTGGATCTCCTCACATTATAACCATTTTATTTCATCCATAATGTTTGCTGCCTATTTCTTTGCAGACTCCCAGAGATCTTAGGACAATGAGAATTTCATTGAAATGCCAATAAATAAAGGATATTCCTTTATATAACTTCTCTTATCATGTAGTAAGGCCGAAAGTGGTCATTATGTTTTTAGCTGACACATGGGCATTGAAAACTATCATTTTTCACTGCATTCAAATATCTTCAAGCAGTGATATTCCATTTGCTTATCTAGTTACCCTAATCTTTCAAATTTGAATCACTGTCATATGTTTACTTCAGCATTTGTTCACAAAATAGTATATTCTTTTAACTTTTTTCAATTGATGTGGATAAAGAAATTCTAGTTGAGTATTAAACTTTTAATGAATCACTTTTGAGGTAATTGAAGAGTCATTCCCAAGAATAGTAGGGCACTAGTTGCAAGAATCCTCTACTCATTTTTCCAAATAGTAACATCTTAAAAACAATATTTCAGTATCTCAACCCGGGATGCTGACACTGATATGCTGAAGACATAGAGTGTTTCCATCACCATAAAGACCCTTGTTCCTCCATTTGAGTCAAATCCACATCCTTTCCAGCCTCACTACTCCTTAGCTCTACCCTTAAACTCTGATAATAAGTCCTCTATTTCCTATTTCTATAATTGTTCTCTTTCAAGAATATCATAGTAATGCAATCATATAGAATGCAACCTTATGGTATTGATGTCTCTTAATAATGTAACATTGTACTGTTTTATCCTGGTGGTTGTCTACATCAGTTGTACTTTCCCTTATATTGCTGATATTTATATATGAACATTAAATTTATAAACAATTAAGTTCCTCTCTAGGTATCTAGACAATTGCTGTTAATATGAAATCTTATCCATATTTAAATGGCTCTGAAGTCTAAGATCTAATACCCTTCTCTCTCATCATTACTTTTCATTTATCATTTCCATCCCTCCTGTTCTCTTACAGAAACTTCATTTGTACTTCAAATTATACTCCCATACAAGATTATTTTATTCCATGTCAATTTTCATTCTCCTGGAGTCACGAATGTGCCTCTGCAGCTAGTTTCCCACATTTCTGATTACCTCTTCTAGGTATACTTCTTTCCCTTCCCCTGGTCAAACATCTAAAACTTGTTCAATTCTGTCTTTATGCACACTTCTAAATAAAGTCCCTAACTTTACTCAATTTGTAAGACTTTAGTTTTTTCTAGCTTATTTCCATACCTCACAGAATTCCAAGCCTATATTCATTTATATGGCATTCATTAAATGACATTGCCCATAATTTTCACAGTGAAAACAGGATTCATCATGGGAAATGCCTATCACATTGCTTTGAAATAATTTTGTAAATGTTTATAGTTGCTGAGCTATCCAATCTTGTGTTCTTAAACTGATATCACCTCAAGGAACATAATATCAATCCCTTCTTACTCCACTAGTGCTTACCTTTACCTCAATTCAGTCTCATCTTGATATTATTATTTTCAGAATTAAACTTTCAAAATCAATTTGGTGAGCAGAAACACAGTTATTCAAAGTTATAACACAAACACAGTAAACCAAAGACAGAATGCTACCAGTTTAGTTGGAATTGAGTGGAAGGTAATGTACTGTACTTAAAAAGTCAGTAAGGAGTGACACCCCAACGTTTGGGAAAGGTTGGTTACCCATATAAGAAGAGGGAAAAAAATGTCAGGCATAACCCTTGGTAACATCTTTTTTTTTTTTTTTTTTTTCAGGTACTGGTGGGCAGCAGCGCCAGGATTAAACTCAGGAGCACTTGACCACTGAGCCACATCCCCAGCCCTATTTTGTATTTTATTTAGAGACAGGGCCTCCCTGAGTTGCTTAGTGCCTTGCCATTGCTGAGGCTGGCTTTGAACTTGTGATCCTCCTACATCAGTCACCTGAGCCTCTGGGATTATAAGAATGTGCCACTGCCCATTGGTAATATCTTAGTAAGTGCTTCAAGTATTCTAAACTCAGTTGCAAGACCATTCTTTCTTGATTTTGTTTTTGTTTTTTTCTTTTGGTACTGGGGATTGAACCCAAGGGTTATTTGCCACTGAACTACATCCCCAGCCCATTTTATGTTTTATTTTGAGATGGGGTCTCACTAAGTTACTTAGGTTCTCACTAAATTGCTGAGGCTGGCTTTGACCTTATGATCCTGAGGCTGAACTTGGTGATCCTTCTGCCTCAACCTCCCAAGTCATTGGGATTAAAGTTATGCTCTACTGTACCAGGGACCATGTGACCGTTGAAAGGCATTTAGAACTTGACCTTTCAAAGCATGGAAATGGGGAAAAAAGTATAACACACGTGCTCACAAAACATACCATTATCCGTGTAAGTTACATTTTTATTGAAAGTGAACACATAAGCATTGTAGACGTATATGAATCAGTCTATATTTCCACTCAGTATGGTATATATTATAGTACATCATACATATATATCGTATGTACCTCAGGATCCATGCTTTATTTACTTTACTGTTAGGGGAAGCAAGCAAAAAGTGGCAAATAGCTCTCGAAGAGTGGGAGAAACCAAACTTTATTTTACACCAGCTGGCCCAGAGGAGAACAGCACTCCAAATTCTGAGGCTGCTTACAAGTCTTACACAACATTTACAGGCTAGCCAGTGTCATTAATTTTATAGTCTAAAATAATACATAGTTGTGCACAGGGTTTCAAAATAAGACATGATTGTGTGTAAGGGTTTTAGAGAGGGAAGTGTGTTTACAGAGTGCAACAAGGGAGACTGGCTCCTTTTACAAGGACGTTGGTAAATCAGCTTTGGGCCTGGAGCCTTCACAGGGGCATTTACACTTTAAAGGAAAGTAGTTAGATCCTAGGGAAAGTCCTTTACAATCCAAAAGGAAGGAGTGAATGGTGCTAATCCTGTTCCCTGAGAACCAGCTGGTGGGAATGGGGAGGAGAACTCTCTCCCTCTCCCAGGCACTAATTTGTAGAGACACCATCCTTAGTTTACTTTATATCCAGGCCTGGGTCTGTTACCCACTACTTACTACTATCTGAATCTTTGATTTGATGTTCTTAGAGCACTTAAGCCATCCTTGCTCCAACAGAGGAAAGTGCGTCTTGCATTCCTGAGATAACAGAAGCAATCATCAGAAACTGAGGGCTTTCAGTTCTCTTAATCCACCAAACTTACATATGCTTAATTTTTATTTTCCTCCTGTATTAAAGTGAAAAAAAAAAAATGTCGTAATCACCCTACAAAAAGCAGTCACTATCGGTTTTCACCAGGAGACCTCTTGTTTCCTTTACCTTTCTGTTCTCCCGTCCCGTAGTATCTTTACTCTGAATATGAGCCTTTGAAACTGTGGACTTCTGGAAATGCTTTCCCTTCAGAATTGAGGTCCCTTTAAGTCAGCCTTTAGCTAATGACCTGCTAGGACAGGAATACGAAACTGCAACACCTTTTCCAGGAAAATGAGAAATTGTGTACTGTGAATTTTATTCTTGAATTTCCTGAGGGTCTGGGATCAGGCTAGAAATTCTCAGGAAATCAAGCCCTATAAGAATTTTCTTCTACTTTGCTGTTTTTATTCCCTTAACTGTTTCTCCATGAATGTTTCCTTAATGACTCACTTGCACATAAATCAGTATCTTAGGTTCTGTTTCCAGGGAACCTGACCTAGGAAGAAAGCTAATTACAACTACCAGCTACATTTGGTTCCTATCCCTTCTTGCACGTCACAGGAAATTAATCTATTTCCTGATATGCTTACTGCATTAACATTTCACTTTCTTTAACTTCTTTGAGCCACCAAATATCATTCTCCAATTATCACATAACTTTCTTCTTTCCTTCCTGAGTCTTCAGAAAGAGTATCTATGCTCATTTCTCTAGTGTGACACCTATTCTTCACTGTTAACCAATTTAAATTTCAGTTGTTTCTTCTCTTCTTTGTTACAATTATTTTAGTAGATTAGCTAAAATCACTTAATTGACAAATGCTACAAAATAATTTTTGCACCATATGACACTAATCTGTTCTTTAACCATGCATTCCTTGACATGACACAAGTTTATTCATTTATACTTCCATTCAAGTGTTTTTTCAAGATTCCTTATTGAATGCCTGGCACCAAACAAACTGAGGCATAACTATGCTAGTAATAACATAGATGGTGTGTCCTTGACATAGATACAAATAATTAACATAGCAAATAATAAACTTTTGATAATAAGCGTCTCATTAGGATGAGAGAATTTTGTCTAAAAGATAAGACATTTTAGCTGATTTATATATGATTTGAGGAAAATATTTGTGTTATACTTCTCTCCACCTACCAGCTCATGTCCTGAGACCATAATCTATCTAAATAAGAGAAGTAAAATATGAAGTATGTAAAAGTAACCTAAATCCAAGCTCACATTAAGGTTTTTGGAGAGTTAAAGTCTCATTTTTTAATACTATGCAATTTTACCCTGACATTAAAAAATGATAAATTGTCCTTGCTTCCTTAACAAGTCTTACCATAATTTTATTTTATTTTTCTCTTTTCCTGAATAGCCATTAGCACAGTGATCACTTCCTTGGATTGCAGATACCCAATATGGATGTTCAGTAACTGGACATCATGGTTGCAACTCCCTTAGCATGTCTTCCCATTGCTATCCTTATCTGTCCTCACAATTGAGTAGAAAAGAATGCTTTGAGAGTCGAGTTAAAAACTTTTGCTGGTTTAATACTTATAGCTATCTATGTTTAAAGCATATTGACAAAGGCTAAATCTCTTCTCTGAAATGCCAGAACTGGGAAATGCAAAATGAAGCACAGAGAAACATTTGATTAAAATACTCACAAATGTAGGTTAAAATAGTAGCCCAGGGAGATAGGAAAATCTGTTCTTGAATTAATAGGTAACTAGTAGAAGCCTTTACAGAAAACATCAGAGAAAAAACATTTACATTTTGAAATCTCTATATATAAATAACTTGGAAAAAAATTAATTAATAATAGCACTACATAAAGAAGAACCATCTCCCATGAGCTTTGTGAAAAGGGAATAATGTAGGAGAGCAGAAAGTGCACAAAGAAAAGAGAAATCTATACTGCGAGAGACCCAAAGAGAAAAGTGTACTGTTCCTCACCTAAGCAATTCCTAAGAGAATTCCTATGTCCCAGCTTGGTCTACCTGTTGATTTGCACTGTAGTGGGTTCTCCTTCCATATTCAGATGGTCTCCATACTTGCCATAGTCTTTGACCTCACATGGTATGGGCATAAAGGTCCATTTTTTAGGAATAGTGATTCTAACAGGGAATTATGAAAAAGTGGAGTCAGTCCACAACTAATTTGAATACCAAGACCACAGACATTTTAAGAAGTTCCATGAAGATGTAAAAGATTTATCATTCATACTTGTATGAATGCTTATTTATAATCATGTTTTTCAAGAAATGTAATAAATATTATAAAACTCTATAAAGCCTCAGGCATGTAATATGAGTCACTGTCACATAATTTGCATTACTACTGGGCTTATTTCACTACTGTGTGCTCCACTGAAGGAGCCTTGGAAGGTCCCAGACCATAATATCTTCCCAGCTTACCAAACACTAGCATACTTATACAATTATTACACATTTTAAATGTGTTATAAAGTAAAGGAAAGGCATTTCTAATGAACGCCTAGAATGCATAATTCATGGAAGTCTTATAATCTTAAAAAATGCTTTTACTATTTTTATCTAAGAACAGATGTTTTAAAAAGACAAAGAAATATTTTCAAAACACACTGAATTATTTTATTAGGTGGCTTATTGTTGAAGAAAATGTCCCAACAGCAGCTCTCAAATTCACACAAGAGAGCTTTTTAAAAATCTTCACAAATTTAGAATTATTATTCATATTAATTTGGATAGTGGCAATTTTTTAAAAGATGCTATTTTGTACAATATGAAAATTTTGTATGTTTTAGGTCTCATATGCATGAAAATACAGCAAAATACTTGCTTTTTATTATATTAATCTAGGAAAACCACAAACATTAATACCTCTTTACAATATAATGTGCACCATTTTTAATATAGCTGAGCATCAAATGGCTTTATTTTTATTATTTCAAACAGAGGGTGCATTTTAAAAGGCAACATACAAATTTTGGACCATGCAAAGAAAATATGAAAACCTTTAGACCAGCTGTTAGCTAGCATTTGAAAAGCAAATTAAGCAGGTTTGTAATATAATGCAGCAGATGGAGAAAATGTGATCACCCAGGGAATAAATTCTTTTATCTATCATTTTTACTTAAGTCTGTCTGTGTGCTCCTCAGAAAATATTTTTTTCCTATAACATTCTTCATATTACCATGAAATCACATTCTCTCAGGTATTTTCTGATTATATCTGCTGTAAAGTAAGAGTAAGGAAATGTTAATCTAAGAAAGAAGCAAAATTATAGTTCTTTTAAAGCACAGATATTTATATAATATTATTTTTGCAAGTATGTGTAAAATATGTGAACAAAAATAACACTTGTCTAGGAACATATTGCATTATTTGTATGGGTATTAAATATATGTAATTCTGATTGAATGAGACTTATTTTTGGTAGTAGGTGTTATTAACCACTTTTTTTTTCTCATTGAAAGAAAACTTTAAATCTATTTCAAGAGTTATCAAATTTCAGTGAACATTACAGTGCACCAGTGAATTTATTAAAACTTTTTATTTTTTTAATGGGTTCTTTTTAGTTGTACATAACATTAGGGTTCTTTTTGATATAATTATAAAAGCTTGGAACATAATTTGCTCTAATTCAATCCCTAGTACTTCTCCTTTCTCCTTCCCTCTTCCTTCTCCCATTCCTTTCCCTCCATCCTACTTACTACTCCTACTTACATCCTCCATCCATTTCTACTATTTACTTGTATTAACTTCACTTTTTAAAAATGTATACCAAATGACTCTTTTTAAAAAGAGCAGACATGAGAACTGAGGCAGATAGACCAGTTAAGACAAAATCTTCACAAACTTCTTGTGAGAGGAGTGGCCATGGAATTACAAATTATCTGAAGACATAGTGTTACAGGAGGCAGAAGAAAATGAATAGCTATTTTATGTGTGTATTCATTTATTTTTGCTTTATTATTTAATTTTACAGTTTTAAGGAATACAGTATGATATTTTGATACATACATACAGCATGTAATGATTGAATCAATGTAGTAGAGCAATTTTAAATTGAATTAAAAAACAGATTTAACGTAGTGCTAAACATGTGATTACTAACTGGAGTGTGATAGATTTGCGTTTTAGTGAAGATAGTAAAACAATTAACTGACGAAAAGCACAAAGCAGAAAACTAAACACTCAATAAAAGTGACGTTATTTGTTTGAAACATGTTCATTCTCAAATGGTTATAGTAAAATTAGAAGGACATATTCAGGAAGCAGGATATGATTATTTCATCAGAAAATAAAAATTTCTGGAAACCAGCTTTATAATTTGTCTGAAAACAGTACATAGTTGAAGCCATAGGATGGGTGAGGTTTCAATCACGAGCATATAATGAGAGATTATTAGAGGACTGCAGGTAGAATTTTATTTAAATGGGCACAAGGAGAAATGAGAATTTTGAAGATGCCATCAGTCCATTTAAAGTGATTAAGAAACCCATAACAAACATGAAACCCTTTGTTTCAGGACCATTGAAGAGAAAATTGAAGCAATATCCTAGGCAAATATTAATTTACCTTTAATAATCAGTGAGAAATCTTCTTGCTTATGTTGTAGCTGATATGCATCTGATTTTCTTGGTGGTATTTGAAATGCCTGATATTTATCAGAAATTACTCCCATGGAAGTGTTTTCCATATCTTGTCTTCTGAGCTCATCTGAAGCCTTGTAGAGTTTATAACTGACCATATATCTACTAAAAATAGAGAATGTTTTGTGTTACTTTCAGAATTGTAGTGCTTGTGGACATGGACAGAGATGATGGAAGAAGAGGGTTCTGCTTTATTAATTTGGGGTCATAGTACTTGGCTTATGGTTCGAATATGAGGGGTTCCCCAAAAGCTCATGATTGCATTATGAGAGGTATAACTTAATTAGTGGATTAACCCATTTGATGGATTAATAATTTGAAAATACTAAGGTGCTTGGTGGTAATGTAGGCAGGTGTGGCATGGTTGGAGGAGGTGGGTCACTGGGGTTTGCCCTTGGGGACAATATCTTCACCCCCTGGCTCCTCTCTCTCTCTCTCTCTCTCTCTCTCTCTCTGCTTCTTGGCTGCTCTGAGCTGAGCAGCTTTTCCCTGTCCTGCCCTTTGCCCTGATTGATTGAAGCTCTGAAACTATGAGGCCCAAACAAACTTTTTCTCCCCTAGGTTGTACTTCTCAGATATTTTGGTCACAGTGACAAAAAGCTGTCTAGAAGAGATTACTTGGATTACTAGTATGTGACCTGTTTCAGCTCCTCTTACAATATAATATAGAAAGCTGCGTTTTTAAGGTGTATCATATTAATTTTTTTTCCTATCTTAGCTTGTGAATTCTGAAAGAGAAAGCAAGGTCAATGTCCATAGCATGCTTAAAATGAAGTAAACTTCAATATATCTTTCAGATTTTCTAAGATTCTTATTTATAAACTTTCTTAGGTCCATTACTACCACACAACATATTTTTACCAATATTGCAGTACGAAAACAGTTCTTTAATATATCCTCAAAAGTCCATAATATTTTTGGAATAATTGAAATGTTTGATACAAAAAATTGATCAGAACATTAACAATACTAAATACTCCAACAAAAAAAATGGGCTATGGTCTGATGTTTTTATCATATTATTAATTTTTTAACAGCTTTTGAAGATTGCATAAAACTTATGGATTTTTTTCTTAATTTCTTAATATAAAAATAAAATGTATCATATGAGTATAAAGGATTAATGTATATGAAATATATTTATGTGCTAAAATATATCAAATATTTGCAAATAAAATACATATTTATATGCTCTATTTCTATTTAAAGATGGATAGATAAAAGGTAAGCAAATACAGAAGCATCATATTTGTTTCTTAACATAAGATAGAACCTGCTCAGGAAATTCAAAGAAGTTTTTAAAATTTCATTTAACTTTATTTCTCAAATGCATAAGCTGTTTGTTTGGAGCACTGTGAAGAAGTAGGACTAAAATTCACAGAACAATATTAAATATAATAATTAAACTTTGAGGATATCATAAACTATTGGTTTTCTTTTAAAAATGTACATATTCCATACATACATGAAGTTATATAAGCATTTTTAAATACAAAATTTATCCTAACTTTATAATTTTGTAACATAAGAATTTATATCAGTTTAAAGTTTGGAGTAAGAACAAAAAGTCATTTTCATTTTAAAAGGTACATCCCATTCTCAGTTTTGCACAACTTCTAATATATTCTTTGTAACAATGCAAATTCTTTTAATCTTTTAAATTTTAAGACAACTCACTGATATCCCCAATATGAAAAATTTATTAAAAAATTTTAATTTGCTATATTTGAGTTATCAGAAATTCTACAAATATACATGTAGTCATAGAAATAATATATGTAGTGTATTATAATATACCTTATAATGATATAATTATACTATAATATAATATATAATTATACTATAGCAATATATTATATATAATGTATTAAAATACATGTATATGTTATTAAATATTTCATTTTCTTTTTCAATACTGGGGATTGAACCCAGAGGTACTCTATAACTCAGCTGTATCCCCAACCCTTTTTATTTTTAATTTTGAGACAATTCTCACTAAGAATTTAGTTGCCCAGGCTGCACTTAAGCTTGCAATCTTCCTGCCTCAGCCTCTGGAGTCACTGAGATTACAGGCAGGCACCACCATGCTTGCCTACAATTATATTTTAATGTATACTAAGAAAATGATTGAAACTCCTTTAATGCTTAAGTCAAAATTTTTGTCCTCATCACGGGAAAAAAAAAAAAAAAAGATCTGGGTAAGCATCAAATAATATGATCTGCTAGAAGCAGTGAGGAACATATAATTTAGTATAGCATACACTTTCACTTCTCTAAAACTGCTTCCTGTGGAAAACAAAAACAAAAAACATGCATTAAAAGTATTATCTAAATACTAGGAGAAATATGAAGGATCAAATGAAAATATGAGGGAAGTAAGGCCTGGCAGATTTGCAGAGGGAAATGAAAATAGACAAATGGGTGAAAAATATTTTGGTAAGACCTATGCATTATAGTTGAGAGTAGTTTACTGGAGAACACAAAACAAGTGACCAAGAAAACTTCCCAAATAATCATGATAACAACCTGGAGAGGGATGGTGATGTCGCTGAGTAATAGAGGACTTGCCCAAGAGTTGGAATGGCCCTGGACTGATCCCAGTGTTGGGGGTTGCAGGAGCTGGAAATAAATGAATAATACAATATGTAAAATAATGTCAGAGCCATTGGATAAGGTGGTCTAATAATTGCCTAAGAGCAGTTCAGAGAAATGAAAAGAAAAAAACGGGACTTGAGCAGCTTTGAAGAGACTAACTGTTCAGTTTTTCCAAAAGTGATAAAGGACTCAGTTTATAAAATATAAGGATCTCTATATAATTTCAAAAAATATAAATCATCACAAATTTAAATACCAGGTAACATATTCAAAATAGAAATCTTAGCATCAGTTATAGTGAAAAGGATATACAACTTTCAAAGAGCATTAACAAAAATCACATATGTCATCAAGAAAGAGGACAGTTAGATGACCTGTCAATGTATGGAAAGTATTACTGTTACCACTATCTTCACTTTTAAAAATATACTTCAAGAATAAAAACAAAAGCAAAATGCTATATGGCAAGAAAATATGTTCACCACCAACAAAATTGTAATAAAGGAAATTAAAGTATTTCATTGACTATATGCTTAGCACAGTGCTATTTGTCTTCAATTCAAAATCATAATTATTCTTTCAGGAAAAATTATCATAGATGTATAAATATACATGTGATTACTTTAAAAATAAATTTGAGTTAAATTTAAACCATTCATTGAAAATTATCTGTAAGAACAAAATTTGTTTATTATTTAGGAATTCAGCATTTAATTATTTATGCATGAACCAATTCACATTTAAATAGGGTCTCCACAAAAGCCTGAATCGGTCACAGGAGGATTTGAAGAAGGTAATAACATGCATAGTGATTTAGAGTTAGCAGTTTTAACTGTCCCTCCCTCTGGAAATGGCCTGAATCCTACCCTGAATGTGTGTTCCTTGCTTTCCCCAAAGGACCTCTCACTCTTGAGATTGCCCATATTCTCCTTTGAATGTGTATCTCTTGTCTTACAAGGTTTTGCAATATATATTTCAGATTTATTTATGCATGTAGCACATTTCTAAAATAAAGTTAGGCATACATAATCTAGCAATAAATCATGAAAATGGGGCATAACTTCCAAATGTTCAAGAAGATGTTTACATTTGTTTAATATTTTTTAAAATTTATTTTTATTGTAAACAAAAGGGATACATGTTGTTTCTGTTTACATTTGCATAATCATACATTTACATAGGGTAATGATGTTTGATTCATTCTGTTAGTTTTTCCTTCCCCCCCACCACTCCCACCCCTCTTTTCCCTCTATACAGTCCTTCTTTCCTCCAATCTTGCCCCCCAGAACCCCCATTATGTGTCATCATCCGCTAATCAGTGAGATCATTCGTCCTTTGGTTTTTTGAGATTGGCTTATCTCACTTAGCATGATAGTCTCCAATTTCATCCATTTGCCTGCAAATGCCATAATTTTATTATTCTTTATAGCTGAGTAAT
This sequence comes from Sciurus vulgaris, assembly GCF_902686455.1. Lineage (NCBI taxonomy): Eukaryota > Metazoa > Chordata > Mammalia > Rodentia > Sciuridae > Sciurus > Sciurus vulgaris. The sequence continues at coordinate 148,451,078 of NC_136466.1, forward strand.
ATTCCATTGTATATATATATACCACAGTTTCTTTATCCATTCATCAATTGAAGGACATCTAGGTTGGTTCCAAAATCTGGCTATTGTGAATGGAGCAACTATGAACATTGATGTGGCTGAATCTCTGTAGTATGCTGATTTTAAGTCCTTTGGGTATAGGCCAAGGAGTGGGATAGCTGGGTCAAATGGTGGGTCCATTCCAATTTCTCTAAGGAATCTCCACACTGCTTTCCAGAGGGGCTGCACTAATTTGCAGCCCCACCACCAATGTATGAGCGTACCTTTTTCCCCACATCCTCGCCAACACCTATTGTTGCTTGTATTCTTGATAATCACCATTCTAATTGTGGTGAAATGGAATCTTAGTGTAGTTTCGATTTGCATTTCTCTTATTACTAAAGATGTTGAACATTTTTTTATGTGTTTGTTGATTGCTTGTAGATCTTCTTCTGTGAAGCATCTGTACATATCCTTAGCCCATTTGTTGATTGGGTTATTTGTTTTCTTCGTGTAGAGTTTTTTGAGTTCTTTATATATTTTGGAAATTAGTGCTCTATCTGAAGTATGAGTGGCAAAGATATTCTCCCACTCTGTAGGCTCTCTCTTCGCATTGCTGATAGTTTCCTTTGCTGAGAGAAAGCTATTTAGTTTGAATCTGTCCCAGTTATTGATTCTTCCTCTTATTTCTTGTGCTATAGGAGACCCGTTAAGGAAGTCTGATCCAAAGTCAACAAGTTGAAGATTTGGATCTACTTTTTCTTCTATAAGATGCAGGGTCTCTGGTCTGATTTCAAGGTCCTTGATCAAATGTGAGTTGAATTTTGTGCAGGGAGAGAGATAGGGGTTTAGTTTCATTCTGCTGCATATGCATTTCCAGTTTTCCCAGCCCCACTTGTTGAAGCGGCTATCTTTTCCCCATTGCATATTTTTGGCCCCTTTGTCTAGTATGAGAAAATTGTATTTATTTGAGTTTGTGTCCATGTCCTCTATTCTGTACCATTGATCTACTTGTCTATTTTGGTGCCAATACTATGCCGTTTTTGTTACTATTGCTTTGTAGTATAGTTGAAGTTCTGGTATTGCGATACCCCCTGCTTCATTCTTCCTGCTTAGGATTGCTTTAGCTATTCTGGGTTTCTTATTCTTCCAGATGAATTTCATGATTGCTTGCTCTATTTCTGTGAGGTATGTCATTGGGATTTTAATTGGAATCGCATTGAATCTGTATAGCACTTTAGGTAGTATGGCCATTTTGACAATATTAATTCTTCCTATCCAAGAACATGGAAGATCTTTCCATCTTCTAAGGTCTTCATCAATTTCTTTCTTCAATGTTTTGTAGTGTTCATTGTAGAGAGATCTTTTACTTCTTTGGTTAGATTGATTCTCAAGTATTTTTTTTTTTTTTTGAGGCTATTGCAAATGGAGTTGTTTTCCTCATTTCCCATTCAGCTGTTTCCTCGCTTGTGTATAAAAATGCTTATAGCCTGCTATTTTGCTGAATTCATTGATGAGGTCTAGAAGTTTTCTGGAGGAGGTTTTTAGATCGTCTAAATATAGAATCATGTTCAGCAAATAGTGACAGCTTAAGTTCCTCTTTTCCTATTCGTATCCCTTTAATTTCTTTAGTCTGCCTAATTGCTCTGGCTAGAGTTTCGAGGACAATGTTGAATAGAAGTGGTGAAAGAGGACATCCCTGTCTTGTTCCCATTTTTAAAGGGAATGGTTTCAGTTTTTCTCCATTAAGAATGATGTTGGCCATGGGATTAGCATAAATAGCCTCTACAATTTTCAGGTATGTTCCTACTATCCCTATTTTTTCTAGTGTTTTGAGCATGAAGTGGTGTTGTATTTTGTCAAATGCTTTTTCTGCATCGATTGAAATAACCATATGATGCTTATCCTTAAGTCTATTGACATGATGGAGTACGTTTATTGATTTATGGATGTTAAACCATCCTTGCATTCCAGGGATGAACCCCACTTGATCATGGTGCACGATTTTCTTAATATGCTTTTAGATACGGTTTGCCAATATTTTGTTAAGGATTTTTGCATCTATATTCATCAAGGATATTGGTCTAAAATTTTCTTTCCTTGATGTGTCTTTTCCTGGTTTGGGTATGAGGGTGATATTAGCTTCATAGAATGAGTTTGGTAGGGTACCCTCCATTTCTATTTCCTGGAATACTTTGAGAAGTATTGGAATGAGTTCTTCTTTGAAGGTCCTGTAGAACTTGGTGGAATCCGTTTGGTCCGGAGCTTTTCTTGGATGGTAGATTTTTAATGGCTTCTTCTATTTCATTGCTTCATATTAATATTTTTAAATTGTGTATGTCCTCCTGGTTCAGTTTGGGAGGAGCATATGTCTCTAGAAATTTGTCAATGTCTTCAGTAGTTTCTATTTTGTTCACATACAGATTTTTGAAGTAGTTTCTCATTATGTTCTGTATCTCAGTGGTGTCTGTGGTGATATGTCCTTTTTCATCACGAATTTTAGTAATTTGAATTTTCTCTCTCCTTCTCTTTGTTAGTGTGGCTAAGGGTTTTTCTATTTTGTTTACTTTCTCAAAGAACCAACTTTTTGTTTTGTCAATTTTTTGAATTGTTTCTTTTGTCCCAATTTCATTGATTTCAGCTCTTATTTTAATTATTTCCTGTCTTCTACTACTTTTGCTGTTATTCTGTTCTTCTTTTTCTAGGACTTTGAGCTGTAATGTTAGGTCATTTAGTTGTTGACTTTTTATTCTTTTCTGGAATGAGCTCCATGCAATGAATTTTCCTTTTAGTACCACTTTCATAGTGTCCCAGAGATTTTGATATCTTGTATCCTCGTTCTCATTGACCTCTAAGAATTTTTTTATCTCCTCCCTGATGTTTTTTGTTATCTATGTTTCATTCAATAGCATATTATTTAGTCTCCAAGTGTTGGAGTAATTTCTGTTCTTTATTTTGTCATTGATTTCTATTTCCAGTCCATTATGATCTGATAGAACACAAGGCAGATTCTCTATTTTTTTGCATTTCCTAAGGGCTGCTTTGTGGCATAACACATGGTCTATTTTCGAGAAGGTTCCATGTGCTGCTGAGAAGAAAGTGAATCTGCTCATTGATGGATGGAATAATCTATATATGTCTATTAAATCTAGGTTATTGATTGTGTTATTGAGTTCTACGGTTTCTTTGGTTGGTTTTTGTGTGGAAGATCTATATAGTGGTGACAGGAGTGCATTAAAGTCACTCAGAATTATTGTGTTGTGGTATGTGTGAATCCTGAAATTGAGAAGGATTTTTTTGATGTATAGGGATGCACCATTGTTTGGGGTATAAATATTTACTATCATTATGTCTTCCTGATTTATGGTTCCCTTAAGCAGTATGAAATGTCCTTCTTTATCCCTTCTGACTAACTTTGGTTTGAAGTCCATTTTATCTGATATAAGGATGGAAACCCCCGCTTTTTTACTGAGTCCACGTGCATGGTAGGTTTTTTCTCATCCTTTCACATTTAGTCTATGGGTGTCTTTTTCTGTGAGATGAGTCTCTTGCAGGCAGCATACTGTTGGGTCTTTCTTTTTAATCCATTCTGCCAGTCTATGTCTTTTGATTGATGAGTTTAGGCCATTAACGTTCAGGGTTATTATTGAGATATGATTTGTATTCCCAGTCATTTGGCTTATTTTTGGTTTTTAAGTTGGCTTGGTTTCTCCTTTGAGTGCTTTTTCTCTAAGGTAGTTCTTCCCTTTGCTGACCTCCATTGTTGTTTTTCATTTCCTCCTCATGGAATATTTTGTTGAGAACATTCTGTAGTGCAGCCTTTCTATTTGTGCATTCTTTTAATTTTTGTTTATCATGGAAGGATTTTATTTCATCTTAAATCTTAAGGTTAGTTTTGCTGGGTATAGGATTCTTGGTTGGCAAACACGTTCTTTCAGAGCTTGAAATACATTGTTCCAGGCCGTTCTAGCTTTTAGAGTCTGGGTTGAGAAGTCGGCTGCTATCTGTATTGGTCTCCCTCTATATGTAATCTGATGCTTTTCTCTCTCGGCCTTCAAAACCATATCTTTATTTTGAATGTTAGGCATTTTCATTATAATGTGCCTTGGTGTGGAACTGTTGTGATTCTGTGCATTTGGTGTTCTGTAAGCCTCTTGTATTTGATTTTTCATTTCATTCTTCAGGTTTGGGAAGTTTTCTGATATTATTTCATTGAATAGGTTGTTCATTCCTTTGGTTTGTATCTCTGTGCCTTCCTCAATCCCAATAATTCTTAAATTTGGTCTTCTCCTGATGTCCCATAGTTCTTGGAGATTCTGTTCATGATTTCTTACCATCTTCTCTGTTTGGGCAACTTTATTTTCAAGATTAAATATTTTGTCTTCTTTGTCTGAGGTTCTGTCTTGCAAGTGGTCTAGTCTTTTGGTGATGCTTTCCATTGAGTTTTTTATTTGGTTTATTGTTTCCTTCATTTCAAGGATTTCCATTTAGTTTAGTTTTTTTTTTGAGAATCTCTATCTCTTTGTTGAAATGATCTTTTGCTTCCTGCAGGTGCTCTTTCAGCTTATTGGTATTATCATTCATTGCCTGCATTTGCTCTCTTATCTCATCCTTTGCTTTGTGAATCAGCTTAATCATGTATAATCTGAAGTCCTTTTCGGACATTTCTTCTAACATACTGTCATTGGATTCTGTTACTATAGAATCTAGATTTGTTTGGATCATTTTCTTCCCTTGTTTTTTCATGTTGTTCATGTATCTTCCCCTCTAGCAGTGCAGATCTGGGGTATTGCAGATTTCCCCCCATAGGCTTATAGTGGCCCTATAGGTTTCCAACCCCTTTCTTTAAGGGGAGATCAATATTAGCAGTGCCCAATTCAGACACTATACAATCCTAGACCAAATAGCCCCTATGAGGACAATAACAAAATTGTCATAATAAACAGAATGAGTTCAAATATTATCTTCAGTAAAACAAACAGATTTGAAATAAGGTCTACAGTTTCTAATGGAGGACAAAGAGGATGCAAAGGGATGTAGAATGTGGCTGTTAATGGGATAAGAAAAGAATATACAGAAGTTCTAGATAATAGAAAGTGTGAGAGTGTAATCAAAAGAAATTGGATGTTAGCATTCAAAAAAGGGAGAAAGAGACTCTGAGGGAACAGGTAAACAAAGGAAAAGAGAGTAAGAAAAGTAAAGAAATAAAAACAAAATTTTTTCAATAAGGAGAAAAAAGATAATCTACAGTATAAGTCATATATTAATGAAAACTCCCAGAGTTCAGTAGCCTGGTGCATGAGAGGTACCTGACAATGAGCTTCAAGCCTCCAGCAGGCATCTCAGCATGGGTTTTTCCCCACCTAAAGATCGGAGTTACGGCTTCCAGGATTATCCAAGTTGGCCGAATTGGCTTCGAAATGTGTTGGCAAATGGGGAGCTGCAGCTCAGGGTGTGGCCATGGTCAGAAGGAGGTCCTGGAGGCAGGATGCAGTTGGTCAGGCAGGGGTCCTGGAGGTCAGGTGTGTTTGGTGTGGTTGTGGGATCCTGGAGACAGGTTGCAATCAGTCGGTCTGGGGTCCCAGTGATAGGGTGTAGTCAGTTGGTCTGGGGGTCCTTGTGGCAGGGAGCAGTCAGTCCATGTGAGGGCCCCAGAAGCAGGAAGTGATCGGTCGGACTGAGGGATCCTGGAGACGGGGCTCAGTCAGTCTAGCCAGGGATCCTATGGGGCCTGGCTGTTATCTCAAAATGGCAGCAGTCACATGTAATCAAAACCTGCAGGTACTGTAACAATGAACTTCCAGGCAACAGCAGGTAGCTGATGTTCCACTGGCGGTCGGCGATCAGTTTGCTGACTGTTGTCAGAGGATCAGGAGGTGAACTTCGTGCGTTGGGTGATGGATAGGTGTAAGGCAGGCAATGGACAGGTGAGAGGCAGCCAAATGGCGGATGATAGATGCCTGCCAGTGAGCAATATGCACTCAAAAAACGCGTCGATATGCTGGCAGACTGCTGGTGATCACAGCAGACAAATGGAGTAAATAGCAGGGGATCAATAAGCAGCAAAAACTGCCTCACCAAGAAACAGATATCCTCTGCTTGAAACTGGAGTTACGGAGTGACAAGGAACACAGCCTCCCTCTTGTCTGCCATCTTGGATCTCCACTTGTTTAACATTTTAAATCAAATTACCTGTTGGAAAGGCTTTTCTCAAAACCATACATCTTGAAGTAAAACAGATCTTGAAATAAAATGTTGAACAGTTATTATGAAAACCATTAAGAGGCTAATATTAAAATACTTGAAGGTCATGAAATGCATCCCTTTTCTGTAAGGGGGCAAGTTGTGCTACAGTAGCCCTTTTGATAAAAATTAATGGAATATTGGGGTCTGACCCCACGGTGCAGTATTTTGGGAGATGCAGCATTGACACTCTTCCTGGAATGTGAAACCAACAAATACACAGGTCCTTAGCTCAGATATGATCCAGTGTTTGACTGGGACAAGTTGACCCAAATGGAGGCAAGAAACTTGAAAATGTAAGATTGGGTGTTGTAGTTCTTGCATTTTCAGGTCACTCTGCATTTCAGATCTGAAAACTTCTACAGTGTTGCTAGAAAGATTTTATCTCCTAGCCTTTCATCCTTCTGTATAAGAGATGTGAAGAGAAAAAGAGGTGACAAACTGGTGTCATTTTAGGTGTAAGCCCATCTCCTTGCAAAGCAAGATTGGAATGGCTCATAGGAGAACCATGATTTTGAATTAGCTGGACAAAGCTGGATCTCTGGAAAATAGCAACCAACATCAGTGAAGTAAGATTTGCCAATCTTGCAAACAATAAGTAATAAGCAAACAATGATACTCAATCGCCATGCTGCAGGAAAAGTGTGGGGAACTAAAACAAATAAAAAGTACTACAAATGAATCTAAAATATGTTTTTCGTTTTCATACAATATCTTGACCGTAAGTTTTTCTTCCATCACTAAGCCACGTAATAGGAAAGAAATAACAGTAAAAAAAAAAAAAAAAAAAAAAAATGGAATAAATATACAAACAAAAAAAAAGCATAAAAAGGAAAGTAAGGGATAATTAATAGTGATTATTTGTAATTGTTTTATTCATAATTCTCTTTTATATTCTTATCAATAAATAAAATTCATACTGTTCTTGTTAATGAGAAAAGTATTTTAAAATAATAGCTGTATCGTTTCCTGACAAAATTTTAACAACATAAGGAAAGTTATTGGTATTGAAAACCTCAATTAATAAATAGCATGAGAAAAGTGATTTTTTTATAATTTATTATATTTTTATTCCATTAGAAATTAGTTAACTTTGAAAAACTAAATGAAATAATATATGTTAATGAAAATATCAGTAAAGTACATATAAATAAGCACATTCTATGTGAATTGTTTCATCTTACATGGAAATAGATATATTAATTAAAGTAAAACTTTTAGATACTATTCCAGTTAGTGTGTATTTACAAAATACTTTTTTTATCTCTTTTCTAATTGTATGGACATTTCTGGTGAAAATTTGGATATATTGCTACTTAACTGATAATTAAAGTTATTTACACAAAAAGTCATGTTACAAATACTTGTTACCACAAGTTATTTAGCTGAACTCAGATAAATCTCTTTGTTCTTATAAAGTTTCAACTTGCAAAGATAAATAGGGCTCTACATCTCAATAAAAACTACTAGAATGTCTTCTCAATAGGTTAAAACCTTGTATATTTACAACCAGTGACTCTCTGTATCCAATGTTGATTTGGGGATGATGTTTTCTACATGACTCTGAAAGACTACTGGATATTTTGCCTGAAAATTAATGCAATGCTTCACAAAATGTATGTGCTATTAAACCACTTAAGTTATTAAAATACTTATGTAGAACTTAATAATTGACAACTTAACTCACTAAATGCTACTGAATTTATTTGTCATCATAAGTGACAGTTACACATAACTGTGAAGTATTATTTCCCTCTAAAAGATAAGTAATCATTTGTGAATTTGTGTTAACTGAATGTAACTCATAATAATATTCATTTATTTTAAATACTTAGCATTTCTCAATTTAATTCTCTAACAATAATTCCACACTAATTACACCTAAATATGCAAAATGCATGTTTAAAACATATATAATATGCTACTAAATTGTGTTATAGGATGAAAAAGAAAAATGGACCACAACAAAGAATTTTGAAAAACTTATTTAAACAGTTTTTATTTTTTTTACTATGCAGAAATGTTACAGAAAAACACAGAAACATTAAGATAATATGTCAAAAGTTGTTTGGGCAAAGTGATAAATTTCACACAGAACCAGCAAACTGGGGGCAAAATTTTTACTCAAATTTACATACAAATATTAGCAGATATAGTCATTTTCCAATTACATAAGAATTTATCTAATATAAAAAATATATAATCTAGAAAGTTTTAACAATGTGTATTATCAATTATACAGAAAGGCAAATGTACTGATTTAGAACATTTCTTTGTCCACTTAAACAGGAATCACCAATTAATCAAGGATTGTAAGTAGTGTTATATAATTTATATTCTATTTAATAGCTTAATATTTACAACAGAACATTCATACTTATTGTTGTGATAATTTAGTTTATATAATCAATTATTTAATACTTAACATTCTCAACCACAGTTATAAAATGGTAATTTTTGTCATTCTAATTTTGTCTCTATTTTTATTTTATCCTGTGAAGGAATTTTCTCAGTCAATGCCTTGTGTTAAAATGGTAAAAATGAACACTATTACAAGCAGATGTTTATTTTATCACATAAATATTTAAATGAGTGAATTGAATAGAGTTCTTTAATGAAAAGTGTTAATTTTATTGAAGAAAATTTAATTGTTGAGCAGTTATTACTGTGAATAAGTTTCGCAAGTATGTCTACCTGTTTTTTATTTTTATTGCATCATTGGTTTTAATTGCCTTAATTATATCAAGTTAAACCATTTGCATATTATCATTGTGTATAGGTACATATTTTAGCATGCAAGTACTTTGAATCACAGACAGACATCTATAATATACAGTCTGTGGATGATTCCGAAATAGATTTACATATTTATTTATGGAACCGTATTGGGATCACTGGGATAGTTTCCTGAAATAGAAGAACTAATTTCTGTGAGGGTATTAAGAAGACAGCTGTCATGTAATGCTTCCCAAGTAGTTTTTAAAGTACATAAACAATATCCTATAATGAATGCTCAGATTAGCATATCACATGAAAGAGTAGAAATTCATTCTGAATAACTTTTTAAAAGAAAACACTTTGAAGAGTTAAAGAAATGATTTTTTCCTTGTCCCATACAACGTGTTTTTTCAATATAAAGTTTGAGGATGGTGGAAATCTGCCCATTGGTGGTTTCTCTCTCTAGATCCCACTATTGATTTCAGGAGGCCACTCAAGACCCTCAATATCTGAACTTTGTTCATAAAGGCTTTTAAATCTCACCATCCTAAAAAGTCCCAATCATAAACCCACAATGATGTGTCTTAGAGTGTGGAGGCTCCAAAAGTGAATGCTATTCTTTTTTTTTTTTTATTTTAATTTATTTTTATTGTAAACAAATGGGATACATGTTGTTTCTGTTTGTACATGTGATCATACATTTACATAGGGTCTGATGACATTTCGCCATTCTGGATCCAGCTCTCCCCAAAACCCTGTAGTAATATTTGCCCTAGGAGTTGATCTTTGCCTTTTCATCATCATTTAAACTTGGCAAAGCATTCAAAAGAGCAAGGAGTCAGGGATGGTCAACAGACTTTGATCTATGAACCAATTTTAACTAATCATCAGGGACTATATGAATGATGTTCTAGATTTTCAGAGGCCCAGACTCTAGCTGGAGAACTTTCAGATCAAGTGCAGGTTTTGTGGGGATTAGTTTATTTGTTTTTGTTTTTGTTTTACTTTTTTTGATTTTGTTTTTGGTGGTGGTGCTGGGGATCAAACCCAGGGTCAAATGCATGCTATGTATGAGACCTGGTGCCATTTAATGCTCATATCATCCCCTTATTCAATGGTCAGTGCACACAAAACTTGTCACACACACACACACACAAAAAAAAGTTTGAGGATGATTTGTCAGAATAAGCACTTTCTTAGACATTACTGCATCCAATGTAATGTTCTCTAATGATTTAAAACAAAGGAAACATCACTTTGTTGCACTCATCATTCTTTCTGAATAAAACAAAATCCAGAAATAACTCAGAAATAAGTAGTAAAATGATATAAATAAATACCTACAATGTGTGTGTATACATATATATTTATATATACACACATATATATATTTTTTAACAAAGATATGTTTTCAAGACTGCAGTGGAAAAATATTTGTACTCAGTAACCATTGAGATATGTGGAAGCCATACATCATCATTAAAATTGTATAAGAACAAGCTCCATTATTAAGGAAACCACATAGGATGCTACATCTGGGCAGTTTGTACTCTATACACATAATCTCAGCCTAGGGAGGAGGTTAGGGGAGGAATTCATTCTTCCTTCCTCTTATCAGAAATGGCATATAACTGAAATTGCCTCAAAGCTAAAGGGTGACAATTTATATTTTTCCACTCAAGTGAACCATGTGACCTTGTGTAAAGATGCTGCCTATAGGTACCCATCCCTGGAGAAAGATTTTTATTGTGTTACCTAGAGAAGTTAAGTCACAGCCTAGCAGATAATTATGAGTTTTAGAAAACATTCAAACTTAATATGAGAGTATAATTCTAATGGAAATTAAGCACGAACTAAGAGGAATTTAGGATAATCTGTACTTTTGTGTGTATTCCCACTTTTGTTATACCCTAGTCTCTCTAATTACAATTATGAGAAAATCACACCAAACAAATCAATACTTGAATAATAAAAATAATGAGTAATGTATTTTAGTTTTGAGAATAATGCTTACTGAATTGAAAATTTAAAAAATCATCTAAAATAAAACTTGAAAAGTTATATGACCAAAAAGATGGGGAAATGGCAAATTAAATGCTGTGAGGAAAATTTCAATCATATAATTACATGGGTTATAGATTTTGGAAAGTGACAAAATTTTAGATGTGAGCAATAAGAAAGGTTGCAGAAAGAGCATAAGGAGAAAAAAAATCTCAATAAATAGGGAACTCAACAAAATAAGATATTACCCATGGGTATATTGTTGTGATCAATGAGTTGTAAACACCATTGCACTTGGACTAACCCAATATATTGTTATATCTAAAAATAGAACATACTAATAAAAAATAAATAAATAAGATATAATTTAAAATAAAATACATAGAAATAAGTTTAACCAAAGTGGTGAAAACAGTTATAGCGCAAACCATATAATAAAGAAGAGAGAGAGGGAGAAAGAACAAAAGAAAAGTTGACCTGTGGAAGAATCCATATTAACATGTCCAAACTACCTAGCATGATCTACGATTCCATGTAATCATTATCAAAATACAAGTGATAGGAAGAATTATCAGAGTGAAGAGGTAACCCACAAATGGATAATCACATGTCAGAAGCAAGCTATTTTAGGACAAGTGGTTCTTAATTAAACTGCTTTAGATTGCAACTTTTATGGGAAATGATGAAAAAGCATTTTCTTTTTATTTAGCAAATGGTACCTCCTGTAGGCCAGACTTCATATGACAAATAAGAATGAATACAGGAGAGGAACTGGGAAATGAAACTGACCAAATTACATTATGTGCATGTACAAATATATTACAACGTATCCCACTATTATGTGTAAATATAATGTACCAAATTTTTTTTAAAGTGAATATAAAAAATTTAACAATGGCAGTTCTTTGTGGAGCAAAAAAAAAGAATACATAAGACATTCCAAAAAATCATTTGATAAAAAATAGGTGGCAATTCCAAATAGATGTCTCTCAAAAGAAGATACTCAATAATCTATAAATATAAGAAAAAAATGCTTAACATTACTAGCCATTATGGAAAAGTCAATCAAAATCACAATGAGATATTCTCTCAATGCAGTTAGAATGGTTATAATAAAAGAGATTAAATATAACAAATGCTGGCCCAGATGTGAAGAAAGGGAGCATGCGTACACTGTTGGTGGAAGTATAAACTGATTCAACTATATGGAAAACATTATCGAGGTTCCTCAATAAATTAAAAATAGAATAACTATGTGGTTTAGCAATCCTACTTCTGAGTATGCATTAACAAGAAAATGAATCAGTATGTCCAAGAGATACCTGCACTTCAATGTTTATTGTAGCACTATTCACAATAGCCAACATATGGAAACAACCTAAGTGTTTATCAACAGACACATGGATAAAGAAAATGTGTATACGCACGATGGAATACTATTGAGTCATTAGAAAATAAAATGAAATCTTGTCAGTTGTGACAGCTGGATGGAACTGGAGTTGATTAAGTAAAATAAGTTTGACACAGAAAGTCAAGTACTTATTTCTATGGTACAATGTAAAAAAGTGGATCTCATAGAAGTTGAGAGTAGAATGCTGGCTACAAGAGGCTATGGAGACTAAGATGAGTAGGGATGAGGGAATGTTGATCAATGATTTTTGCACTTCATTTAGAGAGCAGCAAGGAGTTCTGGTGTTCTATTGCACAGTAGTGTGACCATATATATATATATATATATATATATATATATATATGGTCACATATATATATATATATATATTTTTTTTTTTTTAATTATAATGGACTGAATGGCTTTATTTTCATGTGGTGCTAGGGATGGAACCCAGTGCCTCATGCATGCTAGGCAAGCACTCTGCCATGGAGCAACAGCCCCAGCCCCAAGAAGTGATATATTTTGAGGAGATAGATATGTTTAGAATGATCTAATCATACACAATATATGCAAACCTCCATTTTTGTGGTACTGGGGATTGAACCAAGGGATGCTTTCCAGTTCTTTTTACTCTTTATTTTGAGACAAAGTCTTACTAAGTAGTCAAGGCAGGCCTTGAACTTGTCATCTTCTTTCTCACTCAAATTCCCAAGTGGCTGGGATTACAGGAGTGTGCCACCATGCCCAACTCAAAGCCCATTTCTATGACTGTTACTCATCAAGTGTTGGTTTGAGAAAGTCCTGTATCCTTTCTGGGCCCTCATGTCCTCTTACATAATAATACACATTTTGCTGTTTCACCAGTTCTACCTGAATGTGCCCAGCTTGCACCTGGACACCAAACTGAAGGCTGCAAGTGGCTTCCATCCCAGAAAGCAAGGTTGAGTCTTGCCACTTAGAGCTGTTTCCAGGTGCTCCCCCATTCCCAAAGTATCCTTGTCACTTTTAGTGCCAGAGAAATTTCTGCAAGAATGATGTTCTCAGTAATTCTATTTAAGGTGGGGAGAAAATGGCACGAAATTTAGAACCAGAAGCTAACAAGATAAAAGTTGGCAAATTTGCAAGAAGCTGCAGCTGCTCAGAAGGGCCTTGCTGACATTAGCCTAAATTGGCTCCCACAGAAACACCAAGTACATTATGCAAAATCAGAACACTTCCTTTTTAATGCGCTCCTTCACTACCATGGGCACTTCTTCCATTTTCTTCAGGAGTAATCTACTTTAATGGAGTTTAAAGGCAGGTGCTAGTGGAAAGTTTGATTCTCCAAACTGACTCATTTTCCCTTTGAATCGGGTCTGGACTCAAATCAATTTGGATTAACCCTCCATGAAGTGAGGGAAAGATGACCCCCCCCACACACACACACACAAAAGGCACAAAGAACTCAGAGAGCTAAGCAGTCGTCAGATTTCCAAGTGAGAAGTCAACAGTACAAAAACGTCTGAGTCCCTGGAGGGGTCATGTCTGAAGTAGAATGGCAAATACTTTCTTTTGTGACAGTCACTTCCTTGATGTAGATAAATGATGACGCAAGAATGCTCTGATGGAAACAAATTAAAACAAAGAAAAACTACACATTCTTACGAAAAATCATGTGGGCATAATTATATATATTGAAGTATATATTGCACATAAATGTAAATCATATATAGATGTGTATAATTGTATATGTGTATAATTTACAGAAAACAAATAAAAATAATATGCATTTGCATATGCTCAGCAAATTCATGGAAAATGTCTATGTATAGTACATGTACATATAATATTGAGTTCTTAAAATGAAAATAGGAAAATCATTTGAAAATATTAAGTGATTAGGGGATATATGTCTGAATTTCTGGTTCCTCTGTTCTTTAAGCTGTGACCAAAAAATGATGGAGATCCTGACTGAGGTACAGAAAGAAAACGGGCTTGGAAAGTGGGAGCAATTTTGTCAATATTTTATAAACAAGATTAAATTTTTAATCCTGTGAAACAGTAGAAAATTCTTTACTATGCCCAGATTGAGTTCTGGATTAAAATAGTTGTGTGTAGTCTTTTTTGCTTTCCTTTGCTTTTGTTTTTAAATCTAGGTCTAAGTTGTGAAACTAATAAAGCTAGAAGAGGTAATTAAAAAATTACCTAGGTCTGGGGGTGTAGGTCAGTATTAGAGGATCTATCATGTGCAAGGCACTAAATTCAATCCCTAGCAACACACCTGCAAAAAAATAAAAAATGAAATGCAAGTTTTGTGACTTAACAGGAACACTAGATGGAAGAATGTAATATGTGTATCCACTATCACAGTCAATTCTCATGCTGGGCATAATATGGTTGATTTTAGTAAAAGTTTTGTGGCTTCACATTTCAAGAATAGGGGGAAAAATGCCATGGAGAATATCAAGAAACATCTGCCATTTAAAAATGGAAATTCTTTAGTCAAATAGTCCAATGTAATTCACAAAAACTGTTATATTGTTCAAAACATTCTATACATATACTGTGCAGAAATAGCAATTATTCCAATGCTTTGTGAAAGTTGTCATTTTCATTAAAATGACATGTTTAATAAATTATCATAAATTAGTTTTCATGAGTGATTTGATTTAATATTTCTAATGACATTTTATAGATGGACTTTTGTAAAAACATAGCAATGGCCAAACAACGTGCCACAAGCCTACAATTCCAGTGACACTGGTCGCTGAGGTAGGAGAATCCCAAGTTCAAGACAGGCCTTTGCAACTTAACAAAGTTGTCAACAACTTACCAAAACCCTGTCTCAAAATAAAAAATTAAAAGGTCTAGGGATGTAGCTCAATGGTAAAAAAATCCCTGAGTTCAATCCCTACTACTAATAACAAGAACAAAAGCATTAATAATAATGACAATAATAATTGTAAAATAAAGCACATCAGTGAATATGGAAATAGATAAAGGTATAGATAGATAATTAACATTTAATATTTGGTTGTTATGTGTAATTTACAGATTTCGTTAGAATGAATATTGATTTAGTTTAGTTTACTGAATTTAGCATAGTTTAAGTAAAATAAATAATTAAGAAAATCACAAATTATAATTTAAGTATATATAATCTGCTAACCCAAAGACATAGAAAAATAAAATAATATTCTAGCAATTGTTAAATATTCTATATCTTTTAAGGTATAAGGAAATAAAATTATATAAAAAGTTCCCTTGTGTGATAATAAAACAAATGTATTTGAAGGATGCATTATTACGTGAACAATATATGTTCAGAGAATGTCATTTCCTTTATGCTTATCAAAATTGTCACATTTGTTATTAATTATATAAATCAGGTATCTATAACTAACAAAACAAATTCTATCAAATTACCCTATATCAAAGACTTCAGATTTCCATTTAAGAATCAAGAATAATATTCCCAGTAGGACTCCACATTATTAACAACTTCTCACCCATTGTTCACAGAAAATATAAGTTATATCTATCACACGGTGCTTTATAATTCTATATACCATGCATTTTACCAAAATATTTCAATTTACTAAAAGATTTTTCAGTATCATTTAAAATTTATTAATTTTACTATATTTAGTTAAAACAGAAATAGAACTACTTCAAAATTATTACAAAGACAGACCCATTTCCAAAATATATCTACTACTGATACTCTACGACTTGAGGCCCAAAACACACAAAGTGGAAGTTAAACATATTTCTTTAGAAGTAATAACTCAGAATAGGTAGGAATGGCGCAGTGAATTGAGTCATATTTTACTACAATAAATATTACAACTAATGCTAAAATTGATTTTTATTATCTTATGTGACTAATTTAACATTATGCCACCACTTTCTCATAGTTTAAGTGATTTGAGCTTTAATGAAGTTTACTGTCTTTAAATGAAATATAACTGATAAAAATGAAAACTAATTCTAATTAAACTCCTATGTGCCAATGACCTAGAAGTTTTTAGAGAACTCATTTGGTTGCATAAATATGCAGTTTCCAGTATCATCTGAAGAGAACAAATACTAGATGCTCTTCCCACAATAATATTGTATGCATTCAAAAAAATTTTTAAAAATGATATTTAATAAGAATGTTTTTCCTTTCTTTTTCTATAAGAATGAGAACAAAAATAGTGCAGAAACAAGAGCTTACTTAGCTATTTCTATGAGGCACATCTTGCCACTATTAAAATTCTAAGATAACAGGCAATTTAAAGTAGAATAGAACTTATGTATTTTGAAGCAATTTCTCACATTATCATACAATTTAATTTGCTGCATGGTGGTAGATGATTTATTATTAAAATTTAAGTTAGAGATAAGTTATAGATGCTTGGGTGAAGAGTTCTTAGAGAACATTTCAGTCAAATCACACTGCATGGATTAGAAAATTGTGTCAGTGAAATTAGTTGAGGCTATTCAGGAAGTGACAGGATGGACCACAAATGTGGCTTTCATTGCTTAAAAAATACTAAAATCTGTTCAAATTACCATAATCACACAAGTATACCAATTATAAAATGTTTTTTGTTTCCATTTATTTGTTTGGTGTACTGGGGATCAAATTTGAAAGCAGTTAACCACTGAGAAAAATTTCTAGTCCTTTACATTTTTTTTCATCTTTTTACATATGAGGATTTTTAGTGTTTACTAAAGAAATGATCTGAGCACTGAAATGAATTAATGGGTAAAACAGCCTCCTTTTGAATTTATGTTTACTTTTTTTAAAAAATGTTTTTTAGTTGTTGATGGAACCTTTATTTTATTTATCTATATGTGGTGCTGAGAATCAAACCCAGTGCGTCACCCATGCTAGACAAGTGCTCTACCACTGAGCCACAACCCCCGCCCTTATGTTTACTTTAAACAGTGAGAAAATACATATAATTTTTCTAGAAATGACTATTTTAGCTATTACAAGCTTATTTTAAAATCCTGAAATTTTATTCATTTGTTGTTAAACAAACATCATTAAAATTACTATTCATATAAAATAGATATTTTAATATAAAATCCATAATTGTTATATTATTAAAATTACTTTTATCTTTACAGTTACCAATTATTTCATAGTTCTGAAGTAAGGTCATAATTAGTATATTCATTATATAATCTGCAGCAAATATTGTATGGAGTTTAAATATGTATTTCTAGGTCTATGCTTGTTCCTAGGTATTCCCCACAGTTGTTCACATGTATTAAAGACCATAATTTAAATAGTTCACAATTAGTTTAAGTGTTCGTTTGCTTTTGTTTATTTTTATGATTTTGGTAGTACTAGTGATCAAATTCAGGAGCACCTTACCATTGAGTTAAATCCCTAGATCTTTTTATTTTTTCATTTTCTTTTTCTTTTTTTTTTTTCCTATTTTTAAAATTTTGAATCAGGGTCTTCCTAAATTGCTGACGCTGCTCTTGAAGTTGAGTTTCTCCTTCCTCAGTGTCCAGAGTTGCTGGGATTACAGGTGTGCACTATAATCCCTGGCTTCACACTTAGTCATTGATTGCTTGTACCTTATAACTTTAATACCCCTGCTTATGCCATCTCACACATTGCTCTGAACATATTCTTCTATTAAGAAGTTATATGTTTAGTGTATCTCTTCTAAATATTAGGTATGTCATAAATAGTGGTAAATGAATGAAGGTCTTCAGACTCAGAAAAAAGGCAATAAACAAGTGAATAAATAATATATCAATGAAATTAATTACTAAGAAAAAAGTGAAATATTATGAGACTGGGAAAAGGTTGAGTTATAATAATCGGTGAAATCATCTTAAAAAAGGAGATATTTGAACAAGACTAAAATAGAGAACACAGGCAATATGGATTAGGGGGAGAACATTCCTAGATGATAAATAGCAAGAGCTGTGGCTCAGAGTGGGCATGTTTGGAAAGTTCAAAAAATTCAAAACAACCAGGGATAGAGGAGCTGGGTAAAAGAATCCCAATGATGAGGTGAGAGATGTTATTAGTTGTGGGTCACTGAATCCCAAAGGGCATCTTAGAGCATTGTAAGAATTTAAATTATGCTTTGAGTGAGATGTAACTCATTGGCAGGGTGTGAGTAGAAAAGTTTGATGATCACACATGTGTTTTGAAAGTGTCATTCTGGATGATGGGTAGACTAAGTTAAATAAGCAACAGAAGAAGCAGGGCAAAAATTTGGAAGTTGTTGATGTTTTCTGAATGATTAATGCTAACTTGAAACAGTGAGAGAAATAATGATTTGAGAAGAACTTAGTTGCATCAATTTCAAATATTCAATTAGCTAAGAGACATAGCTAATAGACTGGTCCTGGAGGGGTATGATAAGGAAGACCAATTCATTTACTAAAGACATTTACTAAAAACATTAGAGATCAATGGTAGAGTCATTGCCTCACATATGCCAGATGCTGGGTTCAGTCCTCAACACAACATACACACACAAAAATAGCATTTTAGCCTCAGCAATTGCTGTAAATGTGTTGCTATGTAAGAGAAATAAGTTCGGGAAAAGATATGGAAAAATTTTGTATGACATTTTCTCTATTGATAAATACACAATAGATATTAAGATAGTAGATAAAAACTGATGCAGTTATCTGTAAGGCAAAAATTGTACTATGTTCTAGGGACAGAAAGATATAATAAAGATCTTATACTTAAAAATCTTGTATGTGGGGGAAAAACCACAAACAGTAGCTTTATTAAGATGTGCTATATTCCTTAACAATTTATGCCTAATGCATTATGAAAATATAGATGACAAATATTAATGTTGAATACATTTTAAAAATGCATAAATCTTTGGAAATAAAATATTTAATGATAAAGTAAATAAATTATATGAAGTTTAGAGCACTTATATGTGTTAAAGTGAATACAATAAAGGTATATTTTAAAGAAACTAAACTTTAGAAACAGAAAAAAATTAATGATTCACAATTTTGAGAATCTATCAAAATTCATAATTCAAAGGAAGCGTTGTGCATGGTGTTACATGCCTATAATCCCAGCAGTTCAAGGGGTGGAGGCAGAAGAATTACAAATGTAGGCCATCCTCAGAAAAACTAATAAGGCCCAAAGCAAATTTTGAAACTATTCTTCAAATTTTCAAAATTCAAGAGGTTGGAATATAGCTCAATAGAAAAGTGTCCTTGGGTAAAATCTCCAATACACTAAATAAATAAATAAATAAATTCAAAGAAAGAAAGGAGTGAGAAGAATTAAAATATGCCCAATGAAGAAAGTCAGAAATGCAGATTAACATGCAAATATTTAGTGCAGATATGGGAAAATGGTGGAGGATTAAGGAAAAAAAAAAACTATGTTCAGAGAGATGTTATAATATAACATTGAAAATAACACAAATACATAAAAATGAGTCCTATCATTTTATACAATTTTGATGAATCAATTTAAAATAAGGAAAAGAAATTAACACATGGTTCATATCAAGCAAAAATAAAGTAAAATGAAACTAGCTTTAAATATGTATTCAATTTATAAATATATATTGACTAAAAATTAAAGTTAGCATTAATAAAAAAATGAGATTTATTTAAAATTAAATTCCTAAAAGTATATAAAATTAAAAAAAATATATTTAAAAAGCATAAAAATAATAAACAACTTGGCAAAAGACTTGGGGAGGTTCTTGATGAAGATATACAAGTGGTTATAAGTCTATAGAATGCATGTAAAATTATTTCTTAACAAAAAAAAAAGATTTCAGAAGTAGACCCATAAAAATAGTCAGTTTTCATGAAATAACAAAAAAAAATTATTTAAAAATGAATACTTTTAAACAAATTACATTGGAAAAAAT
Source organism: Sciurus vulgaris (assembly GCF_902686455.1). Classification (NCBI taxonomy): domain Eukaryota; kingdom Metazoa; phylum Chordata; class Mammalia; order Rodentia; family Sciuridae; genus Sciurus; species Sciurus vulgaris. The sequence continues at coordinate 148,471,289 of NC_136466.1, forward strand.
ACTTACAAACTGAAATGATTCCTGAAAAGTAAATCACAAATTCCACAAAAGGAAACCCAAAATAGGTCATAGGCCTAAATTTAAAACAAAATAGAGCAAACTTCTAGAAAAAAGAAACTTCTAGAAAAAGAAAACATAGGGGAAATCTGTATTGACTTTCACTTAAAAGTAAAATTTTAGATATGACACAAAAACAATAACCCTATAGTACATGAAGGAAAAAATAATAAATTGAATTGTATAAAAATTAGAAGTTTCTTCTGTGGAAGACATTAAAAATGCCAAATTGCAAATCAAGACCCGGAATGAATATTTGCAACACACCTTTCTGATAGAAGACTTACAGTTAGAATATATATATATATATATATAAAGAATGCATAAAATTCGATGACTTAAAAATAACCCTCTTTTTAAATGATCAAATAAGATACTATATTGTAGAATTTATGAGAGCAAAAAATCATAAGTACAGATGCTTGCAACCATTTTTAGGCAAAGGAGATTTAAAGGGGAAGATATCATGCTAAGTGAAGTATGCCAGACACAGAAAGACAAATATTCCATGTGCTATCATTTGTGCACTGCAAAGGGTACCTGGACTAGGGAATGGGCATGGAAGAAAAGTGGATGTATGTGATCAACGTACACTATATGTCTGTGTGGAAATATCACAGTGAATTCCAGTAACATGTAAAATTTATATTTGTTAATAAAAAGAAAAATGTTAGACAAAATAGATGCAAAAATGAAGTCAAGCAACAGTGAGAAACCAAAAAACTACACAACACAGCAATCATTATAACTAAACATGAAACAGAGAACTGGCACTAACAGAAATTGCAACACATGATTTATGAGAAAATAAAATGGTACAATTACTTTGAAAAATAGTTTTGTAGATTCCTACAGAGTTAAATATACACTGATGACCTACCCATCACACTTCTAGGTATTTACCAAAATGAATTAAAAACTTGAAGATAAATATTTAGTTTATCCATTCGATATTGACAAAAACTTAAGACAATCTTGTTATCTGTCAACATGGGTATAGCTAAACATGTGATGACATGCTAATCAGAATTAAACATCAATTACTGTTTCACAACAATATGAATAAGTTTCAAACATATGTCACTAAGTGAAAGAAGCCAGAATCAAAAACTTCTATATTGCATTATTCCATTATATGATAACTGGAGAAAAGCATAACCATGAGATAGAGATATGACCAATGGTTGTCAGGAATTGAGGACAGGGATAGGAGGTCAGTTGGCACAGCCCAGTTTACCTTGACGGATGATAGAACTAGTGGGAACAGCTTTGTGATGATGTTGTACAAAGAAAAAAAAATCAGAGATATAGGACTTAAACCACTATAATAGATCATCTACAAAATTCACAAGGCAATATCTAACCTTAAATAAGTACACTATCAAGTATAAGTAGATAGCTGCCATGACCAATCATTCATGGCTGTCATGACTTACAAATATTTGGGAAAACTTTTGAAGTATTTCCTAAATTAAATGTATGCATGGATTGATGATGTGGCTCCCTTACATGCACAAAGCCCTTGGTTCAGTTTCTAGCACTGCAAAAAAGAAAAAGTACTCATATACACTGAACCAGAAATTCTACTCATATAAGAACAATCCCACATGTAAGCATGGATACACATACACAGTTTTTTAAATCTAATCATCTATTTCCAAAAACGTGTGTAGTGCATGCAGCACTAGAAAAGATACGTGCAATTAGGTGTATTTTCATATATAATATTAAACATCAGTGAATCGAACAAAGTAGTCAAATATGGAGCTAAGTGATGAGAGCTCAGTCACAGAAATTATATTTTATATTATTCCACTCCTATAAATTCAAAAACAAGCAAAAGTAATGCAAAGCTCATTAGTTTCCTCTTGCTACTTTAGCAAATTGTCACAAATTCAGTGGTTTAAAACAACACAAATGTGTATTCTTTTTCAGTTCTGGAGGTCAGTAGTTTGAAGTGGGTGTTACTAGGCTAAAAATCAGTCTTTGCAGGGATGGTTCCTTTGGGAGACTCTTTGCTTTTCCTGTAGAGGATACCACCATTCCTGGTAGCATGGCCTCTTCATCTTGAAAACCAACGAATACTCACTTCGGCTTCTGTTTTTACAACTTGCTGTCTCTGACATTCTGCCTCTCACTGTCGGAATCTTAAGCCCCCTTGCTCTTCTCTACAAGCGACAAGGGAAGGGGACACTCCCCAACAAGGCCAGACCAGGATAGGTAGGGCCGACTGACCACCCACTCCCAGCCCTCCCTGCGGAGGACAATCAGACAGTGAGGGAGACCAGTCACAGCAGGAACTCATTTATTGAGGAAGTCTCACAGCTTTTATGTAGGGTGGAGGCTAGGCAGGAACCAATCAGCTTAAAGGTCAGCAAGGCATGGGAGGTTCATGCAGGCAAGAGTGATCACGTTCTGATCATGTTCATGGAACTGTTGTTAACCAATCCCTGAGGTGATACGATTCATCATCACCAACCCTTGAAACTGTCTTTGAGGCCCTGATCCTGCTCACCCACCAGGAAGTAAGGAGTCAGCCTGAGTTGGTTAACATCTCATTAGTCCCAACATCCCACTTTCATTTATGAGGTGTCTTGGGGTTGCATAACGTGCAGTCTGTATAATCCAAAATTACCTACATATTTTAAGGTCAGCTGATTAGCAACCTTAATTCATTCTTCAATGGTAATTCCCACTTTCTACATAACATGATATTCTCAGGTGTCTGGCATGAGGACACTGACATCTTTGGGGGAACATTATTTTTCCTATTGAAAGGTCATAGAAGTTGAAATGTTGGTTACATTTTCAGGGTAGCAAAGACTTTTAGTAGACACTAGTGAGGTTTGTGGGTGCTAGACCCATACCATATCTTAATCCGAATTGTCATTATGTGTGTGTGTCTCCTTTGGCTGGGGAGGAAGACTTTAAGGACTACATTCATGAATTTTTAACCTATTTGAGACTTTTAACTGATACACTTTTTTCAATTAAATATTAACTAAAACATAAATGGGATAAATATTTTAATATAAAATAAAACACTGTATAGTGGAAAAATAATTATTTTCTCAAAAAGAGATTATATATTTGCCAAAAATCAATTATGACCAAGCTATTATATTGGTAGAGGCTTCAAAATTGATGGGATATGTATTTTCAGTGGTGCTTTTGCCAACAATAAAGAATGTGCTTTCTTTCTAAGAACCTTTAATGAGGTAAAATATTCTAATGTATTTGAAGCATATATTTATTCTTAGCATGAGTATTAAGATCTGAAAAATTATTACTTAATATTTATGTAAGGTTAAAAAATGGAATATTAGAAATTTTGGTGCTAGTAAGATGACAACCTCAAAGTTGTCAGTTGAAGATGAGACACTATAAAAAATAGTGACATTTAAAATTTATTATGTATTATAAATAGACTATATAATGTCTCATACTGTACATCATCACAAAATGAAAACACTATCACAGTGTCAGTGGGATTATGAAACTTTTTCCACCTATATAAAGTTATCTAGGTTTTCTTTATTTTTATAAAATATGGATTTTAATTTGCAAATCAATCAACTGTTTAAAAATAGCAAGGTATGTGCATGTACTCATGCTAAAGCATATATGCATGTGTAGATAAAAGTTTACATACACAAATGTATGTATCTGTGTGTAGGGATATTTTTTTAAATTCATCATTTTATTTTTCACCACAGATTTTATCAGCAATTTAAATAGGTTTTACTTGTTACCTGTAATCTAAACTGTTCCATGACATAAGTCTGTTTTATTTATTGCTGTAGAATATCACTTGCATTTTTTATTGTGGTGCTGAGAGTCAAAACCAGGGAGTGAGCATGCTAGGTGAGTACTTTACTTCTGAATTACATCTACAATGCTTATCATCACTTTTAATAATAATTTTATAGTTATGATAGCTTTATACTTTTGCTTTTATATTTTATTCAAACTGAAATTCTCTCTATACAATTAATGCTTGAATGTCATTTCAGTATCCTTAAGTTTTTTAATATATACACATACACTATAACAGTACAGCTTTCATTAGATAAATAGCAATAATATTTACTAATATTTTTTGAGTATAGAAAAATTTCAAGTTTACTATAATCTCACTGTAGTTTTCGTTCATAAAGTCCTTATTATTTATTACTTTTTCACAGCATTTTGACATTCAGAGGTCAATGTATTCAGAAATGCCCTGCAATTTTTTATAGGTGGGAGAATATGTTATATACATACATATACTTTAATTATTATAGTACATTAAATTTGAATGTGTGTTTATTTTAGTGTGTTTTATACAGCAGATTCCACATGTCCTTGTTTATAATTCAGTGTTTAAAATAGATATTGGGCAGATAATTATTTAAAAATAATTAAGTTAATTGAAATTCACAAATAAATTTATTCAGGAAACACACCACAAACATTTCTACTTTTCTTTAAGTTGCTTTAACTCAACACACATAACTTATTCATAATAGTTTACATCCAACTACAGAAACTGACCACTCAGTTTGATTTTAAAGTAAAGAAAATGCAAATTTGCCTCAAAACAATGATTCATCAATGATGTCTCTGACTGTTTTATATATCAGAAGTTTCTCTTTCACCTCTCCTAAATTATAAGGTGATGCACCCAATTCTTATTAACTCCACAGACTAGAAATCTTTAAGAGGTGATTGATGTGACTATTCTGAGATGAACCAGCTACCAGCATTCAAAACTATGAAGGTAATCACTGAAGATGATGGACTGTTAAATTCTTCAGGAGAGAGAATTTTTCTATTAAGGTATGATAAACGACGGCAACTTCCCTGTTAATTTACTTTTCATTTTGCTTTAACATCTTCATTTTTTTAACTTAAGTTTCCTAATCCATCTTGAACTCAGAAGTGACTTATAAGATATCAGTTAAAAAAATCTTTAAAAATGTTTCCATGAAACAAAAACTACCTGGCAAAATAGATGGACAGTGTGTAATATGATGATTCCATCAAATTTAATTCAGTATGTTTTTTCAGAAATTAATAATGCTTTTGTTAAATCTAGCCTATCCTTCCTTCAACCACTTACTCAGCCTTGTAGCATATTTGTTGCAAATTCTAAAATTAGTTCTTTGTCAGCCTTTGTCAAAGTAGCATTATAGTAATATACAACCATGAGAGAATTAGCATGAGGATTTAGAAAAAGAATTTAATTTTTATGTGCTTATAATAAGTTATGTAAGCATTTAATCATGTGATCATATAGTTTCCTTTTTTGATTTTCCCATTGTGCAAAAAATCATTCCTTTTCCCAATATGTGCCTTAAAAATAAATTATAGCGCACCCCCAACTAAGCATATCTATCTGTGATATATTTATGTAAAAATAAAAGTGAATGAATGAATACTACTACCCTAACTGTACAGATCTGCAAACACTTCTAGAACTTGTTTTGTTGATAATAGTGAGACTGACATATTTTATTAGATGTAAAGTTCTGAGTTCTTTTTAAATATCAGTTACTTCATCAATATTTAAGTAAATAAATTGTAAAATATTGAACAAGTAAAGCATTTGTCCCTTTTCTTTCCAGTTTCTGATTCAGAAGTTAGAATGAATTATTATTTCCAGTTTAGTAAAAAATTTTTGACTAATGTAAATATTATTTGCTTTCTTTCTTATGCAATATTTTAGTATTGAACTATGGTAACTGCATACAGTATTAGCAACCCGGAGGTAAGGAAATTAAAAAATGACTCATAATTTGGTTGTTGTGTAAAACACTCTTCGTGAACTAATCCACCTAGTTTAGAATTTTAATATTCTTTAATGATTCTTTATGTCTACAGAGTTAAATGGCTACAGTTTAAAGACAACAACGAGAATACAAAGGTAGTAATGGCTACCATTTATTGAGTTTGTCCTAGGCGGCCAAAAATATACTTTTCAGTTTTGCTTGCATTTTATAAGTTAATCTGTACAAATTTTTACTAGAGTTACTAATATGTTGTATTTTGCACATGTAAGGGAAATAATTTGTAAATAGATGAAATGACTTCCAAGAAAAGTAAACTTGGCATGGGAGAGTTAAAAGACATATTGACATCCAGTCTTTCTAACTTAATAATGTGAGGCTACATAAATTTGAGTTGTCCCAATACAACACACTCTTTAAAGAAATATAAATGTGTTTATTAGTTCTTGTTCAGGCTATGTTTAATAAGTTTGTTTTAAATATATATTTGAACTGAAGGAAATTGCCAAAATCCATGACTCTATCTTGTTACTCAGTTTTAACTTCTGCTGTTCCTGCTGTACAAAAATATTAGTACGTTTTCCTACTTGTCCAGGTTCCACAGACTACTATATTTTAAAAGGGAGTTTATTTTCCTCCAGTTGTATACTCAGATAAACTGGTATTCCTATTTAATTTGCATAAGTACTTTACTGAGTTTAGAATAAAAAAGAAAAATATTTAGGGACCCAATTATTTATATGCTGTCTATATATTTTATTAATTTAGGCATGTCCATTAATTCAAAATACTATTTTTAGAGAAAACACAGAAATGTAACTAAATAACCATGTAAATAAGTAATATCTTAACATCTATGTCATGGAATAAAATACCATCTTGTATCCATGAAGAAATGAACTAAGACTAATTTGCTGCCACATAATTTCAAGAGGAACAGGAAATTTAATAATGTTAACAAAAATAAGCACTGTTAAAATTACTTTGTAATCCTCTTAGAAGCATCATCCTTAGTTATGTTCCCTATCATTTTGTGTATTTTACTGTATATTATTTCTTAGAACTAGAATTATCCTTGCTTGACAACAAAACAATTTTCTGTCTCAATTGAAAGATCCAGCATCTTACATAAGCATAAAAATAGCTGCATTAACATTCAAGATAATGAAGTATCATGCTTGTATGCCATAATCACTGGTGATAATTCTTGACATAAATTTTCTAGCCAAAGTAACAATGCCCACAAACATATACACAGAGTTAGGAATATCAAAGAGATGAGAAGAAAGTACCATTGCAGATGGCAGCACTGACCTCTTCAAAACTCTCAAACGTCAAGCAAAATAGAGGATAATTAATAAGCTCAGTAATAGGGCTGCGTTAAATATTTAATAAAGTCTTTATTTTCTGTTCTTCCCCAATAAGCAAAAATAAAGTGGTGAAAAATCCCACCAGTAAAAGCAAGGTGCATAGATACACAAATACACCAAATGAACAGAAAGGTATCAAATAAGACAAAGAAAAATAAAAAAGGTCCAAACATATTTTAACATGATTTAGGAAATGGAGTTCAATCTTTTCAATAAATGATTCTAGGTAAATGATTTATTCTTATGGGGAAAAAAAAAGCAAGACCAAAAGTATTTAACTTCTACCTTTCTCTCCATTTTTCTAAATCAGTCCAGATGAAATCACACTTCTGAGTTTTAATAATGAAACTATCAAGCTTCTAGAATGAAACAGAAGAATGGTTTTGAGACTGAATTTGAGGAATTTTGTTCATAGGTTTCATGGAAAGCATTAATCTTAAGGGAAAATAGTTATAAGTTTAACTGCTTTATGATGAAATATATTTGGTTCTCATGAGATCTACTTATTAAAGTAAAAAGAAAGTTACAGAATAATAAAAGGTATTGGCCAGAAAGCACACTCAACAAAAGTTTTGAGCCATAATGTATCTAAATCCTACAAGTTAACAAGAATATATTAAGACATTGGAAATATAATTTGAAAAACATCCCACAAAATTGGTTATCCAGATGGTCATTAAGATTATGATAGTTTTCAACTTCAATAATGATCAAGAAAATGAAAAATAAATCATGATATGATGCCCTGGTGTCTCCCCTGGATTACTAAATTGAGAATAACAAAATCAACTAAAGAATAATGCTGAGTGTTAAAATGCTTAGGAAACAATCAGAACTCTCATGGTTCTTGGTATAACTAAATTATCACAAATAGTTTGGCTAAAATCTTTTACACTCTCCATTTAAATGTAACATCCTCATTTCCTCCTATAAGGATAAAGACAGAAAAAAAAATGTGTGTGTGTTGGTTCCAAAGATGCTTACACAAATATACCTGGAGTCACTCTATAACAATACCATTTAGAAATAGCCCTAACAGAAGAATGAACACAAACATTTGGATAATGATTTTCACTGTAGTGATGTGAACTGACACAACTACCAGATACAGAACAAAATTCAGGTAAATATCACTTTAAGTGGTGTCAATGTTTACCTTATCAAGAAATAAATTTACTATATATATATATAAACTATATGAATTAGAAATTAACACATATACTCTATAAATGCAAATTAACAGGTATTAATACAAATTTATAAAATGCACAAGGCATAGTCCATTTGTTAAGCTAAATGATATTGATAATATGAATTAGTATAGGCTAAATTGAATGTATAGTTTTGTATTTTCACTAGTATATTGCATTTAAGATACATCTGTTCTGGAAAGTCATTTTTAATAAATAACTTTTGTGGAATTGGAATTGCATTTGTCACAATTCAAAGGGACATTTTCTTAGTTGAAGAAAAATATAATTTATGTGATGAGCTGTGTTATGGTTTCAGAGTTTTACAGATGTGAAAATAAGATCTTTTAGCATAAGTGCATGATTAAATTTCTAAATAAATTGATATGTATAATTAAGAAAAACATCAGATTATGCATTTTCAAATATCACTTAGAGTTCCACTGATAGTTTGGTAGATCTCTGTTTATAAAATATTTTAAATGTATAAAAATAAACACTAATTTCTTGGCTAACAAATTCACTGAATTTTGCAGAATCGCCAGCCATTTAATAGAATAGTCAAACATATCTTGAACCACTTGTTTTTAAAATCAAGTAAGGAAATTATATCTAATATAAAAATCCAGCATATTAAAAAGAAAATCAAATTTTGAACCTGCTGTTCTAGCTGAAAGAGTAGAAAGCGGAGCCCAAAGTGAATTTCTCTATTTCCTTAATTTCCAAGTGTTCCTCACTAGAACACTAAAAAAAAAAAAAAAAAAAAAAAAAAAAAAAAAAAAAAAAAAAAATACTTCCAATTAACCACTATGTGTGGTCAGAATATCATTTTAGAATCAAATACAAATTTATTCAATCATTCAGGTGTAGAAATAAATTGTACATCACATATTTTGTCAGTCAATGAAGAGACAATCCCTCACCTTTAGAAAGGGTTTATCTGGAATTCTTAGAGGTATTGTCTCCAATTAATAATTATTCTAGAATTCTACTGATAGTATAAGAAAGTACATTGATTTCTTCATCTCACTTTGAATTTCCAGTACCTCCTGTGCCTTAGCTTTCTTCCACTTAATCCCCTTCCTCTATATTAGTGATCTCCCTTCAGTTTTCATTAGATCACTCTCCTTTAAATTGATTTTGCTGCAATGAAACCCACTGATCTCTTATAAAAAAACAAAAAAATTAGAAAGTAATTAAACTTTGAACTGAAATAATTTTCACAAATCAAACTAATCAAAATTTGGGCTACAGAAAAAGTGGTTGTGAGAAGGAAGTTAATATTATTGAACGCATATATTTAAAAAGAAAAAAAAATAAAAAACCACCTATGCTTACACCTTAAGAAACTAGGAAAAAAAGAGCAAATTGAATCTAAACTGAGAAGAAGATTTAATAAAACAATGAAACAGAAATCAATGTAATTCAAAAGAGAAAACTAATAGAGTTTGAAAAAATGAATAACATTAGTAAGCCTCTAACCAGGTTAACTATGAAAAAATAAATAAAAAGAGTACACAAATCACTAGTATTGGAAATTAGAGTACATCACTACAGAACCCATAGTTATTAAAAGGATTTAGAGGAATAGTATGAATTGACTAATTTCTTGAAAGACACTTTGTCAAAACTTATCAACAATTGCTCATTTTATTTACTCACACTGTGATAAGCTGTCAGCTGTTGTACCTGTAAGAGTATGATTATGAAGATCTGAAATATTCTTCCAATTCCCTTTTGAACCATCAGCTAAGTAGAATTGGTCAAGCATGTGTCTGTTCACACTTTTATCACATGGAAGAGATACTTGGAGATGCTCTGTCCGATGAAATATTGACTGTAACAACTCTGAAGAACAAGTTTGATGTGCAGAAGTCTTTGTCAGTGGTTCTGGAAAACAGATAACATGCAGAATTTGAAGGATAAAGACGGCAAAAGTTCACTGCCTGATTTCCAAAACACTCCAGTAAGAAACAGCATTGGAAATATAAATACTCCTTTGCACTTAACTTGCTCATTAGAAAATATAACTGGTGATAATGTAAGTACTAGTAGAAAGACTGAAGTTGGAAATGTTTCTTTAGTTGAACACAAAGTCAAGAATTATATTAAAAAAAAAATAACAGTTTGGAGTTTTCCCAATGTAAAAGTGCATTCTTAGCTGAAACACAAAGAAAGCCATCCAAGCCAGTGCTCCGCTTCATCTGTCTGATCTTTGTAACCAGTCATCTGCCAGTTTTACAGATCTAAGTTTGGAATCCTTTTCCCTTTCACAGCTAGCAAATTCCTGGCGGTCTTCTACTGGAATATCAGAATTAACAGAATTTCCATCATCTTTGGCATTTTGTAAAGCTTCCCTCACAAGAGACCTTGAGAATTTGTCACTTACTGATTTGATTCTTTTGAGTTTGGTTTATCTGAAATGAGGTCTCCTGGAATATATTCAAATATTGATCTTAGTGTCCTGATAAAAGCTCTGGATTTTGTTCCAAAGCCTGTAGTTGACCACTCAGAAGCACAACACCAGAAATGAAAGGTCTGAGTTCAAAGTTAGAAAAGAAATTCAATTATGCTAAAGATAATAAGAAAAACAGTAAAGGCTCTCAGAATAGGAAACTACGTTTTTCTCTTTCTTGGACCAATGTCCTTGCTGGACCTCTCTCGGATCAAAGACATTCCGCTTTTGCTTCAACATCATGTCTGTTTTACCCACTGAAAATATGCAAACGATGCACCCTTGACCTCTATAAGACTTATCTTTACAGTAGATAAGTTCAAGATGTAAAGACAAAGAAACAAGTCCTCCTGTAGCAATAACACCATGTAACTTCAAAGTAGCATATCTTGATGACACTGTAAAAGTCAATCAAATGAAAGCATTTACTAGAGAATATTAGCAAATAGAAAACTTGTTTACTGTTGTAGGACTTTTTATTTGAAATTAAATTAATATCTTTGAAAAAATATCTTTGAAGAATCACTTTATTTGTGGGATTCAAATTATGACTTTATTAAAATCGTCTTAAGTCTGTTGATAATAACTTAAGTTGATATGTATTTTTATACCGAAAATTTTTTTCCTATGTGTTGTAGTCAGATACCTGACTTTACTTGAGTTGGTAATGAATACATGTTTACACAGAATATATGGAAACTTGATATTGTGAAATTGAAAGTCAGATATTTTCTTTAGTATGCAAGTTCTATACCTTTTTACAATGGGATATTTTCTTGAATAAACTATTTTTGTGTTTTTTTCCTTAAATAAGAATACTATCACTTACAATTATTATAGTGTAAAGATGATTTTTATGATATATAGCCTAGCATGCTGAGAAATGATTATATTTTAAAATATTTTTGGTATCATTTTCAATTTCATTATTTTATGGAAGGTGAGTATTAAAACTTTTCTGTTAGAAGATCTTAAAATTCCTGACTTTTGAGAGTACCACAAGTGTAGCTGAAATGCATTTTTGAGATAAGGAAATTAAGATCTTTTAAAGAACCATGAAAAATATTAAAAATTAATTAATACATACATATTTTTGTCCATTTTAAAAACCATTTATCCTAATGTAAATTTTAAAAATAAATACATAGAAAGTATTTTCAAGAAAAAATCCAAACAATGGTGTTTATAACAGTAACCGCCAATTAAAAATCTTATGTATAAATGTTATAAATTATTACAAAATATGTAGAAGATATACTTAGATATGAAAATCTACAAAAATCATTGGAAGATCAAATGAGAACCAAATAGAGAAATATTTCATATTCATGGACAGTAAAATTTACTTGTGTCAACACATCAATTCTTTCAACTTGCTCTGCAGACAAAATACAATTCCAGTCAAAATCCCAGTGAGGTTTTTTTTTTTTTTGGTATCAACCAACTGATTCTTAAATTTATATAAAGAGGCAAAATACTCAGCAGTGCCAACACAATATTGATGGATACAAACAAAATTTGAGGACTGACACTACCTAACTTCACTAACTCCAAGATGTTTTATGCAGCTACAGTAAAAGCAGCACTGGTGAAAGAATAAATCAATAGATCAGTGGCGCACAATGGAAACTCCAGGAATATACTCGTATTTTCAAAAATGATTTTGACAAAGGAACAAAGATGATATTACAGAGAAAAGATGACATTTTAAACAAATGTTATTGGTACAACTGGATATGATCATGCAAAAGTAAATAAATAAAGTAGATATAGATCTTATGCCTTCATAATAATTAACTCAAAATGTTCTGTAGATATACATGTAAGCCACAAAAGTATAAAATTTGTAAAAAAAAAAAAAAAAAACAGAGAAGTAGATCTAAATGACTATGGGTTTGTTGATTGCTTTTTATATGAAACACCAAATGCATAATACCTGAAAGTCATAATTATAAGCTAGACTTAATTCAATTTAAATTTTATTTTTTGGGCAGGACAATTACAACAGAATGAAAACAATCCACAGACTGGGGTAAGTCTTTGCTAAATTCATAACAGGTTAGAAGATTGACAACCCAAATATATAAAGAACTCTTAAAACTAAACAATGAGAATGCAGACTGATTTAAAAATAGACCAAAAACTTTGGCATACACCTCATCAAAGAAGATATATACTAATAAGTATATGAAAAGATGCTCCAGATCATGTTATCAAGGAGGTGCAAATTTAAAAAAAAAAAATGAGAGATCACTACACATGTAGTAAAATACTCCAAATCCAACAAATTGGTAGCCATATGATAACTAGTGGAGCAACGTGATTGACATTCATTGGTGATGAACATGCAAAATGGTGTAGGTATTTTGAAAGAAGGTGTAGTGTTTTTAGGTTTGATTTGAAACTAAGCATCCTCTTACCATGGGAACCAGCAATTATTATCTTTGATGTTTACCTAAATGAGTTAACAACTTATTTCTACAAAAAAAAAAAAAAAAAAAAAAAAAAAAAAAAACTGCATGTGGATGTTTCTATCAGCTCTATTAATGATTTCCATATTTGGAGCAATTGATATGTCCCTCAGCAAATTGTGGATTATTTTAGATGATAAAATATTCTGCAGTGATAAAATGAAATAAACAAACTATGAAAAGACAGAAGAAAATTAAATGCATACTGCTAAGTAAAAACTTTCAATATGAGAAGATTACATACTATGTGGTTCCAACTGTTTTATGAAAAGGAAAAAATACGGTCAGGAAAAGATTAGTGTTTTGCAAATGTTAAGGGGGAAGGAAGGGTATGTAGGTGGAGCACAGAAAATACTAGGGCTTTGAAACTGCTCTGTATGTTACTATAATGGTGGATACATACAATGAATGTTTCTAAGTACACAAAAGTACAAGAGTGGATGCTAATGTAATCTGTGTACTTTGGGCGATAGCGCTGTGTCAATTAGGTCATTCATTTTAACCATTCGACCACTCTGAGAACCAATACTGGTATGACATTGCAGGAGGCTATGTATATGTTGGGGTGGAGGCATATGGGAAATCTCTGTACTTTCTGTTCATTTTTGCTGTGAGTAAATCCAGTCTTCTCTATGGTATTTTTGTTAGTAATGTTGTCAGTGATCTTTAGCATTACATTATAAAATTTTTCTAAAATATTCTTTAATATTATATATGTATTTAAAAATATTCATAATTATTTTCTATTTTTATCATGTATGCTTATAACAAATAAATAGAAAGATGTAGATTCATTTATTATTTAATTGTTTGAAATATTTAAGATACCATATTAGTATAAACCAAGTGTCACCAACACATACATTACAATTCTTGACATTACAAGTGACATTTTTTTTTTCAATGACCAGAACAGAAAGATAATCTGTGACTCAACCTAGACTCAAAAGGTGAGGAAGAATATCATGCACCTGACCACTTTGAAACAAAAGTTGTTATTTTTGGTGACAGCCTGATAAACTGTGAAAATGGAATATTGTGACCAAGTTTTCACACTTAGGAATTATGAATCTAGGGTCCCTGCTCAGAATTTTTTATTATTTATGTGGATACATCCATCACAGGTAGTTATAGAGATTACACAGAAATATAGATAGATAAATAGATGCATAGAAGAAAGGTAAGTAGGTAAATTATCTTTTCACTTGCTTATTTATCTACAACTTTACCTCTCTAAGAGATGAATTCCCTCAAGGATATAATCTAAATGCTTTCCTTTCTGAACCTGGTGAACTTAAAAGTGGCAGAAACCAGCCACAGAAAGACAAAAAACTACCGCCTGATCTTACTCCTATGTGGAATATAAAAATACTGATCTCACAAGAGTAGAAGGTAGAATGATGTTACCAGATGGGAATGGAGAGGGCAGGAGGGATGGGAATAGGGTGGTCAAAAGATGGACAGCTACTCTCAGATAGAAAGAAGGTTTCTTAAAAGGCATCAAGAATGGGCAAATATATAGAGAAAGTGAAAAGGGAAGTGAAAGCTGGGAACCAGAGGTTTGTGGGGAGAAGCTGGGTCACAGCAGCGAAGAGAAATGGGACATGACACCTAAAGGTTCTCAAGTTTCTCTTGTATCTGATGATGATGTTCTAATATTGATTTTGGTGATGGTTGCACTCCTCTTTGATTCTGCGATTGGATGTTACACTTTAAATGTATAAAACATAAGAGTCATAAATTATGTCTCTTCTTTAAAAAATGCTTTTCTAACAGAAGCAAAAAAAAAAAAATCAAAATTGTTAGTACAAGAAAACAAGAGGATGAAATGTCACTTTTCCTAATTAAGAACAATGACTCTTTCACATGACGTGATTTATAACAAAATTCTTCTAAAATTTGGGCTAAATTTTCCATGTACCTGGTGCCAACAATTTCGCCCTTTTTTCAGCAGTCCTGCATCTGAGAGCTTGACAAGGGCTTCAGGCGACCAACAGCGGTGGCTCTCGAGCGCCGTCTAGTGGTCGGTAGCTAGGAACGCGCTGGGATGCAGAGTTACCAGGTCAGGGGTTTACCAGGAAGAAGCAAGGAGCTTGAACGAATGAAGAATTCAAGCATATTCCTAGAGAATTAAAGTGCAAAAACACTAGAACAGGACGTCTGGAAGGAAGCTAGGCGGGAGTCCGGCGCTTATTTTCAGTTTATTATCATTCTAGAAGCGTGGGAAGAGAGTCAGCGATGCTGAGGGTCTGTACTTGGCTCCTTCACTCTGTTTTGTACAGTCACTGCAGTAGGAGCAAGGATGGCCTAAGTAGCTCCAGTAGTGAGTAGCATCGTCCCCATGTCTGTCACACAGGCAGGTCATTCGCTGCCCTGAACCAATGACAAGAACTTGTGTTTCAAATTCAAGGACTTGTACTCTGTGATTTCCCCTCCAGAAAACTCATTTGTTTGACCTTCTCTTGTCCAGAGGACAAGGCATGTATGTGAGGGGGTGAGGCACCTGCTGCTCCTGATGCTTTTAGTCCTACTGTTTTTCTTTCATTCTGAACTTTTGAGGTTTCCTGAATTTGTCTGCTGTTGCTCTGATGAAACATCTTCTTCTACAGCACTTTTTTATCTCAATATTGTCTGCCTAATGTCATTATCATCTCAGTCTCCTTATGACATTCACCTATTATGTTTGTATGGACCTTAATTATATTCTCACCTCCTGTTTATTTTTCTTCCTTTCCTGCTACTTTTCATGTCATTGGCTTTTGTTTTTCTTTCTGCTGAGCTTCTCATTTTTGTATTCTAAATGAGTGTCTTTAATTTCTACTTAATATTTGCTTTTGAATGTTCAGAATTATTCCCTCTGCCCTACATGCACTAATAGTCTTCAGATTCCTTTATTAAAGATACTCTCCATGGTAGTGGGAGGATGAAAGAATAAAAAGGTATTTTTATCATCAAATCAGGAAATATAAAGGAGAGAGTACTCAGGCTACCAAAATATGAACCCTTGAGGGACTAACCACATTCCAACCACAGCATGGCTCACATGGAAGTTCTCTCACAACTGCTGAAATCGTTTCTTGCCAGAAAGAGACACATAGTACTAATCAGAAAACCAGATGGGACCTGAATGCAGTGTTTCAGGCCTATAATTCCATTGACTTATGAGACTGAGACAGGAGGATCACAATTTTGAGGCCAGTCTCAGCAATTTAAAGAGAACTTTTGTAACTTAAGGAGATCCAGTCTCAAAACAGAAAAATAACAGGACTGTGGATGTAGGTCAGTGGAACCCCCATGCTCCCTGTGCTCAATTCCCAGGGGGAAAAAAGAAAAAAAAGGAAGAAAACCAGATGCGAATAGTTAATAGAATAGTCCTCCCTATGGCAGTATTATGATGAACCCACTCTCTGGATTCCTATCAAATGATTAGATCTCTTCTTTCCCCATGTGATCCTGTGACACCATCACTATAAACTTGTCACCCCAACCTGCTGATGCCAGTTCTATGCCTCTAACCTTAAAAACTGTGAACAAAATAAATCTCTTCCTTATGAAGTTACCTAGCCTCAGATATTTCCTTACATTAATGAGAACTTGATTAATACAATCCAAAAGAGAAGTGTAGAAGAGTTCTCAATCTCCTATAGATACTAAACTTTGTAACTACAGTTCTACATCACACAAGAATTTCATTTCATTTCATGCACCCATTAAATTGGCTTGGGTGAGTTTCTTTTCCTTGCCCTCCCATATCCAACACAAATAAGTCTAATAATAACTGTAATTGGAATTAATATTGGGCTTGTAGAAAAACATCTCAGTGATTGTCAAATTTGTTGTGGTATTTGTCATTGTGTATTCACTCAGAAGTGAGAAGAGATGGTAACTGAGGATATTTCCCTCCTCAGTTAAAAAGTGATAAAACAATCAAGATAGTTGTTCCAACTGTTCAACTAATAAACCTATGTCTACTTTTAATTTTAAATGTTTTCAGTGTTTTTTTTTAGTCGTTATTGCCATGTTAGGTTGCTATTTCTCAAGATATTTGATGAAAAAATATAAGCTATAAAAATAGAAGCAATCAGATCCTTACTCACCATATATAAAGCAGGAATGAAATTAGAACATGATTGCATGACTGTTATGGCTTAGATATGGAGTGTCCTGGAAAGTTCCTGTGTTAATGCAGGAATGTTCACAAGGGCAATGGTTGGATTGTGAGAACTGAAACCTAATCAGTCAGTCTTAGACTGAGTGGGTGGTAGGCAGGTGGGGCATGACTGGAGAGAGGCATCCTGGGAAGCTTGCCCTGAAAGGGTTCCTCTTCCCTGAAGCTCTTTCCCTTTATCTTTCTGCCACAAGAAGAGCAGCTTCCTTCTACCTTGTCCTTCCTTCATGATAGTCTGCTTCATCTTGTGTCCAGAGGAATGGAGTTGACCAACCCTGGGCTTAATCTCCAAAACCATGAGCCCCAAATAAACTTTTCCTCCTCTAAGTTGTTCTTGTCATGTATTTTAGTAACAGCAACAAAATGTTGACTAATACAATGACCAAAATGCAGAAAACAAACTGTTCTTGTTGCCAATTCCCTGTATAAAAAAATTATTTTAGAAGCAGTTAATACATTAAATTATATTATGCTTTAAATGTACTTATCTACCAAATGTTAATTATGGAAGCGAATGCCATGCTCCTGGGAATACAAGACAAGATGGAATTAAAACATCTGCATAGGCATATATGATACATATTTGAATCAAATATGATACATATTTGACTCTTCAACCTAACAACCTAACAACACCTCCCCACCAGAGTCTAACGGCACATAAATATATCTGTCTTCTATGTTATGAAAATGATAAATTTAAGAACAATATATAAGATCCATATGATGCAGATTACATGAATGGTGTGAATCTACATCATGCACAACCATGGAAATGAAAAGTTGTACCCCATTTCTGTACAGTGAATCAAAATGCAGTGTGTAAAAATTTAAAAAAGAGATATGATGAAGAGAAATTTCAAGTAGAAGGCTTGCAGGAGATGTCTAGGAATTATATGAAAAAAATTGGACAAATATGTAGACATTGCATCTGCAAGTGCTTGGTTATTCAAGATATCATGAATTTAGACTCTACTAAATGAATACTATAAATGACATTCTGGCATTTTAATTTTAAAGCATTAGCATAATTTTTCATCTTCCATGGCAAAGGCTTACTAAATTGCCTACTTCAAACATAATACAACAGTAACTCATTATAACTTCTTTCTGAGGAATGAGTTTGACTTTACCAAAATACAGACAAACCAACAAAACTTCTAGTGAATAGAGTGCTGTGATCTATGAGTAACAGTCATAACTAACAAGCACTGGGTCAAGGTAGGAACGTTTGTTACCACAGAGTTGCTAGTGTGCCAAAATACACCAAAGTGCTTCTGATGACATGGCATTGATCTTAGTGACAAGAACCTATTGCTTTCATGGTTGCAGGCAGACTACATTGAATTTTCATGACCTGAAGGGGACAGTGATTTGTTAACACTGGGATAGATGTTATTTGATTTGGATTGATTTAGAACAGGAAGACAGGAGAATTTGAGTTCACAGTAGATCTGAGGTCAGAAGCAAAAGACTAGAGTGATAAGAGGAGGTCTCCTGCCAAAGAAGGCAAGCAGTCTCTAGAAGGTGGAAAGAACAAGGAAACAGATTGTCCATGGCGATTCCAGACAACTCAGCACACACCTAGATTTTAGCTTGAGGGGGCTGACACTATGCTTCTAAACTTCAGAATCGTAAGATAGTGACTTTGCATTGTTTTAAGTTACTAAATGTGTGGCATTTGTTACAACAGCAGTGGTGAACTAATACACAAAGTTTATTCATGGCCAGTGTGGGATCATAATTGGCAGTTGTTCTTCTAAGAACTTGGCCGTGAACTTTCCTTTTCTTACAGGAAATATTTCCAGCAATGAAATCCCCCAAACATTTTTTTCTTCCTTACTTGAGGTTCCTGAGTTATAGGTCTCTTCTATTTTCTAATAGAAATATAATAACATATCAAGCACATAAACATTTCTTTGGTATGAAGCATGTTTAAAAGATTGGAAAAAATATCACAAGCTTTCAATCTTTCTCCAAGTTGTAAGTTTATTGAATTAAATATTAGGATTAAAAATGGCAAAGTTTCAGGTAATATTCTATTCTGTGACATTTAATCAATCCCATCTCTTCCTAAATAGCAAAGACACTGTCATGAAATGTGTTAACGCAGATCTTTCATGAAAGATTTGCCAAGGCAGGATTTTAAAACCTGCAAGAACTATATTAGAAGAAAGGCCTTTGAGAATAAATGGAGAGATAGCAGCAAGAGACTGAGTAAGTAATTGGAGAACAATAAGTCTGACCCAGTGAAGGAGAGTAAGAAGGGAGGTTGAATGAAAGTGTCAGTGGTCTCTAAATTTGGCAAGACCACTGGGGACTTCTTGAACAGAGGGCTATGACTCTCAGTAATAGGCACATATTTTGGATCCCCACAGCCCTGGGCTTGATCTCTATTCAAAGACAGTGGTAGACTTCCAACCACATTAGCAGGGCCCTGGTTTGGTTACGCTCCTTGTATCTGTAACTCTGTGTAGATATGTGTATGTGTCTAATGTGTCTAATGGCTGCCACATATGGGAAAACAGAAAACAAACCGAGTATTGTTACACAGGTTATTAAGATGGTAACCTAGAACATGGAAAATGTCTGCATGCTGCCAACAATTTCAGAAATGGTATCTATGAGAAAGTGACAAGGCTGAGTAAAATTGTTTTGAAATTGGAATAGGAAATTCTGAATTTTAGAACACATCTATTAATCTCTTTGAACTATAGAATCCCCAGAAAATAATCTTCATTCTCAATTTTTTGTATTATTTTACCTAGTAGATCCTGATTTATTTTTATACTTTCAAAGGTAGTAAATGCCTTCCTCATCTGCTGAGTTGACAAGTAGATAGATAAGAGATTTATACACACATGTAAAAACACATACATAGAAACGTTTATCTCTATGCTAATACTCAGTAGCATTTTTGAGGAAGTCCTGTTTTCTAGTCTCACATGTGTTCACATGCATCTCTCATTCTGCTGAGTTATTTTTTAAAAAAAGGCATAAGACAGTCTTCTCCTGAAGGCCACTGTTAAAGAGAAACTCAGCCTGGTGGAGAACTAAAGTAGTCCTCTATGTGCCTTGCTTCTAAAAATGAATGGTGTTTCCATTACATGGGCTTTTTAAAAAACATGCACCTATTTAATAAGAGAGACCAAAAAAAGAAATAAAAACTACCACTTCTTTTTCACAATGTGTTGAACTAAAATGATTGAAACAAAACAGTTAAAAAAAAAATCAAAGACAAATTTGTCTTAGAGAGGAAGTTCATGGCAAATAATCCTTACCTTTATATGCTATAAATTATCACTAACAATCTTTGAAAAGTTTAGAAAATGTGTTCAAAATATTTTCCACTGGACATAGTCACTTTACCTCCCATTCTTCCACCTGTTCAAACAAAATTAGTACTTGCTGGTAAAAATAAAACAATTCAGAAAAAAATTAGTCATCACTGAATTTATTAAGGCAGAGTTGTTTCAGATGAGTAAAGTAATCATCTTTTCAAAAAACTATACTTACCTGGATAAGTGTATTTCTTTAAAATATCTAGAGATCTGCCTGTGTTATACAATTTAGATATGAAATATTGTTTAAAAAATAAATATTATAATAATTTAACTTATCTAATCATTTATTAACTGCTCTAATTAAATATTAAATGTAGTATTTTGCTTTTTGAGAACTCTGAATATGCAAAATAAACAACACATCTAGAATATCAGTGAATTCATAGTAATAGTTACTAGTTACATTTTATCTTAACTTCTCTTTACACAGTTATGTCAGCAGACCCACATATAAGACAGAACTGTTCATAAGAAAAATGGCATTGGAAAAATTCAAGTTTATCATTCCTTATTCTACAAATTGTTGAATTTATACCCTGAGTATAACTCTGTTTGAGTCTGGGGATACAACAATAAATAGAAGAAACATTCTCTATCAACAATAACAAAAATTCATAAAACGTACACAACATTAAAGATGTAATAAGAAGAATAGGAAAAGCATATTTAGAAGGGAAAGTAGGAGAAACCTCAGTGAAGGCAGTTAGTGATGGATGATTGGTTTCCACCAGAGTAAGTGAGGAGAGTCAAAGACAGCCCTGTGTACTTTTTGTTTTGAGACAGTGCCTTGCTAAGTTGTTATGGTTTAGATATGAAGTATCTCCCCAAAACTCATGTGTGAGACAATGCAAGAGGGTTTAGAGGTGAAATGATCAAGTTATGAGAACCTTAACCTAATCAATATGTCAATCCACTGATAGGGATTTAACTGTGTGGGAATTGTAGGCAGGTAGGGTGTGGCTTAGGAGGTGGGTCATTAGGTGTGTGCCTTTGGAATTCATATTTTGTGAGCTGAGCTTAGTTTCTCTCTCTCTCTCTCTCTCTTGCTCTCTCATTCTTTCTCTCTGCTTCATGGTACCATGTACTGAGCTACTTTCCTGCACCATAATCTTCCACCATGATGTCCTAACTCAGCTTGGGCTCAGAGCAATGGAGTCTGCCATCTATAGACTGAGACCTCTGAAACTATGAGCACTAAGTAAACTTTTCCTCTTTTATAATTGTTCTTGTCAGGTCTTTTGGTCACAGCAGTGAAAAAACTGACCAAAACCGTTGCTGAGGCTGGCCTCAAACTTGCCATTTTTCTGCCTCATCCTCTGGAGTCACTGGGATTACAGGTGCACAAAAATGTGTTCGTCTGCTCCAGCTTTTGAGAAGAGGTTTAGCAACTGAAGGGAATTTCTCTTTTCAATCATTAAATGTTGAAGGTTTCTTTGACTCTTAACATATGATTAGGTTTTAGTCATCGAAAATCCCTATAAGAAACTTCATATGGCTACTTGAACCCTCATTCTCCTTATTTACTTACATACTTATTTATTTAGACTTATACTTTGGTTGCTTCCTTATGCCAAAGTTCACACTTTCAAACAAAGTATCATTTTTTTTTTTTTTTTAACCTTCTCCTATTTCCTTTCCATGCCTGGAGGTGTAAATAACACCTGACACTCACGGATTATGGTATTTTGCATTATTCTTTTTTGATTTTCTTAAACTCTTCCTACACCTATATGAATTTTTATTTAATGAAACTCTCTTAACATTTCCTGATTAGACTATAACATCTCTTTCTGCAGAGTTTCTAACCGATGTAGTAATTAAGAAGGCAGACCTTAGATTCACATGAAATTGGATTCCAATCTAAGCTTGATGCTACTTAATAGCTTTGTGACATGGAAAAGGTAATTAAATTCCAAAGCCTCAATTTCATCATCTTTGATAAATCCCAAGAATTTACTATGTCAGGTACCATGCAGGCACTGAAAAAGTGAGGAATAAATTATGTAACCCTTAATCAAATCCCATGAGCTTAATCTATTTTTATTCATATTTGGTAGTTACCAGTATCTTAATTAACTCACCTGACTTTGTACAGCCCAAAGGATTTAGGGGTCTTTGAAGTGAAGTCCCTGTTTCCAGAACCATGCTCTTGCTTACTGTCTAGGATTCCAACGCTCATCTTCAAGTCTCTACGTGGTAAGACAAAACATTTAGGAAAAAAAATTGCTCAGACTTTTCTAAACTAGATTTCAACAAATGAGCTCATTGAATCATGATTTATAATTTTCTGCCCTACTGAGATAGTTAAGCAAGAAAGTATAATTGATACATTTATTTTAATAAGAAGCCTTCTCTTGACTAAAAGAAGTCAAGGCTTCTCTTGGAAGAAGGAGGTACTATAAAAAAAAGCAACAATAAATTTATATTACTATCAAAAAACTCTAAAATGATTCACAAAGCATAAGAGAGTCCAGGGCATAGCTGTCTTTAATAATATCAAAGTACTATAATCAGAAAAAAAAATTCTTACAACAATACACTATTTTAAATGTATAATCTGTTCTCTACCTAATTTGACTTTAGCCCTATTCGAACATTAATTAAAGTTTAAGTGAAAAATAAGGCAGATGAGATATGGATGTTCCTTTTTTAATATTTTAGCAACACACACACATAATTTAAACATATAGAATATTTCAAAAGTGTTTTATAATTTTCATGAAAGAATAAGGGTAAATTATACTCTTTTTTGGTATGTAATATTGTTATTATTTAAGTCTTCATCTTAAGATAATTTAAAAGGAAGTGTTGACTTTCTGTTTCCAAGGTTTATTAAGAATTTAAACTAGCTTCCTCAAGGAAGATAAACTTAAAAATGGGAAAATATTTTTTAGATGTTCTTTAAAGTCTTGAAGTACTGAAAAGATAGTAAGAACTCAAGATAAAAAATAAAATAAATTTAGAAACAAGAAAAACATTCCCCTGAGAGCATTTGCTGCTCTAAGGAATGTGGTTTTAGATTTTTTGTGTCATGAGGGAAAGAGTCAAAGAGTCTGGCTTGCCTAAAAGTAGCAAAAGAAGAAGATACCTTTGCTCATTAAGCTGGGGCCACTCAAAGCAATGCCATCTAAAAGTAAGAGACAACAATCACCACCACCAAACCGCAGTGGAAACACTGAGACCTACATGTACATAGGCACAAAGTTGTGCAAGAAATAAAGCTTGACCCCCAACAGAACAGGGTGAAATACTGAGACAGTGCATAAAAATGAAGCTGCTTGGAGACTTCCACAGCTTTGCACAGTTCTCATTATAAGTGTAGTTGAAAATTACTCAAATGAGTTCATTTTGCATGGTGTCAGACTGTTGGCACCAAGAACTTTATAAAGCACACTTAAATATACAGATCTCCTTCTTCCTCTTGTTCCATTGGAAGTTTTTGCATGCTGAGGAACTCTTGCATAAGATCCTGTTGGCTAGATAACATCTACAGAGGTGTCCCATTTGCTATGGCTTCCAGAAACTGTATGGATCTTTTCTCAGGACCAAGAAAAGAACTTCTCAAGATCCTAAGGATGTTGCACTTTGAAAGTTCATGGAAAGAAGCTGCCACCTCTCAGGTCTGCAGAACTTGCATGTAAAAACTAGTTGACACACTGTTTTCAGTGAGTATATGTCTAGGTTACATCTTACCTATCTCTTACGTGTGTTTAGGCCAGGTTTGAAAGCGAATTACATATTCTTTACAGATCCTAAGTAGTATTTTTACCCTAATACCTAATTTTTACTAATCTCTAAAGGTTTTCCTCCACATGTGGAGTTCAGAATGATATTTTCCTATTCCCAGTGAAAAAATTACCTATACCGTATCCTTTGTCTTACACCAACAACTTACAATAAAATTCTGTCTTGAACTCTGTAAACTCCTTCTTCCTTTCTGATATCAAAAGAAAGGAAGAAAGAGAGAGAGAGAGAGAGGAGGGAAGGAAGGAAGGAAGGAAGGAAGGAAGGAAGGAAGGAAGGAAGGAAGCAAGGAAGGAAGGAAGGAAGGAAGGAAGGAAGGAAGAAATATCTCACTTTTTGCAATTATAGACCTTGCTTTTACAGCTATTTTCTCCAAAAATTGAAAGGTGAACATACTGTTGTATGCCCTGGGTTCTAATGTTCCCTAACAAATGACTTCCTCCATTTGAATAGATGTCCTATGTCTCCAGAACAGAGTATAACAGCGAATACATGATGTTCAAGGAAAACAGAGTAAGCCCTCATTTTGAGAAAGAACTAAGACTTTTTGAGGACTTTTTTCTCTCCTGAGGCAAATCTAACAATAATTGACTTGGTCCACTTAAGAGATTTTCTAGCCTTACAGGTTAACCAAGGCTACCTTAAGGTCCTCTTCTGCCTGAAGAAATTTCAGAAACACTGCCTCTAGGACATTGACCTTTCATCTTAAATCATTTATTTCAGAAAATTTTTTATAATAAATTTTTCTCAGTGGGTTTTTTTTTTTCTTTGTTTTTAACATCCAAATTTTTATAAATGCCTCTTGCCTGGAATTTTAACCTGCCTATAGTGTCTTTCTCAAGAACCCACAGAAGACCATCTCTTCAAAATCTAACTCTTAGTTTCTGAGGGAGGGTTAATGAACTTCTGCTACCTTGATCCAAATTGTAAAACTACCACCTACCATAAAGAGAATCTTTCCAGGTGTGGTGGCACATGCCTATAATCCCAGTTACTCCGAGGCTGAGGCAGGGACCTTAGGAAGATCCTGTCTCAACAAAAATAAAAAGACCTGGGGATGTCACTTAGTGGTAGAACATTCCAGGTTCAATCCCCAGCGCAGTGTGAAAAAAAATCTGAGAGAAAGTTTATTTATCCCTCAGTTAAGTCCAGTGAACAAACACATGGCTTGTGTCTCCCATCCCAGGTCTCCAAAACTCTTGTCTGTTGTCTTCTTGGAGTAGATGTCTGGTCTTGCTCTGGGCTCGCTTCCCTATTGCTAGTAAAAAAATCAACTTGTCAGTTCATTGTCCAGTGTGGTAATTTTCCTTATTAGAGGTAGATCATATGTGGATATGTGAAAGTTAGACTCTTGGAGGGAAGGTTTCTATCAGACATGTCACAAGTAAGGTTTTATCCCTCTGTGAGTAGCAACTGTGAACTCACAGGCTGAGTATAAGCATTTGAGTAATCTTTTCACTGAGGTCTGAATATTATTTTATTAGAATCTCTCTGCCTTAGAGTGGGGAAGGCCTGGTTCTCAAATGTGCCTTGGATTCCAACTGTAACGGCAACTTCAGTTGATCTTGAGGTCAATTGAGAAGTTTATTTTTGTTTGATTACAAGGTAATCATTAGACACAGTTTTGAACTCATTAAGGAATATACCTCAGTGTTTAAAAATATGGAGATAATTATATGAACCATTATAATTGCTTAGATTAAATGAAATTTTAAGTAAAAGTTAGAGAATGTCAACATTAGAAGAGAGATTTAAGTGGTACTTTCAAAAGCAATTGCTTATATTGAGTCTCTGAACTAGAATTTCCAATTTCTCTTGGCCAGGATAGTGTTTCCATATATAGGTTCAATCCTAGAAAAGTAGCTACATCATACGAGATATTACAGGTAGTAAGGAAATAAATATGTTAATTGTCTCTATCATTTGCATATGTGAATCCTTTTTATAAATCCTTCAAACTACAGATATCCAATACATTTCCTTCAAATTGTGATTTTTAAAAATATATATTTGGAAAAACATCATCTCCCTACTCATGCTGCCTAATTAACACATTCATTCTTCACAAAAGAAAATTGTTTTCTTGAAAATTATCTCTGTATGCTCCTCTGAATGTTCTTCATGAAATTAATATTTAAATTACTTAATTAAGACTCTCTCAAATATATTGCCTTGGAATTTCCCATTATGATGTTTAAAATTAGTAATGAAAATTAAACGTAACATCCCCAGGTATTTCTGAGCAGACATGTCTAAATGGAAATAGCATAGTTGTGTCCTGCTGTATTTCAGGCTGAGCTTATCTGATTAGTGTTCCTGAATCCCACATCACAGAATAACTCAGATGGAATTTGCTGTCCTGTAAATGACTGAAGCATTTTTGTCACATGCTGATGTTAACTCAGTACTTCATCATTTGCAATTTGAACTAAGTATGGTGTCTTCCATGTGTGCATCTTTACTATATTTAAGTTGCTCAATTCAGCTCATCATTACAGGTCATGAGGATCATTTCTGGGTTGTAATTGTTCTGCTGTGTATTCACTAACCTTTCAAGCTTTCAGTGACCCACAAATTTAATGGGCATATAAGCTCTTGCTCTTTATTTACTCATCCAAGTTACTGATTAAAATGTAAGAAGGATACCTCTGAAGACACACAGTTCTGAGGCCTCCATTCAGAATGATAATAGTTTTGAAATCTTTTTTGGTAATTTTCCTTTTAAATGAGTTATAGATGTACACATGAGTGGTCCCTGCAATTAGACTACATGATGAAATGTGTGTGATGGTAGACTGGTAATAAACAGTGAGAATGTTTTTCATTAAAAAGAGCACAGAAAATGATGGTCTGTTTCTGATATTTTATGTGACATACATACAGAATTTAAAAATAAAATAAGTAAAAGAGTGAATGTCAGATTTTAAGCCCATGCTAAGCTTCCTTAAATTCCTGGATTCATAGCCGTGGTTCTATGTTTATAGAAATATACACATTTTGGGGGAAAAATTGTCTCTACACACTTGATAAATTTCATATAAATTTTATAACCTAGCGTTTTACTCTTTCTAAAGATTTTAAAGAAGCACCTCTTAAAACTTAAAAAGAAATGTAATTCCCCAACTACCCTCTATAGGGAAATTCTGATATTTATCCATAGCACCATGAGCAAAGGTGATAAGGGATGCAGCTTTTAAAGTGGGGAGAAAGATGAAAAATAATATTTAAATACAGATTTAAACTCATTACATAGTTTTCTCAGGATATTCTTGAACTAAACATTCTGTTCTATCTTTTACATTGTAGCACTTTGGACTTTAACGTCTGCATTTAATTCTTTATCATTTATTCTAAGTTTGATTTTGTGTGGTGCTAGACTCTGATGTGCCTGGGTTTCCTCATCTTTAATATTGGGACGCTGAAAACACTTACTTCATGAATAGTGTGAGCACAATGTCACAGAATGTCAGTAGAGTACATGACACAGTGCCAGGTAGAGAGCAAGGGCGGACCATAAGCTTCTTCCTCATGTTGGTAACTACTCAATGTCCAGAAAACACAGAAATTAAAGGATTCCAGACACAATGGGCATGGCTTAAGCTTCTTGGGTTTTTCATGGGTTAATAAAATAAATATGGAAACCACATAGCTTTGTCTGATTCAGAGTTCAGACCCCATGAGAAGATCTGTGGCCCAGTGGTGGATTCCCTGATGGACGTGTATGCTGTTTGGAAACCCAGTGGGTGGATATATGGGAACACAACTTTTCACAGTTATTTCAACAAAGTGTTTTGTAGAGCACACATTCTCGAGGTCGGGTCTTTACCATCAGAGAATCGCAACCTACCACAAGTCACCCGGGTTGCTCAAACCGTGCCAAAGTTCTTCCTTTTTCAAGACATGGTCATCAAAAAGCAAGCATTTATAAACCCTTACCTTAAGATTGGATGAATCGTGTCCTTCAGTGTCCATGTGTCTTTGTACCTTACGGTAAAACCCTGAATCTACAAAATTCTGCCCATGGCAATTTTACAACTCTTGGGCCTTATTCACCAACGTTGTTTTCAGAGACAACAGATAGCAAAAATGAATAACATATAGAAATTTCCACTAAAATTATGAAATAGAATAAAAGTATAAATAAAACTATGATTACATCTGAAAACCACTGTCTCAGTATAAAGATGTCGATATGGTTATTTATGTTGCTGTTTAAATATTTAATGAGTTTGTATCCTTAATTTATCTTTTTCCATTTTCAGTTGAACAATGATTTGATCTAAATTAATTGATTATTATCTCATTAGGTTCCTATGTGACTGTTGCTTTTATTTTTTGGTGAAATGCCAATAAGATGTACACAAATATTATTTAAACAGTACTTCTCAATCTATCCCTGGCAACAAGCTGTTAAAAGAGATGACTGCTTTAAGTTTATTATGTGTAAAGCATTTTCTAAGAGTCACAATAAGCAATCCTCCAAAATTAAGTGCTTCCCTTAAGCATTTTAGAAGACAATGGAGAGGAGAAATATGCACAGTTTAAAAAAATAGGTTTTATTCTCACAGATAGAAAATATGACTTCTTCTGCAAGAGTCTCAACATTTTCTGGGCTAGAATGTGGAAATAATTGGATATTATGTGCAGAATATGGTTTGGATGATAGAAGTTTCACTTATACAGGTAAAATTAAAATTTTCAGTTCATTTATTCATAAATTCAATAAAATACACTAGACTCCTGCAACAAAGACATTGTTTGTATGCCTCACTCTCTCCCAAAGAAATTTTTTAATATGATGCTCTAAAGAAGAAAGGTCTTTCACTCAAATTTTTATTTCTAAAGCATAAAACAGGACATAGGACATAGAAGATGCTCAGTAAATGCTACAACAGCAAATCAGAATGAGCAAACTGAATTTAAAACTCATGATTTAGAAATATTGTGAATTAAATGTTCTGTAAGAGATGATAAAATTATTGTCATGAATGTTCATTATTTTCTAAAATATATGCAGGTAGATGCTGTATGTCTTCAGGAAGGTCAAGGACAAATATTTTCAGCAGTTCTCTGCTTTCTTGTATAACGAATACAAACTAGATTCTAAGGTATTGTTGCCCATACCCTATATTATAACTAGGCAAATCTAGTTATCATTCATTTCACGTACTCTGCCCTCTTCTACCTCTCTTCCTTTACTTAAATTGTCCTTGACATTTGGAGCAAAATAATCCCTGCATCTTTTCCTTTCCACAGTCGTGTCTTCTGCAAGCAGTCAGCCCATATTTTACTTATTCAGAGAGCAGTCCCTCATTAACCCAGGCCCAGGAGTCTTCCCATACTTATCAGAGAGAACAATCAATTCTAATTTATATGCACAGGGATGGCTGGCAGGCGGTGCTGTGGACTAGTTCAGTTTACCTATCATGGTTTTGAGACAAAAGTGACTTATATTTGTGTACCCCAAGTTTTATATCTGTAGTTCTCATATATCATTCCCATGAGTTCTTTTGAAAAGACAGCAAATGTTAGATAACTCTCTGATTACTGTTTGAATAGATGAGTGGCCAAGACTACAGGGAAAGTTGACCTGAAATCTGTTGAACATCAAGTATATGTTTCAATCTAGGTCGGATGTTCATTTTCTTAAAGGATGATTCCTTTGAATTTAATGTACATTTTTTTGGTTATTGGTGTTGTAACAAGGGGAAACTGAGGCGCAGAAGGCATGTTATACCAAGACATCTCCTTCAATGCCTAACAAAGCATGCATGGAAATTTTCTTTAAAAACCATAGTACTGAATTTCTGAGGAGGTAATCAGGGCTATTTTTGAAGTGTGTACATTCTAAAAATGTTATTTTAAATGGTAGAATTATATGGGTATATGTGTGTGTGTACATAAAGGGATAATATTAAATATGTGTGTATATAAATATCCATGTGATATTAATAATGTATAGTAGGTTGCTCTTTTAAAGTTTCATTTTCCTGCACAGTCCATATTTTATCAAAATTGTTCTTTTCTATTTGTTCTTATTTTGTCCTCTATGGACCCACCTACTATATCTGTTAATTCTTTTTTTTTATTTTTTAAATTTGTTCTAATACATGACAATAGAGTGCATTTTGACACATTGTACACAAATGGAGCATAATTTCTCATTCCTCTGGCTGTACATGATGCTGAGTCACACCAGTAGTGTAATCACACATGTATATAGTGTAATGATGTCTGTCTCATTCTACTGTCCTTCCCATCCCTTCCCATCCTTACTACCCCACAACTCCCCTCTGCATAATCCAAAGTTCCTTTATTCTTCCTTATCCACCGCCCCCCCAGTATGGATCAGCATTCACTTATCAGAAAAAACATTAATCCTTCATTTTTTGGGGATTGGCTTATTTCACTTAGCATATTCTCTAATTTCATTCACTTACCTTTAAATGCCATAATTTCATTCACTTTAAGGCTGAGTATATCACCACACTTTCTTTTTCCATTCATCTGTTGAAGGGCATCCAGGTTTGTTCCCTAGTTTAGCTATTGTGAACTGAGGTGCTATAAACATTGATGTGACTGTGTCACTGTAGTATGCTGATTCTAAGTCTTTTAGGTATAAACCAAGAAGTGGGATAGTTGGGTCAAATGGTGGTTTCATTCCAAGTTTCTTAGGAATCTCCATCCTGATTTCCATAGTGGTTGCACCAATCTGCAGTCCCACCAGCAATGTATGAGTATACTTTTCCCCCCACATCCTCATCAACACTTATTATTGCTTGTATCCTTGGTAATTGCCATTCTGCCTGGAGTGAGATGAAATCTTAACATAGTTTTGATTTGCATTTCTCTAATTGCAAGAGATGTTGAACATTTTCTCATATGTTCGTTGATTGATTGTATTTCTTTTGTGAAGTGTCTGTTCAGTTTCTTAGCTCATTTATTGATTGGTTTATTTGATTTTTTAAGTTCTTTATATATCCTAGAGATTAGGATATCTATCTGAGGTGCATGTGGGTAAGGATTTCTTCCCATTCTGTAGTCTTTCTCTTCAAATTATTGATTGTTTCCTTTGCTGAGAAGAAGTATTTTAGTTGAATACATCCCATTTATTGATTCTTAATTTTACTTCTTGTGCTTTAGTAGTCTTGTTAAGGAAGTCAGGTCCTAAACCAAATGTCTGGCAACTTTTAACCAGATTAAAATTGAACCAGGACATTAAGTTGATTGGGCATCCAACATATGGGTGAGAGTTGACAATAATTATCTTCACTGTAGAATTATCTAACTTGTCTCTCTAAAAACAAATCATATCAGGATTTTTTTTTTTTTTTTTTTTTTTTTTTGGTGGAGTATTAGGATTTAACTCAGGGACACTCCACCAATGAGCTACATTCCCAGCCCTGTTTCGTATTTTGTTTAGAGGCAGGGTCTCACTGAGTTGCTTAGCGTCTTGCTTTTACTGAAGCTGGCTTTGAACTCGAGATCCCTCTTGCCTCAGCCTCTAGAGCCACTGAGTTTACAGGTGTACACTCAGGTTTACATCGTGCCCGGCTCATTTCTGGATTTTTACCAGAATATTTCTGGTCACCTTAGAAGCTGAACGAGGTAAGATATATGGGCAAAACTGATCCTGGATCTTCACTGCTGTCTATGTGCAGCTTGACTGATGTGGTTCTGCAGTTCCTCTGCACAGAGATATGGAGTGTACTTATCCACTCCTCCAATCTGGACTGAATCTCTCATTCATGTTGGCAAACTGAACACAGGAGACATCATGGAAGTTCATTGTTCTTTATCATCACAGCTGTTCAGGGTCAGTGTAGTAAAAAAGCAAACCTGTTTTCCTAAGTTGAAGCAAATAGTGCTGTTGTAAGACAGTGATTCAGGGAAGCATTTCACTAACCACAGTATTTCCTGGGATAGATGTCTTCTTTTGTAAACACTGCCTTCTTTTCCCCTCCCAATCATTTCTCCCACTTATTCCTCCATCTCCAATATCCTTTCATTTGGTATTCTAAATTCTAAAAAAAAAAAAAGAAAAAGAAATGATCCTCTGTGTACCTTCTCCTCTCTTCAGGTTAAAAGACAACATGTTTGTTTCTCTGTAAGAAAGATACAGATGCTGGTCCCAGCAGTCCTGGCTCCATTTGACATATTAAGGAGGCTCCCTGTACCCTGGGAAGGAGGCAAATGCTGTGGAATTTTTGTTTTATTGTCCTAGTGCACCCTTACCCCTTTTAAAAGGCCTTCCTGGAGTTTTTCTGAGATGGAAACTTTGAAACCATTAAGTTTCTTCTATCTTCTTTTAAAACTGGCTTTGAATAACTCTTATTTTCCTACCAATTTGACTCTATATTTCTGGAGCAGCAAGTGCTGAAGCTTTATTTTTTCCTCCCTGGGTAATATTAGAGCCACCTGGTATTTGAAGCAGAGAATCTTTCTTCTCCAGATTAATAATCCTCCGGTCATTCATCTTTCTCTGACCACTGGCTCTTAGATTTCCTGCTCATTTACTCTAGAGCACTAATTCTCGTTACATCCTCATTTAGTTTCAGTGTATCAATTCTAGGCGTTGACAAGCATTTTCCATAATGGGCTAGACATACCCATGAGGCCCAGAAGGTACAACGTCTGTCTTCCCTCTTTTCTTTCTTCCTCTTGCTTTCAACCCTCTCTCTTTCTATATACATACATATGTGTGTATATATATATATATATATATACACACACACACACATATACATATGATATAAGATAAATAATTTATATTTGTACAGATATATAGATATGTAAACATGTAGAAAGGCATCACAAAATAAAAATGTCTAGGGTTCACAAAAATAGAATGTAACTCTTCCGTCCAGATAGCTAATATTTTCGTTTTCATGGGCTGTGTGGTCTTTACCATGGTATTATAAAAACATTCATATACATTGGTAAACAAATGAGCATCTCCATGTAATACGTTACTTAAAATAACAGATGCCTAGCTGGATGTGGTCTGTGAGTCACAGCCGGCTGACTCTGCTCCTATGCGTTCATCCTACCTCCTTTCAGGAGCCTTAGTAATATACTTGTTCTGTTTTCCTGGAATAAATGCAATTATCATTCAGTTTAATTACTCCTTGGACTACCTACTCATTCTCTTGCCATTTATTTACTTTGTTTTTTCTTACTGAGTGAGCAAAACCTCACCTCTGGCTAAATGAAATTATCTGCCTACTCTATACCAGAACCTATGCATCAGGTATGAAAGCAGACAAAACCCACTTGACATTCATGTCTGGTCCCAGTTAAACATATAGCAACCTGAATTGGGCTCTTAATACTACCCGTCACTCCTACTGAATCTTCCTTGACAAACACACCACCACTCTCCTGGATGTTACTTTTACAACATCTCCTTCACCCAACACCTACACTTTCTTCCTCCTCATTCTTACATTTTGGTATTGGATGATTCTTCACTGAGAAAACTTCAGTAGTTGGACTGAAATTCTACTAACAAGTACACCCACATATTATTTATCAACATTTTGTTCTGTACTGTATCATCTTTGAAAGCATAAAAAGATAGTATTATTTCTTCCATTTTAAAAACGTACATTGATTGACTTTCCCCTCCAGCTACTCTTATTCCTTTGTACCAGACTTCTCAAAAAAAAAAAAAAAAAAAAAAAAAGAGCTTGTATTTGCTCACCTAATTACTTCTTTCTTTTATTTCCACTAATTCTGATTTCTCCACTGCTTCACTAATGACCTCCAACTGCTAAATCCGTACTTTCTTAATCTTCTCTGATGTAACGGATCCGTATCATCTGGCATTGGTGATCACTTTTTCTTGCTTGAAACTCTTGGCTTGGCTTCCATGAGAGCAGCATTTATTTTCCCCTTGTTGTTGCCCTCTCTTTATAAGTCTCTTTTGCAAGTTTCTTCTCTATGTTTTAAAAGTTTAAATGATCCAAGATGCACATCTCTGATCCACTTCTCTATGTACAATTACTCCTCTGTCATCTCATGACCTCATGACCACAACCTCAGGACCTCAATTTTTATTGATTTATTGCCTATTTAATTTCTGGCAAGTCCATCTTCCCAGCTGTTCAGGACAAAAACATTGAAGTAATTCCTTTTTTTTTTTTTTCCTTCAAACATTACTTCCCAGAAATACTTCCTTCGAAACTTGTTTAGAGTCTGAAAAGTTCCCATTTTCTTTTTCAGTGCTATACCTTTTCCAAAGCACCCTCATATTTCCTTTGGATTGCTGTGTTATGTTGTTAATAGGATCTCTGCCTAGTACCCTGCAATGACTTCCTATTTAATTGAATGAAAGTCAAAGTTCTTGCTCCTCTACAAGCCTTCTGTGTTCTGGTTGGGGCTTACCCCTGATCTCATTTCCTTCCGATTTTACTTTGACTCACCTTCACCAGCTACCATGGCCCCTTTGCTGTTCTGTGAATTAGGCAGGTATATTTCTCCATGATTCTGCACTAGTTATTCCTTCTACTTGAAATGTTTTTCCAACAATATTGCTTTAGTTAATTCCCTCCTTGTACTTTGAATCTTTACCATCTTCGAAATGGTACCATGAACAACCCAGCTAACACATCAAACCCATCCTTCCACTTCCCTTTTTCCTACCCTCACTTATATCTGCTCTATTTTCTTAACAACAACCTTGTGACAAACATGTGTTTTTATTATTCATCAGATCTGTTTATTTTCATCACTCTATGATATAATGATAATCTTTCTGAAGATATGGATCTTGCTTGCTTTGTTTGTTGTCTTTCTCCAAAGTGATTGATCTGTACTGGTTATTCCACAAGTATTTATTGAATGATTACATTTAAACAGGCCTACCTAGAACAAAGAAAGAATAATAGATTAAGGATAGATGAATAAGTGAAAAAAACTGTCCTTTGCTCTGTTACCTTGAATTTGGAAAGTAAAATTAAATACTTTCATTTACTTATTACTTATTTCTAAACACACACACACACACACACACACAATACATTTTCATACAGTATATATTTTTTAAAGTAGAGAAAAACACGTGGGGGAATTAAGCATCTTAAATCTTCTATTTTACTTATTAGTTTGTTTGCTTATTTATTTATTCCATATGCACTATCATGGAAACTTTTGGATTTCTTTTGAGCCTGAATGGAATAGATAATGATAATGATTCATGGAATCTAGATGAGAAAAAATTAAACATCTCAAGTTTCACTATGAAAGCTTTACAGATGTGCATGTTTGCTAAATATGGATTGCTGTCAGTCATCAGAAATGTTGAAGTGACATAAAATATTATAGGTAACAATTCAGTTTTCACTTAATATGCAAATCAATCATGGCATAGCTGTTCTAGCTTTCAATTTGCTACAAAATTACTCCAATCAAAAGAATGACTGTTAATTTTAATTGACTGACTTAATTTAAATAAAAATGCTATGTAATCTATGGGCCAGGTTACTGAAAAGGGAACATGTTCAGGTATACTCAATAGTCGAAGCATTCCAATATTTATATTTCTCACTGCACATGATAAAATTGATACTGATGTATGCTGGTACTACTCTGAAGCTATTTCAAACTTGCTTCCTAGAAATCATTACATATGTTAAAAGTTAAGATAAAATTATGCAAAAAAGGATAAAACAAAAAAATCTGCCATTTTATTAATGCAATCTGCATTGAACTTTCATTCACTAAGCTTTGGTATAAGTTTTGAATTGAGATTGATGTTGCAAGTACTTTTTGCCCATTTCCTTCTATTTATACTTTTGCATTCATCTTGAAACATGTCCACAATGGAAGTATATGCCATTTGTATAAAAGAAGAAAAAGAAAGAAAGAAAGAAAGAAAGAAAGAAAGAAAGAAAGAAAGAAAGAAAGAAAGAAAGAAAGAAAGAAAGAAAGAAAATAAGTAAGTTATTTTCATCTGGTAATAAGTAATACCAGATGAGAGTGTGTAAGAGCTTCTACAGGCCAAATTGCAAATCTGTGTTGTTGTCAAATTTACATTAAAGATTCCATACATGTACATTCCTTAGATAGTCTTCCATATGTACAGTTGTGAGATTACTATATATAATTATATATATGGTACTCTATCAGACTTTGCATTGTTTTAATTTTGAGTTCAGATCTGTCTATAATATGACAGAACACTAAGTACACTGATTTCATACCTGTTTTGCCTGAATATTTTCAAAGTAAAGTGCTCACTGGATGTAGTGGCATATGCCTGTAATCCAAGCAACTTGGGAAACTAAGAAAGTAGGCTCATAGGTTTGAGGTAAGTCTCAGCAAATTAGTGAGACCCTCTCTCAAAATAAAAAATAAAAAAGGTCTGGGGATTTAGCTCTGTGCTAAAGAGCCCATATGTTCAATCCCCAGCACACACACACACATACACACACACACACACACACACACACACACACTAAATGTAGGTATTGTATGTAATACAATCCAAATTATACAGAATGAGTATGAGAGCGCACAAAACAAAAGAACAGCAAGAGAAGAGACGGAAAATGAAACCAAGCAAGTGTTTTTGTGGTGATTCGTGCATTTTCTCTGGACAACAGGTTAGTTAAATGTCAGCAATATACTTTTTTAAGAATTTTTTACAAGTTATCTAAATGCCCTGGTACACCATAAAATAATTCATAGTCTATTTCACTTATAGATAGGTATACACACTTATCTAATTGATATTAATTATTTGAAATCTGGACTAGATATAAATTGACTATTGTTTTCATCCCTGAGTGTCCAAGTTTATATAAAATTATGTTGTTTACTACATTAGAAGATTAAAAAGGAAAGCTACAAAATATTTTTATGAAGTAATATAAACAATATTGTGTTTATTAAAATTGAAAAAAATTTAAAGTATAAAGAATAACTAGGCAGAGTGGTGTGCACTTAAACCCACATCTACTTGGGGAGCTAATGCTGGAGGATAATAAGTTTGAGGCTAGCCAGGGCAATTTACTGAGGCTTTATCTTGGTGGAAAAAAAGATCTGGGGCTATATATATATATAGAGAGAGAGAGTCTGTGAAGCATGTTCAGGTGTTAATCTCTAGTACTACAACAGAAAAATCAAACAATCATAAAGGATAATTCAATCAAAATTAACGAAACTTAATGATGTTTTTCTTTTTCTTCAAATCAAAATTCTTTAACTGTATTTTTTTTTTTTTGTGCGGGGGGAGGTAGTGGGGATTGAACTGAGAGACACTCAACCACTGAGCCACATCCCCTGCGGTATTTTGTATTTTATTTAGAGACTGGGTCTTTCTGAGTTGCTTAGTGCCTCCCTTTTGCTGAGGCTGGCTTTGAACGCGTGATGCTCCTGCCTCAGCATCTGGGATTACAGGCGCCTGCCACCGAGCCTGGCTTTTAGCTGCATTCTTTAACCACAGCAACATCGTTCAACAATGACTTATATTACTTGCTAGTGAATGTTGCCAATTTAAATTCAAAAGGAATTCTATAGTTTTTTTCTTTTAAGAATGTAGAGAAATTGAAATGACAAAATAATGCTGGATGAAGAGAAAATATTAGTTTACATAAAATCCATTTGATAAGTTATTCACAATTAGAACCATTACGTAAGCTCAGGATGTGTCTGAATAAAAAATTAAAAATGTGTATTTAAATTCAATCTATAGATCCTATATGCATATAAATCCTACATGTATCACTATTAGCCAGTTTGGGAGAAGTAGTAACAAAACATTAAGTTACCAGGGAATAAATATATTTAAAAGATGAAGAAAGTCCTTCTTGTGACAAAGTTACAAAGCACTGGGGCCAGAAATATAAATTATATAAGTAACTATACAGATATTCCAATTTCAAAACATGGAGAAGTTCAAAACTCATCAACATGTTCAATCTAAAGATAGCAATTGTATTATTTTTCTATTGCTGTTGCAATAGAGCAACCCAAATTTGAAAATCAGAAGAATAATGTTAAATTATAAATTTAGTACTTTACCAATCTATGGGTTTTAAGAACTACATCAATATCCCTGAACTAAAATTAAAGATTAAAATTACTATACTTCTTTCTAATTCTCTAGAGGAAAATCTGATTCTCAATAATTTTTAATTTGTAGAAAATTTTACCTCCTATACTTTGACCCATTTGTCATTTCCTCCATCTTCAGAGAAATGTGTAATGACCACTCTGATCATTTTTCTCCCCCTCCATCTCTCATGACCACCAGGATTTGCATTTGTACATTTAGTTGTCTTCACCCAACCCAGCATCCCACACACAGCTTGGGGCAATTGTTCAGACGTAACTGGAGAGAGATCAGAACTCAAGCAGCCTTGCCCAAGTCAAGACTTAAATGTTAATATTATGTAATGTATACTGCATTTATATAAATGCATGTAAATAATAAGAACAACAAATAAATTTGAAACTCTGCTGATATATGGCAGAAGTGGAACAAATGGCACCTTTGTTGAATTTTGTTTTAAACACCTTTTTTCAGGTTCTAATGCCCCCCCTTCTGATCTGCAGAAAAATGAAGCTGTAACCATATTTCCAAAATTCCCTTTTCTCTGTAATTGTCAATTAGAGTTTGTCAAAAAAGAAACTATTGTGAGATTCAAATGTCATTACAAATAGAAAAGGCGAGATATATCTGGTATGTGCAGGCAGAGGGTGATTCATGTTAGGATCCTGCCAATGACTTGAAAATCACTTTGGAGCTACAGTCTGAGGTAGTTGGTAGAAACTCAATGAATCTTGCAAGTTGCTTCAAGTTCCTTCTGACTTTAGAAGAACTACAGCTTTGAAGTTTCCAGTTAAAGTTTCTAGTACATGCTTTGTTACCTTTCCAGATGCACCTTCCCTTACTTAGTTTGAGTCTCCCCAAACTCCACTCCTGCAGGACTTCCTGTAAATCCTAAAATCATTTAAAATATTTCATCTAGACCTAATCCAACTGATATAGTATCTGATGGAGAAATCATAAAAAAAGGAAAATAGAAAGCACAAATTATTTTAAGTGTTTATTCTACAGCATGCTGTTTTTTAAAATGATCATCTTTCATACAAGTAATAGCTAAAGCTCCAAGGTAAATAATTTCTAAATCTGAAAAGTAAGTTATTTTAAGTAAAAATATAATACATTTTTTAAACATTAGAAGAGAGATCTCAGAATAGAAATAGGAAAGCAGAAATTATGAGTTAAAAATCAGTGAGCTTGTAGAAACTCTTTTATCTCTGTATTTAGTATTAAAATATTGTATGATTTTAACAATTATAAATGTCAGTATTAAATGAAATTCTTTTACATTGTTGGTACTGATGTCAATTTTGATAATTTTTTTTTTTTTTTCTTTTGCAGTGCTGGGGATTGAACCCAGGGCCTTGTGCTTACAAGGCAAGCACTCTACCAACTGAGCTATATCCCTAGCCCTGATAATGTTAAACAATAATTTGGTGAGCAACTTGGCAATATCTCCAAAAATATTATAGTTTTCATTATTTATCCATTTTAGTAATTTGGATATATGTAGTTTGTTATAATATAAAATTTTCAAATTTTACAAAGTTTCTCTTCAAGTATATAGCACCCCTCT